>NC_081364.1:89264096-89926340 GCF_030684315.1 Stegostoma tigrinum
TGCCACAGTTAATCCGGTGCCCTGCGCCACAGTTCACCCGGTGCCCTGCGCCACAGTTCACTCGGTGCCTGATGCACAGTTCACTCGGTGCCCTGCGCCACAGTTAACCCGGTGCCCTGCGCCACAGTTCACCCGGTGCCCTGCGCCACAGTTCACTCGGTGCCCTGCGCCACAGTTCACTTGGTGCCCTGCGCCACAGTTCACTCGGCGCCCTGCGCCACAGTTCACTCGGTGCCCTGTGCCACAGTTCACTCGGTGCCCTGTGCCACAGTTAACCCGGTGCCCTGCGCCACAGTTCACCCGGTGCCCTGATGCACAGTTCACCCGGTGCCCTGCGCCACAGTTCACTCGGTGCCCTGCGCCACAGTTCACTCGGTGCCCTGCGCCACAGTTCCCTCGGTGCCCTGCGCCACAGTTCACTCTTTGCCCTGCGCCACAATTCACTCGGTGCCTGATGCACAGTTCACTCGGTGCCCTGCGCCACAGTTCACTCGGTGCCCTGCGCCACAGTTAACCCGGTCCCTTGCGCCACAGTTAACCCGGTGCCTTGCGCCACAGTTAACCCGGTGCCCTGCGCCACAGTTCACCCGGTGCCCTGCGCCACAGTTCACCCGGTGCCTGATGCACAGTTCACCCCGTGCCCTGCGCCACAGTTCCCTCGGTGCCCTGCGCCACAGTTCCCTCGGTGCCCTGCGCCACAGTTCCCTCGGTGCCCTGCGCCACAGTTCACTCGGTGCCCTGCGCCACAGTTCACTCGGTGCCATGCGCCACAGTTCACCCGGTGCCCTGCGCACCCGTTCACCCGGTGCCCTGCGCCAAAGTTCACTCGGTGCCTGACGCACAGTTCACACGGTGCCCTGCGCCACAGTTCACCCGGTGCCCTGCGCCACAGTTCACCCGGTGCCCTGCGCCACATTTCACTCGGTGCCCTGCGCCACACTTCACTCGGTGCCCTGCGTCACACTTCACTCGGTGCCCTGCTCCACACTTCACTCGGTGCCCTGCGCCACACTTCACTCGGTGCCCTGCGCCACACTTCACTCGGTGCCCTGCGTCACACTTCACTCGGTGCCCTGCGCCACACTTCACTCGGTGCCCTGCGCCACACTTCACTCGGTGCCTGATGCACAGTTCACTCGGTGCCCTGCGCCACAGTTCACTCGGTGCCCTGCGCCACAGTTAACCCGGTGCCCTGATGCACAGTTCACCCGGTGCCCTGCGCCACAGTTCCCTCGGTGCCCTGCGCCACAGTTCACTCGGTGCCCTGCGCCACAGTTCACTCGGTGCGCTGCGCCACACTTCACTCGGTGCCCTGCGCCACACTTCACTCGGTGCCCTGCGCCACACTTCACTCGGTGCCCTGCGCCACAGTTCACTCGGTGCCCTGTGACACAGTTCACTCGGTGCCCTGCGCCACAGTTAACCCGGTGCCCTGCGCCACAGTTCACCCGGTGCCCTGATGCACAGTTCATTCGGTGCCCTTCGCCACAGTTCACTCGGTGCCCTGCGCCACAGTTCACTCGGTGCCCTGCGCCACAGTTCACTCGGTGCCCTGCGCCACAGTTCACTCGGTGCCTGATGCACAGTTCACTCGGTGCCCTCCGCCACAGTTCACCCAGTGCCCTGCGCCACAGTTCACTCCGTGGCTGATGCACAGTTCACTCGGTGCCCTGCGCCACAGTTCACTCGGTGCCCTGCGCCACAGTTCACTCGGTGCCCTGCGCCACAGTTCACTCGGTGCCCTGCGCCACAGTTCACTCGGTGCCCTGCGCCACAGTTCACTCGGTGCCCTGCGCCACAGTTCACTCGGTGCCCTGCGCCACAGTTAACCCGGTGCCCTGCGCCACAGTTCACCCGGTGCCCTGATGCACAGTTCACCCGGTGCCCTGCGCCACAGTTCACTCGGTGCCCTGCGCCACAGTTCACTCGGTGCCCTGCGCCACAGTTCACCCGGTTCCCTGCGCCACAGTTCACCCGGTGCCTGATGCACAGTTCACTCGGTGCCCTGCTCCACAGTTCACTCGGTGCCCTGCGCCACAGTTCACTCGGTGCCCTGAGCCACAGTTAACCCGGTGCCAAGCGCCACAGTTCACTCGGTGCCCTGCGCCACAGTTCCCTCGGTGCCCTGCGCCACAGTTCACTCGGTGCGCTGAGCCACACTTCACTCGGTGCCCTGCGCCACACTTCACTCGGTGCCCTGCGCCACACTTCACTCGGTGCCCTGCGCCACACTTCATTCGGTGCCCTGCGCCAAACTTCACTCGGTGCCTGATGCACAGTTCACTCGGCGCCCTGCGCCACAGTTCACTCGGTGCCCTGCGCCACAGTTCACTCGGTGCCTGATCCACAGTTCACTCGGTGCCCTGCGCCACAGTTCACTCGGTGCCCTGCGCCACAGTTCACTCGGTGCCCTGCGCCACAGTTCACTCGGTGCCCTGCGCCACACTTCACTCGGTGCCCTGCGCCACACTTCACTCGGTGCTCTGCGCCACAGTTCACTCGGTGCCCTGCGCCACACTTCACTCGGTGCCCTGCGCCACACTTCACTCGGTGCTCTGCGCCACAGTTCACTCGGTGCCCTGCGCCACACTTCACTCGGTGCCCTGCGCCACACTTCACTCGGTGCCCTGCGCCACACTTCACTCGGTGCCCTGCGCCACACTTCACTCGGTGCCCTGCGCCACACTTCATTCGGTGCCCTGCGCCAAACTTCACTCGGTGCCTGATGCACAGTTCACTCGGCGCCCTGCGCCACAGTTCACTCGGTGCCCTGCGCCACAGTTCACTCGGTGCCTGATCCACAGTTCACTCGGTGCCCTGCGCCACAGTTCACTCGGTGCCCTGCGCCACAGTTCACTCGGTGCCCTGCGCCACAGTTCACTCGGTGCCCTGCGCCACAGTTCACTCGGTGCCCTGCGCCACAGTTCACTCGGTGCATGATGCACAGTTCACTCGGTGCCCTGCGCCACAGTTAACCCGGTGCCCTGCGCCACAGTTCACCCGGTGCCCTGCGCCACAGTTCACTCGGTGCCTGATGCACAGTTCACTCGGTGCCCTGCGCCACAGTTAACCCGGTGCCCTGCGCCACAGTTCACCCGGTGCTCTGCGCCACAGTTCACTCGGTGCCCTGCGCCACAGTTCACTCGGTGCCCTGCGCCACAGTTCACTCGGTGCCCTGCGCCACAGTTCACTCGGTGCCCTGTGCCACAGTTCACTCGGTGCCCTGCGCCACACTTCACTCGGTGCCCTGCGCCACAATTCACTCGGTGCTCTGCGCCACACTTCACTCGGTGCCCTGCGCCACACTTCACTCGGTGCCCTGCGCCACACTTCACTCGGTGCCCTGCGCCACACTTCACTCGGTGCCCTGCGCCACACTTGACTCGGTGCCCTGCGCCACAGTTCACTCGGTGCCCTGCGACACAGTTCACTCGGTGCCTGATGCACAGTTCACCCGGTGCCCGGCGCCACAGTTCACCCGGTGCGCGGCGCCACACTTCACTCGGTGCCCTGCGCCACACTTCACTCGGTGCCCTGCGCCACACTTCACTCGGTGCCCTGCGCCACACTTCACTCGGTGCTCTGCGCCACACTTCACTCGGTGCCCTGCGCCACACTTCACTCGGTGCCCTGCGCCACACTTCACTCGGTGCCCTGCGCCACACTTCACTCGGTGCCCTGCGCCACACTTCACTCGGTGCCCTGAGCCACACTTCACTCGGTGCCCTGCGCCACACTTCACTCGGTGCCCTGCGCCACACTTCATTCGGTGCCCTGCGCCAAACTTCACTCGGTGCCTGATGCACAGTTCACTCGGCGCCCTGCGCCACAGTTCACTCGGTGCCCTGCGCCACAGTTCACTCGGTGCCTGATCCACAGTTCACTCGGTGCCCTGCGCCACAGTTCACTCGGTGCCCTGCGCCACAGTTCACTCGGTGCCCTGCGCCACAGTTCACTCGGTGCCCTGCGCCACAGTTCACTCGGTGCCCTGCGCCACAGTTCACTCGGTGCCTGATGCACAGTTCACTCGGTGCCCTGTGCCACAGTTAATCCGGTGCCCTGCGCCACAGTTCACCCGGTGCCCTGCGCCACAGTTCACTCGGTGCCTGATGCACAGTTCACTCGGTGCCCTGCGCCACAGTTAACCCGGTGCCCTGCGCCACAGTTCACCCGGTGCCCTGCGCCACAGTTCACTCGGTGCCCTGCGCCACAGTTCACTTGGTGCCCTGCGCCACAGTTCACTCGGCGCCCTGCGCCACAGTTCACTCGGTGCCCTGTGCCACAGTTCACTCGGTGCCCTGTGCCACAGTTAACCCGGTGCCCTGCGCCACAGTTCACCCGGTGCCCTGATGCACAGTTCACCCGGTGCCCTGCGCCACAGTTCACTCGGTGCCCTGCGCCACAGTTCACTCGGTGCCCTGCGCCACAGTTCCCTCGGTGCCCTGCGCCACAGTTCACTCTTTGCCCTGCGCCACAATTCACTCGGTGCCTGATGCACAGTTCACTCGGTGCCCTGCTCCACAGTTCACTCGGTGCCCTGCGCCACAGTTAACCCGGTCCCTTGCGCCACAGTTAACCCGGTGCCTTGCGCCACAGTTAACCCGGTGCCCTGCGCCACAGTTCACCCGGTGCCCTGCGCCACAGTTCACCCGGTGCCTGATGCACAGTTCACCCCGTGCCCTGCGCCACAGTTCCCTCGGTGCCCTGCGCCACAGTTCCCTCGGTGCCCTGCGCCACAGTTCCCTCGGTGCCCTGCGCCACAGTTCACTCGGTGCCCTGCGCCACAGTTCACTCGGTGCCATGCGCCACAGTTCACCCGGTGCCCTGCGCACCCGTTCACCCGGTGCCCTGCGCCAAAGTTCACTCGGTGCCTGACGCACAGTTCACACGGTGCCCTGCGCCACAGTTCACCCGGTGCCCTGCGCCACAGTTCACCCGGTGCCCTGCGCCACATTTCACTCGGTGCCCTGCGCCACACTTCACTCGGTGCCCTGCGTCACACTTCACTCGGTGCCCTGCGCCACACTTCACTCGGTGCCCTGCGCCACACTTCACTCGGTGCCCTGCGCCACACTTCACTCGGTGCCCTGCGTCACACTTCACTCGGTGCCCTGCGCCACACTTCACTCGGTGCCCTGCGCCACACTTCACTCGGTGCCTGATGCACAGTTCACTCGGTGCCCTGCGCCACAGTTCACTCGGTGCCCTGCGCCACAGTTAACCCGGTGCCCTGATGCACAGTTCACCCGGTGCCCTGCGCCACAGTTCCCTCGGTGCCCTGCGCCACAGTTCACTCGGTGCCCTGCGCCACAGTTCACTCGGTGCGCTGCGCCACACTTCACTCGGTGCCCTGCGCCACACTTCACTCGGTGCCCTGCGCCACACTTCACTCGGTGCCCTGCGCCACAGTTCACTCGGTGCCCTGTGACACAGTTCACTCGGTGCCCTGCGCCACAGTTAACCCGGTGCCCTGCGCCACAGTTCACCCGGTGCCCTGATGCACAGTTCATTCGGTGCCCTTCGCCACAGTTCACTCGGTGCCCTGCGCCACAGTTCACTCGGTGCCCTGCGCCACAGTTCACTCGGTGCCCTGCGCCACAGTTCACTCGGTGCCTGATGCACAGTTCACTCGGTGCCCTCCGCCACAGTTCACCCGGTGCGCGGCGCCACACTTCACTCGGTGCCCTGCGCCACACTTCACTCGGTGCCCTGCGCCACACTTCACTCGGTGCCCTGCGCCACACTTCACTCGGTGCTCTGCGCCACACTTCACTCGGTGCCCTGCGCCACACTTCACTCGGTGCCCTGCGCCACACTTCACTCGGTGCCCTGCGCCACACTTCACTCGGTGCCCTGCGCCACACTTCACTCGGTGCCCTGAGCCACACTTCACTCGGTGCCCTGCGCCACACTTCACTCGGTGCCCTGCGCCACACTTCATTCGGTGCCCTGTGCCAAACTTCACTCGGTGCCTGATGCACAGTTCACTCGGCGCCCTGCGCCACAGTTCACTCGGTGCCCTGTGCCACAGTTAACCCGGTGCCCTGCGCCACAGTTCACCCGGTGCCCTGATGCACAGTTCACCCGGTGCCCTGCGCCACAGTTCACTCGGTGCCCTGCGCCACAGTTCACTCGGTGCCCTGCGCCACAGTTCCCTCGGTGCCCTGCGCCACAGTTCACTCTTTGCCCTGCGCCACAATTCACTCGGTGCCTGATGCACAGTTCACTCGGTGCCCTGCGCCACAGTTCACTCGGTGCCCTGCGCCACAGTTAACCCGGTCCCTTGCGCCACAGTTAACCCGGTGCCTTGCGCCACAGTTAACCCGGTGCCCTGCGCCACAGTTCACCCGGTGCCCTGCGCCACAGTTCACCCGGTGCCTGATGCACAGTTCACCCCGTGCCCTGCGCCACAGTTCCCTCGGTGCCCTGCGCCACAGTTCCCTCGGTGCCCTGCGCCACAGTTCCCTCGGTGCCCTGCGCCACAGTTCACTCGGTGCCCTGCGCCACAGTTCACTCGGTGCCATGCGCCACAGTTCACCCGGTGCCCTGCGCACCCGTTCACCCGGTGCCCTGCGCCAAAGTTCACTCGGTGCCTGACGCACAGTTCACACGGTGCCCTGCGCCACAGTTCACCCGGTGCCCTGCGCCACAGTTCACCCGGTGCCCTGCGCCACATTTCACTCGGTGCCCTGCGCCACACTTCACTCGGTGCCCTGCGTCACACTTCACTCGGTGCCCTGCGCCACACTTCACTCGGTGCCCTGCGCCACACTTCACTCGGTGCCCTGCGCCACACTTCACTCGGTGCCCTGCGCCACACTTCATTCGGTGCCCTGCGCCAAACTTCACTCGGTGCCTGATGCACAGTTCACTCGGCGCCCTGCGCCACAGTTCACTCGGTGCCCTGCGCCACAGTTCACTCGGTGCCTGATCCACAGTTCACTCGGTGCCCTGCGCCACAGTTCACTCGGTGCCCTGCGCCACAGTTCACTCGGTGCCCTGCGCCACAGTTCACTCGGTGCCCTGCGCCACAGTTCACTCGGTGCCCTGCGCCACAGTTCACTCGGTGCATGATGCACAGTTCACTCGGTGCCCTGCGCCACAGTTAACCCGGTGCCCTGCGCCACAGTTCACCCGGTGCCCTGCGCCACAGTTCACTCGGTGCCTGATGCACAGTTCACTCGGTGCCCTGCGCCACAGTTAACCCGGTGCCCTGCGCCACAGTTCACCCGGTGCTCTGCGCCACAGTTCACTCGGTGCCCTGCGCCACAGTTCACTCGGTGCCCTGCGCCACAGTTCACTCGGTGCCCTGCGCCACAGTTCACTCGGTGCCCTGTGCCACAGTTCACTCGGTGCCCTGCGCCACACTTCACTCGGTGCCCTGCGCCACAATTCACTCGGTGCTCTGCGCCACACTTCACTCGGTGCCCTGCGCCACACTTCACTCGGTGCCCTGCGCCACACTTCACTCGGTGCCCTGCGCCACACTTCACTCGGTGCCCTGCGCCACACTTGACTCGGTGCCCTGCGCCACAGTTCACTCGGTGCCCTGCGACACAGTTCACTCGGTGCCTGATGCACAGTTCACCCGGTGCCCGGCGCCACAGTTCACCCGGTGCGCGGCGCCACACTTCACTCGGTGCCCTGCGCCACACTTCACTCGGTGCCCTGCGCCACACTTCACTCGGTGCCCTGCGCCACACTTCACTCGGTGCTCTGCGCCACACTTCACTCGGTGCCCTGCGCCACACTTCACTCGGTGCCCTGCGCCACACTTCACTCGGTGCCCTGCGCCACACTTCACTCGGTGCCCTGAGCCACACTTCACTCGGTGCCCTGCGCCACACTTCACTCGGTGCCCTGCGCCACACTTCATTCGGTGCCCTGCGCCAAACTTCACTCGGTGCCTGATGCACAGTTCACTCGGCGCCCTGCGCCACAGTTCACTCGGTGCCCTGCGCCACAGTTCACTCGGTGCCTGATCCACAGTTCACTCGGTGCCCTGCGCCACAGTTCACTCGGTGCCCTGCGCCACAGTTCACTCGGTGCCCTGCGCCACAGTTCACTCGGTGCCCTGCGCCACAGTTCACTCGGTGCCCTGCGCCACAGTTCACTCGGTGCCTGATGCACAGTTCACTCGGTGCCCTGTGCCACAGTTAATCCGGTGCCCTGCGCCACAGTTCACCCGGTGCCCTGCGCCACAGTTCACTCGGTGCCTGATGCACAGTTCACTCGGTGCCCTGCGCCACAGTTAACCCGGTGCCCTGCGCCACAGTTCACCCGGTGCCCTGCGCCACAGTTCACTCGGTGCACTGCGCCACAGTTCACTTGGTGCCCTGCGCCACAGTTCACTCGGCGCCCTGCGCCACAGTTCACTCGGTGCCCTGTGCCACAGTTCACTCGGTGCCCTGTGCCACAGTTAACCCGGTGCCCTGCGCCACAGTTCACCCGGTGCCCTGATGCACAGTTCACCCGGTGCCCTGCGCCACAGTTCACTCGGTGCCCTGCGCCACAGTTCACTCGGTGCCCTGCGCCACAGTTCCCTCGGTGCCCTGCGCCACAGTTCACTCTTTGCCCTGCGCCACAATTCACTCGGTGCCTGATGCACAGTTCACTCGGTGCCCTGCTCCACAGTTCACTCGGTGCCCTGCGCCACAGTTAACCCGGTCCCTTGCGCCACAGTTAACCCGGTGCCTTGCGCCACAGTTAACCCGGTGCCCTGCGCCACAGTTCACCCGGTGCCCTGCGCCACAGTTCACCCGGTGCCTGATGCACAGTTCACCCCGTGCCCTGCGCCACAGTTCCCTCGGTGCCCTGCGCCACAGTTCCCTCGGTGCCCTGCGCCACAGTTCCCTCGGTGCCCTGCGCCACAGTTCACTCGGTGCCCTGCGCCACAGTTCACTCGGTGCCATGCGCCACAGTTCACCCGGTGCCCTGCGCACCCGTTCACCCGGTGCCCTGCGCCAAAGTTCACTCGGTGCCTGACGCACAGTTCACACGGTGCCCTGCGCCACAGTTCACCCGGTGCCCTGCGCCACAGTTCACCCGGTGCCCTGCGCCACATTTCACTCGGTGCCCTGCGCCACACTTCACTCGGTGCCCTGCGTCACACTTCACTCAGTGCCCTGCGCCACACTTCACTCGGTGCCCTGCGCCACACTTCACTCGGTGCCCTGCGCCACACTTCACTCGGTGCCCTGCGTCACACTTCACTCGGTGCCCTGCGCCACACTTCACTCGGTGCCCTGCGCCACACTTCACTCGGTGCCTGATGCACAGTTCACTCGGTGCCCTGCGCCACAGTTCACTCGGTGCCCTGCGCCACAGTTAACCCGGTGCCCTGATGCACAGTTCACCCGGTGCCCTGCGCCACAGTTCCCTCGGTGCCCTGCGCCACAGTTCACTCGGTGCCCTGCGCCACAGTTCACTCGGTGCGCTGCGCCACACTTCACTCGGTGCCCTGCGCCACACTTCACTCGGTGCCCTGCGCCACACTTCACTCGGTGCCCTGCGCCACAGTTCACTCGGTGCCCTGTGACACAGTTCACTCGGTGCCCTGCGCCACAGTTAACCCGGTGCCCTGCGCCACAGTTCACCCGGTGCCCTGATGCACAGTTCATTCGGTGCCCTTCGCCACAGTTCACTCGGTGCCCTGCGCCACAGTTCACTCGGTGCCCTGCGCCACAGTTCACTCGGTGCCCTGCGCCACAGTTCACTCGGTGCCTGATGCACAGTTCACTCGGTGCCCTCCGCCACAGTTCACCCGGTGCGCGGCGCCACACTTCACTCGGTGCCCTGCGCCACACTTCACTCGGTGCCCTGCGCCACACTTCACTCGGTGCCCTGCGCCACACTTCACTCGGTGCTCTGCGCCACACTTCACTCGGTGCCCTGCGCCACACTTCACTCGGTGCCCTGCGCCACACTTCACTCGGTGCCCTGCGCCACACTTCACTCGGTGCCCTGCGCCACACTTCACTCGGTGCCCTGAGCCACACTTCACTCGGTGCCCTGCGCCACACTTCACTCGGTGCCCTGCGCCACACTTCATTCGGTGCCCTGCGCCAAACTTCACTCGGTGCCTGATGCACAGTTCACTCGGCGCCCTGCGCCACAGTTCACTCGGTGCCCTGTGCCACAGTTAACCCGGTGCCCTGCGCCACAGTTCACCCGGTGCCCTGATGCACAGTTCACCCGGTGCCCTGCGCCACAGTTCACTCGGTGCCCTGCGCCACAGTTCACTCGGTGCCCTGCGCCACAGTTCCCTCGGTGCCCTGCGCCACAGTTCACTCTTTGCCCTGCGCCACAATTCACTCGGTGCCTGATGCACAGTTCACTCGGTGCCCTGCGCCACAGTTCACTCGGTGCCCTGCGCCACAGTTAACCCGGTCCCTTGCGCCACAGTTAACCCGGTGCCTTGCGCCACAGTTAACCCGGTGCCCTGCGCCACAGTTCACCCGGTGCCCTGCGCCACAGTTCACCCGGTGCCTGATGCACAGTTCACCCCGTGCCCTGCGCCACAGTTCCCTCGGTGCCCTGCGCCACAGTTCCCTCGGTGCCCTGCGCCACAGTTCCCTCGGTGCCCTGCGCCACAGTTCACTCGGTGCCCTGCGCCACAGTTCACTCGGTGCCATGCGCCACAGTTCACCCGGTGCCCTGCGCACCCGTTCACCCGGTGCCCTGCGCCAAAGTTCACTCGGTGCCTGACGCACAGTTCACACGGTGCCCTGCGCCACAGTTCACCCGGTGCCCTGCGCCACAGTTCACCCGGTGCCCTGCGCCACATTTCACTCGGTGCCCTGCGCCACACTTCACTCGGTGCCCTGCGTCACACTTCACTCGGTGCCCTGCGCCACACTTCACTCGGTGCCCTGCGCCACACTTCACTCGGTGCCCTGCGCCACACTTCACTCGGTGCCCTGCGTCACACTTCACTCGGTGCCCTGCGCCACACTTCACTCGGTGCCCTGCGCCACACTTCACTCGGTGCCTGATGCACAGTTCACTCGGTGCCCTGCGCCACAGTTCACTCGGTGCCCTGCGCCACAGTTAACCCGGTGCCCTGATGCACAGTTCACCCGGTGCCCTGCGCCACAGTTCCCTCGGTGCCCTGCGCCACAGTTCACTCGGTGCCCTGCGCCAAAGTTCACTCGGTGGGCTGCGCCACACTTCACTCGGTGCCCTGCGCCACACTTCACTCGGTGCCCTGCGCCACACTTCACTCGGTGCCCTGCGCCACAGTTCACTCGGTGCCCTGTGACACAGTTCACTCGGTGCCCTGCGCCACAGTTAACCCGGTGCCCTGCGCCACAGTTCACCCGGTGCCCTGATGCACAGTTCATTCGGTGCCCTTCGCCACAGTTCACTCGGTGCCCTGCGCCACAGTTCACTCGGTGCCCTGCGCCACAGTTCACTCGGTGCCCTGCGCCACAGTTCACTCGGTGCCTGATGCACAGTTCACTCGGTGCCCTCCGCCACAGTTCACCCGGTGCCCTGCGCCACAGTTCACTCCGTGGCTAATGCACAGTTCACTCGGTGCCCTGCGCCACAGTTCACTCGGTGCCCTGCGCCACAGTTCACTCGGTGCCCTGCGCCACAGTTCACTCGGTGCCCTGCGCCACAGTTCACTCGGTGCCCTGCGCCACAGTTCACTCGGTGCCCTGCGCCACAGTTCACTCGGTGCCCTGCGCCACAGTTAACCCGGTGCCCTGCGCCACAGTTCACCCGGTGCCCTGATGCACAGTTCACCCGGTGCCCTGCGCCACAGTTCACTCAGTGCCCTGCGCCACAGTTCACTCGGTGCCCTGCGCCACAGTTCACCCGGTTCCCTGCGCCACAGTTCACCCGGTGCCTGATGCACAGTTCACTCGGTGCCCTGCTCCACAGTTCACTCGGTGCCCTGCGCCACAGTTCACTCGGTGCCCTGAGCCACAGTTAACCCGGTGCCAAGCGCCACAGTTCACTCAGTGCCCTGCGCCACAGTTCCCTCGGTGCCCTGCGCCACAGTTCACTCGGTGCGCTGAGCCACACTTCACTCGGTGCCCTGCGCCACACTTCACTCGGTGCCCTGCGCCACACTTCACTCGGTGCCCTGCGCCACACTTCATTCGGTGCCCTGCGCCAAACTTCACTCGGTGCCTGATGCACAGTTCACTCGGCGCCCTGCGCCACAGTTCACTCGGTGCCCTGCGCCACAGTTCACTCGGTGCCTGATCCACAGTTCACTCGGTGCCCTGCGCCACAGTTCACTCGGTGCCCTGCGCCACAGTTCACTCGGTGCCCTGCGCCACAGTTCACTCGGTGCCCTGCGCCACAGTTCACTCGGTGCCCTGCGCCACACTTCACTCGGTGCCCTGCGCCACACTTCACTCGGTGCTCTGCGCCACAGTTCACTCGGTGCCCTGCGCCACACTTCACTCGGTGCCCTGCGCCACACTTCACTCGGTGCTCTGCGCCACAGTTCACTCGGTGCCCTGCGCCACACTTCACTCGGTGCCCTGCGCCACACTTCACTCGGTGCCCTGCGCCACACTTCACTCGGTGCCCTGCGCCACACTTCACTCGGTGCCCTGCGCCACACTTCATTCGGTGCCCTGCGCCAAACTTCACTCGGTGCCTGATGCACAGTTCACTCGGCGCCCTGCGCCACAGTTCACTCGGTGCCCTGCGCCACAGTTCACTCGGTGCCTGATCCACAGTTCACTGGGTGCCCTGCGCCACAGTTCACTCGGTGCCCTGCGCCACAGTTCCCTCGGTGCCCTGCGCCACAGTTCACTCTTTGCCCTGCGCCACAATTCACTCGGTGCCTGATGCACAGTTCACTCGGTGCCCTGCTCCACAGTTCACTCGGTGCCCTGCGCCACAGTTAACCCGGTCCCTTGCTCCACAGTTAACCCGGTGCCTTGCGCCACAGTTAACCCGGTGCCCTGCGCCACAGTTCACCCGGTGCCCTGCGCCACAGATCACCCGGTGCCTGATGCACAGTTCACCCCGTGCCCTGCGCCACAGTTCCCTCGGTGCCCTGCGCCACAGTTCCCTCGGTGCCCTGCGCCACAGTTCCCTCAGTGCCCTGCGCCACAGTTCACTCGGTGCCCTGCGCCACAGTTCACTCGGTGCCATGCGCCACAGTTCACTCGGTGCCCTCCGCCACAGTTCACCCGGTGCGCGGCGCCACACTTCACTCGGTGCCCTGCGCCACACTTCACTCGGTGCCCTGCGCCACACTTCACTCGGTGCCCTGCGCCACACTTCACTCGGTGCTCTGCGCCACACTTCACTCGGTGCCCTGCGCCACACTTCACTCGGTGCCCTGCGCCACACTTCACTCGGTGCCCTGCGCCACACTTCACTCGGTGCCCTGCGCCACACTTCACTCGGTGCCCTGAGCCACACTTCACTCGGTGCCCTGCGCCACACTTCACTCGGTGCCCTGCGCCACACTTCATTCGGTGCCCTGCGCCAAACTTCACTCGGTGCCTGATGCACAGTTCACTCGGCGCCCTGCGCCACAGTTCACTCGGTGCCCTGTGCCACAGTTAACCCGGTGCCCTGCGCCACAGTTCACCCGGTGCCCTGATGCACAGTTCACCCGGTGCCCTGCGCCACAGTTCACTCGGTGCCCTGCGCCACAGTTCACTCGGTGCCCTGCGCCACAGTTCCCTCGGTGCCCTGCGCCACAGTTCACTCTTTGCCCTGCGCCACAATTCACTCGGTGCCTGATGCACAGTTCACTCGGTGCCCTGCGCCACAGTTCACTCGGTGCCCTGCGCCACAGTTAACCCGGTCCCTTGCGCCACAGTTAACCCGGTGCCTTGCGCCACAGTTAACCCGGTGCCCTGCGCCACAGTTCACCCGGTGCCCTGCGCCACAGTTCACCCGGTGCCTGATGCACAGTTCACCCCGTGCCCTGCGCCACAGTTCCCTCGGTGCCCTGCGCCACAGTTCCCTCGGTGCCCTGCGCCACAGTTCCCTCGGTGCCCTGCGCCACAGTTCACTCGGTGCCCTGCGCCACAGTTCACTCGGTGCCATGCGCCACAGTTCACCCGGTGCCCTGCGCACCCGTTCACCCGGTGCCCTGCGCCAAAGTTCACTCGGTGCCTGACGCACAGTTCACACGGTGCCCTGCGCCACAGTTCACCCGGTGCCCTGCGCCACAGTTCACCCGGTGCCCTGCGCCACATTTCACTCGGTGCCCTGCGCCACACTTCACTCGGTGCCCTGCGTCACACTTCACTCGGTGCCCTGCGCCACACTTCACTCGGTGCCCTGCGCCACACTTCACTCGGTGCCCTGCGCCACACTTCACTCGGTGCCCTGCGTCACACTTCACTCGGTGCCCTGCGCCACACTTCACTCGGTGCCCTGCGCCACACTTCACTCGGTGCCTGATGCACAGTTCACTCGGTGCCCTGCGCCACAGTTCACTCGGTGCCCTGCGCCACAGTTAACCCGGTGCCCTGATGCACAGTTCACCCGGTGCCCTGCGCCACAGTTCCCTCGGTGCCCTGCGCCACAGTTCACTCGGTGCCCTGCGCCAAAGTTCACTCGGTGGGCTGCGCCACACTTCACTCGGTGCCCTGCGCCACACTTCACTCGGTGCCCTGCGCCACACTTCACTCGGTGCCCTGCGCCACAGTTCACTCGGTGCCCTGTGACACAGTTCACTCGGTGCCCTGCGCCACAGTTAACCCGGTGCCCTGCGCCACAGTTCACCCGGTGCCCTGATGCACAGTTCATTCGGTGCCCTTCGCCACAGTTCACTCGGTGCCCTGCGCCACAGTTCACTCGGTGCCCTGCGCCACAGTTCACTCGGTGCCCTGCGCCACAGTTCACTCGGTGCCTGATGCACAGTTCACTCGGTGCCCTCCGCCACAGTTCACCCGGTGCCCTGCGCCACAGTTCACTCCGTGGCTAATGCACAGTTCACTCGGTGCCCTGCGCCACAGTTCACTCGGTGCCCTGCGCCACAGTTCACTCGGTGCCCTGCGCCACAGTTCACTCGGTGCCCTGCGCCACAGTTCACTCGGTGCCCTGCGCCACAGTTCACTCGGTGCCCTGCGCCACAGTTCACTCGGTGCCCTGCGCCACAGTTAACCCGGTGCCCTGCGCCACAGTTCACCCGGTGCCCTGATGCACAGTTCACCCGGTGCCCTGCGCCACAGTTCACTCAGTGCCCTGCGCCACAGTTCACTCGGTGCCCTGCGCCACAGTTCACCCGGTTCCCTGCGCCACAGTTCACCCGGTGCCTGATGCACAGTTCACTCGGTGCCCTGCTCCACAGTTCACTCGGTGCCCTGCGCCACAGTTCACTCGGTGCCCTGAGCCACAGTTAACCCGGTGCCAAGCGCCACAGTTCACTCAGTGCCCTGCGCCACAGTTCCCTCGGTGCCCTGCGCCACAGTTCACTCGGTGCGCTGAGCCACACTTCACTCGGTGCCCTGCGCCACACTTCACTCGGTGCCCTGCGCCACACTTCACTCGGTGCCCTGCGCCACACTTCATTCGGTGCCCTGCGCCAAACTTCACTCGGTGCCTGATGCACAGTTCACTCGGCGCCCTGCGCCACAGTTCACTCGGTGCCCTGCGCCACAGTTCACTCGGTGCCTGATCCACAGTTCACTCGGTGCCCTGCGCCACAGTTCACTCGGTGCCCTGCGCCACAGTTCACTCGGTGCCCTGCGCCACAGTTCACTCGGTGCCCTGCGCCACAGTTCACTCGGTGCCCTGCGCCACACTTCACTCGGTGCCCTGCGCCACACTTCACTCGGTGCTCTGCGCCACAGTTCACTCGGTGCCCTGCGCCACACTTCACTCGGTGCCCTGCGCCACACTTCACTCGGTGCTCTGCGCCACAGTTCACTCGGTGCCCTGCGCCACACTTCACTCGGTGCCCTGCGCCACACTTCACTCGGTGCCCTGCGCCACACTTCACTCGGTGCCCTGCGCCACACTTCACTCGGTGCCCTGCGCCACACTTCATTCGGTGCCCTGCGCCAAACTTCACTCGGTGCCTGATGCACAGTTCACTCGGCGCCCTGCGCCACAGTTCACTCGGTGCCCTGCGCCACAGTTCACTCGGTGCCTGATCCACAGTTCACTGGGTGCCCTGCGCCACAGTTCACTCGGTGCCCTGCGCCACAGTTCCCTCGGTGCCCTGCGCCACAGTTCACTCTTTGCCCTGCGCCACAATTCACTCGGTGCCTGATGCACAGTTCACTCGGTGCCCTGCTCCACAGTTCACTCGGTGCCCTGCGCCACAGTTAACCCGGTCCCTTGCTCCACAGTTAACCCGGTGCCTTGCGCCACAGTTAACCCGGTGCCCTGCGCCACAGTTCACCCGGTGCCCTGCGCCACAGATCACCCGGTGCCTGATGCACAGTTCACCCCGTGCCCTGCGCCACAGTTCCCTCGGTGCCCTGCGCCACAGTTCCCTCGGTGCCCTGCGCCACAGTTCCCTCAGTGCCCTGCGCCACAGTTCACTCGGTGCCCTGCGCCACAGTTCACTCGGTGCCATGCGCCACAGTTCACCCGGTGCCCTGCGCACCCGTTCACCCGGTGCCCTGCGCCAAAGTTCACTCGGTGCCTGACGCACAGTTCACACGGTGCCCTGCGCCACAGTTCACCCGGTGCCCTGCGCCACAGTTCACCCGGTGCCCTGCGCCACATTTCACTCGGTGCCCTGCGCCACACTTCACTCGGTGCCCTGCGTCACACTTCACTCGGTGCCCTGCGCCACACTTCACTCGGTGCCCTGCGCCACACTTCACTCGGTGCCCTGCGCCACACTTCACTCGGTGCCCTGCGTCACACTTCACTCGGTGCCCTGCGCCACACTTCACTCGGTGCCCTGCGCCACACTTCACTCGGTGCCTGATGCACAGTTCACTCGGTGCCCTGCGCCACAGTTCACTCGGTGCCCTGCGCCACAGTTAACCCGGTGCCCTGATGCACAGTTCACCCGGTGCCCTGCGCCACAGTTCCCTCGGTGCCCTGCGCCACAGTTCACTCGGTGCCCTGCGCCACAGTTCACTCGGTGCGCTGCGCCACACTTCACTCGGTGCCCTGCGCCACACTTCACTCGGTGCCCTGCGCCACACTTCACTCGGTGCCCTGCGCCACAGTTCACTCGGTGCCCTGTGACACAGTTCACTCGGTGCCCTGCGCCACAGTTAACCCGGTGCCCTGCGCCACAGTTCACCCGGTGCCCTGATGCACAGTTCATTCGGTGCCCTTCGCCACAGTTCACTCGGTGCCCTGCGCCACAGTTCACTCGGTGCCCTGCGCCACAGTTCACTCGGTGCCCTGCGCCACAGTTCACTCGGTGCCTGATGCACAGTTCACTCGGTGCCCTCCGCCACAGTTCACCCGGTGCGCGGCGCCACACTTCACTCGGTGCCCTGCGCCACACTTCACTCGGTGCCCTGCGCCACACTTCACTCGGTGCCCTGCGCCACACTTCACTCGGTGCTCTGCGCCACACTTCACTCGGTGCCCTGCGCCACACTTCACTCGGTGCCCTGCGCCACACTTCACTCGGTGCCCTGCGCCACACTTCACTCGGTGCCCTGCGCCACACTTCACTCGGTGCCCTGAGCCACACTTCACTCGGTGCCCTGCGCCACACTTCACTCGGTGCCCTGCGCCACACTTCATTCGGTGCCCTGCGCCAAACTTCACTCGGTGCCTGATGCACAGTTCACTCTGCGCCCTGCGCCACAGTTCACTCGGTGCCCTGTGCCACAGTTAACCCGGTGCCCTGCGCCACAGTTCACCCGGTGCCCTGATGCACAGTTCACCCGGTGCCCTGCGCCACAGTTCACTCGGTGCCCTGCGCCACAGTTCACTCGGTGCCCTGCGCCACAGTTCCCTCGGTGCCCTGCGCCACAGTTCACTCTTTGCCCTGCGCCACAATTCACTCGGTGCCTGATGCACAGTTCACTCGGTGCCCTGCGCCACAGTTCACTCGGTGCCCTGCGCCACAGTTAACCCGGTCCCTTGCGCCACAGTTAACCCGGTGCCTTGCGCCACAGTTAACCCGGTGCCCTGCGCCACAGTTCACCCGGTGCCCTGCGCCACAGTTCACCCGGTGCCTGATGCACAGTTCACCCCGTGCCCTGCGCCACAGTTCCCTCGGTGCCCTGCGCCACAGTTCCCTCGGTGCCCTGCGCCACAGTTCCCTCGGTGCCCTGCGCCACAGTTCACTCGGTGCCCTGCGCCACAGTTCACTCGGTGCCATGCGCCACAGTTCACCCGGTGCCCTGCGCACCCGTTCACCCGGTGCCCTGCGCCAAAGTTCACTCGGTGCCTGACGCACAGTTCACACGGTGCCCTGCGCCACAGTTCACCCGGTGCCCTGCGCCACAGTTCACCCGGTGCCCTGCGCCACATTTCACTCGGTGCCCTGCGCCACACTTCACTCGGTGCCCTGCGTCACACTTCACTCGGTGCCCTGCGCCACACTTCACTCGGTGCCCTGCGCCACACTTCACTCGGTGCCCTGCGCCACACTTCACTCGGTGCCCTGCGTCACACTTCACTCGGTGCCCTGCGCCACACTTCACTCGGTGCCCTGCGCCACACTTCACTCGGTGCCTGATGCACAGTTCACTCGGTGCCCTGCGCCACAGTTCACTCGGTGCCCTGCGCCACAGTTAACCCGGTGCCCTGATGCACAGTTCACCCGGTGCCCTGCGCCACAGTTCCCTCGGTGCCCTGCGCCACAGTTCACTCGGTGCCCTGCGCCAAAGTTCACTCGGTGCGCTGCGCCACACTTCACTCGGTGCCCTGCGCCACACTTCACTCGGTGCCCTGCGCCACACTTCACTCGGTGCCCTGCGCCACAGTTCACTCGGTGCCCTGTGACACAGTTCACTCGGTGCCCTGCGCCACAGTTAACCCGGTGCCCTGCGCCACAGTTCACCCGGTGCCCTGATGCACAGTTCATTCGGTGCCCTTCGCCACAGTTCACTCGGTGCCCTGCGCCACAGTTCACTCGGTGCCCTGCGCCACAGTTCACTCGGTGCCCTGCGCCACAGTTCACTCGGTGCCTGATGCACAGTTCACTCGGTGCCCTCCGCCACAGTTCACCCAGTGCCCTGCGCCACAGTTCACTCCGTGGCTGATGCACAGTTCACTCGGTGCCCTGCGCCACAGTTCACTCGGTGCCCTGCGCCACAGTTCACTCGGTGCCCTGCGCCACAGTTCACTCGGTGCCCTGCGCCACAGTTCACTCGGTGCCCTGCGCCACAGTTCACTCGGTGCCCTGCGCCACAGTTAACCCGGTGCCCTGCGCCACAGTTCACCCGGTGCCCTGATGCACAGTTCACCCGGTGCCCTGCGCCACAGTTCACTCAGTGCCCTGCGCCACAGTTCACTCGGTGCCCTGCGCCACAGTTCACCCGGTTCCCTGCGCCACAGTTCACCCGGTGCCTGATGCACAGTTCACTCGGTGCCCTGCTCCACAGTTCACTCGGTGCCCTGCGCCACAGTTCACTCGGTGCCCTGAGCCACAGTTAACCCGGTGCCAAGCGCCACAGTTCACTCGGTGCCCTGCGCCACAGTTCCCTCGGTGCCCTGCGCCACAGTTCACTCGGTGCGCTGAGCCACACTTCACTCGGTGCCCTGCGCCACACTTCACTCGGTGCCCTGCGCCACACTTCACTCGGTGCCCTGCGCCACACTTCATTCGGTGCCCTGCGCCAAACTTCACTCGGTGCCTGATGCACAGTTCACTCGGCGCCCTGCGCCACAGTTCACTCGGTGCCCTGCGCCACAGTTCACTCGGTGCCTGATCCACAGTTCACTCGGTGCCCTGCGCCACAGTTCACTCGGTGCCCTGCGCCACAGTTCACTCGGTGCCCTGCGCCACAGTTCACTCGGTGCCCTGCGCCACAGTTCACTCGGTGCCCTGCGCCACACTTCACTCGGTGCCCTGCGCCACACTTCACTCGGTGCTCTGCGCCACAGTTCACTCGGTGCCCTGCGCCACACTTCACTCGGTGCCCTGCGCCACACTTCACTCGGTGCTCTGCGCCACAGTTCACTCGGTGCCCTGCGCCACACTTCACTCGGTGCCCTGCGCCACACTTCACTCGGTGCCCTGCGCCACACTTCACTCGGTGCCCTGCGCCACACTTCACTCGGTGCCCTGCGCCACACTTCATTCGGTGCCCTGCGCCAAACTTCACTCGGTGCCTGATGCACAGTTCACTCGGCGCCCTGCGCCACAGTTCACTCGGTGCCCTGCGCCACAGTTCACTCGGTGCCTGATCCACAGTTCACTCGGTGCCCTGCGCCACAGTTCACTCGGTGCCCTGCGCCACAGTTCACTCGGTGCCCTGCGCCACAGTTCACTCGGTGCCCTGCGCCACAGTTCACTCGGTGCCCTGCGCCACAGTTCACTCGGTGCATGATGCACAGTTCACTCGGTGCCCTGCGCCACAGTTAACCCGGTGCCCTGCGCCACAGTTCACCCGGTGCCCTGCGCCACAGTTCACTCGGTGCCTGATGCACAGTTCACTCGGTGCCCTGCGCCACAGTTAACCCGGTGCCATGCGCCACAGTTCACCCGGTGCTCTGCGCCACAGTTCACTCGGTGCCCTGCGCCACAGTTCACTCGGTGCCCTGCGCCACAGTTCACTCGGTGCCCTGCGCCACAGTTCACTCGGTGCCCTGCGCCACAGTTCACTCGGTGCCCTGCGCCACACTTCACTCGGTGCCCTGCGCCACAATTCACTCGGTGCTCTGCGCCACACTTCACTCGGTGCCCTGCGCCACACTTCACTCGGTGCCCTGCGCCACACTTCACTCGGTGCCCTGCGCCACACTTCACTCGGTGCCCTGCGCCACACTTGACTCGGTGCCCTGCGCCACAGTTCACTCGGTGCCCTGCGACACAGTTCACTCGGTGCCTGATGCACAGTTCACCCGGTGCCCGGCGCCACAGTTCACCCGGTGCGCGGCGCCACACTTCACTCGGTGCCCTGCGCCACACTTCACTCGGTGCCCTGCGCCACACTTCACTCGGTGCCCTGCGCCACACTTCACTCGGTGCCCTGCGCCACACTTCACTCGGTGCTCTGCGCCACACTTCACTCGGTGCCCTGCGCCACACTTCACTCGGTGCCCTGCGCCACACTTCACTCGGTGCCCTGCGCCACACTTCACTCGGTGCCCTGCGCCACACTTCACTCGGTGCCCTGAGCCACACTTCACTCGGTGCCCTGCGCCACACTTCACTCGGTGCCCTGCGCCACACTTCATTCGGTGCCCTGCGCCAAACTTCACTCGGTGCCTGATGCACAGTTCACTCGGCGCCCTGCGCCACAGTTCACTCGGTGCCCTGCGCCACAGTTCACTCGGTGCCTGATCCACAGTTCACTCGGTGCCCTGCGCCACAGTTCACTCGGTGCCCTGCGCCACAGTTCACTCGGTGCCCTGCGCCACAGTTCACTCGGTGCCCTGCGCCACAGTTCACTCGGTGCCCTGCGCCACAGTTCACTCGGTGCCTGATGCACAGTTCACTCGGTGCCCTGTGCCACAGTTAATCCGGTGCCCTGCGCCACAGTTCACCCGGTGCCCTGCGCCACAGTTCACTCGGTGCCTTATGCACAGTTCACTCGGTGCCCTGCGCCACAGTTAACCCGGTGCCCTGCGCCACAGTTCACCCGGTGCCCTGCGCCACAGTTCACTCGGTGCCCTGCGCCACAGTTCACTTGGTGCCCTGCGCCACAGTTCACTCGGCGCCCTGCGCCACAGTTCACTCGGTGCCCTGTGCCACAGTTCACTCGGTGCCCTGTGCCACAGTTAACCCGGTGCCCTGCGCCACAGTTCACTCGGTGCCCTGATGCACAGTTCACCCGGTGCCCTGCGCCACAGTTCACTCGGTGCCCTGCGCCACAGTTCACTCGGTGCCCTGCGCCACAGTTCCCTCGGTGCCCTGCGCCACAGTTCACTCTTTGCCCTGCGCCACAATTCACTCGGTGCCTGATGCACAGTTCACTCGGTGCCCTGCTCCACAGTTCACTCGGTGCCCTGCGCCACAGTTAACCCGGTCCCTTGCGCCACAGTTAACCCGGTGCCTTGCGCCACAGTTAACCCAGTGCCCTGCGCCACAGTTCACCCGGTGCCCTGCGCCACAGTTCACCCGGTGCCTGATGCACAGTTCACCCCGTGCCCTGCGCCACAGTTCCCTCGGTGCCCTGCGCCACAGTTCCCTCGGTGCCCTGCGCCACAGTTCCCTCGGTGCCCTGCGCCACAGTTCACTCGGTGCCCTGCGCCACAGTTCACTCGGTGCCATGCGCCACAGTTCACCCGGTGCCCTGCGCACCCGTTCACCCGGTGCCCTGCGCCAAAGTTCACTCGGTGCCTGACGCACAGTTCACACGGTGCCCTGCGCCACAGTTCACCCGGTGCCCTGCGCCACAGTTCACCCGGTGCCCTGCGCCACATTTCACTCGGTGCCCTGCGCCACACTTCACTCGGTGCCCTGCGTCACACTTCACTCGGTGCCCTGCGCCACACTTCACTCGGTGCCCTGCGCCACACTTCACTCGGTGCCCTGCGCCACACTTCACTCGGTGCCCTGCGTCACACTTCACTCGGTGCCCTGCGCCACACTTCACTCGGTGCCCTGCGCCACACTTCACTCGGTGCCTGATGCACAGTTCACTCGGTGCCCTGCGCCACAGTTCACTCGGTGCCCTGCGCCACAGTTAACCCGGTGCCCTGATGCACAGTTCACCCGGTGCCCTGCGCCACAGTTCCCTCGGTGCCCTGCGCCACAGTTCACTCGGTGCCCTGCGCCACAGTTCACTCGGTGCGCTGCGCCACACTTCACTCGGTGCCCTGCGCCACACTTCACTCGGTGCCCTGCGCCACAGTTCACTCGGTGCCCTGTGACACAGTTCACTCGGTGCCCTGCGCCACAGTTAACCCGGTGCCCTGCGCCACAGTTCACCCGGTGCCCTGATGCACAGTTCATTCGGTGCCCTTCGCCACAGTTCACTCGGTGCCCTGCGCCACAGTTCACTCGGTGCCCTGCGCCACAGTTCACTCGGTGCCCTGCGCCACAGTTCACTCGGTGCCTGATGCACAGTTCACTCGGTGCCCTCCGCCACAGTTCACCCGGTGCGCGGCGCCACACTTCACTCGGTGCCCTGCGCCACACTTCACTCGGTGCCCTGCGCCACACTTCACTCGGTGCCCTGCGCCACACTTCACTCGGTGCTCTGCGCCACACTTCACTCGGTGCCCTGCGCCACACTTCACTCGGTGCCCTGCGCCACACTTCACTCGGTGCCCTGCGCCACACTTCACTCGGTGCCCTGCGCCACACTTCACTCGGTGCCCTGAGCCACACTTCACTCGGTGCCCTGCGCCACACTTCACTCGGTGCCCTGCGCCACACTTCATTCGGTGCCCTGCGCCAAACTTCACTCGGTGCCTGATGCACAGTTCACTCGGCGCCCTGCGCCACAGTTCACTCGGTGCCCTGCGCCACAGTTCACTCGGTGCCTGTTCCACAGTTCACTCGGTGCCCTGCGCCACAGTTCACTCGGTGCCCTGCGCCACAGTTCACTCGGTGCCCTGCGCCACAGTTCACTCGGTGCCCTGCGCCACAGTTCACTCGGTGCCCTGCGCCACAGTTCACTCGGTGCCTGATGCACAGTTCACTCGGTGCCCTGTGCCACAGTTAATCCGGTGCCCTGCGCCACAGTTCACCCGGTGCCCTGCGCCACAGTTCACTCGGTGCCTGATGCACAGTTCACTCGGTGCCCTGCGCCACAGTTAACCCGGTGCCCTGCGCCACAGTTCACCCGGTGCCCTGCGCCACAGTTCACTCGGTGCCCTGCGCCACAGTTCACTTGGTGCCCTGCGCCACAGTTCACTCGGCGCCCTGCGCCACAGTTCACTCGGTGCCCTGTGCCACAGTTCACTCGGTGCCCTGTGCCACAGTTAACCCGGTGCCCTGCGCCACAGTTCACCCGGTGCCCTGATGCACAGTTCACCCGGTGCCCTGCGCCACAGTTCACTCGGTGCCCTGCGCCACAGTTCACTCGGTGCCCTGCGCCACAGTTCCCTCGGTGCCCTGCGCCACAGTTCACTCTTTGCCCTGCGCCACAATTCACTCGGTGCCTGATGCACAGTTCACTCGGTGCACTGCGCCACAGTTCACTCGGTGCCCTGCGCCACAGTTAACCCGGTCCCTTGCGCCACAGTTAACCCGGTGCCTTGCGCCACAGTTAACCCGGTGCCCTGCGCCACAGTTCACCCGGTGCCCTGCGCCACAGTTCACCCGGTGCCTGATGCACAGTTCACCCCGTGCCCTGCGCCACAGTTCCCTCGGTGCCCTGCGCCACAGTTCCCTCGGTGCCCTGCGCCACAGTTCCCTCGGTGCCCTGCGCCACAGTTCACTCGGTGCCCTGCGCCACAGTTCACTCGGTGCCATGCGCCACAGTTCACCCGGTGCCCTGCGCACCCGTTCACCCGGTGCCCTGCGCCAAAGTTCACTCGGTGCCTGACGCACAGTTCACACGGTGCCCTGCGCCACAGTTCACCCGGTGCCCTGCGCCACAGTTCACCCGGTGCCCTGCGCCACATTTCACTCGGTGCACTGCGCCACACTTCACTCGGTGCCCTGCGTCACACTTCACTCGGTGCCCTGCGCCACACTTCACTCGGTGCCCTGCGCCACACTTCACTCGGTGCCCTGCGCCACACTTCACTCGGTGCCCTGCGTCACACTTCACGCGGTGCCCTGCGCCACAATTCACTCGGTGCCTGATGCACAGTTCACTCGGTGCACTGCGCCACAGTTCACTCGGTGCCCTGCGCCACAGTTAACCCGGTCCCTTGCGCCACAGTTAACCCGGTGCCTTGCGCCACAGTTAACCCGGTGCCCTGCGCCACAGTTCACCCGGTGCCCTGCGCCACAGTTCACCCGGTGCCTGATGCACAGTTCACCCCGTGCCCTGCGCCACAGTTCCCTCGGTGCCCTGCGCCACAGTTCCCTCGGTGCCCTGCGCCACAGTTCCCTCGGTGCCCTGCGCCACAGTTCACTCGGTGCCCTGCGCCACAGTTCACTCGGTGCCATGCGCCACAGTTCACCCGGTGCCCTGCGCACCCGTTCACCCGGTGCCCTGCGCCAAAGTTCACTCGGTGCCTGACGCACAGTTCACACGGTGCCCTGCGCCACAGTTCACCCGGTGCCCTGCGCCACAGTTCACCCGGTGCCCTGCGCCACATTTCACTCGGTGCCCTGCGCCACACTTCACTCGGTGCCCTGCGTCACACTTCACTCGGTGCCCTGCGCCACACTTCACTCGGTGCCCTGCGCCACACTTCACTCGGTGCCCTGCGCCACACTTCACTCGGTGCCCTGCGTCACACTTCACTCGGTGCCCTGCGCCACACTTCACTCGGTGCCCTGCGCCACACTTCACTCGGTGCCTGATGCACAGTTCACTCGGTGCCCTGCGCCACAGTTCACTCGGTGCCCTGCGCCACAGTTAACCCGGTGCCCTGATGCACAGTTCACCCGGTGCCCTGCGCCACAGTTCCCTCGGTGCCCTGCGCCACAGTTCACTCGGTGCCCTGCGCCACAGTTCCCTCGGTGCCCTGCGCCACAGTTCACTCGGTGCCCTGTGACACAGTTCACTCGGTGCCCTGCGCCACAGTTAACCCGGTGCCCTGCGCCACAGTTCACCCGGTGCCCTGATGCACAGTTCATTCGGTGCCCTTCGCCACAGTTCACTCGGTGCCCTGCGCCACAGTTCACTCGGTGCCCTGCGCCACAGTTCACTCGGTGCCCTGCGCCACAGTTCACTCGGTGCCTGATGCACAGTTCACTCGGTGCCCTCCGCCACAGTTCACCCAGTGCCCTGCGCCACAGTTCACTCCGTGGCTGATGCACAGTTCACTCGGTGCCCTGCGCCACAGTTCACTCGGTGCCCTGCGCCACAGTTCACTCGGTGCCCTGCGCCACAGTTCACTCGGTGCCCTGCGCCACAGTTCACTCGGTGCCCTGCGCCACAGTTCACTCGGTGCCCTGCGCCACAGTTCACTCGGTGCCCTGCGCCACAGTTAACCCGGTGCCCTGAGCCACAGTTCACCCGGTGCCCTGATGCACAGTTCACCCGGTGCCCTGCGCCACAGTTCACTCGGTGCCCTGCGCCACAGTTCACTCGGTGCCCTGCGCCACAGTTCACCCGGTTCCCTGCGCCACAGTTCACCCGGTGCCTGATGCACAGTTCACTCGGTGCCCTGCTCCACAGTTCACTCGGTGCCCTGCGCCACAGTTCACTCGGTGCCCTGAGCCACAGTTAACCCGGTGCCAAGCGCCACAGTTCACTCGGTGCCCTGCGCCACAGTTCCCTCGGTGCCCTGCGCCACAGTTCACTCGGTGCGCTGAGCCACACTTCACTCGGTGCCCTGCGCCACACTTCACTCGGTGCCCTGCGCCACACTTCACTCGGTGCCCTGCGCCACACTTCATTCGGTGCCCTGCGCCAAACTTCACTCGGTGCCTGATGCACAGTTCACTCGGCGCCCTGCGCCACAGTTCACTCGGTGCCCTGCGCCACAGTTCACTCGGTGCCTGATCCACAGTTCACTCGGTGCCCTGCGCCACAGTTCACTCGGTGCCCTGCGCCACAGTTCACTCGGTGCCCTGCGCCACAGTTCACTCGGTGCCCTGCGCCACAGTTCACTCGGTGCCCTGCGCCACAGTTCACTCGGTGCCCTGCGACACAGTTCACTCGGTGCCTGATGCACAGTTCACCCGGTGCCCGGCGCCACAGTTCACCCGGTGCCCGGCGCCACACTTCACTCGGTGCCCTGAGCCACACTTCACTCGGTGCCCTGCGACACACTTCACTCGGTGCCCTGCGCCACACTTCACTCGGTGCTCTGCGCCACAGTTCACTCGGTGCCCTGCGCCACACTTCACTCGGTGCCCTGCGCCACACTTCACTCGGTGCCCTGCGCCACACTTCACTCGGTGCCCTGCGCCACACTTCACTCGGTGCCCTGCGCCACACTTCACTCGGTGCCCTGCGCCACACTTCATTCGGTGCCCTGCGCCAAACTTCACTCGGTGCCTGATGCACAGTTCACTCGGCGCCCTGCGCCACAGTTCACTCGGTGCCCTGCGCCACAGTTCACTCGGTGCCTGATCCACAGTTCACTCGGTGCCCTGCGCCACAGTTCACTCGGTGCCCTGCGCCACAGTTCACTCGGTGCCCTGCGCCACAGTTCACTCGGTGCCCTGCGCCACAGTTCACTCGGTGCCCTGCGCCACAGTTCACTCGGTGCCCTGCGCCACAGTTAACCCGGTGCCCTGCGCCACAGTTCACCCGGTGCCCTGATGCACAGTTCACCCGGTGCCCTGCGCCACAGTTCACTCGGTGCCCTGCGCCACAGTTCACTCGGTGCCCTGCGCCACAGTTCACCCGGTTCCCTGCGCCACAGTTCACCCGGTGCCTGATGCACAGTTCACTCGGTGCCCTGCTCCACAGTTCACTCGGTGCCCTGCGCCACAGTTCACTCGGTGCCTAATCCACAGTTCACTCGGTGCCCTGCGCCACAGTTCACTCGGTGCCCTGCGCCACAGTTCACCCGGTGCCCTGATGCACAGTTCACCCGGTGCCCTGCGCCACAGTTCACTCGGTGCCCTGCGCCACAGTTCACTCGGTGCCCTGCGCCACAGTTAACCCGGTGCCCTGCGCCACAGTTCACCCGGTGCCCTGATGCACAGTTCATTCGGTGCCCTTCGCCACAGTTCACTCGGTGCCCTGCGCCACAGTTCACTCGGTGCCCTGCGCCACAGTTCACTCGGTGCCCTGCGCCACAGTTCACTCGGTGCCTGATGCAAAGTTCACTCGGTGCCCTCCGCCACAGTTCACCCAGTGCCCTGCGCCACAGTTCACTCCGTGGCTGATGCACAGTTCACTCGGTGCCCTGCGCCACAGTTCACTCGGTGCCCTGCGCCACAGTTCACTCGGTGCCCTGCGCCACAGTTCACTCGGTGCCCTGCGCCACAGTTCACTCGGTGCCCTGCGCCACAGTTCACTCCGTGCCCTGCGCCACAGTTCACTCGGTGCCCTGCGCCACAGTTAACCCGGTGCCCTGCGCCACAGTTCACCCGGTGCCCTGATGCACAGTTCACCCGGTGCCCTGCGCCACAGTTCACTCGGTGCCCTGCGCCACAGTTCACTCGGTGCCCTGCGCCACAGTTCACCCGGTTCCCTGCGCCACAGTTCACCCGGTGCCTGATGCACAGTTCACTCGGTGCCCTGCTCCACAGTTCACTCGGTGCCCTGCGCCACAGTTCACTCGGTGCCCTGAGCCACAGTTAACCCGGTGCCAAGCGCCACAGTTCACTCGGTGCCCTGCGCCACAGTTCCCTCGGTGCCCTGCGCCACAGTTCACTCGGTGCGCTGAGCCACACTTCACTCGGTGCCCTGCGCCACACTTCACTCGGTGCCCTGCGCCACACTTCACTCGGTGCCCTGCGCCACACTTCATTCGGTGCCCTGCGCCAAACTTCACTCGGTGCCTGATGCACAGTTCACTCGGCGCCCTGCGCCACAGTTCACTCGGTGCCCTGCGCCACAGTTCACTCGGTGCCTGATCCACAGTTCACTCGGTGCCCTGCGCCACAGTTCACTCGGTGCCCTGCGCCACAGTTCACTCGGTGCCCTGCGCCACAGTTCACTCGGTGCCCTGCGCCACAGTTCACTCGGTGCCCTGCGCCACAGTTCACTCGGTGCCCTGCGACACAGTTCACTCGGTGCCTGATGCACAGTTCACCCGGTGCCCGGCGCCACAGTTCACCCGGTGCCCGGCGCCACACTTCACTCGGTGCCCTGAGCCACACTTCACTCGGTGCCCTGCGCCACACTTCACTCGGTGCCCTGCGCCACACTTCACTCGGTGCTCTGCGCCACAGTTCACTCGGTGCCCTGCGCCACACTTCACTCGGTGCCCTGCGCCACACTTCACTCGGTGCCCTGCGCCACACTTCACTCGGTGCCCTGCGCCACACTTCACTCGGTGCCCTGCGCCACACTTCACTCGGTGCCCTGCGCCACACTTCATTCGGTGCCCTGCGCCAAACTTCACTCGGTGCCTGATGCACAGTTCACTCGGCGCCCTGCGCCACAGTTCACTCGGTGCCCTGCGCCACAGTTCACTCGGTGCCTGATCCACAGTTCACTCGGTGCCCTGCGCCACAGTTCACTCGGTGCCCTGCGCCACAGTTCACTCGGTGCCCTGCGCCACAGTTCACTCGGTGCCCTGCGCCACAGTTCACACGGCGCCCTGCGCCACAGTTCACTCGGTGCCCTGCGCCACAGTTAACCCGGTGCCCTGCGCCACAGTTCACCCGGTGCCCTGATGCACAGTTCACCCGGTGCCCTGCGCCACAGTTCACTCGGTGCCCTGCGCCACAGTTCACTCGGTGCCCTGCGCCACAGTTCACCCGGTTCCCTGCGCCACAGTTCACCCGGTGCCTGATGCACAGTTCACTCGGTGCCCTGCTCCACAGTTCACTCGGTGCCCTGCGCCACAGTTCACTCGGTGCCCTGAGCCACAGTTAACCCGGTGCCAAGCGCCACAGTTCACTCGGTGCCCTGCGCCACAGTTCCCTCGGTGCCCTGCGCCACAGTTCACTCGGTGCGCTGAGCCACACTTCACTCGGTGCCCTGCGCCACACTTCACTCGGTGCCCTGCGCCACACTTCACTCGGTGCCCTGCGCAACACTTCATTCGGTGCCCTGCGCCAAACTTCACTCGGTGCCTGATGCACAGTTCACTCGGCGCCCTGCGCCACAGTTCACTCGGTGCCCTGCGCCACAGTTCACTCGGTGCCTGATCCACAGTTCACTCGGTGCCCTGCGCCACAGTTCACTCGGTGCCCTGCGCCACAGTTCACTCGGTGCCCTGCGCCACAGTTCACTCGGTGCCCTGCGCCACAGTTCACTCGGTGCCCTGCGCCACAGTTCACTCGGTGCCCTGCGACACAGTTCACTCGGTGCCTGATGCACAGTTCACCCGGTGCCCGGCGCCACAGTTCACCCGGTGCCCGGCGCCACACTTCACTCGGTGCCCTGCACCACACTTCACTCGGTGCCCTGCGCCACACTTCACTCGGTGCCCTGCGCCACACTTCACTCGGTGCTCTGCGCCACAGTTCACTCGGTGCCCTGCGCCACACTTCACTCGGTGCCCTGCGCCACACTTCACTCGGTGCCCTGCGCCACACTTCACTCGGTGCCCTGCGCCACACTTCACTCGGTGCCCTGCGCCACACTTCATTCGGTGCCCTGCGCCAAACTTCACTCGGTGCCTGATGCACAGTTCACTCGGCGCCCTGCGCCACAGTTCACTCGGTGCCCTGCGCCACAGTTCACTCGGTGCCTGATCCACAGTTCACTCGGTGCCCTGCGCCACAGTTCACTCGGTGCCCTGCGCCACAGTTCACTCGGTGCCCTGCGCCACAGTTCACTCGGTGCCCTGCGCCACAGTTCACTCGGTGCCCTGCGCCACAGTTCACTCGGTGCATGATGCACAGTTCACTCGGTGCCCTGCGCCACAGTTAACCCGGTGCCCTGCGCCACAGTTCACCCGGTGCCCTGCGCCACAGTTCACTCGGTGCCTGATGCACTGTTCACTCGGTGCCCTGCGCCACAGTTAACCCGGTGCCCTGCGCCACAGTTCACCCTGTGCTCTGCGCCACAGTTCACTCGGTGCCCTGCGCCACAGTTCACTCGGTGCCCTGCGCCACAGTTCACTCGGTGCCCTGCGCCACAGTTCACTCGGTGCCCTGTGCCACAGTTCACTCGGTGCCCTGCGCCACACTTCACTCGGTGCCCTGCGCCACAATTCACTCGGTGCTCTGCGCCACACTTCACTCGGTGCCCTGCGCCACACTTCACTCGGTGCCCTGCGCCACACTTCACTCGGTGCCCTGCGCCACACTTCACTCGGTGCCCTGCGCCACACTTGACTCGGTGCCCTGCGCCACAGTTCACTCGGTGCCCTGCGACACAGTTCACTCGGTGCCTGATGCACAGTTCACCCGGTGCCCGGCGCCACAGTTCACCCGGTGCGCGGCGCCACACTTCACTCGGTGCCCTGCGCCACACTTCACTCGGTGCCCTGCGCCACACTTCACTCGGTGCCCTGCGCCACACTTCACTCGGTGCTATGCGCCACACTTCACTCGGTGCCCTGCGCCACACTTCACTCGGTGCCCTGCGCCACACTTCACTCGGTGCCCTGCGCCACACTTCACTCGGTGCCCTGAGCCACACTTCACTCGGTGCCCTGCGCCACACTTCACTCGGTGCCCTGCGCCACACTTCATTCGGTGCCCTGCGCCAAACTTCACTCGGTGCCTGATGCACAGTTCACTCGGCGCCCTGCGCCACAGTTCACTCGGTGCCCTGCGCCACAGTTCACTCGGTGCCTGATCCACAGTTCACTCGGTGCCCTGCGCCACAGTTCACTCGGTGCCCTGCGCCACAGTTCACTCGGTGCCCTGCGCCACAGTTCACTCGGTGCCCTGCGCCACAGTTCACTCGGTGCCCTGCGCCACAGTTCACTCGGTGCCTGATGCACAGTTCACTCGGTGCCCTGTGCCACAGTTAATCCGGTGCCCTGCGCCACAGTTCACCCGGTGCCCGGCGCCACAGTTCACTCGGTGCCTGATGCACAGTTCACTCGGTGCCCTGCGCCACAGTTAACCCGGTGCCCTGCGCCACAGTTCACCCGGTGCCCTGCGCCACAGTTCACTCGGTGCCCTGCGCCACAGTTCACTTGGCGCCCTGCGCCACAGTTCACTCGGCGCCCTGCGCCACAGTTCACTCGGTGCCCTGTGCCACAGTTCACTCGGTGCCCTGTGCCACAGTTAACCCGGTGCCCTGCGCCACAGTTCACCCGGTGCCCTGATGCACAGTTCACCCGGTGCCCTGCGCCACAGTTCACTCGGTGCCCTGCGCCACAGTTCACTCGGTGCCCTGCGCCACAGTTCCCTCGGTGCCCTGCGCCACAGTTCACTCTTTGCCCTGCGCCACAATTCACTCGGTGCCTGATGCACAGTTCACTCGGTGCCCTGCGCCACAGTTCACTCGGTGCCCTGCGCCACAGTTAACCCGGTCCCTTGCGCCACAGTTAACCCGGTGCCTTGCGCCACAGTTAACCCGGTGCCCTGCGCCACAGTTCACCCGGTGCCCTGCGCCACAGTTCACACGGTGCCTGATGCACAGTTCACCCCGTGCCCTGCGCCACAGTTCCCTCGGTGCCCTGCGCCACAGTTCCCTCGGTGCCCTGCGCCACAGTTCCCTCGGTGCCCTGCGCCACAGTTCACTCGGTGCCCTGCGCCACAGTTCACTCGGTGCCATGCGCCACAGTTCACCCGGTGCCCTGCGCACCCGTTCACCCGGTGCCCTGCGCCAAACTTCACTCGGTGCCTGACGCACAGTTCACACGGTGCCCTGCGCCACAGTTCACCCGGTGCCCTGCGCCACAGTTCACCCGGTGCCCTGCGCCACATTTCACTCGGCGCCCTGCGCCACAGTTCACTCGGTGCCCTGCGCCACAGTTCACTCGGTGCCTGATCCACAGTTCACTCGGTGCCCTGCGCCACAGTTCACTCGGTGCCCTGCGCCACAGTTCACTCGGTGCCCTGCGCCACAGTTCACTCGGTGCCCTGCGCCACAGTTCACTCGGTGCCCTGCGCCACAGTTCACTCGGTGCATGATGCACAGTTCACTCGGTGCCCTGCGCCACAGTTAACCCGGTGCCCTGCGCCACAGTTCACCCGGTGCCCTGCGCCACAGTTCACTCGGTGCCTGATGCACAGTTCACTCGGTGCCCTGCGCCACAGTTAACCCGGTGCCCTGCGCCACAGTTCACCCTGTGCTCTGCGCCACAGTTCACTCGGTGCCCTGCGCCACAGTTCACTCGGTGCCCTGCGCCACAGTTCACTCGGTGCCCTGCGCCACAGTTCACTCGGTGCCCTGTGCCACAGTTCACTCGGTGCCCTGCGCCACACTTCACTCGGTGCCCTGCGCCACAATTCACTCGGTGCTCTGCGCCACACTTCACTCGGTGCCCTGCGCCACACTTCACTCGGTGCCCTGCGCCACACTTCACTCGGTGCCCTGCGCCACACTTCACTCGGTGCCCTGCGCCACACTTGACTCGGTGCCCTGCGCCACAGTTCACTCGGTGCCCTGCGACACAGTTCACTCGGTGCCTGATGCACAGTTCACCCGGTGCCCGGCGCCACAGTTCACCCGGTGCGCGGCGCCACACTTCACTCGGTGCCCTGCGCCACACTTCACTCGGTGCCCTGCGCCACACTTCACTCGGTGCCCTGCGCCACACTTCACTCGGTGCCCTGCGCCACACTTCACTCGGTGCCCTGCGCCACACTTCACTCGGTGCCCTGCGCCACACTTCACTCGGTGCCCTGCGCCACACTTCACTCGGTGCCCTGAGCCACACTTCACTCGGTGCCCTGCGCCACACTTCACTCGGTGCCCTGCGCCACACTTCCTTTGGGTCCCTGCGCCAAACTTCACTCGGTGCCTGATGCACAGTTCACTCGGCGCCCTGCGCCACAGTTCACTCGGTGCCCTGCGCCACAGTTCACTCGGTGCCTGATCCACAGTTCACTCGGTGCCCTGCGCCACAGTTCACTCGGTGCCCTGCGCCACAGTTCACTCGGTGCCCTGCGCCACAGTTCACTCGGTGCCCTGCGCCACAGTTCACTCGGTGCCCTGCGCCACAGTTCACTCGGTGGCTGATGCACAGTTCACTCGGTGCCCTGTGCCACAGTTAATCCGGTGCCCTGCGCCACAGTTCACCCGGTGCCCTGCGCCACAGTTCACTCGGTGCCCTGCTCCACAGTTCACTCGGTGCCCTGCTCCACAGTTCACTCGGTGCCCTGCGCCACATTTGACTCGGTGCCCTGCGCCACAGTTCACTCGGTGCCCTGCGCCACAGTTCACTCGGTGCCCTGCGCCACAGTTCACTCGGTGCCGTCCGCCACAGTTCACTCGGTGCCCTGCGCCACAGTTGACCCGGTGCCCTGCGCCACAGTTCACTCGGTGCCTGATGCACAGTTCACTCGGTGCCCTGCGCCACAGTTCACTCGGTGCCCTGTGCCACAGTTCACTCGGTGCCCTGCGCCACAGTTCACTCGGTGCCCTGTGCCACAGTTCACTCGGTGCCCTGCGCCACAGTTCACTCGGTGCCTGATGCACAGTTCACTCGGTGCCCTGCGCCACAGTTCACTCGGTGCCTGATGCACAGTTCACTCGGTGCCCTGCGCCACAGTTCACCCGTTGCCCTGCGCCACAGTTCACCCGGTACCCTGCGCCACAGTTCACTCGGTGCCTGATGCACAGTTCACTTGGTGCCCTGCGCCACAGTTCACTCGGTGCCTGATGCACAGTTCACTCGGTGCCCTGCGCCACAGTTCACTCGGTGCCCTGCGCCACAGTTCACCAGGTGCCCTGCGCCACAGTTCACTCGGTGCCTGATGCACAGTTCACTCGGTGCCGTGCGCCACAGTTCACCCGGTGCCCTGCGCTACAGTTCACTCGGTGCCTGATGCACAGTTCACTCGGAACCGTGCGCCACATTTCACCGGGTGCCCTGCGCCACAGTTCACTCGGTGCCCTGCGCCACAGTTCACCCGGTGCCCTGCGCCACAGTTCACCCGGTACACTGCGCCACAGTTCACTCGGTGCCTGATGCACAGTTCACTCGGTGCCCTGCGCCACAGTTCACTCGGTGCCTGATGCACAGTTCACTCGGTGCCCTGCACCACAGTTCACCCGTTGCCCTGCGCCACAGTTCACCCGGTACCCTGCGCCACAGTTCACTCGGTGCCTGATGCACAGTTCACTCGGTGCCCTGCGCCACAGTTCACTCGGTGCCTTGCGCCACAGTTCACCCGGTGCCCTGCGCCACAGTTCACCCGGTGCCTGATGCACATTTCACTCGGTGCCCTGTGCCACAGTTCACCCGGTGCCCTGCGCCACAGTTCACTCAGTGCCTGATGCACAGTTCACCCGGTGCCCTGCGCCACAGTTCACTCGGTGCCTGCTGCACAGTTCACTCGGTGCCCTGCGCCACAGCTCACTCGGTGCCCTGCGCCACAGTTCACTCGGTGCCCTGCGCCACAGTTCACTCGGTTCCCTGCGCCACAGTTCACTCGGTGCCCTGCGCCACAGTTCACTCGGTGCCCTGCGCCACAGTTCACTCGGTGCCCTGCGCCAAAGGTAACCCGGTGCCCTGCGCCACAGTTCACTCGGTGCCCTGCGCCACAGTTAACCCGGTGCCCTGCGCCACAGTTAACCCGGTGCCCTGCGCCACAGTTCACTCGGTGCCCTGCGCCACAGTTCACTCGGTGCCCTGCGCCACAGTTAACCCGGTGCCCTGCGCCACAGTTAACCCGGTGCCCTGCGCCACAGTTCACTCGGTGCCCTGCGCCACAGTTAACCCGGTGCCCTGCGCCACAGTTCACCCGGTGCCCTGCGCCACAGTTCACCCGGTGCCTGATGCACAGTTCACCCGGTGCCCTGCGCCACAGTTCCCTCGGTGCCCTGCGCCACAGTTCCGTCGGTGCCCTGCGCCACAGTTCCCTCGGTGCCCTGCGCCACAGTTCCCTCGGTGCCCTGCGCCACAGTTCACTCGGTGCCCTGCGCCACAGTTCACTCGGTGCCATGCGCCACAGTTCACCCGGTGCCCTGCGCCACAGTTCACTCGGTGCCCTGCGCCACAGTTCCCTCGGTGCCCTGCGCCACAGTTCACTCGGTGCCCTGCGCCACAGTTCACTCGGTGCCATGCGCCACAGTTCACCCGGTTCCCTGCGCCACAGTTCACTCGGTGCCCTGCGCCAAAGGTCACTCGGTGCCTGACGCACAGTTCCCTCGGTGCCCTGCGCCACAGTTCCGTCGGTGCCCTGCGCCACACTTCACTCGGTGCCCTGCGCCACAGTTCACTCGATGCCTGATGCACAGTTCACTCGGTGCCCTGCGCCACAGTTAACCCGGTGCCCTGCGCCACAGTTCACCCGGCTCCCTGCGCCACAGTTCACTCGGTGCCTGATGCACAGTTCACTCGGTGCCCTGCGCCACAGTTCACTCGGTGCCCTGCGCCACAGTTCACTCGGTGCCCTGCGCCACAGTTCACTCGGTGCCCTGCACCACACTTCACTCGGTGCCCTGCGCCACACTTCACTCGGTGCCCTGCGCCACACTTCACTCGGTGCCCTGCGTCACACTTCACTCGGTGCCCTGCGGCACACTTCACTCGGTGCGCTGCGCCACACTTCACTCGGTGCCCTGCGCCACACTTCACTCGGTGCCTGATGCACAGTTCACTCGGTGCCCTGCGCCACAGTTCACTCGGTGCCCTGCGCCACAGTTAACCCGGTGCCCTGCGCCACAGTTCACTCGGTGCCTGATGCACAGTTCACTCGGTGCCCTGCGCCACAGTTCACCCGGTGCCCTGCGCCACAGTTCACCGGTGCCTGATGCACAGTTCACTCGGTGCCCTGCGCCACAGTTCACTCGGTGCCCTGCGCCACAGTTCACTCGGTGCCCTGCGCCACAGTTCACTCGGTGCCCTGCGCCACAGTTCACTCAGTGCCCTGCGCCACAGTTAACCCGGTGCCCTGCGCCACAGTTCACCCGGTGCCCTGCTCCACAGTTCACTCGGTGCCCTGCGCCACACTTCACTCGCTGCCCTGCTCCACACTTCACTCGGTGCCCTGCGCCACACTTCACTCGGTGCCCTGCTCCACAGTTCACTCGGTGCCCTGTGCCACACTTCACTCGGTGCCCTGCGCCACAGTTCACTTCGTGCCTGATGCACAGTTCACCCGGTGCCCTGCGCCACAGTTCCCTCCGTGCCCTGCGCCACAGTTCACTCGGTGCCCTCCGAAACAGTTCACTCGGTGCGCTGCGCCACAGTTCACTCGGTGCCCTGCGCCACACTTCACTCGGTGCCCTGCGCCACACTTCACTCGGTGCCCTGCGCCACACTTCACTCGGTGCCCTGCGTCACACTTCACTCGGTGCCCTGCGGCACACTTCACTCGGTGCCCTGCGCCACACTTCACTCGGTGCCCTGCGCCACACTTCACTCGGTGCCTGATGCACAGTTCACTCGGTGCCCTGCGCCACAGTTCACTCGGTGCCCTGCGCCACAGTTAACCCGGTGCCCTGCGCCAAAGTTCACTCGGTGCCTGATGCACAGTTCACTCGGTGCCCTGCGCCACAGTTCACCCGGTGCCCTGCGCCACAGTTCACCGGTGCCTGATGCACAGTTCACTCGGTGCCCTGCGCCACAGTTCACTCGGTGCCCTGCGCCACAGTTCACTCGGTGCCCTGCGCCACAGTTCACTCGGTGCCCTGCGCCACAGTTCACTCAGTGCCCTGCGCCACAGTTAACCCGGTGCCCTGCGCCACAGTTCACCCGGTGCCCTGCTCCACAGTTCACTCGGTGCCCTGCGCCACACTTCACTCGGTGCCCTGCTCCACACTTCACTCGGTGCCCTGCGCCACACTTCACTCGGTGCCCTGCTCCACAGTTCACTCGGTGCCCTGCGCCACACTTCACTCGGTGCCCTGCGCCACAGTTCACTCGGTGCCTGATGCACAGTTCACCCGGTGCCCTGCGCCACAGTTCCCTCCGTGCCCTGCGCCACAGTTCACTCGGTGCCCTGCGAAACAGTTCACTCGGTGCGCTGCGCCACAGTTCACTCGGTGCCCTGCGCCACACTTCACTCGGTGCCCTGCGCCACACTTCACTCGGTGCCCTGCGCCACACTTCACTCGGTGCCCTGCGCCACAGTTCACTCGGTGCCCTGCGCCACAGTTCACTCGGTGCCGTGCGCCACAGTTCACTCGGTGCCCTGCGCCTCAGTTAACCCGGTGCCCTGCGCCACAGTTCACCCGGTGCCCTGATGCACAGTTCACTCGGTGCCCTGCGCCACAGTTCACTCGGTGCCCTGCGCCACAGTTCACTCGGTGCCCTGCGCCACAGTTCACTCGGTGCCTCATGCACAGTTCACTCGCTGCCCTGCGCCACAGTTAACCCGGTGCCCTGCGCCACAGTTCACCCGGTGCCCTGCGCCACAGTTCACTCGGTGCCTGATGCACAGTTCACTCGGTGCCCTGTGCCACAGTTCACTCGGTGCCCTGCACCACAGTTCACTCGGTGCCCTGCGCCACAGTTCACTCGGTGCCCTGCGCCACAGTTAACCCGGTGCCCTGTGCCACAGTTCACCCGGTGCCCTGATGCACAGTTCACTCGGTGCCCTGCGCCACAGTTCAGTCGGTGCCCTGCGCCACAGTTCACTCGGTGCCCTGCGCCACAGTTCACCCGGTGCCCTGCGCCACAGTTCACCCAGTGCCTGATGCACAGTTCACTCGGTTCCCTGCACCACAGTTCACTCGGTGCCCTGCGCCACAGTTCACTCGGTGCCCTGAGCCACAGTTAACCCGGTGCCCTGCGCCACACTTCACTCGGTGCCCTGCGCCACACTTCACTCGGTGCCCTGCGCCACACTTCACTCGGTGCCCTGCGCCACACTTCACTCGGTGCCCTGCGCCACACTTCACTCGGTGCCTGATGCACAGTTCACTCGGTGCCCTGCGCCACAGTTCACTTGGTACCCTGCGCCACAGTTCACTCGGTGCCCGGCGCCACACTTCACTCGGTGCCCTGCGCCACACTTCACTCGGTGCCCTGCGCCACACTTCACTCGGTGCCCTGCGCCACACTTCACTCGGTGCCCTGCGCCACACTTCACTCGGTGCCTGATGCACAGTTGACTCGGTGCCCTGCGCCACAGTTCACTTGGTGCCCTGCGCCACAGTTCACTCGGTGCCCGGCGATAGTTCACTCGGTGCCCTGCGCCACACTTGACTAGGTGCCCTGCGCCACACTTCACTCGGTGCACTGCGCCACACTTCACTCGGTCCCCTGAGCCACACTTCACTCGGTGCCCTGCGCCACACATCACTCGGTGCCCTGCGCCACAGTTCACTCGGTGCCTGATGCACAGTTCACTCGGCGCCCTGCGCCACAGTTCACTCGGTGCCCTGCGCCACAGTTCACTCGGTGCCTGATGCACAGTTCACTCGGTGCCCTGCGCCACAGTTCACTCGGTGCCCTGCGCCACAGTTCACTCGGTGCCCTGCGCCACAGTTCACTCGGTGCCTGATGCACAGTTCACTCGGTGCCCTGCACCACAGTTAACCCGGTGCCCTGCGCCACAGTTCACCCGGTGCCATGCGCCACAGTTCACCCGGTGCCCTGCGCCACAGTTCACTCGGTGCCTGATGCACAGTTCACTCGGTGCCCTGCGCCACAGTTCACTCGGTGCCCTGCGCCACAGTTAACCCGGTGCCCTGCGCCACAGTTCACCCGGTGCCCTGCGCCACAGTTCACCCGGTGCCCTGCGCCACAGTTCACCCGGTGCCTGATGCACAGTTCACTCGGTGCCCTGTGCCACAGTTCACTCGGTGCCCTGCGCCACAGTTCACTCGGTGCCCTGCGCCACAGTTCACTCGGTGCCCTGCGCCACAGTTAACCCGGTTGCTCTGCGCCACAGTTCACCCGGTGCCCTGATGCACAGTTCACTCGGTGCCCTGCGCCACAGTTCACTCGGTGCCCTGCGCCACAGTTCACTCGGTGCCCTGCGCCACAGTTCACTCGGTGCCCTGCGCCACAGTTCACTCGGTGCCCTGCGCCACAGTTCACTCGGTGCCCTGCGCCACAGTTCACTCGGTGCCCTGCGCCACAGTTCACTCGGTGCCCTGCGCCACAGTTCCCTCGGTGCCTGATGCACAGTTCACTCGGTGCCCTGCGCCACAGTTCACCCGGTGCCCTGCGCCACAGTTCACTCCGTGGCTGATGCACAGTTCACTCGGTGCCCTGCGCCACAGTTCACTCGGTGCCCTGCGCCACAGTTCACTCGGTGCCCTGCGCCACAGTTCACTCGGTGCCCTGCGCCACAGTTCACTCGGTGCCCTGCGCCACAGTTCACTCGGTGCCCTGCGCCACAGTTCACTCGGTGCCCTGCGCCACAGTTAACCCGGTGCCCTGCGCCACAGTTCACCCGGTTCCCTGCGCCACAGTTCACTCGGTGCCTGATGCACAGTTCACTCGGTGCCCTGCGCCACAGTTCACTCGGTGCCCTGCGCCACACTTCACTCGGTGCCCTGCCCCACACTTCACTCGGTGCCCTGCGCCACACTTCACTCGGTGCCCTGCTCCACAGTTCACTCGGTGCCCTGCGCCACACTTCACTCGGTGCCCTGCGCCACAGTTCACTCGGTGCCTGATGCACAGTTCACCCGGTGCCCTGCGCCACAGTTCCCACCGTGCCCTGCGCCACAGTTCACTCGGTGCCCTGCGAAACAGTTCACTCGGTGCGCTGCGCCACAGTTCACTCGGTGCCCTGCGCCACAGTTCACTCGGTGCCCTGCGCCACACTTCACTCGGTGCCCTGCGCCACACTTCACTCGGTGCCCTGCGCCACAGTTCACTCGGTGCCCTGCGCCACAGTTCACTCGGTGCCCTGCGCCACAGTTCACTCGGTGCCCTGCGCCACAGTTAACCCGGTGCCCTGCGCCACAGTTCACCCGGTGCCCTGATGCACAGTTCACTCGGTGCCCTGCGCCACAGTTCACTCGGTGCCAGGCGCCACAGTTCACTCGGTGCCCTGCGCCACAGTTCACTCGGTGCCTGATGCACAGTTCACTCGCTGCCCTGCGCCACAGTTAACCCGGTGCCCTGCGCCACAGTTCACCCGGTGCCCTGCGCCACAGTTCACTCGGTGCCTGATGCACAGTTCACTCGGTGCCCTGTGCCACAGTTCACTCGGTGCCCTGCACCACAGTTCACTCGGTGCCCTGCGCCACAGTTCACTCGGTGCCCTGCGCCACAGTTAACCCGGTGCCCTGTGCCACAGTTCACCCGGTGCCCTGATGCACAGTTCACTCGGTGCCCTGCGCCACAGTTCACTCGGTGCCCTGCGCCACAGTTCACTCAGTGCCCTGCGCCACAGTTCACCCGGTGCCCTGCGCCACAGTTCACCCAGTGCCTGATGCACAGTTCACTCGGTTCCCTGCACCACAGTTCACTCGGTGCCCTGCGCCACAGTTCACTCGGTGCCCTGAGCCACAGTTAACCCGGTGCCCTGCGCCACACTTCACTCGGTGCCCTGCGCCACACTCCACTCGGTGCCCTGCGCCACACTTCACTCGGTGCCCTGCGCCACACTTCACTCGGTGCCTGATGCACAGTTCACTCGGTGCCCTGCGCCACAGTTCACTTGGTACCCTGCGCCACAGTTCACTCGGTGCCCGGCGCCACACTTCACTCGGTGCCCTGCGCCACACTTCACTCGGTGCCCTGCGCCACACTTCACTCGGTGCCCTGCGCCAAACTTCACTCGGTGCCCTGCGCCACACTTCACTCGGTGCCTGATGCACAGTTGACTCGGTGCCCTGCGCCACAGTTCACTTGGTGCCCTGCGCCACAGTTCACTCGGTGCCCGGCGACAGTTCACTCGGTGCCCTGCGCCACACTTGACTCGGTGACCTGCGCCACACTTCACTCGGTGCCCTGCGCCACACTTCACTCGGTGCCCTGAGCCACACTTCACTCGGTGCCCTGCGCCACACATCACTCGGTGCCCTGCGCCACAGTTCACTCGGTGCCTGATGCACAGTTCACTCGGCGCCCTGCGCCACAGTTCACTCGGTGCCCTGCGCCACAGTTCACTCGGTGCCTGATGCACAGTTCACTCGGTGCCCTGCGCCACAGTTCACTCGGTGCCCTGCGCCACAGTTCACTCGGTGCCCTGCGCCACAGTTCACTCGGTGCCTGATGCACAGTTCACTCGTTGCCCTGCGCCACAGTTAACCCGGTGCCCTGCGCCACAGTTCACCCGGTGCCATGCGCCACAGTTCACCCGGTGCCCTGCGCCACAGTTCACTCGGTGTCTGATGCACAGTTCACTCGGTGCCCTGCGCCACAGTTCACTCGGTGCCCTGCGCCACAGTTCACCCGGTGCCCTGCGCCACAGTTCACCCGGTGCCCTGCGCCACAGTTCACCCGGTGCCCTGCGCCACAGTTCACACGGTGCCTGATGCACAGTTCACTCGGTGCCCTGTGCCACAGTTCACTCGGTGCCCTGCGCCACAGTTCACTCGGTGCCCTGCGCCACAGTTCACTCGGTGCCCTGCGCCACAGTTAACCCGGTGCCATGCGCCACAGTTCACCCGGTGCCCTGATGCACAGTTCACTCGGTGCCCTGCGCCACAGTTCACTCGGTGCCCTGCGCCACAGTTCACTCGGTGCCCTGCGCCACAGTTCACTCGGTGCCCTGCGCCACAGTTGACTCGGTGCCCTGCGCCACAGTTCACTCGGTGCCCTGCGCCACAGTTCACTCGGTGCCCTGCGCCACAGTTCACTCGGTGACGTCCGCCACAGTTCACTCGGTGCCCTGCGCCACAGTTGACCCGGTGCCCTGATGCACAGTTCACTCGGTGCCCTGCGCCACAGTTCACCCGGTGCCCTGCGCCACAGTTCACTCGGTGCCCTGTGCCACAGTTCACTCGGTGCCCTGCGCCACAGTTAACCCGGTGCCCTGCGCCACAGTTCACCCGGTGGCCTGATGCACAGTTCACTCGGTGCCCTGCGCCACAGTTCACTCGGTGCCCTGCGCCACAGTTCACTCGGTGCCCTGCGCCACAGTTCACACGGTGCCCTGCGCCACAGATCACTCGGTGACTGATGCACAGTTCACTCGTTGCCCTGCGCCACACTTCACTCGGTGCCCTGCGCCACAGTTCACTCGGAGCCCTGCGCCACAGTTCACTCGGTGCCCTGCGCCACAGTTAACCCGGTGCCCTGCGCCACAGTTCACTCGGTGCCTGATGCACAGTTCACCCGGTGCCCTGCGCCACAGTTCCCTCCGTGCCCTGCGCCACACATCACTCGGTGCCCTGCGCCACACTTCACTCGGTGCCCTGCGCCACACTTCACTCGGTGCCCTGCGCCACACTTCACTCGGTGCCCTGCGCCACACTTCACCCTGTGCCCTGCGCCACAGTTCACCAGGTGCCCTGCGCCACAGTTCACTCGGTGCCTGATGCACAGTTCACTCGGTGCCCTGCGCCACAGTTCACTCGGTGCCCTGCGCCACAGTTCACTCGGTGCCCTGCGCCACAGTTCACTCGGTGCCCTGCGCCACAGTTCACCCGGTGCCCTGCGCCACAGTTCACTCGGTGCCTGATGCACAGTTCACTCGCTGCCCTGCGCCACAGTTCACTCGGTGCCCTGTGCCACAGTTCACTCGGTGCCTTGCGCCACAGTTCACTCGGTGCCTGATGCACAGTTCACTCGGTGCCCTGCGCCACAGTTCACCCGTTGCCCTGCGCCACAGTTCACCCCGTACCCTGCGCCAAAGTTCACTCGGTGCCCTGCGCCACAGTTCACTCGGTGCCTTGCGCCACAGTTCACCCGGTGCCCTGCGCCACAGTTCACCCGGTGCCTGATGCACATTTCACTCGGTGCCCTGCGCCACAGTTCACCCGGTGCCCTGCGCCACAGTTCACTCAGTGCCTGATGCACAGTTCACCCGGTGTCCTGCGCCACAGTTCACTCGGTGCCTGCTGCACAGTTCACTCGGTGCCCTGCGCCACAGCTCACTCGGTGCCCTGCGCCACAGTTCACTCGGTGCCCTGCGCCAAAGTTAACCCGGTGCCCTGCGCCACAGTTCACTCGGTGCCCTGCGCCACAGTTAACCCGGTGCCCTGCGCCACAGTTAACCTGGTGCCCTGCGCCACAGTTCACTCGGTGCCCTGCGCCACAGTTCACTCGGTGCCCTGCGCCACAGTTAACCCGGTGCCCTGCGCCACAGTTAACCCGGTGCCCTGCGCCACAGTTCACTCGGTGCCCTGCGCCACAGTTAACCCGGTGCCTTGCGCCACAGTTAACCCGGTGCCCTGCGCCACAGTTCACCCGGTGCCCTGCGCCACAGTTCACCCGGTGCCTGATGCACAGTTCACCCGGTGCCCTGCGCCACAGTTCCCTCGGTGCCCTGCGCCACAGTTCCGTCGGTGCCCTGCGCCACAGTTCCCTCGGTGCCCTGCGCCACAGTTCCCTCGGTGCCCTGCGCCACAGTTCACTCGGTGCCCTGCGCCACAGTTCACTCGGTGCCATGCGCCACAGTTCACCCGGTGCCCTGCGCCACAGTTCACTCGGTGCCCTGCGCCAAAGTTCACTCGGTGCCTGACGCACAGATCACACGGTGCCCTGCGCCACAGTTCACCCGGTGCCCTGCGCCACAGTTCACCCGATGCACTGCGCCACATTTCACTCGGTGCCCTGCGCCACACTTCACTCGGTGCCCTGCGTCACACTTCACTCAGTGCCCTGCGCCACACTTCACTCGGTGCCCTGCGCCACACTTCACTCGGTGCCTGATGCACAGTTCACTCGGTGCCCCGCGCCACAGTTCACTCGGTGCCCTGCGCCACAGTTAACCCGGTGCCCTGATGCACAGTTCACCCGGTGCCCTGCGCCACAGTTCCCTCCGTGCCCTGCGCCACAGTTCACTCGGTGCCCTGCGCCACAGTTCACTCGGTGCGCTGCGCCACACTTCACTCGGTACCCAGCGCCACACTTCACTCGGTGCCCTGCGCCACACTTCACTCGGTGCCCTGCGCCACACTTCACTCGGTGCCCTGCGCCACACTTCACTCGGTGCCCTGTGCCACAGTTCACTCGGTGCCCTGATGCACAGTTCACTCGGTGCCCTGAGCCACAGTTCACTCGGTGCCCTGCGCCACAGTTCACTCGGTGCCCTGCGCCACAGTTCACTCGGTGCCCTGCGCCACAGTTCACTCGGTGCCTGATGCACAGTTCACTCGGTGCCCTGCGCCACAGTTCACCCGGTGCCCTGCGCCACAGTTCACTCCATGGCTGATGCACAGTTCACTCGGTGCCCTGCGCCACAGTTCACTCGGTGCCCTGCGCCACAGTTCACTCGGTGCCCTGCGCCACAGTTCACTCGGTGCCCTGAGCCACAGTTCACTCGGTGCCCTGCGCCACAGTTCACTCGGTGCCCTGCGCCACAGTTCACTCGGTGCCTGATGCACAGTTCACTCGGTGCCCTGCGCCACAGTTAACCCGGTGCCCTGCGCCACAGTTCACCCGGTTCCCTGCGCCACAGTTCACTCGGTGCCTGATGCACAGTTCACTCGGTGCCCTGCGCCACAGTTCACTCGGTGCCCTGCGCCACAGTTCACTCGGTGCCCTGCGCCACAGTTCACTCGGTGCCCTGCGCCACACTTCACTCGGTGCCCTGCGCCACACTTCACTCGGTGCCCTGCGTCACACTTCACTCGGTGCCCTGCGGCACACTTCACTCGGTGCCCTGCGCCACACTTCACTCGGTGCCCTGCGCCACACTTCACTCGGTGCCTGATGCACAGTTCACTCGGTGCCCTGCGCCACAGTTCACTCGGTGCCCTGCGCCACAGTTAACCCGGTGCCCTGCGCCACAGTTCACTCGGTGCCTGATGCACAGTTCACTCGGTGCCCTGCGCCACAGTTCACCCGGTGCCCTGCGCCACAGTTCACCGGTGCCTGATGCACAGTTCACTCGGTGCCCTGCGCCACAGTTCACTCGGTGCCCTGCGCCACAGTTCACTCGGTGCCCTGCGCCACAGTTCACTCGGTGCCCTGCGCCACAGTTCACTCAGTGCCCTGCGCCACAGTTAACCCGGTGCCCTGCGCCACAGTTCACCCGGTGCCCTGCTCCACAGTTCACTCGGTGCCCTGCGCCACACTTCACTCGGTGCCCTGCTCCACACTTCACTCGGTGCCCTGCGCCACACTTCACTCGGTGCCCTGCTCCACAGTTCACTCGGTGCCCTGCGCCACACTTCACTCGGTGCCCTGCGCCACAGTTCATTCGGTGCCTGATGCACAGTTCACCCGGTGCCCTGCGCCACAGTTCCCTCCGTGCCCTGCGCCACAGGTCACTCGGTGCCCTGCGAAACAGTTCACTCGGTGCGCTGCGCCACAGTTCACTCGGTGCCCTGCGCCACACTTCACTCGGTGCCCTGCGCCACACTTCACTCGGTGCCCTGCGCCACACTTCACTCGGTGCCCTGCGCCAGAGTTCACTCGGTGCCCTGCGCCACAGTTCACTCGGTGCCCTGCGCCACAGTTCACTTGGTGCCCTGCGCCACAGTTAACCCGGTGCCCTGCGCCACAGTTCACCCGGTGCCCTGATGCACAGTTCACTCGGTGCCCTGCGCCACAGTTCACTCGGTGCCCTGCGCCACAGTTCACTCGGTGCCCTGCGCCACAGTTCACTCGGTGCCTGATGCACAGTTCACTCGCTGCCCTGTGCCACAGTTCACTCGGTGCCCTGCACCACAGTTCACTCGGTGCCCTGCGCCACAGTTCACTCGGTGCCCTGCGCCACAGTTAACCCGGTGCCCTGTGCCACAGTTCACCCGGTGCCCTGATGCACAGTTCACTCGGTGCCCTGCGCCACAGTTCACTCGGTGCCCTGCGCCACAGTACACTCGGTGCCCTGCGCCACAGTTCACCCGGTGCCCTGCGCCACAGTTCACCCGGTGCCTGATGCACAGTTCACTCGGTTCCCTGCACCACAGTTCACTCGGTGCCCTGCGCCACAGTTCACTCGGTGCCCTGAGCCACAGTTAACCCGGTGCCCTGCGCCACACTTCACTCGGTGCCCTGCGCCACACTTCACTCGGTGCCCTGCGCCACACTTCACTCGGTGCCCTGCGCCAAACTTCACTCGGTGCCCTGCGCCACACTTCACTCGGTGCCTGATGCACAGTTCACTCGGTGCCCTGCGCCACAGTTCACTTGGTACCCTGCGCCACAGTTCACTCGGTGCCCGGCGCCACACTTCACTCGGTGCCCTGCGCCACACTTCACTCGGTGCCCTGCGCCACACTTCACTCGGTGCCCTGCGCCACACTTCACTCGGTGCCTGATGCACAGTTGACTCGTTGCCCTGCGCCACAGTTCACTTTGTGCCCTGCGCCACAGTTCACTCGGTGCCCGGCGACAGTTCACTCGGTGCCCTGCGCCACACTTGACTCGGTGCCCTGCGCCACACTTGACTCGGTGCCCTGCGCCACACTTCACTCGGTGCCCTGAGCCACACTTCACTCGGTGCCCTGCGCCACACATCACTCGGTGCCCTGCGCCACAGTTCACTCGGTGCCTGATGCACAGTTCACTCGGCGCCCTGCGCCACAGTTCACTCGGTGCCCTGCGCCACAGTTCACTCGGTGCCTGATGCACAGTTCACTCGGTGCCCTGCGCCACAGTTCACTCGGTGCCCTGCGCCACAGTTCACTCGGTGCCCTGCGCCACAGTTCACTCGGTGCCTGATGCACAGTTCACTCGGTGCCCTGCGCCACAGTTAACCCGGTGCCCTGCGCCACAGTTCACTCGGTGCCCTGCGCCACAGTTCACTCGGTGCCCTGCGCCACAGTTAACCCGGTGCCCTGCGCCACAGTTCACCCGGTGCCCTGCGCCACAGTTCACCCGGTGCCCTGCGCCACAGTTCACCCGGTGCCCTGCGCCACAGTTCACCCGGTGCCCTGAGCCACAGTTCACCCGGTGCCTGATGCACAGTTCACTCGGTGCCCTGTGCCACAGTTCAGTCGGTGCCCTGCGCCACAGTTCTCTCGGTGCCCTGCGCCACAGTTCACTCGGTGCCCTGCGCCACAGTTAACCCGGTGCCCTGCGCCACAGTTCACCCGGTGCCCTGATGCACAGTTCACTCGGTGCCCTGCGCCACAGTTCACTCGGTGCCCTGCGCCACAGTTCACTCGGTGCCCTGCGCCACAGTTCACTCGGTGCCCTGCGCCACAGTTGACTCGGTGCCCTGTGCCACTGTTCACTCGGTGCCCTGCGCCACACTTCACTCGGTGCCCTGCGCCACAGTTCACTCGGTGCCAACCGCCACAGTTCACTCGGTGCCCTGCGCCACAGTTGACCCGGTGCCCTGATGCACAGTTCACTCGGTGCCCTGCGCCACAGTTCACCCGGTGCCCTGCGCCACAGTTCACTCGGTGCCCTGTGCCACAGTTCACTCGGTGCCCTGCGCCACAGTTAACCCGGTGCCCTGCGCCACAGTTCACCCGGTGGCCTGATGCGCAGTTCACTCGGTGCCCTGCGCCACAGTTCACTCGGTGCCCAACGCCACAGTTCACTCGGTGCCCTGCGCCACAGTTCACACGGTGCCCTGCGCCACAGTTCACTCGGTGACTGATGCACAGTTCACTCGTTGCCCTGCGCCACACTTCACTCGGTGCCCTGCGCCACAGTTCACTCGGAGCCCTGCGCCACAGTTCACTCGGTGCCCTGCGCCACAATTAACACGGTGCCCTGCGCCACAGTTCACTCGGTGCCTGATGCACAGTTCACCCGGTGCCCTGCGCCACAGTTCCCTCCGTGCCCTGCGCCACACATCACTCGGTGCCCTGCGCCACACTTCACTCGGTGCCCTGCGCCACACTTCACTCGGTGCCCTGCGCCACACTTCACTCGGTGCCCTGCGCCACAGTTCACTCGGTGCCCTGCGCCACACTTCACCCTGTGCCCTGCGCCACAGTTCACCCGGTGCCCTGCGCCACAGTTCACTCGGTGCCTGATGCACAGTTCACTCGGTGCCCTGCGCCACAGTTCACTCGGTGCCCTGCGCCACAGTTCACTCGGTGCCCTGCGCCACAGTTCACTCGGTGCCCTGCGCCACAGTTCACCCGGTGCCCTGCGCCACAGTTCACTCGGTGCCTGATGCACAGTTCACTCGGTGCCCTGCGCCACAGTTCACTCGGTGCCCTGCGCCACAGTTCACTCGGTGCCCTGCGCCACAGTTCACTCGGTGCCTGATGCACAGTTCACTCGGTGCCCTGCGCCACAGTTCACCCGTTGCCCTGCGCCACAGTTCACCCGGTACCCTGCGCCACAGTTCACTCGGTGCCTGATGCACAGTTCACTTGGTGCCCTGCGCCACAGTTCACTCGGTGCCTGATGCACAGTTCACTCGGTGCCCTGCGCCACAGTTCACTCGGTGCCTGATGCACAGTTCACTCGGTGCCCTGCGCCACAGTTCACCCGGTGCCCTGCGCCACAGTTCACCCGGTACACTGCGCCACAGTTCACTCGGTGCCTGATGCACAGTTCACTCGGTGCCCTGCACCACAGTTCACTCGGTGCCCTGCGCCACAGTTCACTCGGTGCCCTGCGCCACAGTTCACTCGGTGCCTGATGCACAGTTCACTCGGTGCCCTGCGCCACAGTTCACCCGTTGCCCTGCGCCACAGTTCACCCGTTACCCTGCGCCACAGTTCACTCGGTGCCTGATGCACAGTTCACTCGGTGCCCTGCGCCACAGTTCACTCGGTGCCTTGCGCCACAGTTCACCCGGTGCCCTGCGCCACAGTTCACCCGGTGCCTGATGCACATTTCACTCGGTGCCCTGCGCCACAGTTCACCCGGTGCCCTGCGCCACAGTTCAATCAGTGCCTGATGCACAGTTCACCCGGTGCCCTGCGCCACAGTTCACTCGGTGCCTGCTGCACAGTTCACTCGGTGCCCTGCGCCACAGCTCACTCGGTGCCCTGCGCCACAGTTCACTCGGTGCCCTGCGCCACAGTTCACTCGGTTCCCTGCGCCACAGTTCACTCGGTGCCCTGCGCCACAGTTCACTCGGTGCCCTGCGCCACAGTTCACTCGGTGCCCTGCGCCAAAGTTAACCCGGTGCCCTGCGCCACAGTTCACTCGGTGCCCTGCGCCACAGTTAACCCGGTGCCCTGCGCAACAGTTAACCCGGTGCCCTGCGCCACAGTTCACTCGGTGCCCTGCGCCACAGTTCACTCGGTGCCCTGCGACACAGTTAACCTGGTGCCCTGCGCCACAGTTAACCCGGTGCCCTGCGCCACAGTTCACCCGGTGCCCTGCGCCACAGTTCACCCGGTGCCTGATGCACAGTTCACCCGGTGCCGTGCGCCACAGTTCCCTCGGTGCCCTGCGCCACAGTTCCCTCGGTGCCCTGCGCCACAGTTCCCTCGGTGCCCTGCGCCACAGTTCCCTCGGTGCCCTGCGCCACAGTTCACTCGGTGCCCTGCGCCACAGTTCACTCGGTGCCATGCGCCACAGTTCACCCGGTGCCCTGCGCCACAGTTCACTCGGTGCCCTGCGCCAAAGTTCACTCGGTGCCTGACGCACAGTTCACACGGTGCCCTGCGCCACATTTCACCCGGTGCCCTGCGCCACAGTTCACCCGGTGCCCTGCGCCACATTTCACACGGTGCCCTGCGCCACACTTCACTCGGTGCCCTGCGTCACACTTCACTCGGTGCCCTGCGCCACACTTCACTCGGTGCCCTGCGCCACACTTCACTCGGTGCCTGATGCACAGTTCACTCGGTGCCCTGCGCCACAGTTCACCCGGTGCCCTGCGCCACAGTTCCCTCCGTGCCCTGCGCCACAGTTCACTCGGTGCCCTGCGCCACAGTTCACTCGGTGCCCTGCGCCACACTTGACTCGGTGCCCTGCGCCACACTTCACTCGGTGCCCTGCGCCACACTTCACTCGGTGCCCTGCGCCACACATCACTCGGTGCCCTGCGCCACAGTTCACTCGGTGCCTGATGCACAGTTCACTCGGCGCCCTGCGCCACAGTTCACTCGGTGCCCTGCGCCACAGTTCACTCGGTGCCTGATGCACAGTTCACTCGGTGCCCTGCGCCACAGTTCACTCGGTGCCCTGCGCCACAGTTCACTCGGTGCCCTGCGCCACAGTTCACTCGGTGCCTGATGCACAGTTCACTCGGTGCCCTGCGCCACAGTTAACCCGGTGCCCTGCGCCACAGTTCACCCGGTGCCCTGCGCCACAGTTCACCCGGTGCCCTGCGCCACAGTTCACTCGGTGCCTGATGCACAGTTCACTCGGTGCCCTGCGCCACAGTTCACTCGGTGCCCTGCGCCACAGTTAACCCGGTGCCCTGCGCCACAGTTCACCCGGTGCCCTGCGCCACAGTTCACCCGGTGCCCTGCGCCACAGTTCACCCGGTGCCCTGCGCCACAGTTCACCCGGTGCCCTGCGCCACAGTTCACCCGGTGCCGGATGCACAGTTCACTCGGTGCCCTGTGCCACAGTTCAGTCGGTGCCCTGCGCCACAGTTCTCTCGGTGCCCTGCGCCACAGTTCACTCGGTGCCCTGCGCCACAGTTAACCCGGTGCCCTGCGCCACAGTTCACCCGGTGCCCTGATGCACAGTTCACTCGGTGCCCTGCGCCACAGTTCACTCGGTGCCCTGCGCCACAGTTCACTCGGTGCCCTGCGCCACAGTTCACTCGGTGCCCTGCGCCACAGTTGACTCGGTGCCCTGTGCCACAGTTCACTCGGTGCCCTGCGCCACACTTCACTCGGTGCCCTGCGCCACAGTTCACTCGGTGCCCTCCGCCACAGTTCACTCGGTGCCCTGCGCCACAGTTGACCCGGTGCCCTGATGCACAGTTCACTCGGTGCCCTGCGCCACAGTTCACCCGGTGCCCTGCGCCACAGTTCACTCGGTGCCCTGTGCCACAGTTCACTCGGTGCCCTGCGCCACAGCTAACCCGGTGCCCTGCGCCACAGTTCACCCGGTGGCCTGATGCACAGTTCACTCGGTGCCCTGCGCCACAGTTCACTCGGTGCCCAACGCCACAGTTCACTCGGTGCCCTGCGCCACAGTTCACACGGTGCCCTGCGCCACAGTTCACTCGGTGACTGATGCACAGTTCACTCGTTGCCCTGCGCCACACTTCACTCGGTGCCCTGCGCCACAGTTCACTTCGAGCCCTGCGCCACAGTTCACTCGGTGCCCTGCGCCACAGTTAACCCGGTGCCCTGCGCCACAGTTCACTCGGTGCCTGATGCACAGTTCACCCGGTGCCCTGCGCCTCAGTTCCCTCCGTGCCCTGCGCCACACATCACTCGGTGCCCTGCGCCACACTTCACTCGGTGCCCTGCGCCACACTTCACTCGGTGCCCTGCGCCACACTTCACTCGGTGCCCTGCGCCACACTTCACTCGGTGCCCTGCGCCACACTTCACCCTGTGCCCTGCGCCAAAGTTCACCCAGTGCCCTGCGCCACAGTTCACTCGGTGCCTGATGCACAGTTCACTCGGTGCCCTGCGCCACAGTTCACTCGGTGCCCTGCGCCACAGTTCACTCGGTGCCCTGCGCCACAGTTCACTCGGTGCCCTGCGCCACAGTTCACCCGGTGCCCTGCGCCACAGTTCACTCGGTGCCTGATGCACAGTTCACTCGGTGCCCTGCGCCACAGTTCACTCGGTGCCCTGCGCCACAGTTCACTCGGTGCCCTGCGCCACAGTTCACTCGGTGCCTGATGCACAGTTCACTCGGTGCCCTGCGCCACAGTTCACCCGTGGCCCTGCGCCACAGTTCACCCGGTACCCTGCGCCACAGTTCACTCGGTGCCTGATGCACAGTTCACTTGGTGCCCTGCGCCACAGTTCACTCGGTGCCTGATGCACAGTTCACTCGGTGCCCTGCGCCACAGTTCACTCGGTGCCCTGCGCCACAGTTCACCAGGTGCCTGATGCACAGTTCACTCGGTGCCCTGCGCCACAGTTCACCCGGTGCCCTGCGCCACAGTTCACCCGGTACACTGCGCCACAGTTCACTCGGTGCCTGATGCACAGTTCACTCGGTGCCCTGCACCACAGTTCACTCGGTGCCCTGCGCCACAGTTCACTCGGTGCCCTGCGCCACAGTTCACTCGGTGCCTGATGCACAGTTCACTCGGTGCCCTGCGCCACAGTTCACCCGTTGCCCTGCGCCACAGTTCACCCGGTACCCTGCGCCACAGTTCACTCGGTGCCTGATGCACAGTTCACTCGGTGCCCTGCGCCACAGTTCACTCGGTGCCTTGCGCCACAGTTCACCCGGTGCCCTGCGCCACAGTTCACCCGGTGCCTGATGCACATTTCACTCGGTGCCCTGCGCCACAGTTAACCCGGTGCCCTGCGCCACAGTTCACTCGGTGCCTGATGCACAGTTCACCCGGTGCCCTGCGCCACAGTTCCCTCCGTGCCCTGCGCCACACATCACTCGGTGCCCTGCGCCACACTTCACTCGGTGCCCTGCGCCACACTTCACTCGGTGCCCTGCGCCACACTTCACTCGGTGCCCTCCGCCACACTTCATTCGGTGCCCTGCGCCAAACTTCACTCGGTGCCTGATGCACAGTTCACTCGGTGCCTGATGCACAGTTCACTCGGTGCCCTGCGCCACAGTTCACTCGGTGCCCTGCGCCACAGTTCACTCGGTGCCCTGCGCCACAGTTCACTCGGTGCCCTGCGCCACAGTTCACTCGGTGCCCTGCGCCACAGTTCACTCGGTGCCTGATGCACAGTTCACTTGGTGCCCTGCGCCACAGTTCACTCGGTGCCTGATGCACAGTTCACTCGGTGCCCTGCGCCACAGTTCACTCGGTGCCCTGCGCCACAGTTCACCAGGTGCCTGATGCACAGTTCACTCGGTGCCCTGCGCCACAGTTCACCCGGTGCCCTGCGCCACAGTTCACCCGGTACACTGCGCCACAGTTCACTCGGTGCCTGATGCACAGTTCACTCGGTGCCCTGCACCACAGTTCACTCGGTGCCCTGCGCCACAGTTCACTCGGTGCCCTGCGCCACAGTTCACTCGGTGCCTGATGCACAGTTCACTCGGTGCCCTGCGCCACAGTTCACCCGTTGCCCTGCGCCACAGTTCACCCGGTACCCTGCGCCACAGTTCACTCGGTGCCTGATGCACAGTTCACTCGGTGCCCTGCGCCACAGTTCACTCGGTGCCTTGCGCCACAGTTCACCCGGTGCCCTGCGCCACAGTTTACCCGGTGCCTGATGCACATTTCACTCGGTGCCCTGCGCCACAGTTCACCCGGTGCCCTGCGCCACAGTTCACTCAGTGCCTGATGCACAGTTCACCCGGTGCCCTGCGCCACAGTTCACTCGGTGCCTGCTGCACAGTTCACTCGGTGCCCTGCGCCACAGCTCACTCGGTGCCCTGCGCCACAGTTCACTCGGTGCCCTGCGCCACAGTTCACTCGGTTCCCTGCGCCACAGTTCACTCGGTGCCCTGCGCCACAGTTCACTCGGTGCCCTGCGCCACAGTTCACTCGGTGCCCTGCGCCAAAGTTAACCCGGTGCCCTGCGCCACAGTTCACTCGGTGCCCTGCGCCACAGTTAACCCGGTGCCCTGCGCAACAGTTAACCCGGTGCCCTGCGCCACAGTTCACTCGGTGCCCTGCGCCACAGTTCACTCGGTGCCCTGCGCCACAGTTAACCCGGTGCCCTGCGCCACAGTTAACCCGGTGCCCTGCGCCACAGTTCACTCGGTGCCCTGCGCCACAGTTAACCCGGTGCCTTGCGCCACAGTTAACCCGGTGCCCTGCGCCACAGTTCACCCGGTGCCCTGCGCCACAGTTCACCCGGTGCCTGATGCACAGTTCACCCGGTGCCCTGCGCCACAGTTCCCTCGGTGCCCTGCGCCACTGTTCCCTCGGTGCCCTGCGCCACAGTTCCCTCGGTGCCCTGCGCCACCGTTCCCTCGGTGCCCTGCGCCACAGTTCACTCGGTGCCCTGCGCCACAGTTCACTCGGTGCCATGCGCCACAGTTCACCCGGTGCCCTGCGCCACAGTTCACTCGGTGCCCTGCGCCAAAGTTCACTCGGTGCCTGACGCACAGTTCACACGGTGCCCTGCGCCACATTTCACCCGGTGCCCTGCGCCACAGTTCACCCGGTGCCCTGCGCCACATTTCACACGGTGCCCTGCGCCACACTTCACTCGGTGCCCTGCGTCACACTTCACTCGGTGCCCTGCGCCACACTTCACTCGGTGCCCTGCGCCACACTTCACTCGGTGCCTGATGCACAGTTCACTCGGTGCCCTGCGCCACAGTTCACTCGGTGCCCTGCGCCACAGTTAACCCGGTGCCCTGATGCACAGTTCACCCGGTGCCCTGCGCCACAGTTCCCTCCGTGCCCTGCGCCACAGTTCACTCGGTGCCCTGCGCCACAGTTCACTCGGTGCCCTGCGCCACACTTGACTCGGTGCCCTGCGCCACACTTGACTCGGTGCCCTGCGCCACACTTCACTCGGTGCCCTGAGCCACACTTCACTCGGTGCCCTGCGCCACACATCACTCGGTGCCCTGCGCCACAGTTCACTCGGTGCCTGATGCACAGTTCACTCGGCGCCCTGCGCCACAGTTCACTCAGTGCCTGATGCACAGTTCACCCGGTGCCCTGCGCCACAGTTCACTCGGTGCCTGCTGCACAGTTCACTCGGTGCCCTGCGCCACAGCTCACTCGGTGCCCTGCGCCACAGTTCACTCGGTGCCCTGCGCCACAGTTCACTCGGTTCCCTGCGCCACAGTTCACTCGGTGCCCTGCGCCACAGTTCACTCGGTGCCCTGCGCCACAGTTCACTCGGTGCCCTGCGCCAAAGTTAACCCGGTGCCCTGCGCCACAGTTCACTCGGTGCCCTGCGCCACAGTTAACCCGGTGCCCTGCGCAACAGTTAACCCGGTGCCCTGCGCCACAGTTCACTCGGTGCCCTGCGCCACAGTTCACTCGGTGCCCTGCGCCACAGTTAACCCGGTGCCCTGCGCCACAGTTAACCCGGTGCCCTGCGCCACAGTTCACTCGGTGCCCTGCGCCACAGTTAACCCGGTGCCTTGCGCCACAGTTAACCCGGTGCCCTGCGCCACAGTTCACCCGGTGCCCTGCGCCACAGTTCACCCGGTGCCTGATGCACAGTTCACCCGGTGCCCTGCGCCACAGTTCCCTCGGTGCCCTGCGCCACTGTTCCCTCGGTGCCCTGCGCCACAGTTCCCTCGGTGCCCTGCGCCACCGTTCCCTCGGTGCCCTGCGCCACAGTTCACTCGGTGCCCTGCGCCACAGTTCACTCGGTGCCATGCGCCACAGTTCACCCGGTGCCCTGCGCCACAGTTCACTCGGTGCCCTGCGCCAAAGTTCACTCGGTGCCTGACGCACAGTTCACACGGTGCCCTGCGCCACATTTCACCCGGTGCCCTGCGCCACAGTTCACCCGGTGCCCTGCGCCACATTTCACACGGTGCCCTGCGCCACACTTCACTCGGTGCCCTGCGTCACACTTCACTCGGTGCCCTGCGCCACACTTCACTCGGTGCCCTGCGCCACACTTCACTCGGTGCCTGATGCACAGTTCACTCGGTGCCCTGCGCCACAGTTCACTCGGTGCCCTGCGCCACAGTTAACCCGGTGCCCTGATGCACAGTTCACCCGGTGCCCTGCGCCACAGTTCCCTCCGTGCCCTGCGCCACAGTTCACTCGGTGCCCTGCGCCACAGTTCACTCGGTGCCCTGCGCCACACTTGACTCGGTGCCCTGCGCCACACTTGACTCGGTGCCCTGCGCCACACTTCACTCGGTGCCCTGAGCCACACTTCACTCGGTGCCCTGCGCCACACATCACTCGGTGCCCTGCGCCACAGTTCACTCGGTGCCTGATGCACAGTTCACTCGGCGCCCTGCGCCACAGTTCACTCGGTGCCCTGCGCCACAGTTCACTCGGTGCCTGATGCACAGTTCACTCAGTGCCCTGCGCCACAGTTCACTCGGTGCCCTGCGCCACAGTTCACTCGGTGCCCTGCGCCACAGTTCACTCGGTGCCTGATGCACAGTTCACTCGGTGCCCTGCGCCACAGTTAACCCGGTGCCCTGCGCCACAGTTCACCCGGTGCCCTGCGCCACAGTTCACCCGGTGCCCTGCGCCACAGTTCACTCGGTGCCTGATGCACAGTTCACTCGGTGCCCTGTGCCACAGTTCACTCGGTGCCCTGCGCCACAGTTAACCCGGTGCCCTGCGCCACAGTTCACCCGGTGCCCTGCGCCACAGTTCACCCGGTGCCCTGCGCCACAGTTCACCCGGTGCCCTGCGCCACAGTTCACCCGGTGCCCTGCGCCACAGTTCACCCGGTGCCTGATGCACAGTTCACTCGGTGCCCTGCGCCACAGTTCACTCGGTGCCCTGCGCCACAGTTCACTCGGTGCCCTGCGCCACAGTTCACTCGGTGCCTGATGCACAGTTCACTCGGTGCCCTGCGCCACAGTTCACCCGTTGCCCTGCGCCACAGTTCACCCGGTACCCTGCGCCACAGTTCACTCGGTGCCTGATGCACAGTTCACTTGGTGCCCTGCGCCACAGTTCACTCGGTGCCTGATGCACAGTTCACTCGGTGCCCTGCGCCACAGTTCACTCGGTGCCCTGCGCCACAGTTCACCAGGTGCCTGATGCACAGTTCACTCGGTGCCCTGCGCCACAGTTCACCCGGTGCCCTGCGCCACAGTTCACCCGGTACACTGCGCCACAGTTCACTCGGTGCCTGATGCACAGTTCACTCGGTGCCCTGCACCACAGTTCACTCGGTGCCCTGCGCCACAGTTCACTCGGTGCCCTGCGCCACAGTTCACTCGGTGCCTGATGCACAGTTCACTCGGTGCCCTGCGCCACAGTTCACCCGTTGCCCTGCGCCACAGTTCACCCGGTACCCTGCGCCACAGTTCACTCGGTGCCTGATGCACAGTTCACTCGGTGCCCTGCGCCACAGTTCACTCGGTGCCTTGCGCCACAGTTCACCCGGTGCCCTGCGCCACAGTTCACCCGGTGCCTGATGCACATTTCACTCGGTGCCCTGCGCCACAGTTCACCCGGTGCCCTGCGCCACAGTTCACTCAGTGCCTGATGCACAGTTCACCCGGTGCCCTGCGCCACAGTTCACTCGGTGCCTGCTGCACAGTTCACTCGGTGCCCTGCGCCACAGCTCACTCGGTGCCCTGCGCCACAGTTCACTCGGTGCCCTGCGCCACAGTTCACTCGGTTCCCTGCGCCACAGTTCACTCGGTGCCCTGCGCCACAGTTCACTCGGTGCCCTGCGCCACAGTTCACTCGGTGCCCTGCGCCAAAGTTAACCCGGTGCCCTGCGCCACAGTTCACTCGGTGCCCTGCGCCACAGTTAACCCGGTGCCCTGCGCAACAGTTAACCCGGTGCCCTGCGCCACAGTTCACTCGGTGCCCTGCGCCACAGTTCACTCGGTGCCCTGCGCCACAGTTAACCCTGTGCCCTGCGCCACAGTTAACCCGGTGCCCTGCGCCACAGTTCACTCGGTGCCCTGCGCCACAGTTAACCCGGTGCCTTGCGCCACAGTTAACCCGGTGCCCTGCGCCACAGTTCACCCGGTGCCCTGCGCCACAGTTCACCCGGTGCCTGATGCACAGTTCACCCGGTGCCCTGCGCCACAGTTCCCTCGGTGCCCTGCGCCACAGTTCCCTCGGTGCCCTGCGCCACAGTTCCCTCGGTGCCCTGCGCCACCGTTCCCTCGGTGCCCTGCGCCACAGTTCACTCGGTGCCCTGCGCCACAGTTCACTCGGTGCCATGCGCCACAGTTCACCCGGTGCCCTGCGCCACAGTTCACTCGGTGCCCTGCGCCAAAGTTCACTCGGTGCCTGACGCACAGTTCACACGGTGCCCTGCGCCACATTTCACCCGGTGCCCTGCGCCACAGTTCACCCGGTGCCCTGCGCCACATTTCACACGGTGCCCTGCGCCACACTTCACTCGGTGCCCTGCGTCACACTTCACTCGGTGCCCTGCGCCACACTTCACTCGGTGCCCTGCGCCACACTTCACTCGGTGCCTGATGCACAGTTCACTCGGTGCCCTGCGCCACAGTTCACACGGTGCCCTGCGCCACAGTTAACCCGGTGCCCTGATGCACAGTTCACCCGGTGCCCTGCGCCACAGTTCCCTCCGTGCCCAGCGCCACCGTTCACTCGGTGCCCTGCGCCACAGTTCACTCGGTGCCCTGCGCCACACTTGACTCGGTGCCCTGCGCCACACTTGACTCGGTGCCCTGCGCCACACTTCACTCGGTGCCCTGAGCCACACTTCACTCGGTGCCCTGCGCCACACATCACTCGGTGCCCTGCGCCACAGTTCACTCGGTGCCTGACGCACAGTTCACTCGGCGCCCTGCGCCACAGTTCACTCGGTGCCCTGCGCCACAGTTCACTCGGTGCCTGATGCACAGTTCACTCGGTGCCCTGCGCCACAGTTCACTCGGTGCCCTGCGCCACAGTTCACTCGGTGCCCTGCGCCACAGTTCACTCGGTGCCTGATGCACAGTTCACTCGGTGCCCTGCGCCACAGTTAACCCGGTGCCCTGCGCCACAGTTCACCCGGTGCCCTGCGCCACAGTTCACCCGGTGCCCTGCGCCACAGTTCACTCGGTGCCTGATGCACAGTTCACTCGGTGCCCTGTGCCACAGTTCACTCGGTGCCCTGCGCCACAGTTAACCCGGTGCCCTGCGCCACAGTTCACCCGGTGCCCTGCGCCACAGTTCACCCGGTGCCCTGCGCCACAGTTCACCCGGTGCCCTGCGCCACAGTTCACCCGGTGCCCTGCGCCACAGTTCACCCGGTGCCTGATGCACAGTTCACTCGGTGCCCTGTGCCACAGTTCAGTCGGTGCCCTGCGCCACAGTTCTCTCGGTGCCCTGCGCCACAGTTCACTCGGTGCCCTGCGCCACAGTTAACCCGGTGCCCTGCGCCACAGTTCACCCGGTGCCCTGATGCACAGTTCACTTGGTGCACTGCGCCACAGTTCACTCGGTGCCTGATGCACAGTTCACTCGGTGCCCTGCGCCACAGTTCACTCGGTGCCCTGCGCCACAGTTCACCAGGTGCCTGATGCACAGTTCACTCGGTGCCCTGCGCCACAGTTCACCCGGTGCCCTGCGCCACAGTTCACCCGGTACACTGCGCCACAGTTCACTCGGTGCCTGATGCACAGTTCACTCGGTGCCCTGCACCACAGTTCACTCGGTGCCCTGCGCCACAGTTCACTCGGTGCCCTGCGCCACAGTTCACTCGGTGCCTGATGCACAGTTCACTCGGTGCCCTGCGCCACAGTTCACCCGTTGCCCTGCGCCACAGTTCACCCGGTACCCTGCGCCACAGTTCACTCGGTGCCTGATGCACAGTTCACTCGGTGCCCTGCGCCACAGTTCACTCGGTGCCTTGCGCCACAGTTCACCCGGTGCCCTGCGCCACAGTTCACCCGGTGCCTGATGCACATTTCACTCGGTGCCCTGCGCCACAGTTCACCCGGTGCCCTGCGCCACAGTTCACTCAGTGCCTGATGCACAGTTCACCCGGTGCCCTGCGCCACAGTTCACTCGGTGCCTGCTGCACAGTTCACTCGGTGCCCTGCGCCACAGCTCACTCGGTGCCCTGCGCCACAGTTCACTCGGTGCCCTGCGCCACAGTTCACTCGGTTCCCTGCGCCACAGTTCACTCGGTGCCCTGCGCCACAGTTCACTCGGTGCCCTGCGCCACAGTTCACTCGGTGCCCTGCGCCAAAGTTAACCCGGTGCCCTGCGCCACAGTTCACTCGGTGCCCTGCGCCACAGTTAACCCGGTGCCCTGCGCAACAGTTAACCCGGTGCCCTGCGCCACAGTTCACTCGGTGCCCTGCGCCACAGTTCACTCGGTGCCCTGCGCCACAGTTAACCCGGTGCCCTGCGCCACAGTTAACCCGGTGCCCTGCGCCACAGTTCACTCGGTGCCCTGCGCCACAGTTAACCCGGTGCCTTGCGCCACAGTTAACCCGGTGCCCTGCGCCACAGTTCACCCGGTGCCCTGCGCCACAGTTCACCCGGTGCCTGATGCACAGTTCACCCGGTGCCCTGCGCCACAGTTCCCTCGGTGCCCTGCGCCACAGTTCCCTCGGTGCCCTGCGCCACAGTTCCCTCGGTGCCCTGCGCCACCGTTCCCTCGGTGCCCTGCGCCACAGTTCACTCGGTGCCCTGCGCCACAGTTCACTCGGTGCCATGCGCCACAGTTCACCCGGTGCCCTGCGCCACAGTTCACTCGGTGCCCTGCGCCAAAGTTCACTCGGTGCCTGACGCACAGTTCACACGGTGCCCTGCGCCACATTTCACCCGGTGCCCTGCGCCACAGTTCACCCGGTGCCCTGCGCCACATTTCACACGGTGCCCTGCGCCACACTCCACTCGGTGCCCTGCGTCACACTTCACTCGGTGCCCTGCGCCACACTTCACTCGGTGCCCTGCGCCACACTTCACTCGGTGCCTGATGCACAGTTCACTCGGTGCCCTGCGCCACAGTTCACTCGGTGCCCTGCGCCACAGTTAACCCGGTGCCCTGATGCACAGTTCACCCGGTGCCCTGCGCCACAGTTCCCTCCGTGCCCTGCGCCACAGTTCACTCGGTGCCCTGCGCCACAGTTCACTCGGTGCCCTGCGCCACACTTGACTCGGTGCCCTGCGCCACACTTGACTCGGTGCCCTGCGCCACACTTCACTCGGTGCCCTGAGCCACACTTCACTCGGTGCCCTGCGCCACACATCACTCGGTGCCCTGCGCCACAGTTCACTCGGTGCCTGATGCACAGTTCACTCGGCGCCCTGCGCCACAGTTCACTCGGTGCCCTGCGCCACAGTTCACTCGGTGCCTGATGCACAGTTCACTCGGTGCCCTGCGCCACAGTTCACTCGGTGCCCTGCGCCACAGTTCACTCGGTGCCCTGCGCCACAGTTCACTCGGTGCCTGATGCACAGTTCACTCGGTGCCCTGCGCCACAGTTAACCCGGTGCCCTGCGCCACAGTTCACCCGGTGCCCTGCGCCACAGTTCACCCGGTGCCCTGCGCCACAGTTCACTCGGTGCCTGATGCACAGTTCACTCGGTGCCCTGTGCCACAGTTCACTCGGTGCCCTGCGCCACAGTTAACCCGGTGCCCTGCGCCACAGTTCACCCGGTGCCCTGCGCCACAGTTCACCCGGTGCCCTGCGCCACAGTTCACCCGGTGCCCTGCGCCACAGTTCACCCGGTGCCCTGCGCCACAGTTCACCCGGTGCCTGATGCACAGTTCACTCGGTGCCCTGCGCCACAGTTCACTCGGTGCCCTGCGCCACAGTTCACTCGGTGCCCTGCGCCACAGTTCACCCGTTGCCCTGCGCCACAGTTCACCCGGTACCCTGCGCCACAGTTCACTCGGTGCCTGATGCACAGTTCACTTGGTGCCCTGCGCCACAGTTCACTCGGTGCCTGATGCACAGTTCACTCGGTGCCCTGCGCCACAGTTCACTCGGTGCCCTGCGCCACAGTTCACCAGGTGCCTGATGCACAGTTCACTCGGTGCCCTGCGCCACAGTTCACCCGGTGCCCTGCGCCACAGTTCACCCGGTACACTGCGCCACAGTTCACTCGGTGCCTGATGCACAGTTCACTCGGTGCCCTGCACCACAGTTCACTCGGTGCCCTGCGCCACAGTTCACTCGGTGCCCTGCGCCACAGTTCACTCGGTGCCTGATGCACAGTTCACTCGGTGCCCTGCGCCACAGTTCACCCGTTGCCCTGCGCCACAGTTCACCCGGTACCCTGCGCCACAGTTCACTCGGTGCCTGATGCACAGTTCACTCGGTGCCCTGCGCCACAGTTCACTCGGTGCCTTGCGCCACAGTTCACCCGGTGCCCTGCGCCACAGTTCACCCGGTGCCTGATGCACATTTCACTCGGTGCCCTGCGCCACAGTTCACCCGGTGCCCTGCGCCACAGTTCACTCAGTGCCTGATGCACAGTTCACCCGGTGCCCTGCGCCACAGTTCACTCGGTGCCTGCTGCACAGTTCACTCGGTGCCCTGCGCCACAGCTCACTCGGTGCCCTGCGCCTCAGTTCACTCGGTGCCCTGGGCCACAGTTCACTCGGTTCCCTGCGCCACAGTTCACTCGGTGCCCTGCGCCACAGTTCACTCGGTGCCCTGCGCCACAGTTCACTCGGTGCCCTGCGCCAAAGTTAACCCGGTGCCCTGCGCCACAGTTCACTCAGTGCCCTGCGCCACAGTTAACCCGGTGCCCTGCGCAACAGTTAACCCGGTGCCCTGCGCCACAGTTCACTCGGTGCCCTGCGCCACAGTTCACTCGGTGCCCTGCGCCACAGTTAACCCGGTGCCTTGCGCCACAGTTAACCCGGTGCCCTGCGCCACAGTTCACTCGGTGCCCTGCGCCACAGTTAACCCGGTGCCTTGCGCCACAGTTAACCCGGTGCCCTGCGCCACAGTTCACCCGGTGCCCTGCGCCACAGTTCACCCGGTGCCTGATGCACAGTTCACCCGGTGCCCTGCGCCACAGTTCCCTCGGTGCCCTGCGCCACAGTTCCCTCGGTGCCCTGCGCCACAGTTCCCTCGGTGCCCTGCGCCACCGTTCCCTCGGTGCCCTGCGCCACAGTTCACTCGGTGCCCTGCGCCACAGTTCACTCGGTGCCATGCGCCACAGTTCACCCGGTGCCCTGCGCCACAGTTCACTCGGTGCCCTGCGCCAAAGTTCACTCGGTGCCTGACGCACAGTTCACACGGTGCCCTGCGCCACATTTCACCCGGTGCCCTACGCCACAGTTCACCCGGTGCCCTGCGCCACATTTCACACGGTGCCCTGCGCCACACTTCACTCGGTGCCCTGCGTCACACTTCACTCGGTGCCCTGCGCCACACTTCACTCGGTGCCCTGCGCCACACTTCACTCGGTGCCTGATGCACAGTTCACTCGGTGCCCTGCGCCACAGTTCACTCCGTGCCCTGCGCCACAGTTCACTCGGTGCCCTGCGCCACAGTTCACTCGGTGCCCTGCGCCACACTTGACTCGGTGCCCTTCGCCACACTTGACTCGGTGCCCTGCGCCACACTTCACTCGGTGCCCTGAGCCACACTTCACTCGGTGCCCTGCGCCACACATCACTCGGTGCCCTGCGCCACAGTTCACTCGGTGCCTGACGCACAGTTCACTCGGCGCCCTGCGCCACAGTTCACTCGGTGCCCTGCGCCACAGTTCACTCGGTGCCTGTTGCACAGTTCACTCGGTGCCCTGCGCCACAGTTCACTCGGTGCCCTGCGCCACAGTTCACTCGGTGCCCTGCGCCACAGTTCACTCGGTGCCTGATGCACAGTTCACTCGGTGCCCTGCGCCACAGTTAACCCGGTGCCCTGCGCCACAGTTCACCCGGTGCCCTGCGCCACAGTTCACCCGGTGCCCTGCGCCACAGTTCACTCGGTGCCTGATGCACAGTTCACTCGGTGCCCTGTGCCACAGTTCACTCGGTGCCCTGCGCCACAGTTAACCCGGTGCCCTGCGCCACAGTTCACCCGGTGCCCTGCGCCACAGTTCACCCGGTGCCCTGCGCCACAGTTCACCCGGTGCCCTGCGCCACAGTTCACCCGGTGCCTGATGCACAGTTCACTCGGTGCCCTGTGCCACAGTTCAGTCGGTGCCCTGCGCCACAGTTCTCTCGGTGCCCTGCGCCACAGTTCACTCGGTGCCCTGCGCCACAGTTAACCCGGTGCCCTGCGCCACAGTTCACCCGGTGCCCTGATGCACAGTTCACTCGGTGCCCTGCGCCACAGTTCACTCGGTGCCCTGCGCCACAGTTCACTCGGTGCCCTGCGCCACAGTTCACTCGGTGCCCTGTGCCACAGTTCACTCGGTGCCCTGCGCCACACTTCACTCGGTGCCCTGCGCCACAGTTCACTCGGTGCCCTCCGCCACAGTTCACTCGGTGCCCTGCGCCACAGTTGACCCGGTGCCCTGATGCACAGTTCACTCGGTGCCCTGCGCCACAGTTCACCCGGTGCCCTGCGCCACAGTTCACTCGGTGCCCTGTGCCACAGTTCACTCGGTGCCCTGCGCCACAGTTAACCCGGTGCCCTGCGCCACAGTTCACCCGGTGGCCTGATGCACAGTTCACTCGGTGCCCTGCGCCACAGTTCACTCGGTGCCCAACGCCACAGTTCACTCGGTGCCCTGCGCCACAGTTCACACGGTGCCCTGCGCCACAGTTCACTCGGTGACTGATGCACAGTTCACTCGTTGCCCTGCGCCACACTTCACTCGGTGCCCTGCGAAACAGTTCACTCGGAGCCCTGCGACACAGTTCACTCGGTGCCCTGCGCCACAGTTAACCCGGTGCCCTGCGCCACAGTTCACTCGGTGCCTGATGCACAGTTCACCCGGTGCCCTGCGCCACAGTTCCCTCCGTGCCCTGCGCCACACATCACTCGGTGCCCTGCGCCACACTTCACTCGGTGCCCTGCGCCACACTTCACTCGGTGCCCTGCGCCACACTTCACTCGGTGCCCTGCGCCACACTTCACTCGGTGCCCTGCGCCACACTTCACCCTGTGCCCTGCGCCACAGTTCACCCGGTGCCCTGCGCCACAGTTCACTCGGTGCCTGATGCACAGTTCACTCGGTGCCCTGCGCCACAGTTCACTCGGTGCCCTGCGCCACAGTTCACTCGGTGCCCTGCGCCACAGTTCACCCGGTGCCCTGCGCCACACTTCACTCGGTGCCTGATGCACAGTTCACTCGGTGCCCTGCGCCACAGTTCACTCGGTGCCCTGCGCCACAGTTCACTCGGTGCCCTGCGCCACAGTTCACTCGGTGCCTGATGCACAGTTCACTCGGTGCCCTGCGCCACAGTTCACCCGTTGCCCTGCGCCACAGTTCACCCGGTACCCTGCGCCACAGTTCACTCGGTGCCTGATGCACAGTTCACTTGGTGCCCTGCGCCACAGTTCACTCGGTGCCTGATGCACAGTTCACTCGTTGCCCTGCGCCACAGTTCACTCGGTGCCCTGCGCCACAGTTCACCAGGTGCCTGATGCACAGTTCACTCGGTGCCCTGCGCCACACTTCACCCGGTGCCCTGCGCCACAGTTCACCCGGTACACTGCGCCACAGTTCACTCGGTGCCTGATGCACAGTTCACTCGGTGCCCTGCACCACAGTTCACTCGGTGCCCTGCGCCACAGTTCACTCGGTGCCCTGCGCCACAGTTCACTCGGTGCCTGATGCACAGTTCACTCGGTGCCCTGCGCCACAGTTCACCCGTTGCCCTGCGCCACTGTTCACCCGGTACCCTGCGCCACAGTTCACTCGGTGCCTGATGCACAGTTCACTCGGTGCCCTGCGCCACAGTTCACTCGGTGCCTTGCGCCACAGTTCACCCGGTGCCCTGCGCCACAGTTCACCCGGTGCCTGATGCACATTTCACTCGGTGCCCTGCGCCACAGTTCACCCGGTGCCCTGCGCCACAGTTCACTCAGTGCCTGATGCACAGTTCACCCGGTGCCCTGCGCCACAGTTCACTCGGTGCCTGCTGCACAGTTCACTCGGTGCCCTGCGCCACAGCTCACTCGGTGCCCTGCGCCACAGTTCACTCGGTGCCCTGCGCCACAGTTCACTCGGTTCCCTGCGCCACAGTTCACTCGGTGCCCTGCGCCACAGTTCACTCGGTGCCCTGCGCCAAAGTTAACCCGGTGCCCTGCGCCACAGTTAACCCGGTGCCCTGCGCAACAGTTAACCCGGTGCCCTGCGCCACAGTTCACTCGGTGCCCTGCGCCACAGTTCACTCGGTGCCCTGCGCCACAGTTAACCCGGTGCCCTGCGCCACAGTTAACCCGGTGCCCTGCGCCAAAGTTCACTCGGTGCCCTGCTCCACAGTTAACCCGGTGCCTTGCGCCACAGTTAACCCGGTGCCCTGCGCCACAGTTCACCCGGTGCCCTGCGCCACAGTTCACCCGGTGCCTGATGCACAGTTCACCCGGTGCCCTGCGCCACAGTTCCCTCGGTGCCCTGCGCCACAGTTCCCTCGGTGCCCTGCGCCACAGTTCCCTCGGTGCCCTGCGCCACAGTTCCCTCGGTGCCCTGCGCCACAGTTCACTCGGTGCCCTGCGCCACAGTTCACTCGGTGCCATGCGCCACAGTTCACCCGGTGCCCTGCGCCACAGTTCACTCGGTGCCCTGCGCCAAAGTTCACTCGGTGCCTGACGCACAGTTCACACGGTGCCCTGCGCCACATTTCACCCGGTGCCCTGCGCCACAGTTCACCCGGTGCCCTGCGCCACATTTCACACGGTGCCCTGCGCCACACTTCACTCGGTGCACTGCGTCACACTTCACTCGGTGCCCTGCGCCACACTTCACTCGGTGCCCTGCGCCACACTTCACTCGGTGCCTGATGCACAGTTCACTCGGTGCCCTGCGCCACAGTTCACTCGGTGCCCTGCGCCACAGTTAACCCGGTGCCCTGATGCACAGTTCACCCGGTGCCCTGCGCCACAGTTCCCTCCGTGCCCTGCGCCACAGTTCACTCGGTGCCCTGCGCCACAGTTCACTCGGTGCGCTGCGCCACACTTCACTCGGTACCCTGCGCCACACTTCACTCGGTGCCCTGCGCCACACTTCACTCGGTGCCCTGCGCCACACTTCACTCGGTGCCCTGCGCCACTCTTCACTCGGTGCCCTGTGCCACAGTTCACTCGGTGCCCTGATGCACAGTTCACTCGGTGCCCTGAGCCACAGTTCACTCGGTGCCCTGCGCCACAGTTCACTCGGTGCCATGCGCCACAGTTCACTCGGTGCCCTGCGCCACAGTTCACTCGGTGCCTGATGCACAGTTCACTCGGTGCCCTGCGCCACAGTTCACCCGGTGCCCTGCGCCACAGTTCACTCCGTGGCTGATGCACAGTTCACTCGGTGCCCTCCGCCACAGTTCACTCGGTGCCCTGCGCCACAGTTCACTCGGTGCCCTGCGCCACAGTTCACTCGGTGCCCTGCGCCACAGTTCACTCGGTGCACTGCGCCACAGTTCACTCGGTGCCCTGCGCCACAGTTCACTCGGTGCCCTGCGCCACAGTTAACCCGGTGCCCTGCGCCACAGTTCACCCGGTGCCCTGATGCACAGTTCACCCGGTGCCCTGCGCCACAGTTCACACGGTGCCCTGCGCAACAGTTCACTCGGTGCCTGATGCACAGTTCACCCGGTGCCCTGCGCCACAGTTTCCTCCGTGCCCTGCGCCACAGTTCACTCGGTGCCCTGCGAAACAGTTCACTCGGTGCGCTGCGCCACAGTTCACTCGGTGCCCTGCGCCACACTTCACCCGGTGCACTGATGCACAGTTCACTCGGTGCCCTGCGCCACAGTTCACTCGGTGCCCTGCGCCACAGTTCACTCGGTGCCCTGCGCCACAGTTCACTCGGTGCCTGATGCACAGATCACTCGGTGCCCTGCGCCACAGTTAACCCGGTGCCCTGCGCCACAGTTCACCCGGTGCCCTGCGCCACAGTTCACTCGGTGCCTGATGCACAGTTCACTCGGTGCCCTGTGCAACAGTTCACTCGGTGCCCTGCACCACAGTTCACTCGGTGCCCTGCGCCACAGTTCACTCGGTGCCCTGCGCCACAGTTAACCCGGTGCCCTGTGCCACAGTTCACCCGGTGCCCTGATGGACAGTTCACTCGGTGCCCTGCGCCACAGTTCACTCGGTGCCCTGCGCCACAGTTCACTCGGTGCCCTGCGCCACAGTTCACCCGGTGCCCTGCGCCACAGTTCACCCGGTGCCTGATGCACAGTTCACTCGGTTCCCTGCTCCACAGTTCACTCGGTGCCCTGCGCCACAGTTCACTCGGTGCCCTGAGCCACAGTTAACCCGGTGCCCTGCGCCACACTTCACTCGGTGCCCTGCGCCACACTTCACTCGGTGCCCTGCGCCACACTTCACTCGGTGCCCTGCGCCACACTTCACTCGGTGCCCTGCGCCACACTTCACTCGGTGCCTGATGCACAGTTCACTCGGTGCCCTGCGCCACAGTTCACTTGGTACCCTGCGCCACAGTTCACTCGGTGCCCGGCGCCACACTTCACTCCGTGCCCTGCGCCACACTTCACTCGGTGCCCTGCGCCACACTTCACTCGGTGCCCTGCGCCACACTTCACTCGGTGCCCTGCGCCACACTTCACTCGGTGCCTGATGCACAGTTCACTCGGTGCCCCGCGCCACAGTTCACTTGGTGCCCTGCGCCACAGTTCACTCGGTGCCCGGCGACAGTTCACTCGGTGCCCTGCGCCACACTTGACTCGGTGCCCTGCGCCACACTTCACTCGGTGCCCTGCGCCACACTTCACTCGGTGCCCTGCGCCACACTTCACTCGGTGCCCTGAGCCACACATCACTCGGTGCCCTGCGCCACAGTTCACTCGGTGCCTGATGCACAGTTCACTCGGCGCCCTGCACCACAGTTAACCCGGTGCCCTGTGCCACAGTTAACCCGGTGCCCTGTGCCACAGTTCACCCGGTGCCCTGATGCACAGTTCACTCGGTGCCCTGCGCCACAGTTCACTCGGTGCCCTGCGCCACAGTTCACTCGGTGCCCTGCGCCACAGTTCACCCGGTGCCCTGCGCCACAGTTCACCCAGTGCCTGATGCACAGTTCACTCGTTTCCCTGCACCACAGTTCACTCGGTGCCCTGCGCCACAGTTCACTTGGTACCCTGCGCCACAGTTCACTCGGTGCCCGGCGCCACACTTCACTCGGTGCCCTGCGCCACACTTCACTCGGTGCCCTGCGCCACACTTCACTCGGTGCCCTGCGCCACACTTCACTCGGTGCCTGATGCACAGTTGACTCGGTGCCCTGCGCCACAGTTCACTCGGTGCCCTGCGCCACAGTTCACTCGGTGCCCGGCGACAGTTCACTCGGTGCCCTGCGCCACACTTGACTCGGTGCCCTGCGCCACACTTCACTCGGTGCCCTGCGCCACACTTCACTCGGTGCCCTGAGCGACACTTCACTCGGTGCCCTGCGCCACACATCACTCGGTGCCCTGCGCCACAGTTCACTCGGTGCCTGATGCACAGTTCACTCGGCGCCCTGCGCCACAGTTCACTCGGTGCCCTGCGCCACAGTTCACTCGGTGCCTGATGCACAGTTCACTCGGTGCCCTGCGCCACAGTTCACTCGGTGCCCTGCGCCACAGTTCACTCGGTGCCCTGCGCCACAGTTCACTCGGTGCCTGATGCACTGTTCACTCGGTGCCCTGCGCCACAGTTAACCCGGTGCCCTGCGCCACAGTTCACCCGGTGCCATGCGCCACAGTTCACCCGGTGCCCTGCGCCACAGTTCACCCGGTGCCCTGCGCCACAGTTCACCCGGTGCCCTGCGCCACAGTTCACCCGGTGCCCTGCGCCACAGTTCACTCGGTGCCCTGCGCCACAGTTAACCCGGTGCCCTGCGCCACAGTTCACCCGGTGCCTGATGCACAGTTCACTCGGTGCCCTGTGCCACAGTTCACTCGGTGCCCTGCGCCACAGTTCACTCGGTGCCCTGCGCCACAGTTCACTCGGTGCCCTGCGCCACAGTTAACCCGGTGCCCTGCGCCACAGTTCACCCGGTGCCCTGATGCACAGTTCACTCGGTGCCCTGCGCCACAGTTCACTCGGTGCCCTGCGCCACAGTTCACTCGGTGCCCTGCGCCACAGTTCACTCGGTGCCCTGCGCCACAGTTGACTCGGTGCCCTGCGCCACAGTTCACTCGGTGCCCTGCGCCACAGTTCACTCGGTGCCCTGCGCCACAGTTCACTCGGTGCCGTCCGCCACAGTTCACTCGGTGCCCTGCGCCACAGTTGACCCGGTGCCCTGATGCACAGTTCACTCGGTGCCCTGCGCCACAGTTCACCCGGTGCCCTGCGCCACAGTTCACTCGGTGCCCTGTGCCACAGTTCACTCGGTGCCCTGCGCCACAGTTAACCCGGTGCCCTGCGCCACAGTTCACCCGGTGGCCTGATGCACAGTTCACTCGGTGCCCTGCGCCACAGTTCACTCGGTGCCCTGCGCCACAGTTCACTCGGTGCCCTGCGCCACAGTTCACACGGTGCCCTGCGCCACAGATCACTCGGTGACTGATGCACAGTTCACTCGTTGCCCTGCGCCACACTTCACTCGGTGCCCTGCGCCACAGTTCACTCGGAGCCCTGCGCCACAGTTCACTCGGAGCCCTGCGCCACAGTTAACCCGGTGCCCTGCGCCACAGTTCACTCGGTGCCTGATGCACAGTTCACCCGGTGCCCTGCGCCACAGTTCCCTCCGTGCCCTGCGCCACACATCACTCGGTGCCCTGCGCCACACTTCACTCGGTGCCCTGCGCCACACTTCACTCGGTGCCCTGCGCCACACTTCACTCGGTGCCCTGCGCCACACTTCACTCGGTGCCCTGCGCCACACTTCACCCTGTGCCCTGCGCCACAGTTCACCCGGTGCCCTGCGCCACAGTTCACTCGGTGCCTGATGCACAGTTCACTCGGTGCCCTGCGCCACAGTTCACTCGGTGCCCTGCGCCACAGTTCACTCGGTGCCCTGCGCCACAGTTCACTCGGTGCCCTGCGCCACAGTTCACCCGGTGCCCTGCGCCACAGTTCACTCGGTGCCTGATGCACAGTTCACTCGGTGCCCTTCGCCACAGTTCACTCGGTGCCCTGTGCCACAGTTCACTCGGTGCCCTGCGCCACAGTTCACTCGGTGCCTGATGCACAGTTCACTCGGTGCCCTGCGCCACAGTTCACCCGTTGCCCTGCGCCACAGTTCACCCGGTACCCTGCGCCACAGTTCACTCGGTGCCTGATGCACAGTTCACTTGGTGCCCTGCGCCACAGTTCACTCGGTGCCTGATGCACAGTTCACTCGGTGCCCTGCGCCACAGTTCACTCGGTGCCCTGCGCCACAGTTCCCTCGGTGCCCTGCGCCACAGTTCCCTCGGTGCCCTGCGCCACAGTTCACTCGGTGCCCTGCGCCACAGTTCACTCGGTGCCATGAGCCACAGTTCACTCGGTGCCCTGCGCCAAAGTTCACTCGGTGCCTGATGCACAGTTCACTCGGTGCCCTGCGCCACAGTTCACTCGGTGCCCTGCGCCACAGTTAACCCGGTGCCCTGATGCACAGTTCACCCGGTGCCCTGCGCCACAGTTCCCTCCGTGCCCTGCGCCACAGTTCACTCGGTGCCCTGCGCCACAGTTCACTCGGTGCCCTGCGCCACACTTGACTCGGTGCCCTGCGCCACACTTGACTCGGTGCCCTGCGCCACACTTCACTCGGTGCCCTGAGCCACACTTCACTCGGTGCCCTGCGCCACACATCACTCGGTGCCCTGCGCCACAGTTCACTCGGTGCCTGATGCACAGTTCACTCGGCGCCCTGCGCCACAGTTCACTCGGTGCCCTGCGCCACAGTTGACTCGGTGCCTGATGCACAGTTCACTCGGTGCCCTGCGCCACAGTTCACTCGGTGCCCTGCGCCACAGTTCACTCGGTGCCCTGCGCCACAGTTCACTCGGTGCCTGATGCACAGTTCACTCGGTGCCCTGCGCCACAGTTAACCCGGTGCCCTGCGCCACAGTTCACCCGGTGCCCTGCGCCACAGTTCACCCGGTGCCCTGCGCCACAGTTCACTCGGTGCCTGATGCACAGATCACTCGGTGCCCTGCGCCACAGTTCACTCGGTGCCCTGCGCCACAGTTAACCCGGTGCCCTGCGCCACAGTTCACCCGGTGCCCTGCGCCACAGTTCACCCGGTGCCCTGCGCCACAGTTCACCCGATGCCCTGCGCCACAGTTCACCAGGTGCCCTGCGCCACAGTTCACCCGGTGCCTGATGCAGAGTTCACTCAGTGCCCTGTGCCACAGTTCAGTCGGTGCCCTGCGCCACAGTTCTCTCGGTGCCCTGCGCCACAGTTCACTCGGTGCCCTGCGCCACAGTTAACCCGGTGCCCTGCGCCACAGTTCACCCGGTGCCCTGATGCACAGTTCACTCGGTGCCCTGCGCCACAGTTCACTCGGTGCCCTGCGCCACAGTTCACTCGGTGCCCTGCGCCACAGTTCACTCGGTGCCCTGCGCCACAGTTGACTCGGTGCCCTGTGCCACAGTTCACTCGGTGCCCTGCGCCACACTTCACTCGGTGCCCTGCGCCACAGTTCACTCGGTGCCCTCCGCCACAGTTCACTCGGTGCCCTGCGCCACAGTTGACCCGGTGCCCTGATGCACAGTTCACTCGGTGCGCTGCGCCACAGTTCACCCGGTGCCCTGCGCCACAGTTCACTCGGTGCCCTGTGCCACAGTTCACTCGGTGCCCTGCGCCACAGTTAACCCGGTGCCCTGCGCCACAGTTCACCCGGTGGCCTGATGCACAGTTCACTCGGTGCCCTGCGCCACAGTTCACTCGGTGCCCTGCGCCACAGTTCACTCGGTGCCTGATGCACAGTTCACTCGGTGCCCTGCGCCACAGTTAACCCGGTGCCCTGCGCCACAGTTCACCCGGTGCCCTGCGCCACAGTTCACCCGGTGCCCTGCGCCACAGTTCACTCGGTGCCTGATGCACAGTTCACTCGGTGCCCTGTGCCACAGTTCACTCGGTGCCCTGCGCCACAGTTAACCCGGTGCCCTGCGCCACAGTTCACCCGGTGCCCTGCGCCACAGTTCACCCGGTGCCCTGCGCCACAGTTCACCCGGTGCCCTGCGCCACAGTTCACCCGGTGCCCTGCGCCACAGTTCACCCGGTGCCTGATGCACAGTTCACTCGGTGCCCTGCGCCACAGTTCACTCGGTGCCCTGCGCCACAGTTCACTCGGTGCCCTGCGCCACAGTTCACTCGGTGCCTGATGCACAGTTCACTCGGTGCCCTGCGCCACAGTTCACCCGTTGCCCTGCGCCACAGTTCACCCGGTACCCTGCGCCACAGTTCACTCGGTGCCTGATGCACAGTTCACTTGGTGCCCTGCGCCACAGTTCACTCGGTGCCTGATGCACAGTTCACTCGGTGCCCTGCGCCACAGTTCACTCGGTGCCCTGCGCCACAGTTCACCAGGTGCCTGATGCACAGTTCACTCGGTGCCCTGCGCCACAGTTCACCCGGTGCCCTGCGCCACAGTTCACCCGGTACACTGCGCCACAGTTCACTCGGTGCCTGATGCACAGTTCACTCGGTGCCCTGCACCACAGTTCACTCGGTGCCCTGCGCCACAGTTCACTCGGTGCCCTGCGCCACAGTTCACTCGGTGCCTGATGCACAGTTCACTCGGTGCCCTGCGCCACAGTTCACCCGTTGCCCTGCGCCACAGTTCACCCGGTACCCTGCGCCACAGTTCACTCGGTGCCTGATGCACAGTTCACTCGGTGCCCTGCGCCACAGTTCACTCGGTGCCTTGCGCCACAGTTCACCCGGTGCCCTGCGCCACAGTTCACCCGGTGCCTGATGCACATTTCACTCGGTGCCCTGCGCCACAGTTCACCCGGTGCCCTGCGCCACAGTTCACTCAGTGCCTGATGCACAGTTCACCCGGTGCCCTGCGCCACAGTTCACTCGGTGCCTGCTGCACAGTTCACTCGGTGCCCTGCGCCACAGCTCACTCGGTGCCCTGCGCCACAGTTCACTCGGTGCCCTGCGCCACAGTTCACTCGGTTCCCTGCGCCACAGTTCACTCGGTGCCCTGCGCCACAGTTCACTCGGTGCCCTGCGCCACAGTTCACTCGGTGCCCTGCGCCAAAGTTAACCCGGTGCCCTGCGCCACAGTTCACTCAGTGCCCTGCGCCACAGTTAACCCGGTGCCCTGCGCAACAGTTAACCCGGTGCCCTGCGCCACAGTTCACTCGGTGCCCTGCGCCACAGTTCACTCGGTGCCCTGCGCCACAGTTAACCCGGTGCCTTGCGCCACAGTTAACCCGGTGCCCTGCGCCACAGTTCACTCGGTGCCCTGCGCCACAGTTAACCCGGTGCCTTGCGCCACAGTTAACCCGGTGCCCTGCGCCACAGTTCACCCGGTGCCCTGCGCCACAGTTCACCCGGTGCCTGATGCACAGTTCACCCGGTGCCCTGCGCCACAGTTCCCTCGGTGCCCTGCGCCACAGTTCCCTCGGTGCCCTGCGCCACAGTTCCCTCGGTGCCCTGCGCCACCGTTCCCTCGGTGCCCTGCGCCACAGTTCACTCGGTGCCCTGCGCCACAGTTCACTCGGTGCCATGCGCCACAGTTCACCCGGTGCCCTGCGCCACAGTTCACTCGGTGCCCTGCGCCAAGGTTCACTCGGTGCCTGACGCACAGTTCACACGGTGCCCTGCGCCACATTTCACCCGGTGCCCTGCGCCACAGTTCACCCGGTGCCCTGCGCCACATTTCACACGGTGCCCTGCGCCACACTTCACTCGGTGCCCTGCGTCACACTTCACTCGGTGCCCTGCGCCACACTTCACTCGGTGCCCTGCGCCACACTTCACTCGGTGCCTGATGCACAGTTCACTCGGTGCCCTGCGCCACAGTTCACTCTGTGCCCTGCGCCACAGTTAACCCGGTGCCCTGATGCACAGTTCACCCGGTGCCCTGCGCCACAGTTCCCTCCGTGCCCTGCGCCACAGTTCACTCGGTGCCCTGCGCCACAGTTCACTCGGTGCCCTGCGCCACACTTGACTCGGTGCCCTTCGCCACACTTGACTCGGTGCCCTGCGCCACACTTCACTCGGTGCCCTGAGCCACACTTCACTCGGTGCCCTGCGCCCCACATCACTCGGTGCCCTGCGCCACAGTTCACTCGGTGCCTGACGCACAGTTCACTCGGCGCCCTGCGCCACAGTTCACTCGGTGCCCTGCGCCACAGTTCACTCGGTGCCTGTTGCACAGTTCACTCGGTGCCCTGCGCCACAGTTCACTCGGTGCCCTGCGCCACAGTTCACTCGGTGCCCTGCGCCACAGTTCACTCGGTGCCTGATGCACAGTTCACTCGGTGCCCTGCGCCACAGTTAACCCGGTGCCCTGCGCCACAGTTCACCCGGTGCCCTGCGCCACAGTTCACCCGGTGCCCTGCGCCACAGTTCACTCGGTGCCTGATGCACAGTTCACTCGGTGCCCTGTGCCACAGTTCACTCGGTGCCCTGCGCCACAGTTAACCCGGTGCCCTGCGCCACAGTTCACCCGGTGCCCTGCGCCACAGTTCACCCGGTGCCCTGCGCCACAGTTCACCCTGTGCCCTGCGCCACAGTTCACCCGGTGCCTGATGCACAGTTCACTCGGTGCCCTGTGCCACAGTTCAGTCGGTGCCCTGCGCCACAGTTCTCTCGGTGCCCTGCGCCACAGTTCACTCGGTGCCCTGCGCCACAGTTAACCCGGTGCCCTGCGCCACAGTTCACCCGGTGCCCTGATGCACAGTTCACTCGGTGCCCTGCGCCACAGTTCACTCGGTGCCCTGCGCCACAGTTCACTCGGTGCCCTGCGCCACAGTTCACTCGGTGCCCTGTGCCACAGTTCACTCGGTGCCCTGCGCCACACTTCACTCGGTGCCCTGCGCCACAGTTCACTCGGTGCCCTCCGCCACAGTTCACTCGGTGCCCTGCGCCACAGTTGACCCGGTGCCCTGATGCACAGTTCACTCGGTGCCCTGCGCCACAGTTCACCCGGTGCCCTGCGCCACAGTTCACTCGGTGCCCTGTGCCACAGTTCACTCGGTGCCCTGCGCCACAGTTAACCCGGTGCCCTGCGCCACAGTTCACCCGGTGGCCTGATGCACAGTTCACTCGGTGCCCTGCGCCACAGTTCACTCGGTGCCCAACGCCACAGTTCACTCGGTGCCCTGCGCCACAGTTCACACGGTGCCCTGCGCCACAGTTCACTCGGTGACTGATGCACAGTTCACTCGTTGCCCTGCGCCACACTTCACTCGGTGCCCTGCGAAACAGTTCACTCGGAGCCCTGCGCCACAGTTCACTCGGTGCCCTGCGCCACAGTTAACCCGGTGCCCTGCGCCACAGTTCACTCGGTGCCTGATGCACAGTTCACCCGGTGCCCTGCGCCACAGTTCCCTCCGTGCCCTGCGCCACACATCACTCGGTGCCCTGCGCCACACTTCACTCGGTGCCCTGCGCCACACTTCACTCGGTGCCCTGCGCCACACTTCACTCGGTGCCCTGCGCCACACTTCACTCGGTGCCCTGCGCCACACTTCACCCTGTGCCCTGCGCCACAGTTCACCCGGTGCCCTGCGCCACAGTTCACTCGGTGCCTGATGCACAGTTCACTCGGTGCCCTGCGCCACAGTTCACTCGGTGCCCTGCGCCACAGTTCACTCGGTGCCCTGCGCCACAGTTCACCCGGTGCCCTGCGCCACACTTCACTCGGTGCCTGATGCACAGTTCACTCGGTGCCCTGCGCCACAGTTCACTCGGTGCCCTGCGCCACAGTTCACTCGGTGCCCTGTGCCACAGTTCACTCGGTGCCTGATGCACAGTTCACTCGGTGCCCTGCGCCACAGTTCACCCGTTGCCCTGCGCCACAGTTCACCCGGTACCCTGCGCCACAGTTCACTCGGTGCCTGATGCACAGTTCACTTGGTGCCCTGCGCCACAGTTCACTCGGTGCCTGATGCACAGTTCACTCGTTGCCCTGCGCCACAGTTCACTCGGTGCCCTGCGCCACAGTTCACCAGGTGCCTGATGCACAGTTCACTCGGTGCCCTGCGCCACACTTCACCCGGTGCCCTGCGCCACAGTTCACCCGGTACACTGCGCCACAGTTCACTCGGTGCCTGATGCACAGTTCACTCGGTGCCCTGCACCACAGTTCACTCGGTGCCCTGCGCCACAGTTCACTCGGTGCCCTGCGCCACAGTTCACTCGGTGCCTGATGCACAGTTCACTCGGTGCCCTGCGCCACAGTTCACCCGTTGCCCTGCGCCACTGTTCACCCGGTACCCTGCGCCACAGTTCACTCGGTGCCTGATGCACAGTTCACTCGGTGCCCTGCGCCACAGTTCACTCGGTGCCTTGCGCCACAGTTCACCCGGTGCCCTGCGCCACAGTTCACCCGGTGCCTGATGCACATTTCACTCGGTGCCCTGCGCCACAGTTCACCCGGTGCCCTGCGCCACAGTTCACTCAGTGCCTGATGCACAGTTCACCCGGTGCCCTGCGCCACAGTTCACTCGGTGCCTGCTGCACAGTTCACTCGGTGCCCTGCGCCACAGCTCACTCGGTGCCCTGCGCCACAGTTCACTCGGTGCCCTGCGCCACAGTTCACTCGGTTCCCTGCGCCACAGTTCACTCGGTGCCCTGCGCCACAGTTCACTCGGTGCCCTGCGCCAAAGTTAACCCGGTGCCCTGCGCCACAGTTAACCCGGTGCCCTGCGCAACAGTTAACCCGGTGCCCTGCGCCACAGTTCACTCGGTGCCCTGCGCCACAGTTCACTCGGTGCCCTGCGCCACAGTTAACCCGGTGCCCTGCGCCACAGTTAACCCGGTGCCCTGCGCCAAAGTTCACTCGGTGCCCTGCTCCACAGTTAACCCGGTGCCTTGCGCCACAGTTAACCCGGTGCCCTGCGCCACAGTTCACCCGGTGCCCTGCGCCACAGTTCACCCGGTGCCTGATGCACAGTTCACCCGGTGCCCTGCGCCACAGTTCCCTCGGTGCCCTGCGCCACAGTTCCCTCGGTGCCCTGCGCCACAGTTCCCTCGGTGCCCTGCGCCACAGTTCCCTCGGTGCCCTGCGCCACAGTTCACTCGGTGCCCTGCGCCACAGTTCACTCGGTGCCATGCGCCACAGTTCACCCGGTGCCCTGCGCCACAGTTCACTCGGTGCCCTGCGCCAAAGTTCACTCGGTGCCTGACGCACAGTTCACACGGTGCCCTGCGCCACATTTCACCCGGTGCCCTGCGCCACAGTTCACCCGGTGCCCTGCGCCACATTTCACACGGTGCCCTGCGCCACACTTCACTCGGTGCCCTGCGTCACACTTCACTCGGTGCCCTGCGCCACACTTCACTCGGTGCCCTGCGCCACACTTCACTCGGTGCCTGATGCACAGTTCACTCGGTGCCCTGCGCCACAGTTCACTCTGTGCCCTGCGCCACAGTTAACCCGGTGCCCTGATGCACAGTTCACCCGGTGCCCTGCGCCACAGTTCCCTCCGTGCCCTGCGCCACAGTTCACTCGGTGCCCTGCGCCACAGTTCACTCGGTGCGCTGCGCCACACTTCACTCGGTACCCTGCGCCACACTTCACTCGGTGCCCTGCGCCACACTTCACTCGGTGCCCTGCGCCACACTTCACTCGGTGCCCTGCGCCACACTTCACTCGGTGCCCTGTGCCACAGTTCACTCGGTGCCCTGATGCACAGTTCACTCGGTGCCCTGAGCCACAGTTCACTCGGTGCCCTGCGCCACAGTTCACTCGGTGCCATGCGCCACAGTTCACTCGGTGCCCTGCGCCACAGTTCACTCGGTGCCTGATGCACAGTTCACTCGGTGCCCTGCGCCACAGTTCACCCGGTGCCCTGCGCCACAGTTCACTCCGTGGCTGATGCACAGTTCACTCGGTGCCCTGCGCCACAGTTCACTCGGTGCCCTGCGCCACAGTTCACTCGGTGCCCTGCGCCACAGTTCACTCGGTGCCCTGCGCCACAGTTCACTCGGTGCACTGCGCCACAGTTCACTCGGTGCCCTGCGCCACAGTTCACTCGGTGCCCTGCGCCACAGTTAACCCGGTGCCCTGCGCCACAGTTCACCCGGTGCCCTGATGCACAGTTCACCCGGTGCCCTGCGCCACAGTTCACACGGTGCCCTGCGCAACAGTTCACTCGGTGCCTGATGCACAGTTCACCCGGTGCCCTGCGCCACAGTTTCCTCCGTGCCCTGCGCCACAGTTCACTCGGTGCCCTGCGAAACAGTTCACTCGGTGCGCTGCGCCACAGTTCACTCGGTGCCCTGCGCAACACTTCACCCGGTGCACTGATGCACAGTTCACTCGGTGCCCTGCGCCACAGTTCACTCGGTGCCCTGCGCCACAGTTCACTCGGTGCCCTGCGCCACAGTTCACTCGGTGCCTGATGCACAGATCACTCGGTGCCCTGCGCCACAGTTAACCCGGTGCCCTGCGCCACAGTTCACCCGGTGCCCTGCGCCACAGTTCACTCGGTGCCTGATGCACAGTTCACTCGGTGCCCTGTGCCACAGTTCACTCGGTGCCCTGCACCACAGTTCACTCGGTGCCCTGCGCCACAGTTCACTCGGTGCCCTGCGCCACAGTTAACCCGGTGCCCTGTGCCACAGTTCACCCGGTGCCCTGATGGACAGTTCACTCGGTGCCCTGCGCCACAGTTCACTCGGTGCCCTGCGCCACAGTTCACTCAGTGCCCTGCGCCACAGTTCACCCGGTGCCCTGCGCCACAGTTCACCCGGTGCCTGATGCACAGTTCACTCGGTTCCCTGCTCCACAGTTCACTCGGTGCCCTGCGCCACAGTTCACTCGGTGCCCTGAGCCACAGTTAACCCGGTGCCCTGCGCCACACTTCACTCGGTGCCCTGCGCCACACTTCACTCGGTGCCCTGCGCCACACTTCACTCGGTGCCCTGCGCCACACTTCACTCGGTGCCCTGCGCCACACTTCACTCGGTGCCTGATGCACAGTTCACTCGGTGCCCTGCGCCACAGTTCACTTGGTACCCTGCGCCACAGTTCACTCGGTGCCCGGCGCCACACTTCACTCCGTGCCCTGCGCCACACTTCACTCGGTGCCCTGCGCCACACTTCACTCGGTGCCCTGCGCCACACTTCACTCGGTGCCCTGCGCCACACTTCACTCGGTGCCCTGCGCCACACTTCACTCGGTGCCTGATGCACAGTTCACTCGGTGCCCCGCGCCACAGTTCACTTGGTGCCCTGCGCCACAGTTCACTCGGTGCCCGGCGACAGTTCACTCGGTGCCCTGCGCCACACTTGACTCGGTGCCCTGCGCCACACTTCACTCGGTGCCCTGCGCCACACTTCACTCGGTGCCCTGCGCCACACTTCACTCGGTGCCCTGAGCCACACATCACTCGATGCCCTGCGCCACAGTTCACTCGGTGCCTGATGCACAGTTCACTCGGCGCCCTGCACCACAGTTAACCCGGTGCCCTGTGCCACAGTTAACCCGGTGCCCTGTGCCACAGTTCACCCGGTGCCCTGATGCACAGTTCACTCGGTGCCCTGCGCCACAGTTCACTCGGTGCCCTGCGCCACAGTTCACTCGGTGCCCTGCGCCACAGTTCACCCGGTGCCCTGCGCCACAGTTCACCCAGTGCCTGATGCACAGTTCACTCGGTTCCCTGCACCACAGTTCACTCGGTGCCCTGCGCCACAGTTCACTCGGTGCCCTGAGCCACAGTTAACCCGGTGCCCTGCGCCACACTTCACTCGGTGCCCTGCGCCACACTTCACTCGGTGCCCTGCGCCACACTTCACTCGGTTTCCAGCGCCACACTTCACTCGGTGCCTGATGCACAGTTCACTCGGTGCCCTGCGCCACAGTTCACTTGGTACCCTGCGCCACAGTTCACTCGGTGCCCGGCGCCACACTTCACTCGGTGCCCTGCGCCACACTTCACTCGGTGCCCTGCGCCACACTTCACTCGGTGCCCTGCGCCACACTTCACTCGGTGCCTGATGCACAGTTGACTCGGTGCCCTGCGCCACAGTTCACTCGGTGCCCTGCGCCACAGTTCACTCGGTGCCCGGCGACAGTTCACTCGGTGCCCTGCGCCACACTTGACTCGGTGCCCTGCGCCACACTTCACTCGGTGCCCTGCGCCACACTTCACTCGGTGCCCTGAGCGACACTTCACTCGGTGCCCTGCGCCACACATCACTCGGTGCCCTGCGCCACAGTTCACTCGGTGCCTGATGCACAGTTCACTCGGCGCCCTGCGCCACAGTTCACTCGGTGCCCTGCGCCACAGTTCACTCGGTGCCTGATGCACAGTTCACTCGGTGCCCTGCGCCACAGTTCACTCGGTGCCCTGCGCCACAGTTCACTCGGTGCCCTGCGCCACAGTTCACTCGGTGCCTGATGCACAGTTCACTCGGTGCCCTGCGCCACAGTTAACCCGGTGCCCTGCGCCACAGTTCACCCGGTGCCATGCGCCACAGTTCACCCGGTGCCCTGCGCCACAGTTCACCCGGTGCCCTGCGCCACAGTTCACCCGGTGCCCTGCGCCACAGTTCACCCGGTGCCCTGCGCCACAGTTCACTCGGTGCCCTGCGCCACAGTTAACCCGGTGCCCTGCGCCACAGTTCACCCGGTGCCTGATGCACAGTTCACTCGGTGCCCTGTGCCACAGTTCACTCGGTGCCCTGCGCCACAGTTCACTCGGTGCCCTGCGCCACAGTTCACTCGGTGCCCTGCGCCACAGTTAACCCGGTGCCCTGCGCCACAGTTCACCCGGTGCCCTGATGCACAGTTCACTCGGTGCCCTGCGCCACAGTTCACTCGGTGCCCTGCGCCACAGTTCACTCGGTGCCCTGCGCCACAGTTCACTCGGTGCCCTGCGCCACAGTTGACTCGGTGCCCTGCGCCACAGTTCACTCGGTGCCCTGCGCCACAGTTCACTCGGTGCCCTGCGCCACAGTTCACTCGGTGCCGTCCGCCACAGTTCACTCGGTGCCCTGCGCCACAGTTGACCCGGTGCCCTGATGCACAGTTCACTCGGTGCCCTGCGCCACAGTTCACCCGGTGCCCTGCGCCTCAGTTCACTCGGTGCCCTGTGCCACAGTTCACTCGGTGCCCTGCGCCACAGTTAACCCGGTGCCCTGCGCCACAGTTCACCCGGTGGCCTGATGCACAGTTCACTCGGTGCCCTGCGCCACAGTTCACTCGGTGCCCTGCGCCACAGTTCACTCGGTGCCCTGCGCCACAGTTCACACGGTGCCCTGCGCCACAGATCACTCGGTGACTGATGCACAGTTCACTCGTTGCCCTGCGCCACACTTCACTCGGTGCCCTGCGCCACAGTTCACTCGGAGCCCTGCGCCACAGTTCACTCGGAGCCCTGCGCCACAGTTAACCCGGTGCCCTGCGCCACAGTTCACTCGGTGCCTGATGCACAGTTCACCCGGTGCCCTGCGCCACAGTTCCCTCCGTGCCCTGCGCCACACATCACTCGGTGCCCTGCGCCACACTTCACTCGGTGCCCTGCGCCACACTTCACTCGGTGCCCTGCGCCACACTTCACTCGGTGCCCTGCGCCACACTTCACCCTGTGCCCTGCGCCACAGTTCACCCGGTGCCCTGCGCCACAGTTCACTCGGTGCCTGATGCACAGTTCACTCGGTGCCCTGCGCCACAGTTCACTCGGTGCCCTGCGCCACAGTTCACTCGGTGCCCTGCGCCACAGTTCACTCGGTGCCCTGCGCCACAGTTCACCCGGTGCCCTGCGCCACAGTTCACTCGGTGCCTGATGCACAGTTCACTCGGTGCCCTTCGCCACAGTTCACTCGGTGCCCTGTGCCACAGTTCACTCGGTGCCCTGCGCCACAGTTCACTCGGTGCCTGATGCACAGTTCACTCGGTGCCCTGCGCCACAGTTCACCCGTTGCCCTGCGCCACAGTTCACCCGGTACCCTGCGCCACAGTTCACTCGGTGCCTGATGCACAGTTCACTTGGTGCCCTGCGCCACAGTTCACTCGGTGCCTGATGCACAGTTCACTCGGTGCCCTGCGCCACAGTTCACTCGGTGCCCTGCGCCACAGTTCCCTCGGTGCCCTGCGCCACAGTTCCCTCGGTGCCCTGCGCCACAGTTCACTCGGTGCCCTGCGCCACAGTTCACTCGGTGCCATGAGCCACAGTTCACTCGGTGCCCTGCGCCAAAGTTCACTCGGTGCCTGATGCACAGTTCACTCGGTGCCCTGCGCCACAGTTCACTCGGTGCCCTGCGCCACAGTTAACCCGGTGCCCTGATGCACAGTTCACCCGGTGCCCTGCGCCACAGTTCCCTCCGTGCCCTGCGCCACAGTTCACTCGGTGCCCTGCGCCACAGTTCACTCGGTGCCCTGCGCCACACTTGACTCGGTGCCCTGCGCCACACTTGACTCGGTGCCCTGCGCCACACTTCACTCGGTGCCCTGAGCCACACTTCACTCGGTGCCCTGCGCCACACATCACTCGGTGCCCTGCGCCACAGTTCACTCGGTGCCTGATGCACAGTTCACTCGGCGCCCTGCGCCACAGTTCACTCGGTGCCCTGCGCCACAGTTGACTCGGTGCCTGATGCACAGTTCACTCGGTGCCCTGCGCCACAGTTCACTCGGTGCCCTGCGCCACAGTTCACTCGGTGCCCTGCGCCACAGTTCACTCGGTGCCTGATGCACAGTTCACTCGGTGCCCTGCGCCACAGTTAACCAGGTGCCCTGCGCCACAGTTCACCCGGTGCCCTGCGCCACAGTTCACCCGGTGCCCTGCGCCACAGTTCACTCGGTGCCTGATGCACAGATCACTCGGTGCCCTGCGCCACAGTTCACTCGGTGCCCTGCGCCACAGTTAACCCGGTGCCCTGCGCCACAGTTCACCCGGTGCCCTGCGCCACAGTTCACCCGGTGCCCTGCGCCACAGTTCACCCGATGCCCTGCGCCACAGTTCACCAGGTGCCCTGCGCCACAGTTCACCCGGTGCCTGATGCACAGTTCACTCAGTGCCCTGTGCCACAGTTCAGTCGGTGCCCTGCGCCACAGTTCTCTCGGTGCCCTGCGCCACAGTTCACTCGGTGCCCTGCGCCACAGTTAACCCGGTGCCCTGCGCCACAGTTTACCCGGTGCCCTGATGCACAGTTCACTCGGTGCCCTGCGCCACAGTTCACTCGGTGCCCTGCGCCACAGTTCACTCGGTGCCCTGCGCCACAGTTCACTCGGTGCCCTGCGCCACAGTTGACTCGGTGCCCTGTGCCACAGTTCACTCGGTGCCCTGCGCCACACTTCACTCGGTGCCCTGCGCCACAGTTCACTCGGTGCCCTCCGCCACAGTTCACTCGGTGCCCTGCGCCACAGTTGACCCGGTGCCCTGATGCACAGTTCACTCGGTGCCCTGCGCCACAGTTCACCCGGTGCCCTGCGCCACAGTTCACTCGGTGCCCTGTGCCACAGTTCACTCGGTGCCCTGCGCCACAGTTAACCCGGTGCCCTGCGCCACAGTTCACCCGGTGGCCTGATGCACAGTTCACTCGGTGCCCTGCGCCACAGTTCACTCGGTGCCCAACGCCACAGTTCACTCGGTGCCCTGCGCCACAGTTCACACGGTGCCCTGCGCCACAGTTCACTCGGTGACTGATGCACAGTTCACTCGTTGCCCTGCGCCACACTTCACTCGGTGCCCTGCGCCACAGTTCACTCGGAGCCCTGCGCCACAGTTCACTCGGTGCCCTGCGCCACAGTTAACCCGGTGCCCTGCGCCACAGTTCACTCGGTGCCTGATGCACAGTTCACCCGGTGCCCTGCGCCACAGTTCCCTCCGTGCCCTGCGCCACACATCACTCGGTGCCCTGCGCCACACTTCACTCGGTGCCCTGCGCCACACTTCACTCGGTGCCATGCGCCACACTTCACTCGGTGCCCTGCGCCACACTTCGCTCGGTGCACTGCGCCACACTTCACCCTGTGCCCTGCGCCACAGTTCACCCGGTGCCCTGCGCCACAGTTCACTCGGTGCCTGATGCACAGTTCACTCGGTGCCCTGCGCCACAGTTCACTCGGTGCCCTGCGCCACAGTTCACTCGGTGCCCTGCGCCACAGTTCACTCGGTGCCCTGCGCCACAGTTCACCCGGTGCCCTGCGCCACAGTTCACTCGGTGCCTGATGCACAGTTCACTCGGTGCCCTGCGCCACAGTTCACTCGGTGCCCTGCGCCACAGTTCACTCGGTGCCCTGCGCCACAGTTCACTCGGTGCCCTGCGCCACAGTTCACTCGGTGCCTGATGCACAGTTCACTCGGTGCCCTGCGCCACAGTTCACCCGTTGCCCTGCGCCACAGTTCACCCGGTACCTTGCGCCACAGTTCACTCGGTGCCTGATGCACAGTTCACTTGGTGCCCTGCGCCACAGTTCACTCGGTGCCTGATGCACAGTTCACTCGGTGCCCTGCGCCACAGTTCACTCGGTGCCCTGCGCCACAGTTCACCAGGTGCCTGATGCACAGTTCACTCGGTGCCCTGCGCCACAGTTCACCCGGTGCCCTGCGCCACAGTTCACCCGGTACACTGCGCCACAGTTCACTCGGTGCCTGATGCACAGTTCACTCGGTGCCCTGCACCACAGTTCACTCGGTGCCCTGCGCCACAGTTCACTCGGTGCCCTGCGCCACAGTTCACTCGGTGCCTGATGCACAGTTCACTCGGTGCCCTGCGCCACAGTTCACCCGTTGCCCTGCGCCACAGTTCACCCGGTACCCTGCGCCACAGTTCACTCGGTGCCTGATGCACAGTTCACTCGGTGCCCTGCGCCACAGTTCACTCGGTGCCTTGCGCCACAGTTCACCCGGTGCCCTGCGCCACAGTTCACCCGGTGCCTGATGCACATTTCACTCGGTGCCCTGCGCCACAGTTCACCCGGTGCCCTGCGCCACAGTTCACTCAGTGCCTGATGCACAGTTCACCCGGTGCCCTGCGCCACAGTTCACTCGGTGCCTGCTGCACAGTTCACTCGGTGCCCTGCGCCACAGCTCACTCGGTGCCCTGCGCCACAGTTCACTCGGTGCCCTGCGCCACAGTTCACTCGGTTCCCTGCGCCACAGTTCACTCGGTGCCCTGCGCCACAGTTCACTCGGTGCCCTGCGCCACAGTTCACTCGGTGCCCTGCGCCAAAGTTAACCCGGTGCCCTGCGCCACAGTTCACTCGGTGCCCTGCGCCACAGTTAACCCGGTGCCCTGCGCAACAGTTAACCCGGTGCCCTGCGCCACAGTTCACTCGGTGCCCTGCGCCACAGTTCACTCGGTGCCCTGCGCCACAGTTAACCCGGTGCCCTGCGCCACAGTTAACCCGGTGCCCTGCGCCACAGTTCACTCGGTGCCCTGCGCCACAGTTAACCCGGTGCCTTGCGCCACAGTTAACCCGGTGCCCTGCGCCACAGTTCACCCGGTGCCCTGCGCCACAGTTCACCCGGTGCCTGATGCACAGTTCACCCGGTGCCCTGCGCCACAGTTCCCTCGGTGCCCTGCGCCACAGTTCCCTCGGTGCCCTGCGCCACAGTTCCCTCGGTGCCCTGCGCCACAGTTCCCTCGGTGCACTGCGCCACAGTTCACTCGGTGCCCTGCGCCACAGTTCACTCGGTGCCATGCGCCACAGTTCACCCGGTGCCCTGCGCCACAGTTCACTCGGTGCCCTGCGCCAAAGTTCACTCGGTGCCTGACGCACAGTTCACACGGTGCCCTGCGCCACATTTCACCCGGTGCCCTGCGCCACAGTTCACCCGGTGCCCTGCGCCACATTTCACACGGTGCCCTGCGCCACACTTCACTCGGTGCCCTGCGTCACACTTCACTCGGTGCCCTGCGCCACACTTCACTCGGTGCCCTGCGCCACACTTCACTCGGTGCCTGATGCACAGTTCACTCGGTGCCCTGCGCCACAGTTCACTCGGTGCCCTGCGCCACAGTTAACCCGGTGCCCTGATGCACAGTTCACCCGGTGCCCTGCGCCACAGTTCCCTCCGTGCCCTGCGCCACAGTTCACTCGGTGCCCTGCGCCACAGTTCACTCGGTGCGCTGCGCCACACTTCACTCGGTACCCTGCGCCACACTTCACTCGGTGCCCTGCGCCACACTTCACTCGGTGCCCTGCGCCACACTTCACTCGGTGCCCTGCGCCACACTTCACTCAGTGCCCTGTGCCACAGTTCACTCGGTGCCCTGATGCACAGTTCACTCGGTGCCCTGAGCCACATTTCACTCGGTGCCCTGCGCCACAGTTCACTCCGTGCCCTGCGCCACAGTTCACCCGGTGCCCTGCGCCACAGTTCACTCCGTGGCTGATGCACAGTTCACTCGGTGCCCTGCGCCACAGTTCACTCGGTGCCCTGCGCCACAGTTCACTCGGTGCCCTGCGCCACAGTTCACTCGGTGCCCTGCGCCACAGTTCACTCGGTGCCCTGCGCCACAGTTCACTCGGTGCCCTGCGCCACAGTTCACTCGGTGCCCTGCGCCACAGTTAACCCGGTGCCCTGCGTCACAGTTCACCCGGTGCCCTGATGCACAGTTCACCCGCTGCCCTGCGCCACAGTTCACATGGTGCCCTGCGCAACAGTTCACTCGGTGCCTGATGCACAGTTCTCCCGGTGCCCTGCGCCACAGTTTCCTCCGTGCCCTGCGCCACAGTTCACTCGGTGCCCTGCGAAACAGTTCACTCGGTGCGCTGCGCCACAGTTCACTCGGTGCCCTGCGCCACACTTCACCCGGTGCCCTGATGCACAGTTCACTCGGTGCCCTGCGCCACAGTTCACTCGGTGCCCTGCGCACAGTTCACTCGGTGCCCTGCGCCACAGTTCACTCGGTGCCTGATGCACAGATCACTCGGTGCCCTGCGCCACAGTTAACCCGGTGCCCTGCGCCACAGTTCACCCGGTGCCCTGCGCCACAGTTCACTCGGTGCCTGATGCACAGTTCACTCGGTGCCCTGTGCCACAGTTCACTCGGTGCCCTGCACCACAGTTCAGTCGGTGCCCTGCGCCACAGTTCACTCGGTGCCCTGCGCCACAGTTAACCCGGTGCCCTGTGCCACAGTTCACCCGGTGCCCTGATGCACAGTTCACTCGGTGCCCTGCGCCACAGTTCACTCTGTGCCCTGCGCCACAGTTCACTCGGTGCCCTGCGCCACAGTTCAACCGGTGCCCTGCGCCACAGTTCACCCGGTGCCTGATGCACAGTTCACTCGGTTCCCTGCTCCACAGTTCACTCGGTGCCCTGCGCCACAGTTCACTCGGTGCCCTGAGCCACAGTTAACCCGGTGCCCTTCGCCACACTTCACTCGGTGCCCTGCGCCACACTTCACTCGGTGCCCTGCGCCACACTTCACTCGGTGCCTGATGCACAGTTCACTCGGTGCCCTGCGCCACAGTTCACTCTGTGCCCTGCGCCACAGTTAACCCGGTGCCCTGATGCACAGTTCACCCGGTGCCCTGCGCCACAGTTCCCTCCGTGCCCTGCGCCACAGTTCACTCGGTGCCCTGCGCCACAGTTCACTCGGTGCCCTGCGCCACACTTGACTCGGTGCCCTTCGCCACACTTGACTCGGTGCCCTGCGCCACACTTCACTCGGTGCCCTGAGCCACACTTCACTCGGTGCCCTGCGCCACACATCACTCGGTGCCCTGCGCCACAGTTCACTCGGTGCCTGACGCACAGTTCACTCGGCGCCCTGCGCCACAGTTCACTCGGTGCCCTGCGCCACAGTTCACTCGGTGCCTGTTGCACAGTTCACTCGGTGCCCTGCGCCACAGTTCACTCGGTGCCCTGCGCCACAGTTCACTCGGTGCCCTGCGCCACAGTTCACTCGGTGCCTGATGCACAGTTCACTCGGTGCCCTGCGCCACAGTTAACCCGGTGCCCTGCGCCACAGTTCACCCGGTGCCCTGCGCCACAGTTCACCCGGTGCCCTGCGCCACAGTTCACTCGGTGCCTGATGCACAGTTCACACGGTGCCCTGTGCCACAGTTCACTCGGTGCCCTGCGCCACAGTTAACCCGGTGCCCTGCGCCACAGTTCACCCGGTGCCCTGCGCCACAGTTCACCCGGTGCCCTGCGCCACAGTTCACCCGGTGCCCTGCGCCACAGTTCACCCGGTGCCTGATGCACAGTTCACTCGGTGCCCTGTGCCACAGTTCAGTCGGTGCCCTGCGCCACAGTTCTCTCGGTGCCCTGCGCCACAGTTCACTCGGTGCCCTGCGCCACAGTTAACCCGGTGCCCTGCGCCACAGTTCACCCGGTGCCCTGATGCACAGTTCACTCGGTGCCCTGCGCCACAGTTCACTCGGTGCCCTGCGCCACAGTTCACTCGGTGCCCTGCGCCACAGTTCACTCGGTGCCCTGTGCCACAGTTCACTCGGTGCCCTGCGCCACACTTCACTCGGTGCCCTGCGCCACAGTTCACTCGGTGCCCTCCGCCACAGTTCACTCGGTGCCCTGCGCCACATTTGACCCGGTGCCCTGATGCACAGTTCACTCGGTGCCCTGCGCCACAGTTCACCCGGTGCCCTGCGCCACAGTTCACTCGGTGCCCTGTGCCACAGTTCACTCGGTGCCCTGCGCCACAGTTAACCCGGTGCCCTGCGCCACAGTTCACCCGGTGGCCTGATGCACAGTTCACTCGGTGCCCTGCGCCACAGTTCACTCGGTGCCCAACGCCACAGTTCACTCGGTGCCCTGCGCCACAGTTCACACGGTGCCCTGCGCCACAGTTCACTCGGTGACTGATGCACAGTTCACTCGTTGCCCTGCGCCACACTTCACTCGGTGCCCTGCGAAACAGTTCACTCGGAGCCCTGCGCCACAGTTCACTCGGTGCCCTGCGCCACAGTTAACCCGGTGCCCTGCGCCACAGTTCACTCGGTGCCTGATGCACAGTTCACCCGGTGCCCTGCGCCACAGTTCCCTCCGTGCCCTGCGCCACACATCACTCGGTGCCCTGCGCCACACTTCACTCGGTGCCCTGCGCCACACTTCACTCGGTGCCCTGCGCCACACTTCACTCGGTGCCCTGCGCCACACTTCACTCGGTGCCCTGCGCCACACTTCACCCTGTGCCCTGCGCCACAGTTCACCCGGTGCCCTGCGCCACAGTTCACTCGGTGCCTGATGCACAGTTCACTCGGTGCCCTGCGCCACAGTTCACTCGGTGCCCTGCGCCACAGTTCACTCGGTGCCCTGCGCCACAGTTCACCCGGTGCCCTGCGCCACACTTCACTCGGTGCCTGATGCACAGTTCACTCGGTGCCCTGCGCCACAGTTCACTCGGTGCCCTGCGCCACAGTTCACTCGGTGCCCTGTGCCACAGTTCACTCGGTGCCTGATGCACAGTTCACTCGGTGCCCTGCGCCACAGTTCACCCGTTGCCCTGCGCCACAGTTCACCCGGTACCCTGCGCCACAGTTCACTCGGTGCCTGATGCACAGTTCACTTGGTGCCCTGCGCCACAGTTCACTCGGTGCCTGATGCACAGTTCACTCGTTGCCCTGCGCCACAGTTCACTCGGTGCCCTGCGCCACAGTTCACCAGGTGCCTGATGCACAGTTCACTCGGTGCCCTGCGCCACACTTCACCCGGTGCCCTGCGCCACAGTTCACCCGGTACACTGCGCCACAGTTCACTCGGTGCCTGATGCACAGTTCACTCGGTGCCCTGCACCACAGTTCACTCGGTGCCCTGCGCCACAGTTCACTCGGTGCCCTGCGCCACAGTTCACTCGGTGCCTGATGCACAGTTCACTCGGTGCCCTGCGCCACAGTTCACCCGTTGCCCTGCGCCACTGTTCACCCGGTACCCTGCGCCACAGTTCACTCGGTGCCTGATGCACAGTTCACTCGGTGCCCTGCGCCACAGTTCACTCGGTGCCTTGCGCCACAGTTCACCCGGTGCCCTGCGCCACAGTTCACCCGGTGCCTGATGCACATTTCACTCGGTGCCCTGCGCCACAGTTCACCCGGTGCCCTGCGCCACAGTTCACTCAGTGCCTGATGCACAGTTCACCCGGTGCCCTGCGCCACAGTTCACTCGGTGCCTGCTGCACAGTTCACTCGGTGCCCTGCGCCACAGCTCACTCGGTGCCCTGCGCCACAGTTCACTCGGTGCCCTGCGCCACAGTTCACTCGGTTCCCTGCGCCACAGTTCACTCGGTGCCCTGCGCCACAGTTCACTCGGTGCCCTGCGCCAAAGTTAACCCGGTGTCCTGCGCCACAGTTAACCCGGTGCCCTGCGCAACAGTTAACCCGGTGCCCTGCGCCACAGTTCACTCGGTGCCCTGCGCCACAGTTCACTCGGTGCCCTGCGCCACAGTTAACCCGGTGCCCTGCGCCACAGTTAACCCGGTGCCCTGCGCCAAAGTTCACTCGGTGCCCTGCTCCACAGTTAACCCGGTGCCTTGCGCCACAGTTAACCCGGTGCCCTGCGCCACAGTTCACCCGGTGCCCTGCGCCACAGTTCACCCGGTGCCTGATGCACAGTTCACCCGGTGCCCTGCGCCACAGTTCCCTCGGTGCCCTGCGCCACAGTTCCCTCGGTGCCCTGCGCCACAGTTCCCTCGGTGCCCTGCGCCACAGTTCCCTCGGTGCCCTGCGCCACAGTTCACTCGGTGCCCTGCGCCACAGTTCACTCGGTGCCATGCGCCACAGTTCACCCGGTGCCCTGCGCCACAGTTCACTCGGTGCCCTGCGCCAAAGTTCACTCGGTGCCTGACGCACAGTTCACACGGTGCCCTGCGCCACATTTCACCCGGTGCCCTGCGCCACAGTTCACCCGGTGCCCTGCGCCACATTTCACACGGTGCCCTGCGCCACACTTCACTCGGTGCCCTGCGTCACACTTCACTCGGTGCCCTGCGCCACACTTCACTCGGTGCCCTGCGCCACACTTCACTCGGTGCCTGATGCACAGTTCACTCGGTGCCCTGCGCCACAGTTCACTCTGTGCCCTGCGCCACAGTTAACCCGGTGCCCTGATGCACAGTTCACCCGGTGCCCTGCGCCACAGTTCCCTCCGTGCCCTGCGCCACAGTTCACTCGGTGCCCTGCGCCACAGTTCACTCGGTGCGCTGCGCCACACTTCACTCGGTACCCTGCGCCACACTTCACTCGGTGCCCTGCGCCACACTTCACTCGGTGCCCTGCGCCACACTTCACTCGGTGCCCTGCGCCACACTTCACTCGGTGCCCTGTGCCACAGTTCACTCGGTGCCCTGATGCACAGTTCACTCGGTGCCCTGAGCCACAGTTCACTCGGTGCCCTGCGCCACAGTTCACTCGGTGCCATGCGCCACAGTTCACTCGGTGCCCTGCGCCACAGTTCACTCGGTGCCTGATGCACAGTTCACTCGGTGCCCTGCGCCACAGTTCACCCGGTGCCCTGCGCCACAGTTCACTCCGTGGCTGATGCACAGTTCACTCGGTGCCCTGCGCCACAGTTCACTCGGTGCCCTGCGCCACAGTTCACTCGGTGCCCTGCGCCACAGTTCACTCGGTGCCCTGCGCCACAGTTCACTCGGTGCACTGCGCCACAGTTCACTCGGTGCCCTGCGCCACAGTTCACTCGGTGCCCTGCGCCACAGTTAACCCGGTGCCCTGCGCCACAGTTCACCCGGTGCCCTGATGCACAGTTCACCCGGTGCCCTGCGCCACAGTTCACACGGTGCCCTGCGCAACAGTTCACTCGGTGCCTGATGCACAGTTCACCCGGTGCCCTGCGCCACAGTTTCCTCCGTGCCCTGCGCCACAGTTCACTCGGTGCCCTGCGAAACAGTTCACTCGGTGCGCTGCGCCACAGTTCACTCGGTGCCCTGCGCCACACTTCACCCGGTGCACTGATGCACAGTTCACTCGGTGCCCTGCGCCACAGTTCACTCGGTGCCCTGCGCCACAGTTCACTCGGTGCCCTGCGCCACAGTTCACTCGGTGCCTGATGCACAGATCACTCGGTGCCCTGCGCCACAGTTAACCCGGTGCCCTGCGCCACAGTTCACCCGGTGCCCTGCGCCACAGTTCACTCGGTGCCTGATGCACAGTTCACTCGGTGCCCTGTGCCACAGTTCACTCGGTGCCCTGCACCACAGTTCACTCGGTGCCCTGCGCCACAGTTCACTCGGTGCCCTGCGCCACAGTTAACCCGGTGCCCTGTGCCACAGTTCACCCGGTGCCCTGATGGACAGTTCACTCGGTGCCCTGCGCCACAGTTCACTCGGTGCCCTGCGCCACAGTTCACTCGGTGCCCTGCGCCACAGTTCACCCGGTGCCCTGCGCCACAGTTCACCCGGTGCCTGATGCACAGTTCACTCGGTTCCCTGCTCCACAGTTCACTCGGTGCCCTGCGCCACAGTTCACTCGGTGCCCTGAGCCACAGTTAACCCGGTGCCCTGCGCCACACTTCACTCGGTGCCCTGCGCCACACTTCACTCGGTGCCCTGCGCCACACTTCACTCGGTGCCCTGCGCCACACTTCACTCGGTGCCCTGCGCCACACTTCACTCGGTGCCTGATGCACAGTTCACTCGGTGCCCTGCGCCACAGTTCACTTGGTACCCTGCGCCACAGTTCACTCGGTGCCCGGCGCCACACTTCACTCCGTGCCCTGCGCCACACTTCACTCGGTGCCCTGCGCCACACTTCACTCGGTGCCCTGCGCCACACTTCACTCGGTGCCCTGCGCCACACTTCACTCGGTGCCCTGCGCCACACTTCACTCGGTGCCTGATGCACAGTTCACTCGGTGCCCCGCGCCACAGTTCACTTGGTGCCCTGCGCCACAGTTCACTCGGTGCCCGGCGACAGTTCACTCGGTGCCCTGCGCCACACTTGACTCGGTGCCCTGCGCCGCACTTCACTCGGTGCCCTGCGCCACACTTCACTCGGTGCCCTGCGCCACACTTCACTCGGTGCCCTGAGCCACACATCACTCGATGCCCTGCGCCACAGTTCACTCGGTGCCTGATGCACAGTTCACTCGGCGCCCTGCACCACAGTTAACCCGGTGCCCTGTGCCACAGTTAACCCGGTGCCCTGTGCCACAGTTCACCCGGTGCCCTGATGCACAGTTCACTCGGTGCCCTGCGCCACAGTTCACTCGGTGCCCTGCGCCACAGTTCACTCGGTGCCCTGCGCCACAGTTCACCCGGTGCCCTGCGCCACAGTTCACCCAGTGCCTGATGCACAGTTCACTCGGTTCCCTGCACCACAGTTCACTCGGTGCCCTGCGCCACAGTTCACTCGGTGCCCTGAGCCACAGTTAACCCGGTGCCCTGCGCCACACTTCACTCGGTGCCCTGCGCCACACTTCACTCGGTGCCCAGCGCCACACTTCACTCGGTGCCTGATGCACAGTTCACTCGGTGCCCTGCGCCACAGTTCACTTGGTACCCTGCGCCACAGTTCACTCGGTGCCCGGCGCCACACTTCACTCGGTGCCCTGCGCCACACTTCACTCGGTGCCCTGCGCCACACTTCACTCGGTGCCCTGCGCCACACTTCACTCGGTGCCTGATGCACAGTTGACTCGGTGCCCTGCGCCACAGTTCACTCGGTGCCCTGCGCCACAGTTCACTCGGTGCCCGGCGACAGTTCACTCGGTGCCCTGCGCCACACTTGACTCGGTGCCCTGCGCCACACTTCACTCGGTGCCCTGCGCCACACTTCACTCGGTGCCCTGAGCGACACTTCACTCGGTGCCCTGCGCCACACATCACTCGGTGCCCTGCGCCACAGTTCACTCGGTGCCTGATGCACAGTTCACTCGGCGCCCTGCGCCACAGTTCACTCGGTGCCCTGCGCCACAGTTCACTCGGTGCCTAATGCACAGTTCACTCGGTGCCCTGCGCCACAGTTCACTCGGTGCCCTGCGCCACAGTTCACTCGGTGCCCTGCGCCACAGTTCACTCGGTGCCTGATGCACAGTTCACTCGGTGCCCTGCGCCACAGTTAACCCGGTGCCCTGCGCCACAGTTCACCCGGTGCCATGCGCCACAGTTCACCCGGTGCCCTGCGCCACAGTTCACCCGGTGCCCTGCGCCACAGTTCACCCGGTGCCCTGCGCCACAGTTCACCCGGTGCCCTGCGCCACAGTTCACTCGGTGCCCTGCGCCACAGTTAACCCGGTGCCCTGCGCCACAGTTCACCCGGTGCCTGATGCACAGTTCACTCGGTGCCCTGTGCCACAGTTCACTCGGTGCCCTGCGCCACAGTTCACTCGGTGCCCTGCGCCACAGTTCACTCGGTGCCCTGCGCCACAGTTAACCCGGTGCCCTGCGCCACAGTTCACCCGGTGCCCTGATGCACAGTTCACTCGGTGCCCTGCGCCACAGTTCACTCGGTGCCCTGCGCCACAGTTCACTCGGTGCCCTGCGCCACAGTTCACTCGGTGCCCTGCGCCACAGTTGACTCGGTGCCCTGCGCCACAGTTCACTCGGTGCCCTGCGCCACAGTTCACTCGGTGCCCTGCGCCACAGTTCACTCGGTGCCGTCCGCCACAGTTCACTCGGTGCCCTGCGCCACAGTTGACCCGGTGCCCTGATGCACAGTTCACTCGGTGCCCTGCGCCACAGTTCACCCGGTGCCCTGCGCCACAGTTCACTCGGTGCCCTGTGCCACAGTTCACTCGGTGCCCTGCGCCACAGTTAACCCGGTGCCCTGCGCCACAGTTCACCCGGTGGCCTGATGCACAGTTCACTCGGTGCCCTGCGCCACAGTTCACTCGGTGCCCTGCGCCACAGTTCACTCGGTGCCCTGCGCCACAGTTCACACGGTGCCCTGCGCCACAGATCACTCGGTGACTGATGCACAGTTCACTCGTTGCCCTGCGCCACACTTCACTCGGTGCCCTGCGCCACAGTTCACTCGGAGCCCTGCGCCACAGTTCACTCGGAGCCCTGCGCCACAGTTAACCCGGTGCCCTGCGCCACAGTTCACTCGGTGCCTGATGCACAGTTCACCCGGTGGCCTGCGCCACAGTTCCCTCCGTGCCCTGCGCCACACATCACTCGGTGCCCTGCGCCACACTTCACTCGGTGCCCTGCGCCACACTTCACTCGGTGCCCTGCGCCACACTTCACTCGGTGCCCTGCGCCACACTTCACTCGGTGCCCTGCGCCACACTTCACCCTGTGCCCTGCGCCACAGTTCACCCGGTGCCCTGCGCCACAGTTCACTCGGTGCCTGATGCACAGTTCACTCGGTGCCCTGCGCCACAGTTCACTCGGTGCCCTGCGCCACAGTTCACTCGGTGCCCTGCGCCACAGTTCACTCGGTGCCCTGCGCCACAGTTCACCCGGTGCCCTGCGCCACAGTTCACTCGGTGCCTGATGCACAGTTCACTCGGTGCCCTTCGCCACAGTTCACTCGGTGCCCTGTGCCACAGTTCACTCGGTGCCCTGCGCCACAGTTCACTCGGTGCCTGATGCACAGTTCACTCGGTGCCCTGCGCCACAGTTCACCCGTTGCCCTGCGCCACAGTTCACCCGGTACCCTGCGCCACAGTTCACTCGGTGCCTGATGCACAGTTCACTTGGTGCCCTGCGCCACAGTTCACTCGGTGCCTGATGCACAGTTCACTCGGTGCCCTGCGCCACAGTTCACTCGGTGCCCTGCGCCACAGTTCCCTCGGTGCCCTGCGCCACAGTTCCCTCGGTGCCCTGCGCCACAGTTCACTCGGTGCCCTGCGCCACAGTTCACTCGGTGCCATGAGCCACAGTTCACTCGGTGCCCTGCGCCAAAGTTCACTCGGTGCCTGATGCACAGTTCACTCGGTGCCCTGCGCCACAGTTCACTCGGTGCCCTGCGCCACAGTTAACCCGGTGCCCTGATGCACAGTTCACCCGGTGCCCTGCGCCACAGTTCCCTCCGTGCCCTGCGCCACAGTTCACTCGGTGCCCTGCGCCACAGTTCACTCGGTGCCCTGCGCCACACTTGACTCGGTGCCCTGCGCCACACTTGACTCGGTGCCCTGCGCCACACTTCACTCGGTGCCCTGAGCCACACTTCACTCGGTGCCCTGCGCCACACATCACTCGGTGCCCTGCGCCACAGTTCACTCGGTGCCTGATGCACAGTTCACTCGGCGCCCTGCGCCACAGTTCACTCGGTGCCCTGCGCCACAGTTGACTCGGTGCCTGATGCACAGTTCACTCGGTGCCCTGCGCCACAGTTCACTCGGTGCCCTGCGCCACAGTTCACTCGGTGCCCTGCGCCACAGTTCACTCGGTGCCTGATGCACAGTTCACTCGGTGCCCTGCGCCACAGTTAACCAGGTGCCCTGCGCCACAGTTCACCCGGTGCCCTGCGCCACAGTTCACCCGGTGCCCTGCGCCACAGTTCACTCGGTGCCTGATGCACAGATCACTCGGTGCCCTGCGCCACAGTTCACTCGGTGCCCTGCGCCACAGTTAACCCGGTGCCCTGCGCCACAGTTCACCCGGTGCCCTGCGCCACAGTTCACCCGGTGCCCTGCGCCACAGTTCACCCGATGCCCTGCGCCACAGTTCACCAGGTGCCCTGCGCCACAGTTCACCCGGTGCCTGATGCACAGTTCACTCAGTGCCCTGTGCCACAGTTCAGTCGGTGCCCTGCGCCACAGTTCTCTCGGTGCCCTGCGCCACAGTTCACTCGGTGCCCTGCGCCACAGTTAACCCGGTGCCCTGCGCCACAGTTCACCCGGTGCCCTGATGCACAGTTCACTCGGTGCCCTGCGCCACAGTTCACTCGGTGCCCTGCGCCACAGTTCACTCGGTGCCCTGCGCCACAGTTCACTCGGTGCCCTGCGCCACAGTTGACTCGGTGCCCTGTGCCACAGTTCACTCGGTGCCCTGCGCCACACTTCACTCGGTGCCCTGCGCCACAGTTCACTCGGTGCCCTCCGCCACAGTTCACTCGGTGCCCTGCGCCACAGTTGACCCGGTGCCCTGATGCACAGTTCACTCGGTGCCCTGCGCCACAGTTCACCCGGTGCCCTGCGCCACAGTTCACTCGGTGCCCTGTGCCACAGTTCACTCGGTGCCCTGCGCCACAGTTAACCCGGTGCCCTGCGCCACAGTTCACCCGGTGGCCTGATGCACAGTTCACTCGGTGCCCTGCGCCACAGTTCACTCGGTGCCCAACGCCACAGTTCACTCGGTGCCCTGCGCCACAGTTCACACGGTGCCCTGCGCCACAGTTCACTCGGTGACTGATGCACAGTTCACTCGTTGCCCTGCGCCACACTTCACTCGGTGCCCTGCGCCACAGTTCACTCGGAGCCCTGCGCCACAGTTCACTCGGTGCCCTGCGCCACAGTTAACCCGGTGCCCTGCGCCACAGTTCACTCGGTGCCTGATGCACAGTTCACCCGGTGCCCTGCGCCACAGTTCCCTCCGTGCCCTGCGCCACACATCACTCGGTGCCCTGCGCCACACTTCACTCGGTGCCCTGCGCCACACTTCACTCGGTGCCATGCGCCACACTTCACTCGGTGCCCTGCGCCACACTTCACTCGGTGCCCTGCGCCACACATCACTCGGTGCCCTGCGCCACAGTTCACTCGGTGCCTGATGCACAGTTCACTCGGCGCCCTGCGCCACAGTTCACTCGGTGCCCTGCGCCACAGTTGACTCGGTGCCTGATGCACAGTTCACTCGGTGCCCTGCGCCACAGTTCACTCGGTGCCCTGCGCCACAGTTCACTCGGTGCCCTGCGCCACAGTTCACTCGGTGCCTGATGCACAGTTCACTCGGTGCCCTGCGCCACAGTTAACCAGGTGCCCTGCGCCACAGTTCACCCGGTGCCCTGCGCCACAGTTCACCCGGTGCCCTGCGCCACAGTTCACTCGGTGCCTGATGCACAGATCACTCGGTGCCCTGCGCCACAGTTCACTCGGTGCCCTGCGCCACAGTTAACCCGGTGCCCTGCGCCACAGTTCACCCGGTGCCCTGCGCCACAGTTCACCCGGTGCCCTGCGCCACAGTTCACCCGATGCCCTGCGCCACAGTTCACCAGGTGCCCTGCGCCACAGTTCACCCGGTGCCTGATGCACAGTTCACTCAGTGCCCTGTGCCACAGTTCAGTCGGTGCCCTGCGCCACAGTTCTCTCGGTGCCCTGCGCCACAGTTCACTCGGTGCCCTGCGCCACAGTTAACCCGGTGCCCTGCGCCACAGTTCACCCGGTGCCCTGATGCACAGTTCACTCGGTGCCCTGCGCCACAGTTCACTCGGTGCCCTGCGCCACAGTTCACTCGGTGCCCTGCGCCACAGTTCACTCGGTGCCCTGCGCCACAGTTGACTCGGTGCCCTGTGCCACAGTTCACTCGGTGCCCTGCGCCACACTTCACTCGGTGCCCTGCGCCACAGTTCACTCGGTGCCCTCCGCCACAGTTCACTCGGTGCCCTGCGCCACAGTTGACCCGGTGCCCTGATGCACAGTTCACTCGGTGCCCTGCGCCACAGTTCACCCGGTGCCCTGCGCCACAGTTCACTCGGTGCCCTGTGCCACAGTTCACTCGGTGCCCTGCGCCACAGTTAACCCGGTGCCCTGCGCCACAGTTCACCCGGTGGCCTGATGCACAGTTCACTCGGTGCCCTGCGCCACAGTTCACTCGGTGCCCAACGCCACAGTTCACTCGGTGCCCTGCGCCACAGTTCACACGGTGCCCTGCGCCACAGTTCACTCGGTGACTGATGCACAGTTCACTCGTTGCCCTGCGCCACACTTCACTCGGTGCCCTGCGCCACAGTTCACTCGGAGCCCTGCGCCACAGTTCACTCGGTGCCCTGCGCCACAGTTAACCCGGTGCCCTGCGCCACAGTTCACTCGGTGCCTGATGCACAGTTCACCCGGTGCCCTGCGCCACAGTTCCCTCCGTGCCCTGCGCCACACATCACTCGGTGCCCTGCGCCACACTTCACTCGGTGCCCTGCGCCACACTTCACTCGGTGCCATGCGCCACACTTCACTCGGTGCCCTGCGCCACACTTCGCTCGGTGCACTGCGCCACACTTCACCCTGTGCCCTGCGCCACAGTTCACTCGGTGCCCTGCGCCACAGTTCACTCGGTGCCTGATGCACAGTTCACTCGGTGCCCTGCGCCACAGTTCACTCGGTGCCCTGCGCCACAGTTCACTCGGTGCCCTGCGCCACAGTTCACTCGGTGCCCTGCGCCACAGTTCACCCGGTGCCCTGCGCCACAGTTCACTCGGTGCCTGATGCACAGTTCACTCGGTGCCCTGCGCCACAGTTCACTCGGTGCCCTGCGCCACAGTTCACTCGGTGCCCTGCGCCACAGTTCACTCGGTGCCCTGCGCCACAGTTCACTCGGTGCCTGATGCACAGTTCACTCGGTGCCCTGCGCCACAGTTCACCCGTTGCCCTGCGCCACAGTTCACCCGGTACCTTGCGCCACAGTTCACTCGGTGCCTGATGCACAGTTCACTTGGTGCCCTGCGCCACAGTTCACTCGGTGCCTGATGCACAGTTCACTCGGTGCCCTGCGCCACAGTTCACTCGGTGCCCTGCGCCACAGTTCACCAGGTGCCTGATGCACAGTTCACTCGGTGCCCTGCGCCACAGTTCACACGGTGCCCTGCGCCACAGTTCACCCGGTACACTGCGCCACAGTTCACTCGGTGCCTGATGCACAGTTCACTCGGTGCCCTGCACCACAGTTCACTCGGTGCCCTGCGCCACAGTTCACTCGGTGCCCTGCGCCACAGTTCACTCGGTGCCTGATGCACAGTTCACTCGGTGCCCTGCGCCACAGTTCACCCGTTGCCCTGCGCCACAGTTCACCCGGTACCCTGCGCCACAGTTCACTCGGTGCCTGATGCACAGTTCACTCGGTGCCCTGCGCCACAGTTCACTCGGTGCCTTGCGCCACAGTTCACCCGGTGCCCTGCGCCACAGTTCACCCGGTGCCTGATGCACATTTCACTCGGTGCCCTGCGCCACAGTTCACCCGGTGCCCTGCGCCACAGTTCACTCAGTGCCTGATGCACAGTTCACCCGGTGCCCTGCGCCACAGTTCACTCGGTGCCTGCTGCACAGTTCACTCGGTGCCCTGCGCCACAGCTCACTCGGTGCCCTGCGCCACAGTTCACTCGGTGCCCTGCGCCACAGTTCACTCGGTTCCCTGCGCCACAGTTCACTCGGTGCCCTGCGCCACAGTTCACTCGGTGCCCTGCGCCACAGTTCACTCGGTGCCCTGCGCCAAAGTTAACCCGGTGCCCTGCGCCACAGTTCACTCGGTGCCCTGCGCCACAGTTAACCCGGTGCCCTGCGCAACAGTTAACCCGGTGCCCTGCGCCACAGTTCACTCGGTGCCCTGCGCCACAGTTCACTCGGTGCCCTGCGCCACAGTTAACCCGGTGCCCTGCGCCACAGTTAACCCGGTGCCCTGCGCCACAGTTCACTCGGTGCCCTGCGCCACAGTTAACCCGGTGCCTTGCGCCACAGTTAACCCGGTGCCCTGCGCCACAGTTCACCCGGTGCCCTGCGCCACAGTTCACCCGGTGCCTGATGCACAGTTCACCCGGTGCCCTGCGCCACAGTTCCCTCGGTGCTCTGCGCCACAGTTCCCTCGGTGCCCTGCGCCACAGTTCCCTCGGTGCCCTGCGCCACAGTTCCCTCGGTGCACTGCGCCACAGTTCACTCGGTGCCCTGCGCCACAGTTCACTCGGTGCCATGCGCCACAGTTCACCCGGTGCCCTGCGCCACAGTTCACTCGGTGCCCTGCGCCAAAGTTCACTCGGTGCCTGACGCACAGTTCACACGGTGCCCTGCGCCACATTTCACCCGGTGCCCTGCGCCACAGTTCACCCGGTGCCCTGCGCCACATTTCACACGGTGCCCTGCGCCACACTTCACTCGGTGCCCTGCGTCACACTTCACTTGGTGCCCTGCGCCACACTTCACTCGGTGCCCTGCGCCACACTTCACTCGGTGCCTGATGCACAGTTCACTCGGTGCCCTGCGCCACAGTTCACTCGGTGCCCTGCGCCACAGTTAACCCGGTGCCCTGATGCACAGTTCACCCGGTGCCCTGCGCCACAGTTCCCTCCGTGCCCTGCGCCACAGTTCACTCGGTGCCCTGCGCCACAGTTCACTCGGTGCGCTGCGCCACACTTCACTCGGTACCCTGCGCCACACTTCACTCGGTGCCCTGCGCCACACTTCACTCGGTGCCCTGCGCCACACTTCACTCGGTGCCCTGCGCCACACTTCACTCGGTGCCCTGTGCCACAGTTCACTCGGTGCCCTGATGCACAGTTCACTCGGTGCCCTGAGCCACATTTCACTCGGTGCCCTGCGCCACAGTTCACTCGGTGCCCTGCGCCACAGTTCACTCGGTGCCTGATGCACAGTTCACTCCGTGCCCTGCGCCACAGTTCACCCGGTGCCCTGCGCCACAGTTCACTCCGTGGCTGATGCACAGTTCACTCGGTGCCCTGCGCCACAGTTCACTCGGTGCCCTGCGCCACAGTTGACTCGGTGCCCTGCGCCACAGTTCACTCGGTGCCCTGCGCCACAGTTCACTCGGTGCCCTGCGCCACAGTTCACTCGGTGCCCTGCGCCACAGTTCACTCGGTGCCCTGCGCCACAGTTAACCCGGTGCCCTGCGTCACAGTTCACCCGGTGCCCTGATGCACAGTTCACCCGCTGCCCTGCGCCACAGTTCACATGGTGCCCTGCGCAACAGTTCACTCGGTGCCTGATGCACAGTTCTCCCGGTGCCCTGCGCCACAGTTTCCTCCGTGCCCTGCGCCACAGTTCACTCGGTGCCCTGCGAAACAGTTCACTCGGTGCGCTGCGCCACAGTTCACTCGGTGCCCTGCGCCACACTTCACCCGGTGCCCTGATGCACAGTTCACTCGGTGCCCTGCGCCACAGTTCACTCGGTGCCCTGCGCACAGTTCACTCGGTGCCCTGCGCCACAGTTCACTCGGTGCCTGATGCACAGATCACTCGGTGCCCTGCGCCACAGTTAACCCGGTGCCCTGCGCCACAGTTCACTCGGTGCCCTGCGCCACAGTTCACTCGGTGCCCTGCGCCACAGTTCACTCGGTGCCTGATGCACAGATCACTCGGTGCCCTGCGCCACAGTTAACCCGGTGCCCTGCGCCACAGTTCACCCGGTGCCCTGCGCCACAGTTCACTCGGTGCCTGATGCACAGTTCACTCGGTGCCCTGTGCCACAGTTCACTCGGTGCCCTGCACCACAGTTCACTCGGTGCCCTGCGCCACAGTTCACTCGGTGCCCTGCGCCACAGTTAACCCGGTGCCCTGTGCCACAGTTCACCCGGTGCCCTGATGCACAGATCACTCGGTGCCCTGCGCCACAGTTCACTCGGTGCCCTGCGCCACAGTTCACTCGGTGCCCTGCGCCACAGTTCACCCGGTGCCCTGCGCCACAGTTCACCCGGTGCCTGATGCACAGTTCACTCGGTTCCCTGCTCCACAGTTCACTCGGTGCCCTGCGCCACAGTTCACTCGGTGCCCTGAGCCACAGTTAACCCGGTGCCCTGCGCCACACTTCACTCGGTGCCCTGCGCCACACTTCACTCGGTGCCCTGCGCCACACTTCACTCGGTGCCCTGCGCCACACTTCACTCGGTGCCCTGCGCCACACTTCACTCGGTGCCTGATGCACAGTTCACTCGGTGCCCTGCGCCACATTTCACTTGGTACCCTGCGCCACAGTTCACTCGGTGCCCGGCGCCACACTTCACTCGGTGCCCTGCGCCACACTTCACTCGGTGCCCTGCGCCACACTTCACTCGGTGCCCTGCGCCACACTTCACTCGGTGCCCTGCGCCACACTTCACTCGGTGCCCTGCGCCACACTTCACTCGGTGCCTGATGCACAGTTCACTCGGTGCCCTGCGCCACAGTTCACTTGGTGCCCTGCGCCACAGTTCACTCGGTGCCCGGCGACAGTTCACTCGGTGCCCTGCGCCACACTTCACTCGGTGCCCTGCGCCACACTTCACTCGGTGCCCTGCGCCACACTTCACTCGGTGCCCTGCGCCACACATCACTCGGTGCCCTGCGCCACAGTTCACTCGGTGCCTGATGCACAGTTCACTCGGCGCCCTGCACCACAGTTCACTCGGTGCCCTGCGCCACAGTTCACTCGGTGCCTGATGCACAGTTCACTCCGTGCCCTGCGCCACAGTTCACTCGGTGCCCTGCGCCACAGTTCACTCGGTGCCCTGCGCCACAGTTCACTCGGTGCCTGATGCACAGTTCACTCGGTGCCCTGCGCCACAGTTAACCCGGTGCCCTGCGCCACAGATCACCCGGTGCCCTGCGCCACAGTTCACCCGGTGCCCTGCGCCACAGTTCACTCGGTGCCTGATGCACAGTTCACTCGGTGCCCTGCGCCACAGTTCACTCGGTGCCCTGCGCCACAGTTAACCCGGTGCCCTGCGCCACAGTTCACCCGGTGCCCTGCGCCACAGTTCACCCGGTGCCCTGCGCCACAGTTCACCCGGTGCCTGATGCACAGTTCACTCGGTGCCCTGCGCCACAGTTCACTCGGTGCCCTGCGCCACAGTTCACTCGGTGCCCTGCGCCACAGTTCACTCGGTGCCCTGCGCCACAGTTATCCCGGTGCCCTGCGCCACAGTTCACCCGGTGCCCTGATGCACAGTTCACTCGGTGCCCTGCGCCACAGTTCACTCGGTGCCCTGCGCCACATTTCACTCGGTGCCCTGCGCCACAGTTTACTCGGTGCCCTGCGCCACAGTTGACTCTGTGCCCTGCGCCACAGTTCACTCGGTGCCCAGCGCCACAGTTCACTCGGTGCCCTGCGCCACAGTTCACTCGGTGCCCTCCGCCACATTTCACTCGGTGCCCTGCGCCACAGTTGACCCGGTGCCCTGATGCACAGTTCACTCGGTGCCCTGCGCCACAGTTCACCCGGTGCCCTGCGCCACAGTTCACTCGGTGCCCTGTGCCACAGTTCACTCGGTGCCCTGCGCCACAGTTAACCCGGTGCCCTGCGCCACAGTTCACCCGGTGGCCTGATGCACAGTTCACTCGGTGCCCTGCGCCACAGTTCACTCGGTGCCCTGCGCCACAGTTCACTCGGTGCCCTGCGCCACAGTTCACACGGTGCCCTGCGCCACAGTTCACTCGGTGACTGATGCACAGTTCACTCGTTGCCCTGCGCCACACTTCACTCGGTGCCCTGCGCCACAGTTCACTCGGAGCCCTGCGCCACAGTTCACTCGGTGCCCTGCGCCACAGTTAACCCGGTGCCCTGCGCCACAGTTCACTCGGTGCCCTGCGCCACAGTTCACTCGGTGCCCTGCGCCACAGTTCACTCGGTGCCCTGCGCCACAGTTCACTCGGTGCCCTGCGCCACAGTTCACCCGGTGCCCTGCGCCACAGTTCACTCGGTGCCTGATGCACAGTTCACCCGGTGCCCTGCGCCACAGTTCCCTCGGTGCCCTGCGCCACACATCACTCGGTGCCCTGCGCCACACTTCACTCGGTGCCCTGCGCCACACTTCACTCGGTGCCCTGCGCCACACTTCACTCGGTGCCCAAGGGCACACTTCACTCGGTGCCCTGCGCCACACTTCACCCTGTGCCCTGTGCCACAGTTCACCCGGTGCCCTGCGCCACAGTTCACTCGGTACCTGATGCACAGATCACTCGGTGCCCTGCGCCACAGTTCACTCGGTGCCCTGCGCCACAGTTCACTCGGTGCCCTGCGCCACAGTTCACTCGGTGCCCTGCGCCACAGTTCACCCGGTGCCCTGCGCCACAGTTCACTCGGTGCCTGATGCACAGTTCACTCGGTGCCCTGCGCCACAGTTCACTCGGTGCCCTGTGCCACAGTTCACTCGGTGCCCTGCGCCACAGTTCACTCGGTGCCTGATGCACAGTTCACTCGGTGCCCTGCGCCACAATTCACCCGTTGCCCTGCGCCACAGTTCACCCGGTACCCTGCGCCACAGTTCACTCGGTGCCTGATGCACAGTTCACTTGGTGCCCTGCGCCACAGTTCACTCGGTGCCTGATGCACAGTTCACTCGGTGCCCTGCGCCACAGTTCACTCGGTGCCCTGCGCCACAGTTCACCAGGTGCCCTGCGCCACAGTTCACTCGGTGCCTGATGCACAGTTCACTCGGTGCCGTGCGCCACAGTTCACCCGGTGCCCTGCGCCACAGTTCACTCGTTGCCTGCTGCACAGTTCACTCGGTGCCCTGCGCCACAGCTCACTCGGTGCCCTGCGCCACAGTTCACTCGGTGCCCTGCGCCAAAGTTCACTCGGTGCCCTGCGCCACAGTTCACTCGGTGCCTGATGCACAGTTCACTCGGTGCCCTGCGCCACAGTTCACCCGGTGCCCTGCGCCACAGTTCACCCGGTACACTGCGCCACAGTTCACTCGGTGCCTGATGCACAGTTCACTCGGTGCCCTGCGACACAGTTCACTCGGTGCCCTGCGCCACAGTTCACCCGGTGCCCTGCGCCACAGTTCACTCGGTGCCTGATGCACAGTTCACTCGGTGCCCTGCGCCACAGTTCACCCGTTGCCCTGCGCCACAGTTCACCCGGTACCCTGCGCCACAGTTCACTCGGTGCCTGATGCACAGTTCACTCGGTGCCCTGCGCCACAGTTCACTCGGTGCCTTGCGCCACAGTTCACCCGGTGCCCTGCGCCACAGTTCACCCGGTGCCTGATGCACATTTCACTCGGTGCCCTGTGCCACAGTTCACCCGGTGCCCTGCGCCACAGTTCACTCAGTGCCTGATGCACAGTTCACCCGGTGCCCTGCGCCACAGTTCACTCGGTGCCTGCTGCACAGTTCACTCGGTGCCATGCGCCACAGCTCACTCGGTGCCCTGCGCCACAGTTCACTCGGTGCCCTGCGCCACAGTTCACTCGGTGCCCTGCGCCACAGTTCACTCGGTGCCCTGCGCCACAGTTCACTCGGTGCCCTGCGCCACAGTTCACTCGGTGCCCTGCGCCAAAGTTAACCCGGTGCCCTGCGCCACAGTTCACTCGGTGCCCTGCGCCACAGTTAACCCGGTGCCCTGCGCCACAGTTAACCCGGTGCCCTGCGCCACAGTTCACTCGGTGCCCTGCGCCACAGTTCACTCGGTGCCCTGCGCCACAGTTAACCCGGTGCCCTGCGCCACAGTTAACCCGGTGCCCTGCGCCACAGTTCACTCGGTGCCCTGCGCCACAGTTAACCCGGTGCCTTGCGCCACAGTTAACCCGGTGCCCTGCGCCACAGTTCACCCGGTGCCCTGCGCCACAGTTCACCCGGTGCCCTGCGCCACAGTTCACCCGGTGCCTGATGCACAGTTCACCCGGTGCCCTGCGCCACAGTTCCCTCGGTGCCCTGCACCACAGTTCCCTCGGTGCCCTGCGCCACAGTTCCCTCGTTGCCCTGCGCCACAGTTCCCTCGGTGCCCTGCGCCACAGTTCACTCGGTGCCCTGCGCCACAGTTCACTCGGTGCCATGCGCCACAGTTCACCCGGTGCCCTGCGCCACAGTTCACTCGGTGCCCTGCGCCAAAGTTCACTCGGTGCCTGACGCACAGTTCACACGGTGCCCTGCGCCACAGTTCACCCGGTGCCCTGCGCCACAGTTCACCCGGTGCCCTGCGCCACATTTCACTCGGTGCCCTGCGCCACAGTTCACTCGGTGCCCTGCGTCACACTTCACTCGGTGCCCTGCGCCACACTTCACTCGGTGCCCTGCGCCACACTTCACTCGATGCCTGATGCACAGTTCACTCGGTGCCCTGCGCCACAGTTCACTCGGTGCCCTGCGCCACAGTTAACCCGGTGCCCTGATGCACAGTTCACCCGGTGCCCTGCGCCACAGTTCCCTCCGTGCCCTGCGCCACAGTTCACTCGGTGCCCTGCGCCACAGTTCACTCGGTGCGCTGCGCCACACTTCACTCGGTACCCTGCGCCACACTTCACTCGGTGCCCTGCGCCACACTTCACTCGGTGCCCTGCGCCACACTTCACTCGGTGCCCTGCGCCACACTTCACTCGGCGCCCTGTGCCACAGTTCACTCGGTGCCCTGATGCACAGTTCACTCGGTGCCCTAAGCCACAGTTCACTCGGTGCCCTGCGCCATAGTTCACTCGGTGCCCTGCACCACAGTTCACTCGGTGCCCTGCGCCACAGTTCACTCGGTGCCTGATGCACAGTTCACTCGGTGCCCTGCGCCACAGTTCACCCGGTGCCCTGCGCCACAGTTCACTCCGTGGCTGATGCACAGTTCACTCGGTGCCCTGCGCCACAGTTCACTCGGTGCCCAGCGCCACAGTTCACTCGGTGCCCTGCGCCACAGTTCACTCGGTGCCCTGCGCCACAGTTCACTCGGTGCCCTGCGCCACAGTTCACTCGGTGCCCTGCGCCACAGTTAACCCGGTGCCCTGCGCCACAGTTCACCCGGTGCCCTGATGCACAGTTCAGCCGGTGCCCTGCGCCACAGTTCACACGGTGCCCTGCGCCACAGTTCACTCGGTGCCTGATGCACAGTTCACCCGGTGCCCTGCGCCACAGTTCCCTCCGTGCCCTGCGCCACAGTTCACTCGGTGCCCTGCGAAACAGTTCACTCAGTGCGCTGCGCCACAGTTCACTCGGTGCCCTGCGCCACACTTCACTCGGTGCCCTGCGCCACACTTCACTCGGTGCCCTGCGCCACACTTCACTCGGTGCCCTGCGCCACAGTTCACTCGGTGCCCTGCGCCACAGTTCACTCGGTGCCCTGCGCCACAGTTAACCCGGTGCCCTGCGCCACAGTTCACCCGGTGCCCTGATGCACAGTTCACTCGGTGCCCTGCGCCACAGTTCACTCGGTGCCCTGCGCCACAGTTCACTCGGTGCCCTGCGCCACAGTTAACCCGGTGCCCTGCGCCACAGTTCACCCGGTGCCCTGCGCCACAGTTCACTCGGTGCCTGATGCACAGTTCACTCGGTGCCCTGTGCCACAGTTCACTCGGTGCCCTCCACCACAGTTCACTCGGTGCCCTGCGCCACAGTTCACTCGGTGCCCTGCGCCACAGTTAACCCGGTGCCCTGTGCCACAGTTCACCCGGTGCCCTGATGCACAGTTCACTCGGTGCCCTGCGCCACAGTTCACTCGGTGCCCTGCGCCACAGTTCACTCGGTGCCCTGCGCCACAGTTCACCCGGTGCCCTGCGCCACAGTTCACCCGGTGCCTGATGCACAGTTCACTCGGTTCCCTGCTCCACAGTTCACTCGGTGCCCTGCGCCACAGTTCACTCGGTGCCCTGAGCCACAGTTAACCCGGTGCCCTGCGCCACACTTCACTCGGTGCCCTGCGCCACACTTCACTCGGTGCCCTGCGCCACACTTCACTCGGTGCCCTGCGCCACACTTCACTCGGTGCCCTGCGCCACAGTTCACTCGGTGCCCTGCGCCACAGTTCACTCGGTGCCCTGCGCCACAGTTAACCCGGTGCCCTGCGCCACAGTTCACCCGGTGCCCTGATGCACAGTTCACTCGGTGCCCTGCGCCACAGTTCACTCGGTGCCCTGCGCCACAGTTCACTCGGTGCCCTGCGCCACAGTTAACCCGGTGCCCTGCGCCACAGTTCACCCGGTGCCCTGCGCCACAGTTCACTCGGTGCCTGATGCACAGTTCACTCGGTGCCCTGTGCCACAGTTCACTCGGTGCCCTCCACCACAGTTCACTCGGTGCCCTGCGCCACAGTTCACTCGGTGCCCTGCGCCACAGTTAACCCGGTGCCCTGTGCCACAGTTCACCCGGTGCCCTGATGCACAGTTCACTCAGTGCCCTGCGCCACAGTTCACTCGGTGCCCTGCGCCACAGTTCACTCGGTGCCCTGCGCCACAGTTCACCCGGTGCCCTGCGCCACAGTTCACCCGGTGCCTGATGCACAGTTCACTCGGTTCCCTGCTCCACAGTTCACTCGGTGCCCTGCGCCACAGTTCACTCGGTGCCCTGAGCCACAGTTAACCCGGTGCCCTGCGCCACACTTCACTCGGTGCCCTGCGCCACACTTCACTCGGTGCCCTGCGCCACACTTCACTCGGTGCCCTGCGCCACACTTCACTCGGTGCCCTGCGCCACACTTCACTCGGTGCCTGATGCACAGTTCACTCGGTGCCCTGCGCCACAGTTCACTTGGTACCCTGCGCCACAGTACACTCGGTGCCCGGCGGCACACTTCACTCGGTGCCCTGCGCCACACTTCACTCGGTGCCCTGCGCCACACTTCACTCGGTGCCCTGCGCCACACTTCACTCGGTGCACTGCGCCACACTTCACTCGGTGCCCTGCGCCACACTTCACTAGGTGCCTGATGCACAGTTCACTCGGTGCCCTGCGCCACAGTTCACTTGGTGCCCTGCGCCACAGTTCACTCGGTGCCCGGCGACAGTTCACTCGGTGCCCTGCGCCACACTTGACTCGGTGCCCTGCGCCACACTTCACTCGGTGCCCTGCGCCACACTTCACTCGGTGCCCTGCGCCACACTTCACTCGGTGCCCTGCGCCACACATCACTCGGTGCCCTGCGCCACAGTTCACTCGGTGCCTGATGCACAGTTCACTCGGCGCCCTGCGCCACAGTTCACTCGGTGCCCTGCGCCACAGTTCACTCGGTGCCTGATGCACAGTTCACTCGATGCCCTGCGCCACAGTTCACTCGGTGCCCTGCCCCACAGTTCACTCGGAGCCCTGCGCCACAGTTCACTCGGTGCCTGATGCACAGTTCACTCGGTGCCCTGCGCCACAGTTCACCCGGTGCCCTGCGCCACAGTTCACCCGGAGCCCTGCGCCACAGTTCACTCGGCGCCTGATGCACAGTTCACTCGGTGCCCTGCGCCACAGTTCACTCGGTGCCCTGCGCCACAGTCAACCCGGTGCCCTGCGCCACAGTTCACCCGGTGCCCTGCGCCACAGTTCACCCGGTGCCCTGCGCCACAGTTAACCCGGTGCCTGATGCACAGTTCACTCGGTGCCCTGCGCCACAGTTCACTCGGTGCCCTGCGCCACAGTTCACTCGGTGCCCTGCGCCACAGTTCACTCGGTGCCCTGCGCCACAGTTAACCCGGTGCCCTGCGCCACAGTTCACCCGGTGCCCTGATGCACAGTTCACTCGGTGCCCTGCGCCACAGTTCACTCTGTGCCCTGCGCCACAGTTCACTCGGTGCCCTGCGCCACAGTTTACTCGGTGCCCTGCGCCACAGTTGACTCGGTGCCCTGCGCCACAGTTCACTCGGTGCCCTGCGCCACAGTTCACTCGGTGCCCTGCGCCACATTTCACTCGGTTCCCTCCGCCACAGTTCACTCGGTGCCCTGCGCCACAGTTGACCCAGTGCCCTGATGCACAGTTCACTCGGTGCCCTGCGCCACAGTTCACCCGGTGCCCTGCGCCACAGTTCACTCGGTGCCTTGTGCCACAGTTCACTCGGTGCCCTGCGCCACAGTTAACCCGGTGCCCTGCGCCACAGTTCACCCGGTGGCCTGATGCACAGTTCACTCGGTGCCCTGCGCCACAGTTCCCTCGGTGCCCTGCGCCACAGTTCACTCGGTGCCCTGCGCCACAGTTCACCCGGTGCCCTGCGCCACAGTTCACTCGGTGCCTGATGCACAGTTCACTCGGTGCCGTGCGCCACAGTTCACCCGGTGCCCTGCGCCACAGTTCACTCGGTGCCCTGCGCCACAGTTCACCCGGTGCCCTGCGCCACAGTTCACCCGGTAGACTGCGCCACAGTTCACTCGGTGCCTGATGCACAGTTCACTCGGTGCCCTGCGCCACAGTTCACTCGGTGCCCTGCGCCACAGTTCACTCGGTGCCCTGCGCCACAGTTCACTCGGTGCCTGATGCACAGTTCACTCGGTGCCCTGCGCCACAGTTCACCTGTTGCCCTGCGCCACAGTTCACCCGGTACCCTGCGCCACAGTTCACTCGGTGCCTGATGCACAGTTCACTCGGTGCCCTGCGCCACAGTTCACTCGGTGCCTTGCGCCACAGTTCACCCGGTGCCCTGCGCCACAGTTCACCCGGTGCCTGATGCACATTTCACTCGGTGCCCTGCGCCACAGTTCACCCGGTGCCCTGCGCCACAGTTCACTCAGTGCCTGATGCACAGTTCACCCGGTGCCCTGCGCCACAGTTCACTCGGTGCCTGCTGCACAGTTCACTCGGTGCCCTGCGCCACAGCTCACTCGGTGCCCTGCGCCACAGTTCACTCGGTGCCCTGCGCCACAGTTCACTCGGTTCCCTGCGCCACAGTTCACTCGGTGCCCTGCGCCACAGTTCAATCGGTGCCCTGCGCCACTGTTCACTCGGTGCCCTGCGCCAAAGTTAACCCGGTGCCCTGCGCCACAGTTCACTCGGTGCCCTGCGCCACAGTTAACCCGGTGCCCTGCGCCACAGTTAACCCGGTGCCCTGCGCCACAGTTCACTCGGTGCCCTGCGCCACAGTTCACTCGGTGCCCTGCGCCACAGTTCACTCGGTGCCCTGCGCCACAGTTAACCCGGTGCCCTGCGCCACAGTTAACCCTGTGCCCTGCGCCACAGTTCACCCGGTGCCCTTCGCCACAGTTCACCCGGTGCCTGATGCACAGTTCACTCGGTGCCCTGCGCCACAGTTCACTCGGTGCCCTGCGCCACAGTTCACTCCGTGCCCTGCGCCACAGTTAACCCGGTGCCCTGCGCCACAGTTCACTCGGTGCCCTGCGCCACAGTTCACTCCGTGCCCTGCGCCACAGTTAACCCGGTGCCCTGCGCCACAGTTAACCCGGTGCCCTGCGCCACAGTTCACCCGGTGCCCTGCGCCACAGTTCACCCGGTGCCTGATGCACAGTTCACCCGGTGCCCTGCGCCACAGTTCCCTCGGTGCCCTGCGCCACAGTTCCCTCGGTGCCCTGCGCCACAGTTCCCTCGGTGCCCTGCGCCACAGTTCCCTCGGTGCCCTGCGCCACAGTTCACTCGGTGCCCTGCGCCACAGTTCACTCGGTGCCATGCGCCACAGTTCACCCGGTGCCCTGCGCCACAGTTCACTCGGTGTCCTGCGCCAAAGTTCACTCGGTGCCTGACGCACAGTTCACACGGTGCCCTGCGCCACAGTTCACCCGGTGCCCAGCTCCACAGTTCACCCGGTGCACTGCGCCACATTTCACTCGGTGCCCTGCGCCACACTTCACTCGGTGCCCTGCGTCACACTTCACTCGGTGCCCTGCGCCACACTTCACTCGGTGCCCTGCGCCACACTTCACTCGGTGCCTGATGCACAGTTCACTCGGTGCCCTGCGCCACAGTTCACTCGGTGCCCTGCGCCACAGTTAACCCGGTGCCCTGATGCACAGTTCACCCGGTGCCCTGCGCCACAGTTCCCTCCGTGCCCTGCGCCACAGTTCACTCGGTGCCCTGCGCCACAGTTCACTCGGTGCGCTGCGCCACACTTCACTCGGTACCCTGCGCCACACTTCACTCGGTGCCCTGCGCCACACTTCACTCGGTGCCCTGCGCCACACTTCACTCGGTGCCCTGCGCCACACTTCACTCGGTGCCCTGTGCCACAGTTCACTCGGTGCCCTAAGCCACAGTTCACTCGGTGCCCTGCGCCATAGTTCACTCGGTGCCCTGCACCACAGTTCACTCGGTGCCCTGCGCCACAGTTCACTCGGTGCCTGATGCACAGTTCACTCGGTGCCCTGCGCCACAGTTCACCCGGTGCCCTGCGCCACAGTTCACTCCGTGGCTGATGCACAGTTCACTCGGTGCCCTGCGCCACAGTTCACTCGGTGCCCTGCGCCACAGTTCACTCGGTGCCCTGCGCCACAGTTCACTCGGTGCCCACGCCACAGTTCACTCGGTGCCCTGCGCCACAGTTCACTCGGTGCCCTGCGCCACAGTTAACCCGGTGCCCTGCGCCTCAGTTCACCCGGTGCCCTGATGCACAGTACACCCGGTGCCCTGCGCCACAGTTCACACGGTGCCCTGCGCCACAGTTCACTCGGTGCCTGATGCACAGTTCACCCGGTGCCCTGCGCCACAGTTCCCTCCGTGCCCTGCGCCACAGTTCACTCGGTGCCCTGCGAAACAGTTCACTCAGTGCGCTGCGCCACAGTTCACTCGGTGCCCTGCGCCACACTTCACTCGGTGCCCTGCGCCACACTTCACTCGGTGCCCTGCGCCACACTTCACTCGGTGCCCTGCGCCACAGTTCACTCGGTGCCCTGCGCCACAGTTCACTCGGTGCCCTGCGCCACAGTTCACTCGGTGCCCTGCGCCACAGTTAACCCGGTGCCCTGCGCCTCAGTTCACCCGGTGCCCTGATGCACAGTTCACTCGGTGCCCTGCGCCACAGTTCACTCGGTGCCCTGCGCCACAGTTCACTCGGTGCCCTGCGCCACAGTTAACCCGCTGCCCTGCGCCACAGTTCACCCGGTGCCCTGCGCCACAGTTCACTCGGTGCCTGATGCACAGTTCACTCGGTGCCCTGTGCCACAGTTCACTCGGTGCCCTGCGCCACAGTTCACTCGGTGCCCTGCACCACAGTTCACTCGGTGCCCTGCGCCACAGTTAACCCGGTGCCCTGTGCCACAGTTCACCCGGTGCCCTGATGCACAGTTCACTCGGTGCCCTGCGCCACAGTTCACTCGGTGCCCTGCGCCACAGTTCACTCGGTGCCCTGCGCCACAGTTCACCCGGTGCCCTGCGCCACAGTTCACCCGGTGCCTGATGCACAGTTCACTCGGTTCCCTGCTCCACAGTTCACTCGGTGCCCTGCGCCACAGTTCACTCGGTGCCCTGAGCCACAGTTAACCCGGTGCCCTGCGCCACACTTCACTCGGTGCCCTGCGCCACACTTCACTCAGTGCCCTGCGCCACACTTCACTCGGTGCCCTGCGCCACAGTTCACTCGGTGCCTGATGCACAGTTCACTCGGTGCCCTGCGCCACAGTTCACTTGGTACCCTGCGCCACAGTTCACTCGGTGCCCGGCGGCACACTTCACTCGGTGCCCTGCGCCACACTTCACTCGGTGCCCTGCGCCACACTTCACTCGGTGCCCTGCGCCACACTTCACTCGGTGCACTGCGCCACACTTCACTCGGTGCCCTGCGCCACACTTCACTCGGTGCCTGATGCACAGTTCACTCGGTGCCCTGCGCCACAGTTCACTTGGTGCCCTGCGCCACAGTTCACTCGGTGCCCGGCGACAGTTCACTCGGTGCCCTGCGCCACACTTGACTCGGTGCCCTGCGCCACACTTCACTCGGTGCCCTGCGCCACACTTCACTCGGTGCCCTGCGCCACACTTCACTCGGTGCCCTGCGCCACACATCACTCGGTGCCCTGCGCCACAGTTCACTCGGTGCCTGATGCACAGTTCACTCGGCGCCCTGCGCCACAGTTCACTCGGTGCCCTGCGCCACAGTTCACTCGGTGCCTGATGCACAGTTCACTCGGTGCCCTGCGCCACAGTTCACTCGGTGCCCTGCGCCACAGTTCACTCGGTGCCCTGCGCCACAGTTCACTCGGTGCCTGATGCACAGTTCACTCGGTGCCCTGCGCCACAGTTAAACCGGTGCCCTGCGCCACAGTTCACCCGGTGCCCTGCGCCACAGTTCACCCGGTGCCCTGCGCCACAGTTCACTCGGTGCCTGATGCACAGTTCACTCGGTGCCCTGCGCCACAGTTAACCCGGTGCCCTGCGCCACAGTTCACCCGGTGCCCTGCGCCACAGTTCACCCGGTGCCCTGCGCCACAGTTCACCCGGTGCCTGATGCACAGTTCACTCGGTGCCCTGCGCCACAGTTCACTCGGTGCCCTGCGCCACAGTTCACTCGGTGCCCTGCGCCACAGTTCACTCGGTGCCCTGCGCCACAGTTAACCCGGTGCCCTGCGCCACAGTTCACCCGGTGCCCTGATGCACAGTTCACTCGGTGCCCTGCGCCACAGTTCACTCGGTGCCCTGCGCCACAGTTCACTCGGTGCCCTGCGCCACAGTTTACTCGGTGCCCTGCGCCACAGTTGACTCGGTGCCCTGCGCCACAGTTCACTCGGTGCCCTGCGCCACAGTTCACTCGGTGCCCTGCGCCACATTTCACTCGGTGCCCTCCGCCACAGTTCACTCGGTGCCCTGCGCCACAGTTGACCCAGTGCCCTGATGCACAGTTCACTCGGTGCCCTGCGCCACAGTTCACCCGTTGCCCTGCGCCACAGTTCACTCGGTGCCCTGTGCCACAGTTCACTCGGTGCCCTGCGCCACAGTTAACCCGGTGCCCTGCCCCACAGTTCACCCGGTGGCCTGATGCACAGTTCACTCGGTGCCCTGCGCCACAGTTCACTCGGTGCCCTGCGCCACAGTTTACTCGGTGCCCTGCGCCACAGTTCACCCGGTGCCCTGCGCCACAGTTCACTCGGTGCCTGATGCACAGTTCACTCGGTGCCCTGCGCCACAGTTCACCCGGTGCCCTGCGCCACAGTTCACTCGGTGCCCTGCGCCACAGTTCACCCGGTGCCCTGCGCCACAGTTCACCCGGTAGACTGCGCCACAGTTCACTCGGTGCCTGATGCACAGTTCATTCGGTGCCCTGCGCCACAGTTCACTCGGTACCCTGCGCCACAGTTCACAAGGTGCCCTGCGCCACAGTTCACAAGGTGCCTGATGCACAGTTCACTCGGTGCCCTGCGCCACAGTTCACCCGTTGCCCTGCGCCACAGTTCACCCGGTACCCTGCGCCACAGTTCACTCGGTGCCCTGCGCCACAGTTCACTCGGTGCCTTGCGCCACAGTTCACCCGGTGCCCTGCGCCACAGTTCACCCGGTGCCTGATGCACATTTCACTCGGTGCCCTGCGCCACAGTTCACCCGGTGCCCTGCGCCACAGTTCACTCAGTGCCTGATGCACAGTTCACCCGGTGCCCTGCGCCACAGTTCACTCGGTGCCTGCTGCACAGTTCACTCGGTGCCCTGCGCCACAGCTCACTCGGTGCCCTGCGCCACAGTTCACTCGGTGCCCTGCGCCACAGTTCACTCGGTTCCCTGCGCCACAGTTCACTCGGTGCCCTGCGCCACAGTTCACTCGGTGCCCTGCGCCACAGTTCACTCGGTGCCCTGCGCCAAAGTTAACCCGGTGCCCTGCGCCACAGTTCACTCGGTGCCCTGCGCCACAGTTAACCCGGTGCCCTGCGCCACAGTTAACCCGGTGCCTAGCGCCACAGTTCACTCGGTGCCCTGCGCCACAGTTCACTCGGTGCCCTGCGCCACAGTTAACCCGGTGCCCTGCGCCACAGTTAACCCGGTGCCCTGCGCCACAGTTCACTCGGTGCCCTGCGCCACAGTTAACCCGGTGCCTTGCGCCACAGTTAACCCGGTGCCCTGCGCCACAGTTCACCCGGTGCCCTGCGCCACAGTTCACCTGGTGCCTGATGCACAGTTCACCCGGTGCCCTGCGCCACAGTTCCCTCGGTGCCCTGCGCCACAGTTCCGTCGGTGCCCTGCGCCACAGTTCCCTCGGTGCCCTGCGCCACAGTTCCCTCGGTGCCCTGCGCCACAGTTCACTCGGTGCCCTGCGCCACAGTTCACTCGGTGCCATGCGCCACAGTTCACCCTGTGCCCTGCGCCACAGTTCACTCGGTGCCCTGCGCCAAAGTTCACTCGGTGCCTGACGCACAGTTCACACGGTGCCCTGCGCCACAGTTCACCCGGTGCCCTGCGCCACAGTTCACCCGGTGCACTGCGCCACATTTCACTCGGTGCCCTGCGCCACACTTCACTCGGTGCCCTGCGTCACACTTCACTCGGTGCCCTGCGCCACACTTCACTCGGTGCCCTGCGCCACACTTCACTCGGTGCCTGATGCACAGTTCACTCGGTGCCCTGCGCCACAGTTCACTCGGTGCCCTGCGCCACACTTCACTCGGTGCCCTGTGCCACAGTTCACTCGGTGCCCTGATGCACAGTTCACTCGGTGCCCTGAGCCACAGTTCACTCGGTGCCCTGCGCCACAGTTCACTCGGTGCCCTGCGCCACAGTTCACTCGGTGCCCTGCGCCACAGTTCACTCGGTGCCTGATGCACAGTTCACTCGGTGCCCTGCGCCACAGTTCACCCGGTGCCCTGCGCCACAGTTCACTCCGTGGCTGATGCACAGTTCTCTCGGTGCCCTGCGCCACAGTTCACTCGGTGCCCTGCGCCACAGTTCACTCGGTGCCCTGCGCCACAGTTCACTCGGTGCCCTGCGCCACAGTTCACTCGGAGCCCTGCGCCACAGTTCACTCGGTGCCCTGCGCCACAGTTCACTCGGTGCCTGATGCACAGTTCACTCGGTGCCCTGCGCCACAGTTAACCCGGTGCCCTGCGCCACAGTTCACCCGGTTCCCTGCGCCACAGTTCACTCGGTGCCTGATGCACAGTTCACTCGGTGCCCTGCGCCACAGTTCACTCGGTGCCCTGCGCCACAGTTCACTCGGTGCCCTGCGCCACAGTTCACTCGGTGCCCTGCGCCACACTTCACTCGGTGCCCTGCGCCACACTTCACTCGGTGCCCTGCGTCACACTTCACTCGGTGCCCTGCGGCACACTTCACTCGGTGCCCTGCGCCACACTTCACTCGGTGCCCTGCGCCACACTTCACTCGGTGCCTGATGCACAGTTCACTCGGTGCCCTGCGCCACAGTTCACTCGGTGCCCTGCGCCACAGTTAACCCGGTGCCCTGCGCCACAGTTCACTCGGTGCCTGATGCACAGTTCACTCGGTGCCCTGCGCCACAGTTCACCCGGTGCCCTGCGCCACAGTTCACCGGTGCCTGATGCACAGTTCACTCGGTGCCCTGCGCCACAGTTCACTCGGTGCCCTGCGCCACAGTTCACTCGGTGCCCTGCGCCACAGTTCACTCGGTGCCCTGCGCCACAGTTCACTCAGTGCCCTGCGCCACAGTTAACCCGGTGCCCTGCGCCACAGTTCACCCGGTGCCCTGCTCCACAGTTCACTCGGTGCCCTGCGCCACACTTCACTCGGTGCCCTGCTCCACACTTCACTCGGTGACCTGCGCCACACTTCACTCGGTGCCCTGCTCCACAGTTCACTCGGTGCCCTGCGCCACACTTCACTCGGTGCCCTGCGCCACAGTTCACTCGGTGCCTGATGCACAGTTCACCCGGTGCCCTGCGCCACAGTTCCCTCCGTGCCCTGCGCCACAGTTCACTCGGTGCCCTGCGAAACAGTTCACTCGGTGCGCTGCGCCACAGTTCACTCGGTGCCCTGCGCCACACATCACTCGGTGCCCTGCGCCACACTTCACTCGGTGCCCTGCGCCACACTTCACTCGGTGCCCTGCGCCAGAGTTCACTCGGTGCCCTGCGCCACAGTTCACTCGGTGCCCTGCGCCACAGTTCACACGGTGCCCTGCGCCACAGTTAACCCGGTGCCCTGCGCCACAGTTCACCCGGTGCCCTGATGCACAGTTCACTCGGTGCCCTGCGCCACAGTTCACTCGGTGCCCTGCGCCACAGTTCACTCGGTGCCCTGCGCCACAGTTCACTCGGTGCCTGATGCACAGTTCACTCGCTGCCCTGTGCCACAGTTCACTCGGTGCCCTGCACCACAGTTCACTCGGTGCCCTGCGCCACAGTTCACTCGGTGCCCTGCGCCACAGTTAACCCGGTGCCCTGTGCCACAGTTCACCCGGTGCCCTGATGCACAGTTCACTCGGTGCCCTGCGCCACAGTTCACTCGGTGCCCTGCGCCACAGTTCACTCGGTGCCCTGCGCCACAGTTCACCCGGTGCCCTGCGCCACAGTTCACCCGGTGCCTGATGCACAGTTCACTCGGTTCCCTGCACCACAGTTCACTCGGTGCCCTGCGCCACAGTTCACTCGGTGCCCTGAGCCACAGTTAACCCGGTGCCGTGCGCCACACTTCACTCGGTGCCCTGCGCCACACTTCACTCGGTGCCCTGCGCCACACTTCACTCGGTGCCCTGCGCCACTCTTCACTCGGTGCCCTGCGCCACACTTCACTCGGTGCCTGATGCACAGTTCACTCGGTGCCCTGCGCCACAGTTCACTTGGTACCCTGCGCCACAGTTCACTCGGTGCCCGGCGCCACACTTCACTCGGTGCCCTGCGCCACACTTCACTCGGTGCCCTGCGCCACACTTCACTCGGTGCCCTGCGCCACACTTCACTCGGTGCCCTGCGCCACACTTCACTCGGTGCCCTGCGCCACACTTCACTCGGTGCACTGCGCCACACTTCACTCGGTGCCCTGCGCCACACTTCACTCGGTGCCTGATGCACAGTTCACTCGGTGCCCTGCGCCACAGTTCACTTGGTGCCCTGCGCCACAGTTCACTCGGTGCCCGGCGACAGTTCACTCGGTGCCCTGCGCCACACTTGACTCGGTGCCCTGCGCCACACTTCACTCGGTGCCCTGCGCCACACTTCACTCGGTGCCCTGCGCCACACTTCACTCGGTGCCCTGCGCCACACATCACTCGGTGCCCTGCGCCACAGTTCACTCGGTGCCTGATGCACAGTTCACTCGGCGCCCTGCGCCACAGTTCACTCGGTGCCCTGCGCCACAGTTCACTCGGTGCCTGATGCACAGTTCACTCGGTGCCCTGCGCCACAGTTCACTCGGTGCCCTGCGCCACAGTTCACTCGGTGCCCTGCGCCACAGTTCACTCGGTGCCTGATGCACAGTTCACTCGGTGCCCTGCGCCACAGTTAACCCGGTGCCCTGCGCCACAGTTCACCCGGTGCCCTGCGCCACAGTTCACCCGGTGCCCTGCGCCACAGTTCACTCGGTGCCTGATGCACAGTTCACTCGGTGCCCTGCGCCACAGTTAACCCGGTGCCCTGCGCCACAGTTCACCCGGTGCCCTGCGCCACAGTTCACCCGGTGCCCTGCGCCACAGTTCACCCGGTGCCTGATGCACAGTTCACTCGGTGCCCTGCGCCACAGTTCACTCGGTGCCCTGCGCCACAGTTCACTCGGTGCCCTGCGCCACAGTTCACTCGGTGCCCTGCGCCACAGTTAACCCGGTGCCCTGCGCCACAGTTCACTCGGTGCCCTGGGCCACAGTTCACTCGGTGCCCTGCGCCACAGTTTACTCGGTGCCCTGCGCCACAGTTGACTCGGTGCCCTGCGCCACAGTTCACTCGGTGCCCTGCGCCACAGTTCACTCGGTGCCCTGCGCCACATTTCACTCGGTGCCCTCCGCCACAGTTCACTCGGTGCCCTGCGCCACAGTTGACCCAGTGCCCTGATGCACAGTTCACTCGGTGCCCTGCGCCACAGTTCACCCGTTGCCCTGCGCCACAGTTCACTCGGTGCCCTGTGCCACAGTTCACTCGGTGCCCTGCGCCACAGTTAACCCGGTGCCCTGCCCCACAGTTCACCCGGTGGCCTGATGCACAGTTCACTCGGTGCCCTGCGCCACAGTTCACTCGGTGCCCTGCGCCACAGTTCACTCGGTGCCCTGCGCCACAGTTCACCCGGTGCCCTGCGCCACAGTTCACTCGGTGCCTGATGCACAGTTCACTCGGTGCCCTGCGCCACAGTTCACCCGGTGCCCTGCGCCACAGTTCACTCGGTGCCCTGCGCCACAGTTCACCCGGTGCCCTGCGCCACAGTTCACCCGGTAGACTGCGCCACAGTTCACTCAGTGCCTGATGCACAGTTCACTCGGTGCCCTGCGCCACAGTTCACTCGGTACCCTGCGCCACAGTTCACAAGGTGCCCTGCGCCACAGTTCACAAGGTGCCTGATGCACAGTTCACTCGGTGCCCTGCGCCACAGTTCACCCGTTGCCCTGCGCCACAGTTCACCCGGTACCCTGCGCCACAGTTCACTCGGTGCCCTGCGCCACAGTTCACTCGGTGCCTTGCGCCACAGTTCACCCGGTGCCCTGCGCCACAGTTCACCCGGTGCCTGATGCACATTTCACTCGGTGCCCTGCGCCACAGTTCACCCGGTGCCCTGCGCCACAGTTCACTCAGTGCCTGATGCACAGTTCACCCGGTGCCCTGCGCCACAGTTCACTCGGTGCCTGCTGCACAGTTCACTCGGTGCCCTGCGCCACAGCTCACTCGGTGCCCTGCGCCACAGTTCACTCGGTGCCCTGCGCCACAGTTCACTCGGTTCCCTGCGCCACAGTTCACTCGGTGCCCTGCGCCACAGTTCACTCGGTGCCCTGCGCCACAGTTCACTCGGTGCCCTGCGCCAAAGTTAACCCGGTGCCCTGCGCCACAGTTCACTCGGTGCCCTGCGCCACAGTTAACCCGGTGCCCTGCGCCACAGTTAACCCGGTGCCTAGCGCCACAGTTCACTCGGTGCCCTGCGCCACAGTTCACTCGGTGCCCTGCGCCACAGTTAACCCGGTGCCCTGCGCCACAGTTCACTCGGTGCCCTGCGCCACAGTTCACTCGGTGCCCTGCGCCACAGTTTACTCGGTGCCCTGCGCCACAGTTGACTCGGTGCCCTGCGCCACAGTTCACTCGGTGCCCTGCGCCACAGTTCACTCGGTGCCCTGCGCCACATTTCACTCGGTGCCCTCCGCCACAGTTCACTCGGTGCCCTGCGCCACAGTTGACCCAGTGCCCTGATGCACAGTTCACTCGGTGCCCTGCGCCACAGTTCACCCGTTGCCCTGCGCCACAGTTCACTCGGTGCCCTGTGCCACAGTTCACTCGGTGCCCTGCGCCACAGTTAACCCGGTGCCCTGCCCCACAGTTCACCCGGTGGCCTGATGCACAGTTCACTCGGTGCCCTGCGCCACAGTTCACTCGGTGCCCTGCGCCACAGTTCACTCGGTGCCCTGCGCCACAGTTCACCCGGTGCCCTGCGCCACAGTTCACTCGGTGCCTGATGCACAGTTCACTCGGTGCCCTGCGCCACAGTTCACCCGGTGCCCTGCGCCACAGTTCACTCGGTGCCCTGCGCCACAGTTCACCCGGTGCCCTGCGCCACAGTTCACCCGGTAGACTGCGCCACAGTTCACTCAGTGCCTGATGCACAGTTCACTCGGTGCCCTGCGCCACAGTTCACTCGGTACCCTGCGCCACAGTTCACAAGGTGCCCTGCGCCACAGTTCACAAGGTGCCTGATGCACAGTTCACTCGGTGCCCTGCGCCACAGTTCACCCGTTGCCCTGCGCCACAGTTCACCCGGTACCCTGCGCCACAGTTCACTCGGTGCCCTGCGCCACAGTTCACTCGGTTCCCTGCGCCACAGTTCACTCGGTGCCCTGCGCCACAGTTCACTCGGTGCCCTGCGCCACAGTTCACTCGGTGCCCTGCGCCAAAGTTAACCCGGTGCCCTGCGCCACAGTTCACTCGGTGCCCTGCGCCACAGTTAACCCGGTGCCCTGCGCCACAGTTAACCCGGTGCCTAGCGCCACAGTTCACTCGGTGCCCTGCGCCACAGTTCACTCGGTGCCCTGCGCCACAGTTAACCCGGTGCCCTGCGCCACAGTTAACCCGGTGCCCTGCGCCACAGTTCACTCGGTGCCCTGCGCCACAGTTAACCCGGTGCCTTGCGCCACAGTTAACCCGGTGCCCTGCGCCACAGTTCACCCGGTGCCCTGCGCCACAGTTCACCCGGTGCCTGATGCACAGTTCACCCGGTGCCCTGCGCCACAGTTCCCTCGGTGCCCTGCGCCACAGTTCCGTCGGTGCCCTGCGCCACAGTTCCCTCGGTGCCCTGCGCCACAGTTCCCTCGGTGCCCTGCGCCACAGTTCCCTCGGTGCCCTGCGCCACAGTTCCCTCGGTGCCCTGCGCCACAGTTCACCCGGTGCCCTGCGCCACAGTTAACCCGGTGCCCTGCGCCACAGTTCACTCGGTGCCCTGCGCCACAGTTAACCCGGTGCCTTGCGCCACAGTTAACCCGGTGCCCTGCGCCACAGTTCACCCGGTGCCCTGCGCCACAGTTCACCCGGTGCCTGATGCACAGTTCACCCGGTGCCCTGCGCCACAGTTCCCTCGGTGCCCTGCGCCACAGTTCCGTCGGTGCCCTGCGCCACAGTTCCCTCGGTGCCCTGCGCCACAGTTCCCTCGGTGCCCTGCGCCACAGTTCCCTCGGTGCCCTGCGCCACAGTTCCCTCGGTGCCCTGCGCCACAGTTCACCCGGTGCCCTGCGCCACAGTTCACTCAGTGCCTGATGCACAGTTCACCCGGTGCCCTGCGCCACAGTTCACTCGGTGCCTGCTGCACAGTTCACTCGGTGCCCTGCGCCACAGCTCACTCGGTGCCCTGCGCCACAGTTCACTCGGTGCCCTGCGCCACAGTTCACTCGGTTCCCTGCGCCACAGTTCACTCGGTGCCCTGCGCCACAGTTCACTCGGTGCCCTGCGCCACAGTTCACTCGGTGCCCTGCGCCAAAGTTAACCCGGTGCCCTGCGCCACAGTTCACTCGGTGCCCTGCGCCACAGTTAACCCGGTGCCCTGCGCCACAGTTAACCCGGTGCCTAGCGCCACAGTTCACTCGGTGCCCTGCGCCACAGTTCACTCGGTGCCCTGCGCCACAGTTAACCCGGTGCCCTGCGCCACAGTTAACCCGGTGCCCTGCGCCACAGTTCACTCGGTGCCCTGCGCCACAGTTAACCCGGTGCCTTGCGCCACAGTTAACCCGGTGCCCTGCGCCACAGTTCACCCGGTGCCCTGCGCCACAGTTCACCCGGTGCCTGATGCACAGTTCACCCGGTGCCCTGCGCCACAGTTCCCTCGGTGCCCTGCGCCACAGTTCCGTCGGTGCCCTGCGCCACAGTTCCCTCGGTGCCCTGCGCCACAGTTCCCTCGGTGCCCTGCGCCACAGTTCCCTCGGTGCCCTGCGCCACAGTTCCCTCGGTGCCCTGCGCCACAGTTCACTCGGTGCCCTGCACCACAGTTCACTCGGTGCCATGCGCCACAGTTCACCCGGTGCCCTGCGCCACAGTTCACTCGGTGCCCTGCGCCAAAGTTCACTCGGTGCCTGACGCACAGTTCACACGGTGCCCTGCGCCACAGTTCACCCGGTGCCCTGCGCCACAGTTCACCCGGTGCACTGCGCCACATTTCACTCGGTGCCCTGCGCCACACTTCACTCGGTGCCCTTTCGTCACACTTCACTCGGTGCCCTGCGCCACACTTCACTCGGTGCCCTGCGCCACACTTCACTCGGTGCCTGATGCACAGTTCACTCGGTGCCCTGCGCCACAGTTCACTCGGTGCCCTGCGCCACACTTCACTCGGTGCCCTGTGCCACAGTTCACTCGGTGCCCTGATGCACAGTTCACTCGGTGCCCTGAGCCACAGTTCACTCGGTGCCCTGCGCCACAGTTCACTCGGTGCCCTGCGCCACAGTTCACTCGGTGCCCTGCGCCACAGTTCACTCGGTGCCTGATGCACAGTTCACTCGGTGCCCTGCGCCACAGTTCACCCGGTGCCCTGCGCCACAGTTCACTCCGTGGCTGATGCACAGTTCTCTCGGTGCCCTGCGCCACAGTTCACTCGGTGCCCTGCGCCACAGTTCACTCGGTGCCCTGCGCCACAGTTCACTCGGTGCCCTGCGCCACAGTTCACTCGGTGCCCTGCGCCACAGTTCACTCGGTGCCCTGCGCCACAGTTCACTCGGTGCCTGATGCACAGTTCACTCGGTGCCCTGCGCCACAGTTAACCCGGTGCCCTGCGCCACAGTTCACCCGGTTCCCTGCGCCACAGTTCACTCGGTGCCTGATGCACAGTTCACTCGGTGCCCTGCGCCACAGTTCACTCGGTGCCCTGCGCCACAGTTCACTCGGTGCCCTGCGCCACACTTCACTCGGTGCCCTGCGCCACACTTCACTCTGTGCCCTGCGTCACACTTCACTCGGTGCCCTGCGCCACACTTCACTCGGTGCCCTGCGCCACACTTCACTCGGTGCCCTGCGCCACACTTCACTCGGTGCCTGATGCACAGTTCACTCGGTGCCCTGCGCCACAGTTCACTCGGTGCCCTGCGCCACAGTTAACCCGGTGCCCTGCGCCACAGTTCACTCGGTGCCTGATGCACAGTTCACTCGGTGCCCTGCGCCACAGTTCACCCGGTGCCCTGCGCCACAGTTCACCGGTGCCTGATGCACAGTTCACTCGGTGCCCTGCGCCACAGTTCACTCGGTGCCCTGCGCCACAGTTCACTCGGTGCCCTGCGCCACAGTTCACTCGGTGCCCTGCGCCACAGTTCACTCAGTGCCCTGCGCCACAGTTAACCCGGTGCCCTGCGCCACAGTTCACCCGGTGCCCTGCTCCACAGTTCACACGGTGCCCTGCGCCACACTTCACTCGGTGCCCTGCTCCACACTTCACTCGGTGACCTGCGCCACACTTCACTCGGTGCCCTGCTCCACAGTTCACTCGGTGCCCTGCGCCACACTTCACTCGGTGCCCTGCGCCACAGTTCACTCGGTGCCTGATGCACAGTTCACCCGGTGCCCTGCGCCACAGTTCCCTCCGTGCCCTGCGCCACAGTTCACTCGGTGCCCTGCGAAACAGTTCACTCGGTGCGCTGCGCCACAGTTCACTCGGTGCCCTGCGCCACACTTCACTCGGTGCCCTGCGCCACACTTCACTCGGTGCCCTGCGCCACACTTCACTCGGTGCCCTGCGCCAGAGTTCACTCGGTGCCCTGCGCCACAGTTCACTCGGTGCCCTGCGCCACAGTTCACACGGTGCCCTGCGCCACAGTTAACCCGGTGCCCTGCGCCACAGTTCACCCGGTGCCCTGATGCACAGTTCACTCGGTGCCCTGCGCCACAGTTCACTCGGTGCCCTGCGCCACAGTTCACTCGGTGCCCTGCGCCACAGTTCACTCGGTGCCTGATGCACAGTTCACTCGCTGCCCTGTGCCACAGTTCACTCGGTGCCCTGCACCACAGTTCACTCGGTGCCCTGCGCCACAGTTCACTCGGTGCCCTGCGCCACAGTTAACCCGGTGCCCTGTGCCACAGTTCACCCGGTGCCCTGATGCACAGTTCACTCGGTGCCCTGCGCCACAGTTCACTCGGTGCCCTGCGCCACAGTTCACTCGGTGCCCTGCGCCACAGTTCACCCGGTGCCCTGCGCCACAGTTCACCCGGTGCCTGATGCACAGTTCACTCGGTTCCCTGCACCACAGTTCACTCGGTGCCCTGCGCCACAGTTCACTCGGTGCCCTGAGCCACAGTTAACCCGGTGCCCTGCGCCACACTTCACTCGGTGCCCTGCGCCACACTTCACTCGGTGCCCTGCGCCACACTTCACTCGGTGCCCTGCGCCACACTTCACTCGGTGCCCTGCGCCACACTTCACTCGGTGCCCTGCTCCACAGTTCACTCGGTGCCCTGCGCCACACTTCACTCGGTGCCCTGCGCCACAGTTCACTCGGTGCCTGATGCACAGTTCACCCGGTGCCCTGCGCCACAGTTCCCTCCGTGCCCTGCGCCACAGTTCACTCGGTGCCCTGCGAAACAGTTCACTCGGTGCGCTGCGCCACAGTTCACTCGGTGCCCTGCGCCACACTTCACTCGGTGCCCTGCGCCACACTTCACTCGGTGCCCTGCGCCACACTTCACTCGGTGCCCTGCGCCAGAGTTCACTCGGTGCCCTGCGCCACAGTTCACTCGGTGCCCTGCGCCACAGTTCACACGGTGCCCTGCGCCACAGTTAACCCGGTGCCCTGCGCCACAGTTCACCCGGTGCCCTGATGCACAGTTCACTCGGTGCCCTGCGCCACAGTTCACTCGGTGCCCTGCGCCACAGTTCACTCGGTGCCCTGCGCCACAGTTCACTCGGTGCCTGATGCACAGTTCACTCGCTGCCCTGTGCCACAGTTCACTCGGTGCCCTGCACCACAGTTCACTCGGTGCCCTGCGCCACAGTTCACTCGGTGCCCTGCGCCACAGTTAACCCGGTGCCCTGTGCCACAGTTCACCCGGTGCCCTGATGCACAGTTCACTCGGTGCCCTGCGCCACAGTTCACTCGGTGCCCTGCGCCACAGTTCACTCGGTGCCCTGCGCCACAGTTCACCCGGTGCCCTGCGCCACAGTTCACCCGGTGCCTGATGCACAGTTCACTCGGTTCCCTGCACCACAGTTCACTCGGTGCCCTGCGCCACAGTTCACTCGGTGCCCTGAGCCACAGTTAACCCGGTGCCCTGCGCCACACTTCACTCGGTGCCCTGCGCCACACTTCACTCGGTGCCCTGCGCCACACTTCACTCGGTGCCCTGCGCCACACTTCACTCGGTGCCCTGCGCCACACTTCACTCGGTGCCTGATGCACAGTTCACTCGGTGCCCTGCGCCACAGTTCACTTGGTACCCTGCGCCACAGTTCACTCGGTGCCCGGCGCCACACTTCACTCGGTGCCCTGCGCCACACTTCACTCGGTGCCCTGCGCCACACTTCACTCGGTGCCCTGCGCCACACTTCACTCGGTGCCCTGCGCCACACTTCACTCGGTGCCTGATGCACAGTTGACTCGGTGCCCTGCGCCACAGTTCACTTGGTGCCCTGCGCCACAGTTCACTCGGTGCCCGGCGACAGTTCACTCGGTGCCCTGCGCCACACTTGACTCGGTGCCCTGCGCCACACTTCACTCGGTGCCCTGCGCCACACTTCACTCGGTGCCCTGAGCCACACTTCACTCGGTGCCCTGCGCCACACATCACTCGGTGCCCTGCGCCACAGTTCACTCGGTGCCTGATGCACAGTTCACTCGGCGCCCTGCGCCACAGTTCACTCGGTGCCCTGCGCCACAGTTCACTCGGTGCCTGATGCACAGTTCACTCGGTGCCCTGCGCCACAGTTCACTCGGTGCCCTGCGCCACAGTTCACTCGGTGCCCTGCGCCACAGTTCACTCGGTGCCTGATGCACAGTTCACTCGGTGCCCTGCGCCACAGTTAACCCGGTGCCCTGCGCCACAGTTCACCCAGTGCCCTGCGCCACAGTTCACCCGGTGCCCTGCGCCACAGTTCACTCGGTGCCTGATGCACAGATCACTCGGTGCCCTGCGCCACAGTTCACTCGGTGCCCTGCGCCACAGTTAACCCGGTGCCCTGCGGCACAGTTCACCCGGTGCCCTGCGCCACAGTTCACCCGGTGCCCTGCGCCACAGTTCACCCGGTGCCCTGCGCCACAGTTCACCCGGTGCCTGATGCACAGTTCACTCGGTGCCCTGTGCCACAGTTCAGTCGGTGCCCTGCGCCACAGTTCTCTCGGTGCCGTGCGCCACAGTTCACTCGGTGCCCTGCGCCACAGTTAACACGGTGCCCTGCGCCACAGTTCACCCGGTGCCCTGATGCACAGTTCACTCGGTGCCCTGCGCCACAGTTCACTCGGTGCCCTGCGCCACAGTTCACTCGGTGCCCTGCGCCACAGTTCACTCGGTGCCCTGCGCCACAGTTGACTCGGTGCCCTGTGCCACAGTTCACTCGGTGCCCTGCGCCACACTTCACTCGGTGCCCTGCGCCACAGTTCACTCGGTGCCCTCCGCCACAGTTCACTCGGTGCCCTGCGCCACAGTTAACCCGGTGCCCTGATGCACAGTTCACTCGGTGCCCTGCGCCACAGTTCACCCGGTGCCCTGCGCCACAGTTCACTCGGTGCCCTGTGCCACAGTTCACTCGGTGCCTGATGCACATTTCACTCGGTGCCCTGCGCCACAGTTCACCCGGTGCCCTGCGCCACAGTTCACTCAGTGCCTGATGCACAGTTCACCCGGTGCCCTGCGCCACAGTTCACTCGGTGCCTGCTGCACAGTTCACTCGGTGCCCTGCGCCACAGCTCACTCGGTGCCCTGCGCCACAGTTCACTCGGTGCCCTGCGCCACAGTTCACTCGGTTCCCTGCGCCACAGTTCACTCGGTGCCCTGCGCCACAGTTCACTCGGTGCCCTGCGCCACAGTTCACTCGGTGCCCTGCGCCAAAGTTAACCCGGTGCCCTGCGCCACAGTTCACTCGGTGCCCTGCGCCACAGTTAACCCGGTGCCCTGCGCCACAGTTAACCCGGTGCCTAGCGCCACAGTTCACTCGGTGCCCTGCGCCACAGTTGACTCGGTGCCCTGCGCCACAGTTAACCCGGTGCCCTGCGCCACAGTTAACCCGGTGCCCTGCGCCACAGTTCACTCGGACCCCTGCGCCACAGTTAACCCGGTGCCTTGCGCCACAGTTAACCCGGTGCCCTGCGCCACAGTTCACCCGGTGCCCTGCGCCACAGTTCACCCGGTGCCTGATGCACAGTTCACCCGGTGCCCTGCGCCACAGTTCCCTCGGTGCCCTGCGCCACAGTTCCGTCGGTGCCCTGCGCCACAGTTCCCTCGGTGCCCTGCGCCACAGTTCCCTCGGTGCCCTGCGCCACAGTTCACTCGGTGCCCTGCGCCACAGTTCACTCGGTGCCATGCGCCACAGTTCACCCGGTGCCCTGCGCCACAGTTCACTCGGTGCCCTGCGCCAAAGTTCACTCGGTGCCTGATGCACAGTTCACTCGGTGCCCTGAGCCACAGTTCACTCGGTGCCCTGCGCCACAGTTCACTCGGTGCCCTGCGCCACAGTTCACTCGGTGCCCTGCGCCACAGTTCACTCGGTGCCTGATGCACAGTTCACTCGGTGCCCTGCGCCACAGTTCACCCGGTGCCCTGCGCCACAGTTCACTCCGTGGCTGATGCACAGTTCTCTCGGTGCCCTGCGCCACAGTTCACTCGGTGCCCTGCGCCACAGTTCACTCGGTGCCCTGCGCCACAGTTCACTCGGTGCCCTGCGCCACAGTTCACTCGGTGCCCTGCGCCACAGTTCACTCGGTGCCCTGCGCCACAGTTCACTCGGTGCCTGATGCACAGTTCACTCGGTGCCCTGCGCCACAGTTAACCCGGTGCCCTGCGCCACAGTTCACCCGGTTCCCTGCGCCACAGTTCACTCGGTGCCTGATGCACAGTTCACTCGGTGCCCTGCGCCACAGTTCACTCGGTGCCCTGCGCCACAGTTCACTCGGTGCCCTGCGCCACAGTTCACTCGGTGCCCTGCGCCACACTTCACTCGGTGCCCTGCGCCACACTTCACTCTGTGCCCTGCGTCACACTTCACTCGGTGCCCTGCGCCACACTTCACTCGGTGCCCTGCGCCACACTTCACTCGGTGCCCTGCGCCACACTTCACTCGGTGCCTGATGCACAGTTCACTCGGTGCCCTGCGCCACAGTTCACTCGGTGCCCTGCGCCACAGTTAACCCGGTGCCCTGCGCCACAGTTCACTCGGTGCCTGATGCACAGTTCACTCGGTGCCCTGCGCCACAGTTCACCCGGTGCCCTGCGCCACAGTTCACCGGTGCCTGATGCACAGTTCACTCGGTGCCCTGCGCCACAGTTCACTCGGTGCCCTGCGCCACAGTTCACTCGGTGCCCTGCGCCACAGTTCACTCGGTGCCCTGCGCCACAGTTCACTCAGTGCCCTGCGCCACAGTTAACCCGGTGCCCTGCGCCACAGTTCACCCGGTGCCCTGCTCCACAGTTCACACGGTGCCCTGCGCCACACTTCACTCGGTGCCCTGCTCCACACTTCACTCGGTGACCTGCGCCACACTTCACTCGGTGCCCTGCTCCACAGTTCACTCGGTGCCCTGCGCCACACTTCACTCGGTGCCCTGCGCCACAGTTCACTCGGTGCCTGATGCACAGTTCACCCGGTGCCCTGCGCCACAGTTCCCTCCGTGCCCTGCGCCACAGTTCACTCGGTGCCCTGCGAAACAGTTCACTCGGTGCGCTGCGCCACAGTTCACTCGGTGCCCTGCGCCACACTTCACTCGGTGCCCTGCGCCACACTTCACTCGGTGCCCTGCGCCACACTTCACTCGGTGCCCTGCGCCAGAGTTCACTCGGTGCCCTGCGCCACAGTTCACTCGGTGCCCTGCGCCACAGTTCACACGGTGCCCTGCGCCACAGTTAACCCGGTGCCCTGCGCCACAGTTCACCCGGTGCCCTGATGCACAGTTCACTCGGTGCCCTGCGCCACAGTTCACTCGGTGCCCTGCGCCACAGTTCACTCGGTGCCCTGCGCCACAGTTCACTCGGTGCCTGATGCACAGTTCACTCGCTGCCCTGTGCCACAGTTCACTCGGTGCCCTGCACCACAGTTCACTCGGTGCCCTGCGCCACAGTTCACTCGGTGCCCTGCGCCACAGTTAACCCGGTGCCCTGTGCCACAGTTCACCCGGTGCCCTGATGCACAGTTCACTCGGTGCCCTGCGCCACAGTTCACTCGGTGCCCTGCGCCACAGTTCACTCGGTGCCCTGCGCCACAGTTCACCCGGTGCCCTGCGCCACAGTTCACCCGGTGCCTGATGCACAGTTCACTCGGTTCCCTGCACCACAGTTCACTCGGTGCCCTGCGCCACAGTTCACTCGGTGCCCTGAGCCACAGTTAACCCGGTGCCCTGCGCCACACTTCACTCGGTGCCCTGCGCCACACTTCACTCGGTGCCCTGCGCCACACTTCACTCGGTGCCCTGCGCCACACTTCACTCGGTGCCCTGCGCCACACTTCACTCGGTGCCCTGCTCCACAGTTCACTCGGTGCCCTGCGCCACACTTCACTCGGTGCCCTGCGCCACAGTTCACTCGGTGCCTGATGCACAGTTCACCCGGTGCCCTGCGCCACAGTTCCCTCCGTGCCCTGCGCCACAGTTCACTCGGTGCCCTGCGAAACAGTTCACTCGGTGCGCTGCGCCACAGTTCACTCGGTGCCCTGCGCCACACTTCACTCGGTGCCCTGCGCCACACTTCACTCGGTGCCCTGCGCCACACTTCACTCGGTGCCCTGCGCCAGAGTTCACTCGGTGCCCTGCGCCACAGTTCACTCGGTGCCCTGCGCCACAGTTCACACGGTGCCCTGCGCCACAGTTAACCCGGTGCCCTGCGCCACAGTTCACCCGGTGCCCTGATGCACAGTTCACTCGGTGCCCTGCGCCACAGTTCACTCGGTGCCCTGCGCCACAGTTCACTCGGTGCCCTGCGCCACAGTTCACTCGGTGCCTGATGCACAGTTCACTCGCTGCCCTGTGCCACAGTTCACTCGGTGCCCTGCACCACAGTTCACTCGGTGCCCTGCGCCACAGTTCACTCGGTGCCCTGCGCCACAGTTAACCCGGTGCCCTGTGCCACAGTTCACCCGGTGCCCTGATGCACAGTTCACTCGGTGCCCTGCGCCACAGTTCACTCGGTGCCCTGCGCCACAGTTCACTCGGTGCCCTGCGCCACAGTTCACCCGGTGCCCTGCGCCACAGTTCACCCGGTGCCTGATGCACAGTTCACTCGGTTCCCTGCACCACAGTTCACTCGGTGCCCTGCGCCACAGTTCACTCGGTGCCCTGAGCCACAGTTAACCCGGTGCCCTGCGCCACACTTCACTCGGTGCCCTGCGCCACACTTCACTCGGTGCCCTGCGCCACACTTCACTCGGTGCCCTGCGCCACACTTCACTCGGTGCCCTGCGCCACACTTCACTCGGTGCCTGATGCACAGTTCACTCGGTGCCCTGCGCCACAGTTCACTTGGTACCCTGCGCCACAGTTCACTCGGTGCCCGGCGCCACACTTCACTCGGTGCCCTGCGCCACACTTCACTCGGTGCCCTGCGCCACACTTCACTCGGTGCCCTGCGCCACACTTCACTCGGTGCCCTGCGCCACACTTCACTCGGTGCCTGATGCACAGTTGACTCGGTGCCCTGCGCCACAGTTCACTTGGTGCCCTGCGCCACAGTTCACTCGGTGCCCGGCGACAGTTCACTCGGTGCCCTGCGCCACACTTGACTCGGTGCCCTGCGCCACACTTCACTCGGTGCCCTGCGCCACACTTCACTCGGTGCCCTGAGCCACACTTCACTCGGTGCCCTGCGCCACACATCACTCGGTGCCCTGCGCCACAGTTCACTCGGTGCCTGATGCACAGTTCACTCGGCGCCCTGCGCCACAGTTCACTCGGTGCCCTGCGCCACAGTTCACTCGGTGCCTGATGCACAGTTCACTCGGTGCCCTGCGCCACAGTTCACTCGGTGCCCTGCGCCACAGTTCACTCGGTGCCCTGCGCCACAGTTCACTCGGTGCCTGATGCACAGTTCACTCGGTGCCCTGCGCCACAGTTAACCCGGTGCCCTGCGCCACAGTTCACCCAGTGCCCTGCGCCACAGTTCACCCGGTGCCCTGCGCCACAGTTCACTCGGTGCCTGATGCACAGATCACTCGGTGCCCTGCGCCACAGTTCACTCGGTGCCCTGCGCCACAGTTAACCCGGTGCCCTGCGGCACAGTTCACCCGGTGCCCTGCGCCACAGTTCACCCGGTGCCCTGCGCCACAGTTCACCCGGTGCCCTGCGCCACAGTTCACCCGGTGCCTGATGCACAGTTCACTCGGTGCCCTGTGCCACAGTTCAGTCGGTGCCCTGCGCCACAGTTCTCTCGGTGCCGTGCGCCACAGTTCACTCGGTGCCCTGCGCCACAGTTAACACGGTGCCCTGCGCCACAGTTCACCCGGTGCCCTGATGCACAGTTCACTCGGTGCCCTGCGCCACAGTTCACTCGGTGCCCTGCGCCACAGTTCACTCGGTGCCCTGCGCCACAGTTCACTCGGTGCCCTGCGCCACAGTTGACTCGGTGCCCTGTGCCACAGTTCACTCGGTGCCCTGCGCCACACTTCACTCGGTGCCCTGCGCCACAGTTCACTCGGTGCCCTCCGCCACAGTTCACTCGGTGCCCTGCGCCACAGTTAACCCGGTGCCCTGATGCACAGTTCACTCGGTGCCCTGCGCCACAGTTCACCCGGTGCCCTGCGCCACAGTTCACTCGGTGCCCTGTGCCACAGTTCACTCGGTGCCTGATGCACATTTCACTCGGTGCCCTGCGCCACAGTTCACCCGGTGCCCTGCGCCACAGTTCACTCAGTGCCTGATGCACAGTTCACCCGGTGCCCTGCGCCACAGTTCACTCGGTGCCTGCTGCACAGTTCACTCGGTGCCCTGCGCCACAGCTCACTCGGTGCCCTGCGCCACAGTTCACTCGGTGCCCTGCGCCACAGTTCACTCGGTTCCCTGCGCCACAGTTCACTCGGTGCCCTGCGCCACAGTTCACTCGGTGCCCTGCGCCACAGTTCACTCGGTGCCCTGCGCCAAAGTTAACCCGGTGCCCTGCGCCACAGTTCACTCGGTGCCCTGCGCCACAGTTAACCCGGTGCCCTGCGCCACAGTTAACCCGGTGCCTAGCGCCACAGTTCACTCGGTGCCCTGCGCCACAGTTGACTCGGTGCCCTGCGCCACAGTTAACCCGGTGCCCTGCGCCACAGTTAACCCGGTGCCCTGCGCCACAGTTCACTCGGACCCCTGCGCCACAGTTAACCCGGTGCCTTGCGCCACAGTTAACCCGGTGCCCTGCGCCACAGTTCACCCGGTGCCCTGCGCCACAGTTCACCCGGTGCCTGATGCACAGTTCACCCGGTGCCCTGCGCCACAGTTCCCTCGGTGCCCTGCGCCACAGTTCCGTCGGTGCCCTGCGCCACAGTTCCCTCGGTGCCCTGCGCCACAGTTCCCTCGGTGCCCTGCGCCACAGTTCACTCGGTGCCCTGCGCCACAGTTCACTCGGTGCCATGCGCCACAGTTCACCCGGTGCCCTGCGCCACAGTTCACTCGGTGCCCTGCGCCAAAGTTCACTCGGTGCCTGACGCACAGTTCACACGGTGCCCTGCGCCACAGTTCACCCGGTGCCCTGCGCCACAGTTCACCCGGTGCACTGCGCCACATTTCACTCGGTGCCCTGCGCCACACTTCACTCGGTGCCCTGCGTCACACTTCACTCGGTGCCCTGCGCCACAGTTCACTCGGTGCCCTGCGCCACACTTCACTCGGTGCCTGATGCACAGTTCACTCGGTGCCCTGCGCCACAGTTCACTCGGTGCCCTGCGCCACACTTCACTCGGTGCCCTGTGCCACAGTTCACTCGGTGCCCTGATGCACAGTTCACTCGGTGCCCTGAGCCACAGTTCACTCGGTGCCCTGCGCCACAGTTCACTCGGTGCCCTGCGCCACAGTTCACTCGGTGCCCTGCGCCACAGTTCACTCGGTGCCTGATGCACAGTTCACTCGGTGCCCTGCGCCACAGTTCACCCGGTGCCCTGCGCCACAGTTCACTCCGTGGCTGATGCACAGTTCTCTCGGTGCCCTGCGCCACAGTTCACTCGGTGCCCTGCGCCACAGTTCACTCGGTGCCCTGCGCCACAGTTCACTCGGTGCCCTGCGCCACAGTTCACTCGGTGCCCTGCGCCACAGTTCACTCGGTGCCCTGCGCCACAGTTCACTCGGTGCCTGATGCACAGTTCACTCGGTGCCCTGCGCCACAGTTAACCCGGTGCCCTGCGCCACAGTTCACCCGGTTCCCTGCGCCACAGTTCACTCGGTGCCTGATGCACAGTTCACTCGGTGCCCTGCGCCACAGTTCACTCGGTGCCCTGCGCCACACTTCACTCGGTGCCCTGCGCCACACTTCACTCGGTGCCCTGCGTCACACTTCACTCGGTGCCCTGCGGCACACTTCACTCGGTGCCCTGCGCCACACTTCACTCGGTGCCCTGCGCCACACTTCACTCGGTGCCTGATGCACAGTTCACTCGGTGCCCTGCGCCACAGTTCACTCGGTGCCCTGCGCCACAGTTAACCCGGTGCCCTGCGCCACAGTTCACTCGGTGCCTGATGCACAGTTCACTCGGTGCCCTGCGCCACAGTTCACCCGGTGCCCTGCGCCACAGTTCACCGGTGCCTGATGCACAGTTCACTCGGTGCCCTGCGCCACAGTTCACTCGGTGCCCTGCGCCACAGTTCACTCGGTGCCCTGCGCCACAGTTCACTCAGTGCCCTGCGCCACAGTTAACCCGGTGCCCTGCGCCACAGTTCACCCGGTGCCCTGCTCCACAGTTCACTCGGTGCCCTGCGCCACACTTCACTCGGTGCCCTGCTCCACACTTCACTCGGTGACCTGCGCCACACTTCACTCGGTGCCCTGCTCCACAGTTCACTCGGTGCCCTGCGCCACACTTCACTCGGTGCCCTGCGCCACAGTTCACTCGGTGCCTGATGCACAGTTCACCCGGTGCCCTGCGCCACAGTTCCCTCCGTGCCCTGCGCCACAGTTCACTCGGTGCCCTGCGAAACAGTTCACTCGGTGCGCTGCGTCACAGTTCACTCGGTGCCCTGCGCCACACTTCACTCGGTGCCCTGCGCCACACTTCACTCGGTGCCCTGCGCCACACTTCACTCGGTGCCCTGCGCCACACATCACTCGGTGCCCTGCGCCACAGTTCACTCGGTGCCCTGCGCCACAGTTCACACGGTGCCCTGCGCCACAGTTAACCCGGTGCCCTGCGCCACAGTTCACCCGGTGCCCTGATGCACAGTTCACTCGCTGCCCTGTGCCACAGTTCACTCGGTGCCCTGCACCACAGTTCACTCGGTGCCCTGCGCCACAGTTCACTCGGTGCCCTGCGCCACAGTTAACCCGGTGCCCTGTGCCACAGTTCACCCGGTGCCCTGATGCACAGTTCACTCGGTGCCCTGCGCCACAGTTCACTCGGTGCCCTGCGCCACAGTTCACTCGGTGCCCTGAGCCACAGTTCACTCGGTGCCCTGAGCCACAGTTAACCCGGTGCCCTGCGCCACACTTCACTCGGTGCCCTGCGCCACACTTCACTCGGTGCCCTGCGCCACACTTCACTCGGTGCCCTGCGCCACACTTCACTCGGTGCCCTGCGCCACACTTCACTCGGTGCCTGATGCACAGTTCACTCGGTGCCCTGCGCCACAGTTCACTTGGTACCCTGCGCCACAGTTCACTCGGTGCCCGGCGCCACACTTCACTCGGTGCCCTGCGCCACACTTCACTCGGTGCCCTGCGCCACACTTCACTCGGTGCCCTGCGCCACACTTCACTCGGTGCCCTGCGCCACACTTCACTCGGTGCCTGATGCACAGTTGACTCGGTGCCCTGCGCCACAGTTCACTTGGTGCCCTGCGCCACAGTTCACTCGGTGCCCGGCGACAGTTCACTCGGTGCCCTGCGCCACACTTGACTCGGTGCCCTGCGCCACACTTCACTCGGTGCCCTGCGCCACACTTCACTCGGTGCCCTGAGCCACACTTCACTCGGTGCCCTGCGCCACACATCACTCGGTGCCCTGCGCCACAGTTCACTCGGTGCCTGATGCACAGTTCACTCGGCGCCCTGCGCCACAGTTCACTCGGTGCCCTGCACCACAGTTCACTCGGTGCCTGATGCACAGTTCACTCGGTGCCCTGCGCCACAGTTCACTCGGTGCCCTGCGCCACAGTTCACTCGGTGCCCTGCGCCACAGTTCACTCGGTGCCTGATGCACAGTTCACTCGGTGCCCTGCGCCACAGTTCACTTGGTATCCTGCGCCACAGTTCACTGGGTGCCCGGCGCCACACTTCACTCGGTGCCCTGCGCCACACTTCACTCGGTGCCCTGCGCCACACTTCACTCGGTGCCCTGCGCCACACTTCACTCGGTGCCCTGCGCCACACTTCACTCGGTGCCTGATGCACAGTTGACTCGGTGCCCTGCGCCACAGTTCACTTGGTGCCCTGCGCCACAGTTCACTCGGTGCCCGGCGACAGTTCACTCGGTGCCCTGCGCCACACTTGACTCGGTGCCCTGCGCCACACTTCACTCGGTGCCCTGCGCCACACTTCACTCGGTGCCCTGAGCCACACTTCACTCGGTGCCCTGCGCCACACATCACTCGGTGCCCTGCGCCACAGTTCACTCGGTGCCTGATGCACAGTTCACTCTGCGCCCTGCGCCACAGTTCACTCGGTGCCCTGCGCCACAGTTCACTCGGTGCCTGATGCACAGTTCACTCGGTGCCCTGCGCCACAGTTCACTCGGTGCCCTGCGCCACAGTTCACTCGGTGCCCTGCGCCACAGTTCACTCGGTGCCTGATGCACAGTTCACTCGGTGCCCTGCGCCACAGTTAACCCGGTGCCCTGCGCCACAGTTCACCCGGTGCCCTGCGCCACAGTTCACCCGGTGCCCTGCGCCACAGTTCACTCGGTGCCTGATGCACAGATCACTCGGTGCCCTGCGCCACAGTTCACTCGGTGCCCTGCGCCACAGTTAACCCGGTGCCCTGCGCCACAGTTCACCCGGTGCCCTGCGCCACAGTTCACCCGGTGCCCTGCGCCACAGTTCACCCGGTGCCCTGCGCCACAGTTCACCCGGTGCCTGATGCACAGTTCACTCGGTGCCCTGTGCCACAGTTCAGTCGGTGCCCTGCGCCACAGTTCTCTCGGTGCCGTGCGCCACAGTTCACTCGGTGCCCTGCGCCACAGTTAACACGGTGCCCTGCGCCACAGTTCACCCGGTGCCCTGATGCACAGTTCACTCGGTGCCCTGCGCCACAGTTCACTCGGTGCCCTGCGCCACAGTTCACTCGGTGCCCTGCGCCACAGTTCACTCGGTGCCCTGCGCCACAGTTGACTCGGTGCCCTGTGCCACAGTTCACTCGGTGCCCTGCGCCACACTTCACTCGGTGCCCTGCGCCACAGTTCACTCGGTGCCCTCCGCCACAGTTCACTCGGTGCCCTGCGCCACAGTTAACCCGGTGCCCTGATGCACAGTTCACTCGGTGCCCTGCGCCACAGTTCACCCGGTGCCCTGCGCCACAGTTCACTCGGTGCCCTGTGCCACAGTTCACTCGGTGCCCTGCGCCACAGTTAACACGGTGCCCTGCGCCACAGTTCACCCGGTGGCCTGATGCACAGTTCACTCGGTGCCCTTCGCCACAGTTCACTCGGTGCCCAACGCCACAGTTCACTCGGTGCCCTGCGCCACAGTTCACACGGTGCCCTGCGCCACAGTTCACTCGGTGACTGATGGACAGTTCACTCGTTGCCCTGCGCCACACTTCACTCGGTGCCCTGCGCCACAGTTCACTCGGAGCCCTGCGCCACAGTTCACTCGGTGCCCTGCGCCACAGTTAACCCGGTGCCCTGCGCCACAGTTCACTCGGTGCCTGATGCACAGTTCACCCGGTGCCCTGCGCCACAGTTCCCTCCGTGCCCTGCGCCACACATCACTCGGTGCCCTGCGCCACACTTCACTCGGTGCCCTGCGCCACACTTCACTCGGTGCCCTGCACCACACTTCACTCGGTGCCCTGCGCCACACTTCACTCGGTGCCCTGCGCCACACTTCACCCTGTGCCCTGCGCCACAGTTCACCCGGTGCCCTGCGCCACAGTTCACTCGGTGCCTGATGCACAGTTCACTCGGTGCCCTGCGCCACAGTTCACTCGGTGCCCTGCGCCACAGTTCACTCGGTGCCCTGCGCCACAGTTCACTCGGTGCCCTGCGCCACAGTTCACCCGGTGCCCTGCGCCACAGTTCACTCGGTGCCTGATGCACAGTTCACTCGGTGCCCTGCGCCACAGTTCACTCGGTGCCCTGCGCCACAGTTCACTCGGTGCCCTGCGCCACAGTTCACTCGGTGCCTGATGCACAGTTCACTCGGTGCCCTGCGCCACAGTTCACCCGTTGCCCTGCGCCACAGTTCACCCGGTACCCTGCGCCACAGTTCAAACGGTGCCTGATGCACAGTTCACTTGGTGCCCTGCGCCACAGTTCACTCGGTGCCTGATGCACAGTTCACTCGGTGCCCTGCGCCACAGTTCACTCGGTGCCCTGCGCCACAGTTCACCAGGTGCCTGATGCACAGTTCACTCGGTGCCCTGCGCCACAGTTCACTCGGTGCCCGGCGGCACACTTCACTCGGTGCCCTGCGCCACACTTCACTCGGTGCCCTGCGCCACACTTCACTCGGTGCCCTGCGCCACACTTCACTCGGTGCACTGCGCCACACTTCACTCGGTGCCCTGCGCCACACTTCACTCGGTGCCTGATGCACAGTTCACTCGGTGCCCTGCGCCACAGTTCACTTGGTGCCCTGCGCCACAGTTCACTCGGTGCCCGGCGACAGTTCACTCGGTGCCCTGCGCCACACTTGACTCGGTGCCCTGCGCCACACTTCACTCGGTGCCCTGCGCCACACTTCACTCGGTGCCCTGCGCCACACTTCACTCGGTGCCCTGCGCCACACATCACTCGGTGCCCTGCGCCACAGTTCACTCGGTGCCTGATGCACAGTTCACTCGGCGCCCTGCGCCACAGTTCACTCGGTGCCCTGCGCCACAGTTCACTCGGTGCCTGATGCACAGTTCACTCGGTGCCCTGCGCCACAGTTCACTCGGTGCCCTGCGCCACAGTTCACTCGGTGCCCTGCGCCACAGTTCACTCGGTGCCTGATGCACAGTTCACTCGGTGCCCTGCGCCACAGTTAACCCGGTGCCCTGCGCCACAGTTCACCCGGTGCCCTGCGCCACAGTTCACCCGGTGCCCTGCGCCACAGTTCACTCGGTGCCCGGCGACAGTTCACTCGGTGCCCTGCGCCACACTTGACTCGGTGCCCTGCGCCACACTTCACTCGGTGCCCTGCGCCACACTTCACTCGGTGCCCTGCGCCACACTTCACTCGGTGCCCTGCGCCACACATCACTCGGTGCCCTGCGCCACAGTTCACTCGGTGCCTGATGCACAGTTCACTCGGCGCCCTGCGCCACAGTTCACTCGGTGCCCTGCGCCACAGTTCACTCGGTGCCTGATGCACAGTTCACTCGGTGCCCTGCGCCACAGTTCACTCGGTGCCCTGCGCCACAGTTCACTCGGTGCCCTGCGCCACAGTTCACTCGGTGCCTGATGCACAGTTCACTCGGTGCCCTGCGCCACAGTTAACCCGGTGCCCTGCGCCACAGTTCACCCGGTGCCCTGCGCCACAGTTCACCCGGTGCCCTGCGCCACAGTTCACTCGGTGCCTGATGCACAGTTCACTCGGTGCCCTGCGCCACAGTTAACCCGGTGCCCTGCGCCACAGTTCACCCGGTGCCCTGCGCCACAGTTCACCCGGTGCCCTGCGCCACAGTTCACCCGGTGCCTGATGCACAGTTCACTCGGTGCCCTGCGCCACAGTTCACTCGGTGCCCTGCGCCACAGTTCACTCGGTGCCCTGCGCCACAGTTCACTCGGTGCCCTGCGCCACAGTTAACCCGGTGCCCTGCGCCACAGTTCACCCGGTGCCCTGATGCAAAGTTCACTCGGTGCCCTGCGCCACAGTTCACTCGGTGCCCTGCGCCACAGTTCACTCGGTGCCCTGCGCCACAGTTTACTCGGTGCCCTGCGCCACAGTTGACTCGGTGCCCTGCGCCACAGTTCACTCGGTGCCCTGCGCCACAGTTCACTCGGTGCCATGCGCCACATTTCACTCGGTGCCCTCCGCCACAGTTCACTCGGTGCCCTGAGCCACAGTTGACCCAGTGCCCTGATGCACAGTTCACTCGGTGCCCTGCGCCACAGTTCACCCGTTGCCCTGCGCCACAGTTCACTCGGTGCCCTGTGCCACAGTTCACTCGGTGCCCTGCGCCACAGTTAACCCGGTGCCCTGCCCCACAGTTCACCCGGTGGCCTGATGCACAGTTCACTCGGTGCCCTGCGCCACAGTTCACTCGGTGCCCTGCGCCACAGTTCACTCGGTGCCCTGCGCCACAGTTCACCCGGTGCCCTGCGCCACAGTTCACTCGGTGCCTGATGCACAGTTCACTCGGTGCCCTGCGCCAAAGTTCACCCGGTGCCCTGCGCCACAGTTCACTCGGTGCCCTGCGCCACAGTTCACCCGGTGCCCTGCGCCACAGTTCACCCGGTAGACTGCGCCACAGTTCACTCGGTGCCTGATGCACAGTTCACTCGGTGCCCTGCGCCACAGTTCACTCGGTACCCTGCGCCACAGTTCACAAGGTGCCCTGCGCCACAGTTCACTCGGTGCCTGATGCACAGTTCACTCGGTGCCCTGCGCCACAGTTCACCCGTTGCCCTGCGCCACAGTTCACCCGGTACCCTGCGCCACAGTTCACTCGGTGCCTGATGCACAGTTCACTCGGTGCCCTGCGCCACAGTTCACTCGGTGCCTTGCGCCACAGTTCACCCGGTGCCCTGCGCCACAGTTCACCCGGTGCCTGATGCACATTTCACTCGGTGCCCTGCGCCACAGTTCACCCGGTGCCCTGCGCCACAGTTCACTCAGTGCCTGATGCACAGTTCACCCGGTGCCCTGCGCCACAGTTCACTCGGTGCCTGCTGCACAGTTCACTCGGTGCCCTGCGCCACAGCTCACTCGGTGCCCTGCGCCACAGTTCACTCGGTGCCCTGCGCCACAGTTCACTCGGTTCCCTGCGCCACAGTTCACTCGGTGCCCTGCGCCACAGTTCACTCGGTGCCCTGCGCCACAGTTCACTCGGTGCCCTGCGCCAAAGTTAACCCGGTGCCCTGCGCCACAGTTCACTCGGTGCCCTGCGCCACAGTTAACCCGGTGCCCTGCGCCACAGTTAACCCGGTGCCCTGCGCCACAGTTCACTCGGTGCCCTGCGCCACAGTTCACTCGGTGCCCTGCGCCACAGTTAACCCGGTGCCCTGCGCCACAGTTAACCCGGTGCCCTGCGCCACAGTTCACTCGGTTCCCTGCGCCACAGTTAACCCGGTGCCTTGCGCCACAGTTAACCCGGTGCCCTGCGCCACAGTTCACCCGGTGCCCTGCGCCACAGTTCACCCGGTGCCTGATGCACAGTTCACCCGGTGCCCTGCGCCACAGTTCCCTCGGTGCCCTGCGCCACAGTTCCGTCGGTGCCCTGCGCCACAGTTCCCTCGGTGCCCTGCGCCACAGTTCCCTCGGTGCCCTGCGCCACAGTTCACTCGGTGCCCTGCGCCACAGTTCACTCGGTGCCATGCGCCACAGTTCACCCGGTGCCCTGCGCCACAGTTCACCCGGTGCCCTGCGCCAAAGTTCACTCGGTGCCTGACGCACAGTTCACACGGTGCCCTGCGCCACAGTTCACCCGGTGCCCTGCGCCACAGTTCACCCGGTGCACTGCGCCACATTTCACTCGGTGCCCTGCGCCACACTTCACTCGGTGCCCTGCGTCACACTTCACTCGGTGCCCTGCGCCACACTTCACTCGGTGCCCTGCGCCACACTTCACTCGGTGCCTGATGCACAGTTCACTCGGTGCCCTGCGCCACAGTTCACTCGGTGCCCTGCGCCACACTTCACTCGGTGCCCTGTGCCACAGTTCACTCGGTGCCCTGATGCACAGTTCACTCGGTGCCCTGAGCCACAGTTCACTCGGTGCCCTGCGCCACAGTTCACTCGGTGCCCTGCGCCACAGTTCACTCGGTGCCCTGCGCCACAGTTCACTCGGTGCCTGATGCACAGTTCACTCGGTGCCCTGCGCCACAGTTCACCCGGTGCCCTGCGCCACAGTTCACTCCGTGGCTGATGCACAGTTCACTCGGTGCCCTGCGCCACAGTTCACTCGGTGCCCTGCGCCACAGTTCACTCGGTGCCCTGCGCCACAGTTCACTCGGTGCCCTGCGCCACAGTTCACTCGGTGCCCTGCGCCACAGTTCACTCGGTGCCCTGCGCCACAGTTCACTCGGTGCCTGATGCACAGTTCACTCGGTGCCCTGCGCCACAGTTAACCCGGTGCCCTGCGCCACAGTTCACCCGGTTACCCTGCGCCACAGTTCACTCGGTGCCTGATGCACAGTTCACTCGGTGCCCTGCGCCACAGTTCACTCGGTGCCCTGCGCCACAGTTCACTCGGTGCCCTGCGCCACAGTTCACTCGGTGCCCTGCGCCACACTTCACTCGGTGCCCTGCGCCACACTTCACTCGGTGCCCTGCGTCACACTTCACTCGGTGCCCTGCGGCACACTTCACTCGGTGCCCTGCGCCACACTTCACTCGGTGCCCTGCGCCACACTTCACTCGGTGCCTGATGCACAGTTCACTCGGTGCCCTGCGCCACAGTTCACTCGGTGCCCTGCGCCACAGTTAACCCGGTGCCCTGCGCCACAGTTCACTCGGTGCCTGATGCACAGTTCACTCGGTGCCCTGCGCCACAGTTCACCCGGTGCCCTGCGCCACAGTTCACCGGTGCCTGATGCACAGTTCACTCGGTGCCCTGCGCCACAGTTCACTCGGTGCCCTGCGCCACAGTTCACTCGGTGCCCTGCGCCACAGTTCACTCGGTGCCCTGCGCCACAGTTCACTCAGTGCCCTGCGCCACAGTTAACCCGGTGCCCTGCGCCACAGTTCACCCGGTGCCCTGCTCCACAGTTCACTCGGTGCCCTGCGCAACACTTCACTCGGTGCCCTGCTCCACACTTCACTCGGTGACCTGCGCCACACTTCACTCGGTGCCCTGCTCCACAGTTCACTCGGTGCCCTGCGCCACACTTCACTCGGTGCCCTGCGCCACAGTTCACTCGGTGCCTGATGCACAGTTCACCCGGTGCCCTGCGCCACAGTTCCCTCCGTGCCCTGCGCCACAGTTCACTCGGTGCCCTGCGAAACAGTTCACTCGGTGCGCTGCGCCACAGTTCACTCGGTGCCCTGCGCCACACTTCACTCGGTGCCCTGCGCCACACTTCACTCGGTGCCCTGCGCCACACTTCACTCGGTGCCCTGCGCCAGAGTTCACTCGGTGCCCTGCGCCACAGTTCGCTCGGTGCCATGCGCCACAGTTCACACGGTGCCCTGCGCCACAGTTAACCCGGTGCCCTGCGCCACAGTTCACCCGGTGCCCTGATGCACAGTTCACTCGGTGCACTGCGCCACAGTTCACTCGGTGCCCTGCGCCACAGTTCACTCGGTGCCCTGCGCCACAGTTCACTCGGTGCCTGATGCACAGTTCACTCGCTGCCCTGTGCCACAGTTCACTCGGTGCCCTGCACCACAGTTCACTCGGTGCCCTGCGCCACAGTTCACTCGGTGCCCTGCGCCACAGTTAACCCGGTGCCCTGTGCCACAGTTCACCCGGTGCCCTGATGCACAGTTCACTCGGTGCCCTGCGCCACAGTTCACTCGGTGCCCTGCGCCACAGTTCACTCGGTGCCCTGCGCCACAGTTCACCCGGTGCCCTGCGCCACAGTTCACCCGGTGCCTGATGCACAGTTCACTCGGTTCCCTGCACCACAGTTCACTCGGTGCCCTGCGCCACAGTTCACTCGGTGCCCTGAGCCACAGTTAACCCGGTGCCCTGCGCCACACTTCACTCGGTGCCCTGCGCCACACTTCACTCGGTGCCCTGCGCCACACTTCACTCGGTGCCCTGCGCCACACTTCACTCGGTGCCCTGCGCCACACTTCACTCGGTGCCTGATGCACAGTTCACTCGGTGCCCTGCGCCACAGTTCACTTGGTACCCTGCGCCACAGTTCACTCGGTGCCCGGCGCCACACTTCACTCGGTGCCCTGCGCCACACTTCACTCGGTGCCCTGCGCCACACTTCACTCGGTGCCCTGCGCCACACTTCACTCGGTGCCCTGCGCCACACTTCACTCGGTGCCTGATGCACAGTTGACTCGGTGCCCTGCGCCACACTTCACTTGGTGCCCTGCGCCACAGTTCACTCGGTGCCCGGCGACAGTTCACTCGGTGCCCTGCGCCACACTTGACTCGGTGCCCTGCGCCACACTTCACTCGGTGCCCTGCGCCACACTTCACTCGGTGCCCTGAGCCACACTTCACTCGGTGCCCTGCGCCACACATCACTCGGTGCCCTGCGCCACAGTTCACTCGGTGCCTGATGCACAGTTCACTCGGCGCAATGCGCCACAGTTCACTCGGTGCCCTGCGCCACAGTTCACTCGGTGCCTGATGCACAGTTCACTCGGTGCCCTGCGCCACAGTTCACTCGGTGCCCTGCGCCACAGTTCACTCGGTGCCCTGCGCCACAGTTCACTCGGTGCCTGATGCACAGTTCACTCGGTGCCCTGCGCCACAGTTAACCCGGTGCCCTGCGCCACAGTTCACCCGGTGCCCTGCGCCACAGTTCACCCGGTGCCCTGCGCCACAGTTCACTCGGTGCCTGATGCACAGTTCACTCGGTGCCCTGCGCCACAGTTCACTCGGTGCCCTGCGCCACAGTTAACCCGGTGCCCTGCGCCACAGTTCAACCGGTGCCCTGCACCACAGTTCACCCGGTGCCCTGCGCCACAGTTCACCCGGTGCCCTGCGCCACAGTTCACCCGGTGCCTGATGCACAGTTCACTCGGTGCCCTGTGCCACAGTTCAGTCGGTGCCCTGCGCCACAGTTCTCTCGGTGCCCTGCGCCACAGTTCACTCGGTGCCCTGCGCCACAGTTAACCCGGTGCCCTGCGCCACAGTTCACCCGGTGCCCTGATGCACAGTTCACTCGGTGCCCTGCGCCACAGTTCACTCGGTGCCCTGCGCCACAGTTCACTCGGTGCCCTGCGCCACAGTTCACTCGGTGCCCTGCGCCACAGTTGACTCGGTGCCCTGTGCCACAGTTCACTCGGTGCCCTGCGCCACACTTCACTCGTTGGCCTGCGCCACAGTTCACTCGGTGCCCTCCGCCACAGTTCACTCGGTGCCCTGCGCCACAGTTAACCCGGTGCCCTGATGCACAGTTCACTCGGTGCCCTGCGCCACAGTTCACCCGGTGCCCTGCGCCACAGTTCACTCGGTGCCCTGTGCCACAGTTCACTCGGTGCCCTGCGCCACAGTTAACCCGGTGCCCTGCGCCACAGTTCACCCGGTGGCCTGATGCACAGTTCACTCGGTGCCCTTCGCCACAGTTCACTCGGTGCCCAATGCCACAGTTCACTCGGTGCCCTGCGCCACAGTTCACACGGTGCCCTGCGCCACAGTTCACTCGGTGACTGATGGACAGTTCACTCGTTGCCCTGCGCCACACTTCACTCGGTGCCCTGCGCCACAGTTCACTCGGAGCCCTGCGCCACAGTTCACTCGGTGCCCTGCGCCACAGTTAACCCGGTGCCCTGCGCCACAGTTCACTCGGTGCCTGATGCACAGTTCACCCGGTGCCCTGCGCCACAGTTCCCTCCGTGCCCTGCGCCACACATCACTCGGTGCCCTGCGCCACACTTCACTCGGTGCCCTGCGCCACACTTCACGCGGTGCCCTGCGCCACACTTCACTCGGTGCCCTGCGCCACACTTCACTCGGTGCCCTGCGCCACACTTCACCCTGTGCCCTGCGCCACAGTTCACCCGGTGCCCTGCGCCACAGTTCACTCGGTGCCTGATGCACAGTTCACTCGGTGCCCTGCGCCACAGTTCACTCGGTGCCCTGCGCCACAGTTCACTCGGTGCCCTGCGCCACAGTTCACTCGGTGCCCTGCGCCACAGTTCACCCGGTGCCCTGCGCCACAGTTCACTCGGTGCCTGATGCACAGTTCACTCGGTGCCCTGCGCCACAGTTCACTCGGTGCCCAGCGCCACAGTTCACTCGGTGCCCTGCGCCACAGTTCACTCGGTGCCTGATGCACAGTTCACTCGGTGCCCTGCGCCACAGTTCACCCGTTGCCCTGCGCCACAGTTCACCCGGTACCCTGCGCCACAGTTCAAACGGTGCCTGATGCACAGTTCACTTGGTGCCCTGCGCCACAGTTCACTCGGTGCCTGATGCACAGTTCACTCGGTGCCCTGCGCCACAGTTCACTCGGTGCCCTGCGCCACAGTTCACCAGGTGCCTGATGCACAGTTCACTCGGTGCCCTGCGCCACAGTTCACCCGGTGCCCTGCGCCACAGTTCACCCGGTACACTGCGCCACAGTTCACTCGGTGCCCTGCGCCACAGTTCACTCGGTGCCCTGCGCCACAGTTCACTCGGTGCCTGATGCACAGTTCACTCGGTGCCCTGCGCCACAGTTCACCCGTTGCCCTGCGCCACAGTTCACCCGGTACCCTGCGCCACAGTTCACTCGGTGCCTGATGCACAGTTCACTCGGTGCCCTGCGCCACAGTTCACTCGGTGCCTTGCGCCACAGTTCACCCGGTGCCCTGCGCCACAGTTCACCCGGTGCCTGATGCACATTTCACTCGGTGCCCTGCGCCACAGTTCACCCGGTGCCCTGCGCCACAGTTCACTCAGTGCCTGATGCACAGTTCACCCGGTGCCCTGCGCCACAGTTCACTCGGTGCCTGCTGCACAGTTCACTCGGTGCCCTGCGCCACAACTCACTCGGTGCCCTGCGCCACAGTTCACTCGGTGCCCTGCGCCACAGTTCACTCGGTTCCCTGCGCCACAGTTCACTCGGTGCCCTGCGCCACAGTTCACTCGGTGCCCTGCGCCACAGTTCACTCGGTGCCCTGCGCCAAAGTTAACCCGGTGCCCTGCGCCACAGTTCACTCGGTGACCTGCGCCACAGTTAACCCGGTGCCCTGCGCAACAGTTAACCCGGTGCCCTGCGCCACAGTTCACTCGGTGCCCTGCGCCACAGTTCACTCGGTGCCCTGCGCCACAGTTATCCCGGTGCCCTGCGCCACAGTTAACCCGGTGCCCTGCGCCACAGTTCACTCGGTGCCCTGCGCCACAGTTAACCTGGTGCCTTGCGCCACAGTTAACCCGGTGCCCTGCGCCACAGTTCACTCGGTGCCCTGCGCCACAGTTAACCTGGTGCCTTGCGCCACAGTTAACCCGGTGCCCTGCGCCACAGTTCACTCGGTTCCCTGCGCCACAGTTCACTCGGTGCCCTGCGCCACAGTTCACTCGGTGCCCTGCGCCACAGTTCACTCGGTGCCCTGCGCCAAAGTTAACCCGGTGCCCTGCGCCACAGTTCACTCGGTGACCTGCGCCACAGTTAACCCGGTGCCCTGCGCAACAGTTAACCCGGTGCCCTGCGCCACAGTTCACTCGGTGCCCTGCGCCACAGTTCACTCGGTGCCCTGCGCCACAGTTAACCCGGTGCCCTGCGCCACAGTTAACCCGGTGCCCTGCGCCACAGTTCACTCGGTGCCCTGCGCCACAGTTAACCTGGTGCCTTGCGCCACAGTTAACCCGGTGCCCTGCGCCACAGTTCACCCGGTGCCCTGCGCCACAGTTCACCCGGTGCCTGATGCACAGTTCATCCGGTGCCCTGCGCCACAGTTCCCTCGGTGCCCTGCGCCACAGTTCCCTCGGTGCCCTGCGCCACAGTTAACCCGGTGCCCTGCGCCACAGTTCACTCGGTGCCCTGCGCCACAGTTAACCTGGTGCCTTGCGCCACAGTTAACCCGGTGCCCTGCGCCACAGTTCACCCGGTGCCCTGCGCCACAGTTCACCCGGTGCCTGATGCACAGTTCATCCGGTGCCCTGCGCCACAGTTCCCTCGGTGCCCTGCGCCACAGTTCCCTCGGTGCCCTGCGCCACAGTTCCCTCGGTGCCCTGCGCCACAGTTCACTCGGTGCCCTGCGCCACAGTTCACTCGGTGCCATGTGCCACAGTTCAACCGGTGCCCTGCGCCACAGTTCACCTGGTGCCCTGCGCCAACGTTCACTCGGTGCCTGACGCAAAGTTCACACGGTGCCCTGCGCCACATTTCACCCGGTGCCCTGCGCCACAGTTCACCCGGTGCCCTGCGCCACATTTCACACGGTGCCCTGCGCCACACTTCACTCGGTGCCCTGCGTCACACTTCACTCGGTGCCCTGCGCCACACTTCACTCGGTGCCCTGCGCCACACTTCACTCGGTGCCTGATGCACAGTTCACTCGGTGCCCTGCGCCACAGTTCACTCGGTGCCCTGCGCCACAGTTAACCCGGTGCCCTGATGCACAGTTCACCCGGTGCCCTGCGCCACAGTTCCCTCCGTGCCCTGCGCCACAGTTCACTCGGTGCCCTGCGCCACAGTTCACTCGGTGCGCTGCGCCACACTTCACTCGGTACCCTGCGCCACACTTCACTCGGTGCCCTGCGCCACACTTCACTCGGTGCCCTGCGCCACACTTCACTCGGTGCCCTGCGCCACACTTCACTCGGTGCCCTGTGCCACAGTTCACTCGGTGCCCTGATGCACAGTTCACTCGGTGCCCTGAGCCACAGTTCACTCGGTGCCCTGCGCCACAGTTCACTCGGTGCCCTGCGCCACAGTTCACTCGGTGCCCTGCGCCACAGTTCACCCGGTGCCCTGCGCCACAGTTCACTCCGTGGCTGATGCACAGTTCACTCGGTGCCCTGCGCCACAGTTCACTCGGTGCCCTGCGCCACAGTTCACTCGGTGCCCTGCGCCACAGTTCACTCGGTGCCCTGCGCCACAGTTCACTCGGTGCCCTGCGCCACAGTTCACTCGGTGCCCTGCGCCACAGTTAACCCGGTGCCCTGCGCCACAGTTCACCCGCTGCCCTGATGCACAGTTCACCCGGTGCCCTGCGCCACAGTTCACACGGTGCCCTGCGCAACAGTTCACTCGGTGCCTGATGCACAGTTCACCCGGTGCCCTGCGCCACAGTTTCCTCCGTGCCCTGCGCCACAGTTCACTCGGTGCCCTGCGAAACAGTTCACTCGGTGCGCTGCGCCACAGTTCACTCGGTGCCCTGCGCCACACTTCACCCGGTGCCCTGATGCACAGTTCACTCGGTGCCCTGCGCCACAGTTCACTCGGTGCCCTGCGCCACAGTTCACTCGGTGCCCTGCGCCACAGTTCACTCGGTGCCTGATGCACAGATCACTCGGTGCCCTGCGCCACAGTTAACCCGGTGCCCTGCGCCACAGTTCACCCGGTGCCATGCGCCACAGTTCACTCGGTGCCTGATGCACAGTTCACTCGGTGCCCTGTGCCACAGTTCACTCGGTGCCCTGCACCACAGTTCACTCGGTGCCCTGCGCCACAGTTCACTCGGTGCCCTGCGCCACAGTTAACCCGGTGCCCTGTGCCACAGTTCACCCGGTGCCCTGATGCACAGTTCACTCGGTGCCCTGCGCCACAGTTCACTCGGTGCCCTGCGCCACAGTTCACTCGGTGCCCTGCGCCACAGTTCACCCGGTGCCCTGCGCCACAGTTCACCCGGTGCCTGATGCACAGTTCACTCGGTTCCCTGCTCCACAGTTCACTCGGTGCCCTGCGCCACAGTTCACTCGGTGCCCTGAGCCACAGTTAACCCGGTGCCCTGCGCCACAGTTAACCCGGTGCCCTGCGCCACACTTCACTCGGTGCCATGCGCCACACTTCACTCGGTGCCCTGCGCCACACTTCACTCGGTGCCTGATGCACAGTTCACTCGGTGCCCTGCGCCACAGTTCACTTGGTACCCTGCGCCACAGTTCACTCGGTGCCCGGCGTCACACTTCACTCGGTGCCCTGCGCCACACTTCACTCGGTGCCCTGCGCCACACTTCACTCGGTGCCCTGCGCCACACTTCACTCGGTGCCCTGCGCCACACTTCACTCGGTGCCTGATGCACAGTTCACTCGGTGCCCTGCGCCACAGTTCACTTGGTGCCCTGCGCCACAGTTCACTCGGTGCCCGGCGACAGTTCACTCGGTGCCCTGCGCCACACTTGACTCGGTGCCCTGCGCCACACTTCACTCGGTGCCCTGCGCCACACTTCACTCGGTGCCCTGCGCCACACTTCACTCGGTGCCCTGCGCCACAGTTCACTCGGTGCCTGATGCACAGTTCACTCGGCGCCCTGCACCACAGTTCACTCGGTGCCCTGCGCCACAGTTCACTCGGTGCCTGATGCACAGTTCACTCGGTGCCCTGCGCCACAGTTCACTCGGTGCCCTGCGCCACAGTTCACTCGGTGCCCTGCGCCACAGTTCACTCGGTGCCTGATGCACAGTTCACTCGGTGCCCTGCGCCACAGTTAACCCGGTGCCCTGCGCCACAGTTCACCCGGTGCCCTGCGCCACAGTTCACCCGGTGCCCTGCGCCACAGTTCACTCGGTGCCTGATGCACAGTTCACTCGGTGCCCTGCGCCACACTTCACTCGGTGCCCTGCGCCACAGTTAACCCGGTGCCCTGCGCCACAGTTCACCCGGTGCCCTGCGCCACAGTTCACCCGGTGCCCTGCGCCACAGTTCACCCGGTGCCTGATGCACAGTTCACTCGGTGCCCTGCGCCACAGTTCACTCGGTGCCCTGCGCCACAGTTCACTCGGTGCCCTGCGCCACAGTTCACTCGGTGCCCTGCGCGACAGTTAACCCGGTGCCCTGCGCCACAGTTCACCCGGTGCCCTGATGCACAGTTCACTCGGTGCCCTGCGCCACAGTTCACTCGGTGCCCTGCGCCACAGTTCACTCGGTGCCCTGCGCCACAGTTCACTCGGTGCCCGGCGACACAGTTCACTCGGTGCCTGATGCACAGTTCACCCGGTGCCCGGCGCCACAGTTCACTCGGTGCCCTGCGCCACAGTTCACTCGGTGCCTGATGCACAGTTCACTCGGTGCCCTGCGACACAGTTAACCCGGTGCCCTGCGCCACAGTTCACTCGGTGCCCTGCGCCACAGTTCACTCGGTGCCCTGCGCCACAGTTCACTCGGTGCCCTGTGCCACACTTCACTCGGTGCCCTGCGCCACACTTCACTCGGTGCCCTGCGCCACACTTCACTCGGTGCCTGATGCACAGTTCACTCGGTGCCCTGCGCCACAGTTCACTTGGTACCCTGCGCCACAGTTCACTCGGTGCCCGGCGCTACACTTCACTCGGTGCCCTGCGCCACACTTCACTCGGTGCCCTGCGCCACACTTCACTCGGTGCCCTGCGCCACACTTCACTCGGTGCCCTGCGCCACACTTCACTCGGTGCCCTGCGCCACACTTCACTCGGTGCCTGATGCACAGTTCACTCGGTGCCCTGCGCCACAGTTCACTCGGTGCCCGGCGACAGTTCACTCGGTGCACTGCGCCACACTTGACTCGGTGCCCTGCGCCACACTTCACTCGGTGCCCTGCGCCACACTTCACTCGGTGCCCTGCGCCACACATCACTCGGTGCCCTGCGCCACAGTTCACTCGGTGCCTGATGCACAGTTCACTCGGCGCCCTGCACCACAGTTCACTCGGTGCCCTGCGCCACAGTTCACTCGGTGCCTGATGCGCAGTTTACTCGGTGCCCTGCGCCACAGTTCACTCGGTGCCCTGCGCCACAGTTCACTCGGTGCCCTGCGCCACAGTTCACTCGGTGCCTGATGCACAGTTCACTCGGTGCCCTGCGCCACAGTTCACCCGGTGCCCAGCGCCACAGTTCACTCGGTGCCTGATGCACAGTTCACTCGGTGCCCTGCGCCACAGTTCACTCGGTGCCCTGCGCCACAGTTTACCCGGTGCCCTGCGCCACAGTTCACCCGGTGCTCTGCGCCACAGTTCACCCGTTGCCCTGCGCCACAGTTCACCCGGTGCCTGATGCACAGTTCACTCGGTGCCCTGCGCCACAGTTCACTCGGTGCCCTGCGCCACAGTTCACTCGGTGCCCTGCGCCACAGTTCACTCGGTGCCCTGCGCCACAGTTAACCCGGTGCCCTGCGCCACAGTTCACCCGGTGCCCTGATGCACAGTTCACTCGGTGCCCTGCGCCACAGTTCACTCGGTGCCCTGCGCCACAGTTCACTCGGTGCCCTGCGCCACAGTTCACTCGGTGCCCGGCGACACAGTTCACTCGGTGCCTGATGCACAGTTCACCCGGTGCCCGGCGCCACAGTTAACCCGGTGCCCTGCGCCACACTTCACTCGGTGCCCTGCGCCACAGTTCACTCGGTGCCCTGCGCCACAGTTCACTCGGTGCCCTGCGCCACAGTTCACTCGGTGCCTGATGCACAGTTCACTCGGTGCCCTGCGACACAGTTAACCCGGTGCCCTGCGCCACAGTTCACTCGGTGCCCTGCGCCACAGTTCACTCGGTGCCCTGCGCCACACTTCACTCGGTGCCCTGCGCCACACTTCACTCGGTGCCCTGCGCCACACTTCACTCGGTGCCCTGCGCCACACTTCACTCGGTGCCTGATGCACAGTTCACTCGGTGCCCTGCGCCACAGTTCACTTGGTACCCTGCGCCACACTTCACTCGGTGCCCGGCGCCACACTTCACTCGGTGCCCTGCGCCACACTTCACTCGGTGCCCTGCGCCACACTTCACTCGGTGCCCTGCGCCACACTTCACTCGGTGCCCTGCGCCACACTTCACTCGGTGCCCTGCGCCACACTTCACTCGGTGCCTGATGCACAGTTCACTCGGTGCCCTGCGCCACAGTTCACTTGGTGCCCTGCGCCACAGTTCACTCGGTGCCCGGCGACAGTTCACTCGGTGCCCTGCGCCACACTTGACTCGGTGCCCTGCGCCACACTTGACTCGGTGCCCTGCGCCACACTTCACTCGGTGCCCTGCGCCACACTTCACTCGGTGCCCTGCGCCACACTTCACTCGGTGCCCTGCGCCACAGTTCACTCGGTGCCTGATGCACAGTTCACTCGGCGCCCTGCACCACAGTTCACTCGGTGCCCTGCGCAACAGTTCACTCGGTGCCTGATGCACAGTTCACTCGGTGCCCTGCGCCACAGTTCACTCGGTGCCCTGCGCCACAGTTCACTCGGTGCCCTGTGCCACAGTTCACTCGGTGCCTGATGCACAGTTCACTCGGTGCCCTGCGCCACAGTTAACCCGGTGCCCTGCGCCACAGTTCACCCGGTGCCCTGCGCCACAGTTCACCCGGTGCCCTGCGCCACAGTTCACTCGGTGCCAGATGCACAGTTCACTCGGTGCCCTGCGCCACAGTTCACTCGGTGCCCTGCGCCACAGTTAACCCGGTGCCCTGCGCCACAGTTCACCCGGTGCCCTGCGCCACAGTTCACCCGGTGCCCTGCGCCACAGTTCACCCGGTGCCTGATGCACAGTTCACTCGGTGCCCTGCGCCACAGTTCACTCGGTGCCCTGCGCCACAGTTCACTCGGTGCCCTGCGCCACAGTTCACTCGGTGCCCTGCGCCACAGTTAACCCGGTGCCCTGCGCCACAGTTCACCCGGTGCCCTGATGCACAGTTCACTCGGTGCCCTGCGCCACAGTTCACTTGGTGCCCTGCGCCACTGTTCACTCGGTGCCCTGCGCCACAGTTCACTCGGTGCCCGGCGACACAGTTCACTCGGTGCCTGATGCACAGTTCACCCGGTGCAGGGCGCCACAGTTAACCCGGTGCCCTGCGCCACACTTCACTCGGTGCCCTGCGCCACAGTTCACTCGGTGCCCTGCGCCACAGTTCACTCGGTGCCCTGCGCCACAGTTCACTCGGTGCCCTGCGCCACAGTTCACTCGGTGCCTGATGCACAGTTCACTCGGTGCCCTGCGACACAGTTAACCCGGTGTCCTGCGCCACAGTTCACTCGGTGCCCTGCGCCACAGTTCACTCGGTGCCCTGCGCCACAGTTAACCCGGTGCCCTGCGCCACAGTTCACCCGGTGCCCTGATGCACAGTTCACTCGGTGCCCTGCGCCACAGTTCACTCGGTGCCCTGCGCCACAGTTCACTCGGTGCCCTGCGCCACAGTTCACTCGGTGCCCTGCGCCACAGTTCACTCGGTGCCTGATGCACAGTTCACTCGGTGCCCTGCGACACAGTTAACCCGGTGCCCTGCGCCACAGTTCACTCGTTGCCCTGCGCCACAGTTCACTCGGTGCCCTGCGCCACAGTTAACCCGGTGCCCTGCGCCACAGTTCACCCGGTGCCCTGATGCACAGTTCACTCGGTGCCCTGCGCCACAGTTCACTCGGTGCCCTGCGCCACAGTTCACTCGGTGCCCTGCGCCACAGTTCACTCGGTGCCCGGCGACACAGTTCACTCGGTGCCTGATGCACAGTTCACCCGGTGCCCGGCGCCACAGTTCACTCGGTGCCCTGCGCCACAGTTCACTCGGTGCCTGATGCACAGTTCACTCGGTGCCCTGCGACACAGTTAACCCGGTGCCCTGCGCCACAGTTCACTCGGTGCCCTGCGCCACAGTTCACTCGGTGCCCTGCGCCACAGTTCACTCGGTGCCCTGTGCCACACTTCACTCGGTGCCCTGCGCCACACTTCACTCGGTGCCCTGCGCCACACTTCACTCGGTGCCTGATGCACAGTTCACTCGGTGCCCTGCGCCACAGTTCACTTGGTACCCTGCGCCACAGTTCACTCGGTGCCCGGCGCTACACTTCACTCGGTGCCCTGCGCCACACTTCACTCGGTGCCCTGCGCCACACTTCACTCGGTGCCCTGCGCCACACTTCACTCGGTGCCCTGCGCCACACTTCACTCGGTGCCCTGCGCCACACTTCACTCGGTGCCTGATGCACAGTTCACTCGGTGCCCTGCGCCACAGTTCACTCGGTGCCCGGCGACAGTTCACTCGGTGCACTGCGCCACTCTTGACTCGGTGCCCTGCGCCACACTTCACTCGGTGCCCTGCGCCACACTTCACTCGGTGCCCTGCGCCACACATCACTCGGTGCCCTGCGCCACAGTTCACTCGGTGCCTGATGCACAGTTCACTCGGCGCCCTGCACCACAGTTCACTCGGTGCCCTGCGCCACAGTTCACTCGGTGCCTGATGCGCAGTTTACTCGGTGCCCTGCGCCACAGTTCACTCGGTGCCCTGCGCCACAGTTCACTCGGTGCCCTGCGCCACAGTTCACTCGGTGCCTGATGCACAGTTCACTCGGTGCCCTGCGCCACAGTTAACCCGGTGCCCTGCGCCACAGTTCACCCGGTGCCCTGCGCCACAGTTCACCCGGTGCCCAGCGCCACAGTTCACTCGGTGCCTGATGCACAGTTCACTCGGTGCCCTGCGCCACAGTTCACTCGGTGCCCTGCGCCACAGTTTACCCGGTGCCCTGCGCCACAGTTCACCCGGTGCTCTGCGCCACAGTTCACCCGTTGCCCTGCGCCACAGTTCACCCGGTGCCTGATGCACAGTTCACTCGGTGCCCTGCGCCACAGTTCACTCGGTGCCCTGCGCCACAGTTCACTCGGTGCCCTGCGCCACAGTTCACTCGGTGCCCTGCGCCACAGTTAACCCGGTGCCCTGCGCCACAGTTCTCCCGGTGCCCTGATGCACAGTTCACTCGGTGCCCTGCGCCACAGTTCACTCGGTGCCCTGCGCCACAGTTCACTCGGTGCCCTGCGCCACAGTTCACTCGGTGCCCGGCGACACAGTTCACTCGGTGCCTGATGCACAGTTCACCCGGTGCCCGGCGCCACAGTTAACCCGGTGCCCTGCGCCACACTTCACTCGGTGCCCTGCGCCACAGTTCACTCGGTGCCCTGCGCCACAGTTCACTCGGTGCCCTGCGCCACAGTTCACTCGGTGCCTGATGCACAGTTCACTCGGTGCCCTGCGACACAGTTAACCCGGTGCCCTGCGCCACAGTTCACTCGGTGCCCTGCGCCACAGTTCACTCGGTGCCCTGCGCCACACTTCACTCGGTGCCCTGCGCCACACTTCACTCGGTGCCCTGCGCCACACTTCACTCGGTGCCCTGCGCCACACTTCACTCGGTGCCTGATGCACAGTTCACTCGGTGCCCTGCGCCACAGTTCACTTGGTACCCTGCGCCACACTTCACTCGGTGCCCGGCGCCACACTTCACTCGGTGCCCTGCGCCACACTTCACTCGGTGCCCTGCGCCACACTTCACTCGGTGCCCTGCGCCACACTTCACTCGGTGCCCTGCGCCACACTTCACTCGGTGCCCTGCGCCACACTTCACTCGGTGCCTGATGCACAGTTCACTCGGTGCCCTGCGCCACAGTTCACTTGGTGCCCTGCGCCACAGTTCACTCGGTGCCCGGCGACAGTTCACTCGGTGCCCTGCGCCACACTTGACTCGGTGCCCTGCGCCACACTTGACTCGGTGCCCTGCGCCACACTTCACTCGGTGCCCTGCGCCACACTTCACTCGGTGCCCTGCGCCACACTTCACTCGGTGCCCTGCGCCACAGTTCACTCGGTGCCTGATGCACAGTTCACTCGGCGCCCTGCACCACAGTTCACTCGGTGCCCTGCGCCACAGTTCACTCGGTGCCTGATGCACAGTTCACTCGGTGCCCTGCGCCACAGTTCACTCGGTGCCCTGCGCCACAGTTCACTCGGTGCCCTGCGCCACAGTTCACTCGGTGCCTGATGCACAGTTCACTCGGTGCCCTGCGCCACAGTTAACCCGGTGCCCTGCGCCACAGTTCACCCGGTGCCCTGCGCCACAGTTCACCCGGTGCCCTGCGCCACAGTTCACTCGGTGCCAGATGCACAGTTCACTCGGTGCCCTGCGCCACAGTTCACTCGGTGCCCTGCGCCACAGTTAACCCGGTGCCCTGCGCCACAGTTCACCCGGTGCCCTGCGCCACAGTTCACCCGGTGCCCTGCGCCACAGTTCACCCGGTGCCTGATGCACAGTTCACTCGGTGCCCTGCGCCACAGTTCACTCGGTGCCCTGCGCCACAGTTCACTCGGTGCCCTGCGCCACAGTTCACTCGGTGCCCTGCGCCACAGTTAACCCGGTGCCCTGCGCCACAGTTCACCCGGTGCCCTGATGCACAGTTCACTCGGTGCCCTGCGCCACAGTTCACTTGGTGCCCTGCGCCACTGTTCACTCGGTGCCCTGCGCCACAGTTCACTCGGTGCCCGGCGACACAGTTCACTCGGTGCCTGATGCACAGTTCACCCGGTGCCCGGCGCCACAGTTAACCCGGTGCCCTGCGCCACACTTCACTCGGTGCCCTGCGCCACAGTTCACTCGGTGCCCTGCGCCACAGTTCACTCGGTGCCCTGCGCCACAGTTCACTCGGTGCCCTGCGCCACAGTTCACTCGGTGCCTGATGCACAGTTCACTCGGTGCCCTGCGACACAGTTAACCCGGTGTCCTGCGCCACAGTTCACTCGGTGCCCTGCGCCACAGTTCACTCGGTGCCCTGCGCCACAGTTAACCCGGTGCCCTGCGCCACAGTTCACCCGGTGCCCTGATGCACAGTTCACTCGGTGCCCTGCGCCACAGTTCACTCGGTGCCCTGCGCCACAGTTCACTCGGTGCCCTGCGCCACAGTTCACTCGGTGCCCTGCGCCACAGTTCACTCGGTGCCTGATGCACAGTTCACTCGGTGCCCTGCGACACAGTTAACCCGGTGCCCTGCGCCACAGTTCACTCGGTGCCCTGCGCCACAGTTCACTCGGTGCCCTGCGCCACAGTTAACCCGGTGCCCTGCGCCACAGTTCACCCGGTGCCCTGATGCACAGTTCACTCGGTGCCCTGCGCCACAGTTCACTCGGTGCCCTGCGCCACAGTTCACTCGGTGCCCTGCGCCACAGTTTACTCGGTGCCCTGCGCCACAGTTGACTCTGTGCCCTGCGCCACAGTTCACTCGGTGCCCAGCGCCACAGTTCACTCGGTGCCCTGCGCCACAGTTCACTCGGTGCCCTCCGCCACAGTTCACTCGGTGCCCTGCGCCACAGTTGACCCGGTGCCCTGATGCACAGTTCACTCGGTGCCCTGCGCCACAGTTCACCCGGTGCCCTGCGCCACAGTTCACTCGGTGCCCTGTGCCACAGTTCACTCGATGCCCTGCGCCACAGTTAACCCGGTGCCCTGCGCCACAGTTCACCCGGTGGCCTGATGCACAGTTCACTCGGTGCCCTGCGCCACAGTTCACTCGGTGCCCTGCGCCACAGTTCACTCGGTGCCCTGCGCCACAGTTCACACGGTGCCCTGCGCCACAGTTCACTCGGTGACTGATGCACAGTTCACTCGTTGCCCTGCGCCACACTTCACTCGGTGCCCTGCGCCACAGTTCACTCGGAGCCCTGCGCCACAGTTCACTCGGTGCCCTGCGCCACAGTTAACCCGGTGCCCTGCGCCACAGTTCACTCGGTGCCTGATGCACAGTTCACCCGGTGCCCTGCGCCACAGTTCCCTCGGTGCCCTGCGCCACACATCACTCGGTGCCCTGCGCCACACTTCACTCGGTGCCCTGCCCCACACTTCACTCGGTGCCCTGCGCCACACTTCACTCGGTGCCCAAGGGCACACTTCACTCGGTGCCCTGCGCCACACTTCACCCTGTGCCCTGCGCCACAGTTCACCCGGTGCCCTGCGCCACAGTTCACTCGGTGCCTGATGCACAGATCACTCGGTGCCCTGCGCCACAGTTCACTCGGTGCCCTGCGCCACAGTTCACTCGGTGCCTGATGCACAGTTCACTCGGTGCCCTGCGCCACAGTTCACCCGGTGCCCTGCGCCACAGTTCACTCGGTGCCTGATGCACAGTTCACTCGGTGCCCTGCGCCACAGTTCACTCGGTGCCCTGTGCCACAGTTCACTCGGTGCCCTGCGCCACAGTTCACTCGGTGCCTGATGCACAGTTCACTCGGTGCCCTGCGCCACAGTTCACCCGTTGCCCTGCGCCACAGTTCACCCGGTACCCTGCGCCACAGTTCACTCGGTGCCTGATGCACAGTTCACTTGGTGCCCTGCGCCACAGTACACTCGGTGCCTGATGCACATTTCACTCGGTGCCCTGCGCCACAGTTCACTCGGTGCCCTGCGCCACAGTTCACTCGGTGCCCTGCGCCACAGTTCACTCGGTGCCTGATGCACAGTTCACTCGGTGCCGTGCGCCACAGTTCACCCGGTGCCCTGCGCCACAGTTCACTCGGTGCCTGCTGCACAGTTCACTCGGTGCCCTGCGCCACAGCTCACTCGGTGCCCTGCGCCACAGTTCACTCGGTGCCCTGCGCCAAAGTTCACTCGGTGCCCTGCGCCACAGTTCACTCGGTGCCTGATGCACAGTTCACTCGGTGCCCTGCGCCACAGTTCACCCGGTGCCCTGCGCCACAGTTCACCCGGTACACTGCGCCACAGTTCACTCGGTGCCTGATGCACAGTTCACTCGGTTATTTGCGCCACAGTTCACTCGGTGCCCTGCGCCACAGTTCACCCGGTGCCCTGCGACACAGTTCACTCGGTGCCTGATGCACAGTTCACTCGGTGCCCTGCGCCACAGTTCACCCGTTGCCCTGCGCCACAGTTCACCCGGTACCCTGCGCCACAGTTCACTCGGTGCCTGATGCACAGTTCACTCGGTGCCCTGCGCCACAGTTCACTCGGTGCCTTGCGCCACAGTTCACCCGGTGCCCTGCGCCACAGTTCACCCGGTGCCTGATGCACATTTCACTCTGTGCCCTGTGCCACAGTTCACCCGGTGCCCTGCGCCACAGTTCACTCAGTGCCTGATGCACAGTTCACCCGGTGCCCTGCGCCACAGTTCACTCGGTGCCTGCTGCACAGTTCACTCGGTGCCCTGCGCCACAGTTCACTCGGTGCCCTGCGCCAAAGTTAACCCGGTGCCCTGCGCCACAGTTCACTCGGTGCCCTGCGCCACAGTTCACTCGGTGCCCTGCGCCACAGTTCACTCGGTGCCCTGCGCCAAAGTTAACCCGGTGCCCTGCGCCACAGTTCACTCGGTGCCCTGCGCCACAGTTAACCCGGTGCCCTGCGCCACAGTTAACCCGGTGCCCTGCGCCACAGTTCACTCGGTGCCCTGCGCCACAGTTCACTCGGTGCCCTGCGCCACAGTTCACTCGGTGCCCTGCGCCAAAGTTAACCCGGTGCCCTGCGCCACAGTTCACTCGGTGCCCTGCGCCACAGTTAACCCGGTGCCCTGCGCCACAGTTAACCCGGTGCCCTGCGCCACAGTTCACTCGGTGCCCTGCGCCACAGTTCACTCGGTGCCCTGCGCCACAGTTAACCCGGTGCCCTGCGCCACAGTTAACCCGGTGCCCTGCGCCACAGTTCACTCGGTGCCCTGCGCCACAGTTAACCCGGTGCCTTGCGCCACAGTTAACCCGGTGCCCTGCGCCACAGTTCACCCGGTGCCCTGCGCCACAGTTCACCCGGTGCCCTGCGCCACAGTTCACCCGGTGCCTGATGCACAGTTCACCCGGTGACCTGCGCCACAGTTCCCTCGGTGCCCTGCGCCACAGTTCCCTCGGTGCCCTGCGCCATAGTTCCCTCGGTGCCCTGCGCCACAGTTCCCTCGGTGCCCTGCGCCACAGTTCACTCGGTGCCCTGCGCCACAGTTCACTCGGTGCCATGCGCCACAGTTCACCCGGTGCCCTGCGCCACAGTTCACTCGGTGCCCTGCGCCAAAGTTCACTCGGTGCCTGACGCACAGTTCACACGGTGCCCTGCGCCTCAGTTCACCCGGTGCCCTGCGCCACAGTTCACCCGGTGCCCTGCGCCACATTTCACTCGGTGCCCTGCGCCACAGTTCACTCGGTGCCCTGCGTCACACTTCACTCGGTGCCCTGCGCCACACTTCACTCGGTGCCCTGCGCCACACTTCACTCGGTGCCTGATGCACAGTTCACTCGGTGCCCTGCGCCACAGTTCACTCGGTGCCCTGCGCCACAGTTAACCCGGTGCCCTGATGCACAGTTCACCCGGTGCCCTGCGCCACAGTTCCCTCCGTGCCCTGCGCCACAGTTCACTCGGTGCCCTGCGCCACAGTTCACTCGGTGCGCTGCGCCACACTTCACTCGGTACCCTGCGCCACACTTCACTCGGTGCCCTGCGCCACACTTCACTCGGTGCCCTGCGCCACACTTCACTCGGTGCCCTGCGCCACACTTCACTCGGTGCCCTGTGCCACAGTTCATTCGGTGCCCTGATGCACAGTTCACTCGGTGCCCTAAGCCACAGTTCACTCGGTGCCCTGCGCCATAGTTCACTCGGTGCCCTGCACCACAGTTCACTCGGTGCCCTGCGCCACAGTTCACTCGGTGCCTGATGCACAGTTCACATGGTGCCCTGCGCCACAGTTCACCCGGTGCCCTGCGCCACAGTTCACTCCGTGGCTGATGCACAGTTCACTCGGTGCCCTGCGCCACAGTTCACTCGGTGCCCTGCGCCACAGTTCACTCGGTGCCCTGCGCCACAGTTCACTCGGTGCCCTGCGCCACAGTTCACTCGGTGCCCTGCGCCACAGTTCACTCGGTGCCCTGCGCCACAGTTAACCCGGTGCCCTGCGCCACAGTTCACCCGGTGCCCTGATGCACAGTTCACCCGGTGCCCTGCGCCACAGTTCACACGGTGCCCTGCGCCACAGTTCACTCGGTGCCTGATGCACAGTTCACCCGGTGCCCTGCGCCACAGTTCCCTCCGTGCCCTGCGCCACAGTTCACTCGGTGCCCTGCGAAACAGTTCACTCAGTGCGCTGCGCCACAGTTCACTCGGTGCCCTGCGCCACACTTCACTCGGTGCCCTGCGCCACACTTCACTCGGTGCCCTGCGCCACAGTTCACTCGGTGCCCTGCGCCACAGTTCACACGGTGCCCTGCGCCACAGTTCACACGGTGACTGATGCACAGTTCACACGTTGCCCTGCGCCACACTTCACTCGGTGCCCTGCGCCACAGTTCACTCGGAGCCCTGCGCCACAGTTCACTCGGTGCCCTGCGCCACAGTTAACCCGGTGCCCTGCGCCACAGTTCACTCGGTGCCTGATGCACAGTTCACCCGGTGCCCTGCGCCACAGTTCCCTCGGTGCCCTGCGCCACACATCACTCGGTGCCCTGCGCCACACTTCACTCGGTGCCCTGCCCCACACTTCACTCGGTGCCCTGCGCCACACTTCACTCGGTGCCCAAGGGCACACTTCACTCGGTGCCCTGCGCCACACTTCACCCTGTGCCCTGCGCCACAGTTCACCCGGTGGCCTGCGCCTCAGTTCACTCGGTTCCTGATGCACAGATCACTCGGTGCCCTGCGCCACAGTTCACTCGGTGCCCTGCGCCACAGTTCACTCGGTGCCCTGCGCCACAGTTCACTCGGTGCCCTGCACCACAGTTCACCCGGTGCCCTGCGCCACAGTTCACTCGGTGCCTGATGCACAGTTCACTCGGTGCCCTGCGCCACAGTTCACTCGGTGCCCTGTGCCACAGTTCACTCGGTGCCCTGCGCCACAGTTCACTCGGTGCCTGATGCACAGTTCACTCGGTGCCCTGCGCCACAGTTCACCCGTTGCCCTGCGCCTCAGTTCACCCGGTACCCTGCGCCACAGTTCACTCGGTGCCTGATGCACAGTTCACTTGGTGCCCTGCGCCACAGTACACTCGGTGCCTGATGCACAGTTCACTCGGTGCCCTGCGCCACAGTTCACTCGGTGCCCTGCGCCACAGTTCACTCGGTGCCCTGCGCCACAGTTCACTCGGTGCCTGATGCACAGTTCACTCGGTGCCGTCCGCCACAGTTCACCCGGTGCCCTGCGCCACAGTTCACTCGGTGCCTGCTGCACAGTTCACTCGGTGCCCTGCGCCACAGCTCACTCGGTGCCCTGCGCCACAGTTCACTCGGTGCCCTGCGCCAAAGTTCACTCGGTGCCCTGCGCCACAGTTCACTCGGTGCCTGATGCACAGTTCACTCGGTGCCCTGCGCCACAGTTCACCCGGTGCCCTGCGCCACAGTTCACCCGGTACACTGCGCCACAGTTCACTCGGTGCCTGATGCACAGTTCACTCGGTGCCCTGCGCCACAGTTCACTCGGTGTTCTGCGCCACAGTTCACCCGGTGCCCTGCGCCACAGTTCACTCGGTGCCTGATGCACAGTTCACTCGGTGCCCTGCGCCACAGTTCACCCGTTGCCCTGCGCCACAGTTCACCCGGTACCCTGCGCCACAGTTCACTCGGTGCCTGATGCACAGTTCACTCGGTGCCCTGCGCCACAGTTCACTCGGTGCCTTGCGCCATAGTTCACCCGGTGCCCTGCGCCACAGTTCACCCGGTGCCTGATGCACATTTCACTCGGTGCCCTGTGCCACAGTTCACCCGGTGCCCTGCGCCACAGTTCACTCAGTGCCTGATGCACAGTTCACCCGGTGCCCTGCGCCACAGTTCACTCGGTGCCTGCTGCACAGTTCACTCGGTGCCCTGCGCCACAGCTCACTCGGTGCCCTGCGCCACAGTTCACTCGGTGCCCTGCGCCACAGTTCACTCGGTGCCCTGCGCCACAGTTCACTCGGTGCCCTGCGCCACAGTTCACTCGGTGCCCTGCGCCACAGTTCACTCGGTGCCCTGCGCCAAAGTTAACCCGGTGCCCTGCGCCACAGTTCACTCGGTGCCCTGCGCCACAGTTAACCCGGTGCCCTGCGCCACAGTTAACCCGGTGCCCTGCGCCACAGTTCACTCGGTGCCCTGCGCCACAGTTCACTCGGTGCCCTGCGCCACAGTTCACTCGGTGCCCTGCGTCACACTTCACTCGGTGCCCTGCGCCACAGTTCACTCGGTGCCCTGCGCCACAGTTCACTCGGTGCCCTGCGCCACAGTTCACTCGGTGCCCTGCGCCACAGTTCACTCGGTGCCCTGCGCCACAGTTCACTCGGTGCCCTGCGCCAAAGTTAACCCGGTGCCCTGCGCCACAGATCACTCGGTGCCCTGCGCCACAGTTAACCCGGTGCCCTGCGCCACAGTTAACCCGGTGCCCTGCGCCACAGTTCACTCGGTGCCCTGCGCCACAGTTCACCCGGTGCCCTGCGCCACAGTTAACCCGGTGCCTTGCGCCACAGTTAACCCGGTGCCCTGCTCCACAGTTCACCCGGTGCCCTGCGCCACAGTTCACCCGGTGCCCTGCGCCACAGTTCACCCGGTGCCTGATGCACAGTTCACCCGGTGCCCTGCGCCACAGTTCCCTCGGTGCCCTGCGCCACAGTTCCCTCGGTGCCCTGCGCCACAGTTCCCTCGGTGCCCTGCGCCACAGTTCACTCGGTGCCCTGCGCCACAGTTCACTCGGTGCCATGCGCCACAGTTCACCCGGTGCCCTGCGCCACAGTTCACTCGGTGCCCTGCGCCAAAGTTCACTCGGTGCCTGACGCACAGTTCACACGGTGCCCTGCGCCACAGTTCACCCGGTGCCCTGCGCCACAGTTCACCCGGTGCCCTGCGCCACATTTCACTCGGTGCCCTGCGCCACAGTTCACTCGGTGCCCTGCGTCACACTTCACTCGGTGCCCTGCGCCACACTTCACTCGGTGCCCTGCGCCACACTTCACTCGGTGCCTGATGCACAGTTCACTCGGTGCCCTGCGCCACAGTTCACTCGGTGCCCTGCGCCACAGTTAACCCGGTGCCCTGATGCACAGTTCACCCGGTGCCCTGCGCCACAGTTCCCTCCGTGCCCTGCGCCACAGTTCACTCGGTGCCCTGCGCCACAGTTCACTCGGTGCGCTGCGCCACACTTCACTCGGTACCCTGCGCCACACTTCACTCGGTGCCCTGCGCCACACTTCACTCGGTGCCCTGCGCCACACTTCACTCGGTGACCTGCGCCACACTTCACTCGGTGCCCTGTGCCACAGTTCACTCGGTGCCCTGATGCACAGTTCACTCGGTGCCCTAAGCCACAGTTCACTCGGTGCCCTGCGCCATAGTTCACTCGGTGCCCTGCACCACAGTTCACTCGGTGCCCTGCGCCACAGTTCACTCGTTGCCTGATGCACAGTTCACTCGGTGCCCTGCGCCACAGTTCACCCGGTGCCCTGCGCCACAGTTCACTCCGTGGCTGATGCACAGTTCACTCGGTGCCCTGCGCCACAGTTAACCCGGTGCCCTGCGCCACAGTTCACTCGGTGCCCTGCGCCACAGTTAACCCGGTGCCTTGCGCCACAGTTAACCCGGTGCCCTGCGCCACAGTTCACCCGGTGCCCTGCGCCACAGTTCACCCGGTGCCCTGCGCCACAGTTCACCCGGTGCCTGATGCACAGTTCACCCGGTGCCCTGCGCCACAGTTCCCTCGGTGCCCTGCGCCACAGTTCCCTCGGTGCCCTGCGCCACAGTTCCCTCGGTGCCCTACGCCACAGTTCACTCGGTGCCCTGCGCCACAGTTCACTCGGTGCCATGCGCCACAGTTCACCCGGTGCCCTGCGCCACAGTTCACTCGGTGCCCTGCGCCACAGTTCACCCGGTGCCCTGCGACACAGTTCACTCGGTGCCTGATGCACAGTTCACTCGGTGCCCTGCGCCACAGTTCACCCGTTGCCCTGCGCCACAGTTCACCCGGTACCCTGCGCCACAGTTCACTCGGTGCCTGATGCACAGTTCACTCGGTGCCCTGCGCCACAGTTCACTCGGTGCCTTGCGCCACAGTTCACCCGGTGCCCTGCGCCACAGTTCACCCGGTGCCTGATGCACATTTCACTCTGTGCCCTGTGCCACAGTTCACCCGGTGCCCTGCGCCACAGTTCACTCAGTGCCTGATGCACAGTTCACCCGGTGCCCTGCGCCACAGTTCACTCGGTGCCTGCTGCACAGTTCACTCGGTGCCCTGCGCCACAGTTCACTCGGTGCCCTGCGCCAAAGTTAACCCGGTGCCCTGCGCCACAGTTCACTCGGTGCCCTGCGCCACAGTTCACTCGGTGCCCTGCGCCACAGTTCACTCGGTGCCCTGCGCCAAAGTTCACTCGGTGCCATGCGCCACAGTTCACCCGCTGCCCTGCGCCACAGTTCACTCGGTGCCCTGCGCCACAGTTCACCCGGTGCCCTGCGACACAGTTCACTCGGTGCCTGATGCACAGTTCACTCGGTGCCCTGCGCCACAGTTCACCCGTTGCCCTGCGCCACAGTTCACCCGGTACCCTGCGCCACAGTTCACTCGGTGCCTGATGCACAGTTCACTCGGTGCCCTGCGCCACAGTTCACTCGGTGCCTTGCGCCACAGTTCACCCGGTGCCCTGCGCCACAGTTCACCCGGTGCCTGATGCACATTTCACTCTGTGCCCTGTGCCACAGCTCACCCGGTGCCCTGCGCCACAGTTCACTCAGTGCCTGATGCACAGTTCACCCGGTGCCCTGCGCCACAGTTCACTCGGTGCCTGCTGCACAGTTCACTCGGTGCCCTGCGCCACAGTTCACTCGGTGCCCTGCGCCAAAGTTAACCCGGTGCCCTGCGCCACAGTTCACTCGGTGCCCTGCGCCACAGTTCACTCGGTGCCCTGCGCCACAGTTCACTCGGTGCCCTGCGCCAAAGTTAACCCGGTGCCCTGCGCCACAGTTCACTCGGTGCCCTGCGCCACAGTTAACCCGGTGCCCTGCGCCACAGTTAACCCGGTGCCCTGCGCCACAGTTCACTCGGTGCCCTGCGCCACAGTTCACTCGGTGCCCTGCGCCACAGTTCACTCGGTGCCCTGCGCCAAAGTTAACCCGGTGCCCTGCGCCACAGTTCACTCGGTGCCCTGCGCCACAGTTAACCCGGTGCCCTGCGCCACAGTTAACCCGGTGCCCTGCGCTACAGTTCACTCGGTGCCCTGCGCCACAGTTCACTCGGTGCCCTGCGCCACAGTTAACCCGGTGCCCTGCGCCACAGTTAACCCGGTGCCCTGCGCCACAGTTCACTCGGTGCCCTGCGCCACAGTTAACCCGGTGCCTTGCGCCACAGTTAACCCGGTGCCCTGCGCCACAGTTCACCCGGTGCCCTGCACCACAGTTCACCCGGTGCCCTGCGCCACAGTTCACCCGGTGCCTGATGCACAGTTCACCCGGTGCCCTGCGCCACAGTTCCCTCGGTGCCCTGCGCCACAGTTCCCTCGGTGCCCTGCGCCATAGTTCACTCGGTGCCCTGCGCCACAGTTCCCTCGGTGCCCTGCGCCACAGTTCACTCGGTGCCCTGCGCCACAGTTCACTCGGTGCCATGCGCCACAGTTCACCCGGTGCCCTGCGCCACAGTTCACTCGGTGCCCTGCGCCAAAGTTCACTCGGTGCCTGACGCACAGTTCACACGGTGCCCTGCGCCTCAGTTCACCCGGTGCCCTGCGCCACAGTTCACCCGGTGCCCTGCGCCACATTTCACTCGGTGCCCTGCGCCACAGTTCACTCGGTGCCCTGCGTCACACTTCACTCGGTGCCCTGCGCCACACTTCACTCGGTGCCCTGCGCCACACTTCACTCGATGCCTGATGCACAGTTCACTCGGTGCCCTGCGCCACAGTTCACTCGGTGCCCTGCGCCACAGTTAACCCGGTGCCCTGATGCACAGTTCACCCGGTGCCCTGCGCCACAGTTCCCTCCGTGCCCTGCGCCACAGTTCACTCGGTGCCCTGCGCCACAGTTCACTCGGTGCGCTGCGCCACACTTCACTCGGTACCCTGCGCCACACTTCACTCGGTGCCCTGCGCCACACTTCACTCGGTGCCCTGCGCCACACTTCACTCGGTGCCCTGCGCCACACTTCACTCGGTGCCCTGTGCCACAGTTCACTCGGTGCCCTGATGCACAGTTCACTCGGTGCCCTAAGCCACAGTTCACTCGGTGCCCTGCGCCATAGTTCACTCGGTGCCCTGCACCACAGTTCACTCGGTGCCCTGCGCCACAGTTCACTCGGTGCCTGATGCACAGTTCACTCGGTGCCGTCCGCCACAGTTCACCCGGTGCCCTGCGCCACAGTTCACTCGGTGCCTGCTGCACAGTTCACTCGGTGCCCTGCGCCACAGCTCACTCGGTGCCCTGCGCCACAGTTCACTCGGTGCCCTGCGCCAAAGTTCACTCGGTGCCCTGCGCCACAGTTCACTCGGTGCCTGATGCACAGTTCACTCGGTGCCCTGCGCCACAGTTCACCCGGTGCCCTGCGCCACAGTTCACCCGGTACACTGCGCCACAGTTCACTCGGTGCCTGATGCACAGTTCACTCGGTGCCCTGCGCCACAGTTCACTCGGTGCCCTGCGCCACAGTTCACCCGGTGCCCTGCGCCACAGTTCACTCGGTGCCTGATGCACAGTTCACTCGGTGCCCTGCGCCACAGTTCACCCGTTGCCCTGCGCCACAGTTCACCCGGTACCCTGCGCCACAGTTCACTCGGTGCCTGATGCACAGTTCACTCGGTGCCCTGCGCCACAGTTCACTCGGTGCCTTGCGCCACAGTTCACCCGGTGCCCTGCGCCACAGTTCACCCGGTGCCTGATGCACATTTCACTCGGTGCCCTGTGCCACAGTTCACCCGGTGCCCTGCGCCACAGTTCACTCAGTGCCTGATGCACAGTTCACCCGGTGCCCTGCGCCACAGTTCACTCGGTGCCTGCTGCACAGTTCACTCGGTGCCCTGCGCCACAGCTCACTCGGTGCCCTGCGCCACAGTTCACTCGGTGCCCTGCGCCACAGTTCACTCGGTGCCCTGCGCCACAGTTCACTCGGTGCCCTGCGCCACAGTTCACTCGGTGCCCTGCGCCACAGTTCACTCGGTGCCCTGCGCCAAAGTTAACCCGGTGCCCTGCGCCACAGTTCACTCGGTGCCCTGCGCCACAGTTAACCCGGTGCCCTGCGCCACAGTTAACCCGGTGCCCTGCGCCACAGTTCACTCGGTGCCCTGCGCCACAGTTCACTCGGTGCCCTGCGCCACAGTTCACTCGGTGCCCTGCGTCACACTTCACTCGGTGCCCTGCGCCACAGTTCACTCGGTGCCCTGCGCCACAGTTCACTCGGTGCCCTGCGCCACAGTTCACTCGGTGCCCTGCGCCACAGTTCACTCGGTGCCCTGCGCCACAGTTCACTCGGTGCCCTGCGCCAAAGTTAACCCGGTGCCCTGCGCCACAGATCACTCGGTGCCCTGCGCCACAGTTAACCCGGTGCCCTGCGCCACAGTTAACCCGGTGCCCTGCGCCACAGTTCACTCGGTGCCCTGCGCCACAGTTCACCCGGTGCCCTGCGCCACAGTTAACCCGGTGCCTTGCGCCACAGTTAACCCGGTGCCCTGCTCCACAGTTCACCCGGTGCCCTGCGCCACAGTTCACCCGGTGCCCTGCGCCACAGTTCACCCGGTGCCTGATGCACAGTTCACCCGGTGCCCTGCGCCACAGTTCCCTCGGTGCCCTGCGCCACAGTTCCCTCGGTGCCCTGCGCCACAGTTCCCTCGGTGCCCTGCGCCACAGTTCACTCGGTGCCCTGCGCCACAGTTCACTCGGTGCCATGCGCCACAGTTCACCCGGTGCCCTGCGCCACAGTTCACTCGGTGCCCTGCGCCAAAGTTCACTCGGTGCCTGACGCACAGTTCACACGGTGCCCTGCGCCACAGTTCACCCGGTGCCCTGCGCCACAGTTCACCCGGTGCCCTGCGCCACATTTCACTCGGTGCCCTGCGCCACAGTTCACTCGGTGCCCTGCGTCACACTTCACTCGGTGCCCTGCGCCACACTTCACTCGGTGCCCTGCGCCACACTTCACTCGGTGCCTGATGCACAGTTCACTCGGTGCCCTGCGCCACAGTTCACTCGGTGCCCTGCGCCACAGTTAACCCGGTGCCCTGATGCACAGTTCACCCGGTGCCCTGCGCCACAGTTCCCTCCGTGCCCTGCGCCACAGTTCACTCGGTGCCCTGCGCCACAGTTCACTCGGTGCGCTGCGCCACACTTCACTCGGTACCCTGCGCCACACTTCACTCGGTGCCCTGCGCCACACTTCACTCGGTGCCCTGCGCCACACTTCACTCGGTGACCTGCGCCACACTTCACTCGGTGCCCTGTGCCACAGTTCACTCGGTGCCCTGATGCACAGTTCACTCGGTGCCCTAAGCCACAGTTCACTCGGTGCCCTGCGCCATAGTTCACTCGGTGCCCTGCACCACAGTTCACTCGGTGCCCTGCGCCACAGTTCACTCGTTGCCTGATGCACAGTTCACTCGGTGCCCTGCGCCACAGTTCACCCGGTGCCCTGCGCCACAGTTCACTCCGTGGCTGATGCACAGTTCACTCGGTGCCCTGCGCCACAGTTAACCCGGTGCCCTGCGCCACAGTTCACTCGGTGCCCTGCGCCACAGTTAACCCGGTGCCTTGCGCCACAGTTAACCCGGTGCCCTGCGCCACAGTTCACCCGGTGCCCTGCGCCACAGTTCACCCGGTGCCCTGCGCCACAGTTCACCCGGTGCCTGATGCACAGTTCACCCGGTGCCCTGCGCCACAGTTCCCTCGGTGCCCTGCGCCACAGTTCCCTCGGTGCCCTGCGCCACAGTTCACTCGGTGCCCTGCGCCACAGTTCACTCGGTGCCATGCGCCACAGTTCACCCGGTGCCCTGCGCCACAGTTCACTCGGTGCCCTGCGCCACAGTTCACCCGGTGCCCTGCGACACAGTTCACTCGGTGCCTGATGCACAGTTCACTCGGTGCCCTGCGCCACAGTTCACCCGTTGCCCTGCGCCACAGTTCACCCGGTACCCTGCGCCACAGTTCACTCGGTGCCTGATGCACAGTTCACTCGGTGCCCTGCGCCACAGTTCACTCGGTGCCTTGCGCCACAGTTCACCCGGTGCCCTGCGCCACAGTTCACCCGGTGCCTGATGCACATTTCACTCTGTGCCCTGTGCCACAGTTCACCCGGTGCCCTGCGCCACAGTTCACTCAGTGCCTGATGCACAGTTCACCCGGTGCCCTGCGCCACAGTTCACTCGGTGCCTGCTGCACAGTTCACTCGGTGCCCTGCGCCACAGTTCACTCGGTGCCCTGCGCCAAAGTTAACCCGGTGCCCTGCGCCACAGTTCACTCGGTGCCCTGCGCCACAGTTCACTCGGTGCCCTGCGCCACAGTTCACTCGGTGCCCTGCGCCAAAGTTAACCCGGTGCCCTGCGCCACAGTTCACTCGGTGCCCTGCGCCACAGTTAACCCGGTGCCCTGCGCCACAGTTAACCCGGTGCCCTGCGCCACAGTTCACTCGGTGCCCTGCGCCACAGTTCACTCGGTGCCCTGCGCCACAGTTCACTCGGTGCCCTGCGCCAAAGTTAACCCGGTGCCCTGCGCCACAGTTCACTCGGTGCCCTGCGCCACAGTTAACCCGGTGCCCTGCGCCACAGTTAACCCGGTGCCCTGCGCCACAGTTCACTCGGTGCCCTGCGCCACAGTTCACTCGGTGCCCTGCGCCACAGTTAACCCGGTGCCCTGCGCCACAGTTAACCCGGTGCCCTGCGCCACAGTTCACTCGGTGCCCTGCGCCACAGTTAACCCGGTGCCTTGCGCCACAGTTAACCCGGTGCCCTGCGCCACAGTTCACCCGGTGCCCTGCGCCACAGTTCACCCGGTGCCCTGCGCCACAGTTCACCCGGTGCCTGATGCACAGTTCACCCGGTGCCCTGCGCCACAGTTCCCTCGGTGCCCTGCGCCACAGTTCCCTCGGTGCCCTGCGCCATAGTTCCCTCGGTGCCCTGCGCCACAGTTCCCTCGGTGCCCTGCGCCACAGTTCACTCGGTGCCCTGCGCCACAGTTCACTCGGTGCCATGCGCCACAGTTCACCCGGTGCCCTGCGCCACAGTTCACTCGGTGCCCTGCGCCAAAGTTCACTCGGTGCCTGACGCACAGTTCACACGGTGCCCTGCGCCTCAGTTCACCCGGTGCCCTGCGCCACAGTTCACCCGGTGCCCTGCGCCACATTTCACTCGGTGCCCTGCGCCACAGTTCACTCGGTGCCCTGCGTCACACTTCACTCGGTGCCCTGCGCCACACTTCACTCGGTGCCCTGCGCCACACTTCACTCGGTGCATGATGCACAGTTCACTCGGTGCCCTGCGCCACAGTTCACTCGGTGCCCTGCGCCACAGTTAACCCGGTGCCCTGATGCACAGTTCACCCGGTGCCCTGCGCCACAGTTCCCTCCGTGCCCTGCGCCACAGTTCACTCGGTGCCCTGCGCCACAGTTCACTCGGTGCGCTGCGCCACACTTCACTCGGTACCCTGCGCCACACTTCACTCGGTGCCCTGCGCCACACTTCACTCGGTGCCCTGCGCCACACTTCACTCGGTGCCCTGCGCCACACTTCACTCGGTGCCCTGTGCCACAGTTCACTCGGTGCCCTGATGCACAGTTCACTCGGTGCCCTAAGCCACAGTTCACTCGGTGCCCTGCGCCATAGTTCACTCGGTGCCCTGCACCACAGTTCACTCGGTGCCCTGCGCCACAGTTCACTCGGTGCCTGATGCACAGTTCACATGGTGCCCTGCGCCACAGTTCACCCGGTGCCCTGCGCCACAGTTCACTCCGTGGCTGATGCACAGTTCACTCGGTGCCCTGCGCCACATTTCACTCGGTGCCCTGCGCCACAGTTCACTCGGTGCCCTGCGCCACAGTTCACTCGGTGCCCTGCGCCACAGTTCACTCGGTGCCCTGCGCCACAGTTCACTCGGTGCCCTGCGCCACAGTTAACCCGGTGCCCTGCGCCACAGTTCACCCGGTGCCCTGATGCACAGTTCACCCGGTGCCCTGCGCCACAGTTCACACGGTGCCCTGCGCCACAGTTCACTCGGTGCCTGATGCACAGTTCACCCGGTGCCCTGCGCCACAGTTCCCTCCGTGCCCTGCGCCACAGTTCACTCGGTGCCCTGCGAAACAGTTCACTCAGTGCGCTGCGCCACAGTTCACTCGGTGCCCTGCGCCACACTTCACTCGGTGCCCTGCGCCACACTTCACTCGGTGCCCTGCGCCACAGTTCACTCGGTGCCCTGCGCCACAGTTCACACGGTGCCCTGCGCCACAGTTCACTCGGTGACTGATGCACAGTTCACACGTTGCCCTGCGCCACACTTCACTCGGTGCCCTGCGCCACAGTTCACTCGGAGCCCTGCGCCACAGTTCACTCGGTGCCCTGCGCCACAGTTAACCCGGTGCCCTGCGCCACAGTTCACTCGGTGCCTGATGCACAGTTCACCCGGTGCCCTGCGCCACAGTTCCCTCGGTGCCCTGCGCCACACATCACTCGGTGCCCTGCGCCACACTTCACTCGGTGCCCTGCCCCACACTTCACTCGGTGCCCTGCGCCACACTTCACTCGGTGCCCAAGGGCACACTTCACTCGGTGCCCTGCGCCACACTTCACCCTGTGCCCTGCGCCACAGTTCACCCGGTGGCCTGCGCCTCAGTTCACTCGGTTCCAGATGCACAGATCACTCGGTGCCCTGCGCCACAGTTCACTCGGTGCCCTGCGCCACAGTTCACTCGGTGCCCTGCGCCACAGTTCACTCGGTGCCCTGCACCACAGTTCACCCGGTGCCCTGCGCCACAGTTCACTCGGTGCCTGATGCACAGTTCACTCGGTGCCCTGCGCCACAGTTCACTCGGTGCCCTGTGCCACAGTTCACTCGGTGCCCTGCGCCACAGTTCACTCGGTGCCTGATGCACAGTTCACTCGGTGCCCTGCGCCACAGTTCACCCGTTGCCCTGCGCCTCAGTTCACCCGGTACCCTGCGCCACAGTTCACTCGGTGCCTGATGCACAGTTCACTTGGTGCCCTGCGCCACAGTACACTCGGTGCCTGATGCACAGTTCACTCGGTGCCCTGCGCCACAGTTCACTCGGTGCCCTGCGCCACAGTTCACTCGGTGCCCTGCGCCACAGTTCACTCGGTGCCTGATGCACAGTTCACTCGGTGCCGTCCGCCACAGTTCACCCGGTGCCCTGCGCCACAGTTCACTCGGTGCCTGCTGCACAGTTCACTCGGTGCCCTGCGCCACAGCTCACTCGGTGCCCTGCGCCACAGTTCACTCGGTGCCCTGCGCCAAAGTTCACTCGGTGCCCTGCGCCACAGTTCACTCGGTGCCTGATGCACAGTTCACTCGGTGCCCTGCGCCACAGTTCACCCGGTGCCCTGCGCCACAGTTCACCCGGTACACTGCGCCACAGTTCACTCGGTGCCTGATGCACAGTTCACTCGGTGCCCTGCGCCACAGTTCACTCGGTGCCCTGCGCCACAGTTCACCCGGTGCCCTGCGCCACAGTTCACTCGGTGCCTGATGCACAGTTCACTCGGTGCCCTGCGCCACAGTTCACCCGTTGCCCTGCGCCACAGTTCACCCGGTACCCTGCGCCACAGTTCACTCGGTGCCTGATGCACAGTTCACTCGGTGCCCTGCGCCACAGTTCACTCGGTGCCTTGCGCCATAGTTCACCCGGTGCCCTGCGCCACAGTTCACCCGGTGCCTGATGCACATTTCACTCGGTGCCCTGTGCCACAGTTCACCCGGTGCCCTGCGCCACAGTTCACTCAGTGCCTGATGCACAGTTCACCCGGTGCCCTGCGCCACAGTTCACTCGGTGCCTGCTGCACAGTTCACTCGGTGCCCTGCGCCACAGCTCACTCGGTGCCCTGCGCCACAGTTCACTCGGTGCCCTGCGCCACAGTTCACTCGGTGCCCTGCGCCACAGTTCACTCGGTGCCCTGCGCCACAGTTCACTCGGTGCCCTGCGCCACAGTTCACTCGGTGCCCTGCGCCAAAGTTAACCCGGTGCCCTGCGCCACAGTTCACTCGGTGCCCTGCGCCACAGTTAACCCGGTGCCCTGCGCCACAGTTAACCCGGTGCCCTGCGCCACAGTTCACTCGGTGCCCTGCGCCACAGTTCACTCGGTGCCCTGCGCCAAAGTTCACTCGGTGCCCTGCGTCACACTTCACTCGGTGCCCTGCGCCACAGTTCACTCGGTGCCCTGCGCCACAGTTCACTCGGTGCCCTGCGCCACAGTTCACTCGGTGCCCTGCGCCACAGTTCACTCGGTGCCCTGCGCCACAGTTCACTCGGTGCCCTGCGCCAAAGTTAACCCGGTGCCCTGCGCCACAGATCACTCGGTGCCCTGCGCCACAGTTAACCCGGTGCCCTGCGCCACAGTTAACCCGGTGCCCTGCGCCACAGTTCACTCGGTGCCCTGCGCCACAGTTCACCCGGTGCCCTGCGCCACAGTTAACCCGGTGCCTTGCGCCACAGTTAACCCGGTGCCCTGCTCCACAGTTCACCCGGTGCCCTGCGCCACAGTTCACCCGGTGCCCTGCGCCACAGTTCACCCGGTGCCTGATGCACAGTTCACCCGGTGCCCTGCGCCACAGTTCCCTCGGTGCCCTGCGCCACAGTTCCCTCGGTGCCCTGCGCCACAGTTCCCTCGGTGCCCTGCGCCACAGTTCACTCGGTGCCCTGCGCCACAGTTCACTCGGTGCCATGCGCCACAGTTCACCCGGTGCCCTGCGCCACAGTTCACTCGGTGCCCTGCGCCAAAGTTCACTCGGTGCCTGACGCACAGTTCACACGGTGCCCTGCGCCACAGTTCACCCGGTGCCCTGCGCCACAGTTCACCCGGTGCCCTGCGCCACATTTCACTCGGTGCCCTGCGCCACAGTTCACTCGGTGCCCTGCGTCACACTTCACTCGGTGCCCTGCGCCACACTTCACTCGGTGCCCTGCGCCACACTTCACTCGGTGCCTGATGCACAGTTCACTCGGTGCCCTGCGCCACAGTTCACTCGGTGCCCTGCGCCACAGTTAACCCGGTGCCCTGATGCACAGTTCACCCGGTGCCCTGCGCCACAGTTCCCTCCGTGCCCTGCGCCACAGTTCACTCGGTGCCCTGCGCCACAGTTCACTCGGTGCGCTGCGCCACACTTCACTCGGTACCCTGCGCCACACTTCACTCGGTGCCCTGCGCCACACTTCACTCGGTGCCCTGCGCCACACTTCACTCGGTGACCTGCGCCACACTTCACTCGGTGCCCTGTGCCACAGTTCACTCGGTGCCCTGATGCACAGTTCACTCGGTGCCCTAAGCCACAGTTCACTCGGTGCCCTGCGCCATAGTTCACTCGGTGCCCTGCACCACAGTTCACTCGGTGCCCTGCGCCACAGTTCACTCGTTGCCTGATGCACAGTTCACTCGGTGCCCTGCGCCACAGTTCACCCGGTGCCCTGCGCCACAGTTCACTCCGTGGCTGATGCACAGTTCACTCGGTGCCCTGCGCCACAGTTAACCCGGTGCCCTGCGCCACAGTTCACTCGGTGCCCTGCGCCACAGTTAACCCGGTGCCTTGCGCCACAGTTAACCCGGTGCCCTGCGCCACAGTTCACCCGGTGCCCTGCGCCACAGTTCACCCGGTGCCCTGCGCCACAGTTCACCCGGTGCCTGATGCACAGTTCACCCGGTGCCCTGCGCCACAGTTCCCTCGGTGCCCTGCGCCACAGTTCCCTCGGTGCCCTGCGACACAGTTCCCTCGGTGCCCTGCGCCACAGTTCACTCGGTGCCCTGCGCCACAGTTCACTCGGTGCCATGCGCCACAGTTCACCCGGTGCCCTGCGCCACAGTTCACTCGGTGCCCTGCGCCGCAGTTCACCCGGTGCCCTGCGACACAGTTCACTCGGTGCCTGATGCACAGTTCACTCGGTGCCCTGCGCCACAGTTCACCCGTTGCCCTGCGCCACAGTTCACCCGGTACCCTGCGCCACAGTTCACTCGGTGCCTGATGCACAGTTCACTCGGTGCCCTGCGCCACAGTTCACTCGGTGCCTTGCGCCACAGTTCACCCGGTGCCCTGCGCCACAGTTCACCCGGTGCCTGATGCACATTTCACTCTGTGCCCTGTGCCACAGTTCACCCGGTGCCCTGCGCCACAGTTCACTCAGTGCCTGATGCACAGTTCACCCGGTGCCCTGCGCCACAGTTCACTCGGTGCCTGCTGCACAGTTCACTCGGTGCCCTGCGCCACAGTTCACTCGGTGCCCTGCGCCAAAGTTAACCCGGTGCCCTGCGCCACAGTTCACTCGGTGCCCTGCGCCACAGTTCACTCGGTGCCCTGCGCCACAGTTCACTCGGTGCCCTGCGCCAAAGTTCACTCGGTGCCATGCGCCACAGTTCACCCGGTGCCCTGCGCCACAGTTCACTCGGTGCCCTGCGCCACAGTTCACCCGGTGCCCTGCGACACAGTTCACTCGGTGCCTGATGCACAGTTCACTCGGTGCCCTGCGCCACAGTTCACCCGTTGCCCTGCGCCACAGTTCACCCGGTACCCTGCGCCACAGTTCACTCGGTGCCTGATGCACAGTTCACTCGGTGCCCTGCGCCACAGTTCACTCGGTGCCTTGCGCCACAGTTCACCCGGTGCCCTGCGCCACAGTTCACCCGGTGCCTGATGCACATTTCACTCTGTGCCCTGTGCCACAGTTCACCCGGTGCCCTGCGCCACAGTTCACTCAGTGCCTGATGCACAGTTCACCCGGTGCCCTGCGCCACAGTTCACTCGGTGCCTGCTGCACAGTTCACTCGGTGCCCTGCGCCACAGTTCACTCGGTGCCCTGCGCCAAAGTTAACCCGGTGCCCTGCGCCACAGATCACTCGGTGCCCTGCGCCACAGTTCACTCGGTGCCCTGCGCCACAGTTCACTCGGTGCCCTGCGCCAAAGTTAACCCGGTGCCCTGCGCCACAGTTCACTCGGTGCCCTGCGCCACAGTTAACCCGGTGCCCTGCGCCACAGTTAACCCGGTGCCCTGCGCCACAGTTCACTCGGTGCCCTGCGCCACAGTTCACTCGGTGCCCTGCGCCACAGTTCACTCGGTGCCCTGCGCCAAAGTTAACCCGGTGCCCTGCGCCACAGTTCACTCGGTGCCCTGCGCCACAGTTAACCCGGTGCCCTGCGCCACAGTTAACCCGGTGCCCTGCGCCACAGTTCACTCGGTGCCCTGCGCCACAGTTCACTCGGTGCCCTGCGCCACAGTTAACCCGGTGCCCTGCGCCACAGTTAACCCGGTGCCCTGCGCCACAGTTCACTCGGTGCCCTGCGCCACAGTTAACCCGGTGCCTTGCGCCACAGTTAACCCGGTGCCCTGCGCCACAGTTCACCCGGTGCCCTGCACCACAGTTCACCCGGTGCCCTGCGCCACAGTTCACCCGGTGCCTGATGCACAGTTCACCCGGTGCCCTGCGCCACAGTTCCCTCGGTGCCCTGCGCCACAGTTCCCTCGGTGCCCTGCGCCATAGTTCCCTCGGTGCCCTGCGCCACAGTTCCCTCGGTGCCCTGCGCCACAGTTCACTCGGTGCCCTGCGCCACAGTTCACTCGGTGCCATGCGCCACAGTTCACCCGGTGCCCTGCGCCACAGTTCACTCGGTGCCCTGCGCCAAAGTTCACTCGGTGCCTGACGCACAGTTCACACGGTGCCCTGCGCCTCAGTTCACCCGGTGCCCTGCGCCACAGTTCACCCGGTGCCCTGCGCCACATTTCACTCGGTGCCCTGCGCCACAGTTCACTCGGTGCCCTGCGTCACACTTCACTCGGTGCCCTGCGCCACACTTCACTCGGTGCCCTGCGCCACACTTCACTCGGTGCCTGATGCACAGTTCACTCGGTGCCCTGCGCCACAGTTCACTCGGTGCCCTGCGCCACAGTTAACCCGGTGCCCTGATGCACAGTTCACCCGGTGCCCTGCGCCACAGTTCCCTCCGTGCCCTGCGCCACAGTTCACTCGGTGCCCTGCGCCACAGTTCACTCGGTGCGCTGCGCCACACTTCACTCGGTACCCTGCGCCACACTTCACTCGGTGCCCTGCGCCACACTTCACTCGGTGCCCTGCGCCACACTTCACTCGGTGCCCTGCGCCACACTTCACTCGGTGCCCTGTGCCACAGTTCACTCGGTGCCCTGATGCACAGTTCACTCGGTGCCCTAAGCCACAGTTCACTCGGTGCCCTGCGCCATAGTTCACTCGGTGCCCTGCACCACAGTTCACTCGGTGCCCTGCGCCACAGTTCACTCGGTGCCTGATGCACAGTTCACTCGGTGCCGTCCGCCACAGTTCACCCGGTGCCCTGCGCCACAGTTCACTCGGTGCCTGCTGCACAGTTCACTCGGTGCCCTGCGCCACAGCTCACTCGGTGCCCTGCGCCACAGTTCACTCGGTGCCCTGCGCCAAAGTTCACTCGGTGCCCTGCGCCACAGTTCACTCGGTGCCTGATGCACAGTTCACTCGGTGCCCTGCGCCACAGTTCAGCCGGTGCCCTGCGCCACAGTTCACCCGGTACACTGCGCCACAGTTCACTCGGTGCCTGATGCACAGTTCACTCGGTGCCCTGCGCCACAGTTCACTCGGTGCCCTGCGCCACAGTTCACCCGGTGCCCTGCGCCACAGTTCACTCGGTGCCTGATGCACAGTTCACTCGGTGCCCTGCGCCACAGTTCACCCGTTGCCCTGCGCCACAGTTCACCCGGTACCCTGCGCCACAGTTCACTCGGTGCCTGATGCACAGTTCACTCGGTGCCCGGCGCCACAGTTCACTCGGTGCCTTGCGCCACAGTTCACCCGGTGCCCTGCGCCACAGTTCACCCGGTGCCTGATGCACATTTCACTCGGTGCCCTGTGCCACAGTTCACCCGGTGCCCTGCGCCACAGTTCACTCAGTGCCTGATGCACAGTTCACCCGGTGCCCTGCGCCACAGTTCACTCGGTGCCTGCTGCACAGTTCACTCGGTGCCCTGCGCCACAGCTCACTCGGTGCCCTGCGCCACAGTTCACTCGGTGCCCTGCGCCACAGTTCACTCGGTGCCCTGCGCCACAGTTCACTCGGTGCCCTGCGCCACAGTTCACTCGGTGCCCTGCGCCAAAGTTAACCCGGTGCCCTGCGCCACAGTTCACTCGGTGCCCTGCGCCACAGTTAACCCGGTGCCCTGCGCCACAGTTAACCCGGTGCCCTGCGCCACAGTTCACTCGGTGCCCTGCGCCACAGTTCACTCGGTGCCCTGCGCCACAGTTCACTCGGTGCCCTGCGTCACACTTCACTCGGTGCCCTGCGCCACAGTTCACTCGGTGCCCTGCGCCACAGTTCACTCGGTGCCCTGCGCCACAGTTCACTCGGTGCCCTGCGCCACAGTTCACTCGGTGCCCTGCGCCACAGTTCACTCGGTGCCCTGCGCCAAAGTTAACCCGGTGCCCTGCGCCACAGATCACTCGGTGCCCTGCGCCACAGTTAACCCGGTGCCCTGCGCCACAGTTAACCCGGTGCCCTGCGCCACAGTTCACTCGGTGCCCTGCGCCACAGTTCACCCGGTGCCCTGCGCCACAGTTAACCCGGTGCCTTGCGCCACAGTTAACCCGGTGCCCTGCTCCACAGTTCACCCGGTGCCCTGCGCCACAGTTCACCCGGTGCCCTGCGCCACAGTTCACCCGGTGCCTGATGCACAGTTCACCCGGTGCCCTGCGCCACAGTTCCCTCGGTGCCCTGCGCCACAGTTCCCTCGGTGCCCTGCGCCACAGTTCCCTCGGTGCCCTGCGCCACAGTTCACTCGGTGCCCTGCGCCACAGTTCACTCGGTGCCATGCGCCACAGTTCACCCGGTGCCCTGCGCCACAGTTCACTCGGTGCCCTGCGCCAAAGTTCACTCGGTGCCTGACGCACAGTTCACACGGTGCCCTGCGCCACAGTTCACCCGGTGCCCTGCGCCACAGTTCACCCGGTGCCCTGCGCCACATTTCACTCGGTGCCCTGCGCCACAGTTCACTCGGTGCCCTGCGTCACACTTCACTCGGTGCCCTGCGCCACACTTCACTCGGTGCCCTGCGCCACACTTCACTCGGTGCCTGATGCACAGTTCACTCGGTGCCCTGCGCCACAGTTCACTCGGTGCCCTGCGCCACAGTTAACCCGGTGCCCTGATGCACAGTTCACCCGGTGCCCTGCGCCACAGTTCCCTCCGTGCCCTGCGCCACAGTTCACTCGGTGCCCTGCGCCACAGTTCACTCGGTGCGCTGCGCCACACTTCACTCGGTACCCTGCGCCACACTTCACTCGGTGCCCTGCGCCACACTTCACTCGGTGCCCTGCGCCACACTTCACTCGGTGACCTGCGCCACACTTCACTCGGTGCCCTGTGCCACAGTTCACTCGGTGCCCTGATGCACAGTTCACTCGGTGCCCTAAGCCACAGTTCACTCGGTGCCCTGCGCCATAGTTCACTCGGTGCCCTGCACCACAGTTCACTCGGTGCCCTGCGCCACAGTTCACTCGTTGCCTGATGCACAGTTCACTCGGTGCCCTGCGCCACATTTCACCCGGTGCCCTGCGCCACAGTTCACTCCGTGGCTGATGCACAGTTCACTCGGTGCCCTGCGCCACAGTTAACCCGGTGCCCTGCGCCACAGTTCACTCGGTGCCCTGCGCCACAGTTAACCCGGTGCCTTGCGCCACAGTTAACCCGGTGCCCTGCGCCACAGTTCACCCGGTGCCCTGCGCCACAGTTCACCCGGTGCCCTGCGCCACAGTTCACCCGGTGCCTGATGCACAGTTCACCCGGTGCCCTGCGCCACAGTTCCCTCGGTGCCCTGCGCCACAGTTCCCTCGGTGCCCTGCGCCACAGTTCCCTCGGTGCCCTGCGCCACAGTTCACTCGGTGCCCTGCGCCACAGTTCACTCGGTGCCATGCGCCACAGTTCACCCGGTGCCCTGCGCCACAGTTCACTCGGTGCCCTGCGCCACAGTTCACTCGGTGCCTGATGCACAGTTCACTCGGTGCCCTGCGCCACAGTTCACTCGGTGCCTTGCGCCACAGTTCACCCGGTGCCCTGCGCCACAGTTCACCCGGTGCCTGATGCACATTTCACTCTGTGCCCTGTGCCACAGTTCACCCGGTGCCCTGCGCCACAGTTCACTCAGTGCCTGATGCACAGTTCACCCGGTGCCCTGCGCCACAGTTCACTCGGTGCCTGCTGCACAGTTCACTCGGTGCCCTGCGCCACAGTTCACTCGGTGCCCTGCGCCAAAGTTAACCCGGTGCCCTGCGCCACAGTTCACTCGGTGCCCTGCGCCACAGTTCACTCGGTGCCCTGCGCCACAGTTCACTCGGTGCCCTGCGCCAAAGTTCACTCGGTGCCATGCGCCACAGTTCACCCGGTGCCCTGCGCCACAGTTCACTCGGTGCCCTGCGCCACAGTTCACCCGGTGCCCTGCGACACAGTTCACTCGGTGCCTGATGCACAGTTCACTCGGTGCCCTGCGCCACAGTTCACCCGTTGCCCTGCGCCACAGTTCACCCGGTACCCTGCGCCACAGTTCACTCGGTGCCTGATGCACAGTTCACTCGGTGCCCTGCGCCACAGTTCACTCGGTGCCTTGCGCCACAGTTCACCCGGTGCCCTGCGCCACAGTTCACCCGGTGCCTGATGCACATTTCACTCTGTGCCCTGTGCCACAGTTCACCCGGTGCCCTGCGCCACAGTTCACTCAGTGCCTGATGCACAGTTCACCCGGTGCCCTGCGCCACAGTTCACTCGGTGCCTGCTGCACAGTTCACTCGGTGCCCTGCGCCACAGTTCACTCGGTGCCCTGCGCCAAAGTTAACCCGGTGCCCTGCGCCACAGTTCACTCGGTGCCCTGCGCCACAGTTCACTCGGTGCCCTGCGCCACAGTTCACTCGGTGCCCTGCGCCAAAGTTAACCCGGTGCCCTGCGCCACAGTTCACTCGGTGCCCTGCGCCACAGTTAACCCGGTGCCCTGCGCCACAGTTAACCCGGTGCCCTGCGCCACAGTTCACTCGGTGCCCTGCGCCACAGTTCACTCGGTGCCCTGCGCCACAGTTCACTCGGTGCCCTGCGCCAAAGTTAACCCGGTGCCCTGCGCCACAGTTCACTCGGTGCCCTGCGCCACAGTTAACCCGGTGCCCTGCGCCACAGTTAACCCGGTGCCCTGCGCCACAGTTCACTCGGTGCCCTGCGCCACAGTTCACTCGGTGCCCTGCGCCACAGTTAACCCGGTGCCCTGCGCCACAGTTAACCCGGTGCCCTGCGCCACAGTTCACTCGGTGCCCTGCGCCACAGTTAACCCGGTGCCTTGCGCCACAGTTAACCCGGTGCCCTGCGCCACAGTTCACCCGGTGCCCTGCACCACAGTTCACCCGGTGCCCTGCGCCACAGTTCACCCGGTGCCTGATGCACAGTTCACCCGGTGCCCTGCGCCACAGTTCCCTCGGTGCCCTGCGCCACAGTTCCCTCGGTGCCCTGCGCCATAGTTCCCTCGGTGCCCTGCGCCACAGTTCCCTCGGTGCCCTGCGCCACAGTTCACTCGGTGCCCTGCGCCACAGTTCACTCGGTGCCATGCGCCACAGTTCACCCGGTGCCCTGCGCCACAGTTCACTCGGTGCCCTGCGCCAAAGTTCACTCGGTGCCTGACGCACAGTTCACACGGTGCCCTGCGCCTCAGTTCACCCGGTGCCCTGCGCCACAGTTCACCCGGTGCCCTGCGCCACATTTCACTCGGTGCCCTGCGCCACAGTTCACTCGGTGCCCTGCGTCACACTTCACTCGGTGCCCTGCGCCACACTTCACTCGGTGCCCTGCGCCACACTTCACTCGGTGCCTGATGCACAGTTCACTCGGTGCCCTGCGCCACAGTTCACTCGGTGCCCTGCGCCACAGTTAACCCGGTGCCCTGATGCACAGTTCACCCGGTGCCCTGCGCCACAGTTCCCTCCGTGCCCTGCGCCACAGTTCACTCGGTGCCCTGCGCCACAGTTCACTCGGTGCGCTGCGCCACACTTCACTCGGTACCCTGCGCCACACTTCACTCGGTGCCCTGCGCCACACTTCACTCGGTGCCCTGCGCCACACTTCACTCGGTGCCCTGCGCCACACTTCACTCGGTGCCCTGTGCCACAGTTCACTCGGTGCCCTGATGCACAGTTCACTCGGTGCCCTAAGCCACAGTTCACTCGGTGCCCTGCGCCATAGTTCACTCGGTGCCCTGCACCACAGTTCACTCGGTGCCCTGCGCCACAGTTCACTCGGTGCCTGATGCACAGTTCACTCGGTGCCGTCCGCCACAGTTCACCCGGTGCCCTGCGCCACAGTTCACTCGGTGCCTGCTGCACAGTTCACTCGGTGCCCTGCGCCACAGCTCACTCGGTGCCCTGCGCCACAGTTCACTCGGTGCCCTGCGCCAAAGTTCACTCGGTGCCCTGCGCCACAGTTCACTCGGTGCCTGATGCACAGTTCACTCGGTGCCCTGCGCCACAGTTCACCCGGTGCCCTGCGCCACAGTTCACCCGGTACACTGCGCCACAGTTCACTCGGTGCCTGATGCACAGTTCACTCGGTGCCCTGCGCCACAGTTCACTCGGTGCCCTGCGCCACAGTTCACCCGGTGCCCTGCGCCACAGTTCACTCGGTGCCTGATGCACAGTTCACTCGGTGCCCTGCGCCACAGTTCACCCGTTGCCCTGCGCCACAGTTCACCCGGTACCCTGCGCCACAGTTCACTCGGTGCCTGATGCACAGTTCACTCGGTGCCCGGCGCCACAGTTCACTCGGTGCCTTGCGCCACAGTTCACCCGGTGCCCTGCGCCACAGTTCACCCGGTGCCTGATGCACATTTCACTCGGTGCCCTGTGCCACAGTTCACCCGGTGCCCTGCGCCACAGTTCACTCAGTGCCTGATGCACAGTTCACCCGGTGCCCTGCGCCACAGTTCCCTCGGTGCCTGCTGCACAGTTCACTCGGTGCCCTGCGCCACAGCTCACTCGGTGCCCTGCGCCACAGTTCACTCGGTGCCCTGCGCCACAGTTCACTCGGTGCCCTGCGCCACAGTTCACTCGGTGCCCTGCGCCACAGTTCACTCGGTGCCCTGCGCCACAGTTCACTCGGTGCCCTGCGCCAAAGTTAACCCGGTGCCCTGCGCCACAGTTCACTCGGTGCCCTGCGCCACAGTTAACCCGGTGCCCTGCGCCACAGTTAACCCGGTGCCCTGCGCCACAGTTCACTCGGTGCCCTGCGCCACAGTTCACTCGGTGCCCTGCGCCACAGTTCACTCGGTGCCCTGCGTCACACTTCACTCGGTGCCCTGCGCCACAGTTCACTCGGTGCCCTGCGCCACAGTTCACTCGGTGCCCTGCGCCACAGTTCACTCGGTGCCCTGCGCCACAGTTCACTCGGTGCCCTGCGCCACAGTTCACTCGGTGCCCTGCGCCAAAGTTAACCCGGTGCCCTGCGCCACAGATCACTCGGTGCCCTGCGCCACAGTTAACCCGGTGCCCTGCGCCACAGTTAACCCGGTGCCCTGCGCCACAGTTCACTCGGTGCCCTGCGCCACAGTTCACTCGGTGCCCTGCGCCACAGTTAACCCGGTGCCTTGCGCCACAGTTAACCCGGTGCCCTGCTCCACAGTTCACCCGGTGCCCTGCGCCACAGTTCACCCGGTGCCCTGCGCCACAGTTCACCCGGTGCCTGATGCACAGTTCACCCGGTGCCCTGCGCCACAGTTCCCTCGGTGCCCTGCGCCACAGTTCCCTCGGTGCCCTGCGCCACAGTTCCCTCGGTGCCCTGCGCCACAGTTCACTCGGTGCCCTGCGCCACAGTTCACTCGGTGCCATGCGCCACAGTTCACCCGGTGCCCTGCGCCACAGTTCACTCGGTGCCCTGCGCCAAAGTTCACTCGGTGCCTGACGCACAGTTCACACGGTGCCCTGCGCCACAGTTCACCCGGTGCCCTGCGCCACAGTTCACCCGGTGCCCTGCGCCACATTTCACTCGGTGCCCTGCGCCACAGTTCACTCGGTGCCCTGCGTCACACTTCACTCGGTGCCCTGCGCCACACTTCACTCGGTGCCCTGCGCCACACTTCACTCGGTGCCTGATGCACAGTTCACTCGGTGCCCTGCGCCACAGTTCACTCGGTGCCCTGCGCCACAGTTAACCCGGTGCCCTGATGCACAGTTCACCCGGTGCCCTGCGCCACAGTTCCCTCCGTGCCCTGCGCCACAGTTCACTCGGTGCCCTGCGCCACAGTTCACTCGGTGCGCTGCGCCACACTTCACTCGGTACCCTGCGCCACACTTCACTCGGTGCCCTGCGCCACACTTCACTCGGTGCCCTGCGCCACACTTCACTCGGTGACCTGCGCCACACTTCACTCGGTGCCCTGTGCCACAGTTCACTTGGTGCCCTGATGCACAGTTCACTCGGTGCCCTAAGCCACAGTTCACTCGGTGCCCTGCGCCATAGTTCACTCGGTGCCCTGCACCACAGTTCACTCGGTGCCCTGCGCCACAGTTCACTCGTTGCCTGATGCACAGTTCACTCGGTGCCCTGCGCCACAGTTCACCCGGTGCCCTGCGCCACAGTTCACTCCGTGGCTGATGCACAGTTCACTCGGTGCCCTGCGCCACAGTTAACCCGGTGCCCTGCGCCACAGTTCACTCGGTGCCCTGCGCCACAGTTAACCCGGTGCCTGGCGCCACAGTTAACCCGGTGCCCTGCGCCACAGTTCACCCGGTGCCCTGCGCCACAGTTCACCCGGTGCCCTGCGCCACAGTTCACCCGGTGCCTGATGCACAGTTCACCCGGTGCCCTGCGCCACAGTTCCCTCGGTGCCCTGCGCCACAGTTCCCTCGGTGCCCTGCGCCACAGTTCCCTCGGTGCCCTGCGCCACAGTTCACTCGGTGCCCTGCGCCACAGTTCACTCGGTGCCATGCGCCACAGTTCACCCGGTGCCCTGCGCCACAGTTCACTCGGTGCCCTGCGCCACAGTTCACCCGGTGCCCTGCGACACAGTTCACTCGGTGCCTGATGCACAGTTCACTCGGTGCCGTCCGCCACAGTTCACCCGGTGCCCTGCGCCACAGTTCACTCGGTGCCTGCTGCACAGTTCACTCGGTGCCCTGCGCCACAGCTCACTCGGTGCCCTGCGCCACAGTTCACTCGGTGCCCTGCGCCAAAGTTCACTCGGTGCCCTGCGCCACAGTTCACTCGGTGCCTGATGCACAGTTCACTCGGTGCCCTGCGCCACAGTTCACCCGGTGCCCTGCGCCACAGTTCACCCGGTACACTGCGCCACAGTTCACTCGGTGCCTGATGCACAGTTCACTCGGTGCCCTGCGCCACAGTTCACTCGGTGCCCTGCGCCACAGTTCACCCGGTGCCCTGCGCCACAGTTCACTCGGTGCCTGATGCACAGTTCACTCGGTGCCCTGCGCCACAGTTCACCCGTTGCCCTGCGCCACAGTTCACCCGGTACCCTGCGCCACAGTTCACTCGGTGCCTGATGCACAGTTCACTCGGTGCCCGGCGCCACAGTTCACTCGGTGCCTTGCGCCACAGTTCACCCGGTGCCCTGCGCCACAGTTCACCCGGTGCCTGATGCACATTTCACTCGGTGCCCTGTGCCACAGTTCACCCGGTGCCCTGCGCCACAGTTCACTCAGTGCCTGATGCACAGTTCACCCGGTGCCCTGCGCCACAGTTCCCTCGGTGCCTGCTGCACAGTTCACTCGGTGCCCTGCGCCACAGCTCACTCGGTGCCCTGCGCCACAGTTCACTCGGTGCCCTGCGCCACAGTTCACTCGGTGCCCTGCGCCACAGTTCACTCGGTGCCCTGCGCCACAGTTCACTCGGTGCCCTGCGCCACAGTTCACTCGGTGCCCTGCGCCAAAGTTAACCCGGTGCCCTGCGCCACAGTTCACTCGGTGCCCTGCGCCACAGTTAACCCGGTGCCCTGCGCCACAGTTAACCCGGTGCCCTGCGCCACAGTTCACTCGGTGCCCTGCGCCACAGTTCACTCGGTGCCCTGCGCCACAGTTCACTCGGTGCCCTGCGTCACACTTCACTCGGTGCCCTGCGCCACAGTTCACTCGGTGCCCTGCGCCACAGTTCACTCGGTGCCCTGCGCCACAGTTCACTCGGTGCCCTGCGCCACAGTTCACTCGGTGCCCTGCGCCACAGTTCACTCGGTGCCCTGCGCCAAAGTTAACCCGGTGCCCTGCGCCACAGATCACTCGGTGCCCTGCGCCACAGTTAACCCGGTGCCCTGCGCCACAGTTAACCCGGTGCCCTGCGCCACAGTTCACTCGGTGCCCTGCGCCACAGTTCACCCGGTGCCCTGCGCCACAGTTAACCCGGTGCCTTGCGCCACAGTTAACCCGGTGCCCTGCTCCACAGTTCACCCGGTGCCCTGCGCCACAGTTCACCCGGTGCCCTGCGCCACAGTTCACCCGGTGCCTGATGCACAGTTCACCCGGTGCCCTGCGCCACAGTTCCCTCGGTGCCCTGCGCCACAGTTCCCTCGGTGCCCTGCGCCACAGTTCCCTCGGTGCCCTGCGCCACAGTTCACTCGGTGCCCTGCGCCACAGTTCACTCGGTGCCATGCGCCACAGTTCACCCGGTGCCCTGCGCCACAGTTCACTCGGTGCCCTGCGCCAAAGTTCACTCGGTGCCTGACGCACAGTTCACACGGTGCCCTGCGCCACAGTTCACCCGGTGCCCTGCGCCACAGTTCACCCGGTGCCCTGCGCCACATTTCACTCGGTGCCCTGCGCCACAGTTCACTCGGTGCCCTGCGTCACACTTCACTCGGTGCCCTGCGCCACACTTCACTCGGTGCCCTGCGCCACACTTCACTCGGTGCCTGATGCACAGTTCACTCGGTGCCCTGCGCCACAGTTCACTCGGTGCCCTGCGCCACAGTTAACCCGGTGCCCTGATGCACAGTTCACCCGGTGCCCTGCGCCACAGTTCCCTCCGTGCCCTGCGCCACAGTTCACTCGGTGCCCTGCGCCACAGTTCACTCGGTGCGCTGCGCCACACTTCACTCGGTACCCTGCGCCACACTTCACTCGGTGCCCTGCGCCACACTTCACTCGGTGCCCTGCGCCACACTTCACTCGGTGACCTGCGCCACACTTCACTCGGTGCCCTGTGCCACAGTTCACTTGGTGCCCTGATGCACAGTTCACTCGGTGCCCTAAGCCACAGTTCACTCGGTGCCCTGCGCCATAGTTCACTCGGTGCCCTGCACCACAGTTCACTCGGTGCCCTGCGCCACAGTTCACTCGTTGCCTGATGCACAGTTCACTCGGTGCCCTGCGCCACAGTTCACCCGGTGCCCTGCGCCACAGTTCACTCCGTGGCTGATGCACAGTTCACTCGGTGCCCTGCGCCACAGTTAACCCGGTGCCCTGCGCCACAGTTCACTCGGTGCCCTGCGCCACAGTTAACCCGGTGCCTGGCGCCACAGTTAACCCGGTGCCCTGCGCCACAGTTCACCCGGTGCCCTGCGCCACAGTTCACCCGGTGCCCTGCGCCACAGTTCACCCGGTGCCTGATGCACAGTTCACCCGGTGCCCTGCGCCACAGTTCCCTCGGTGCCCTGCGCCACAGTTCCCTCGGTGCCCTGCGCCACAGTTCCCTCGGTGCCCTGCGCCACAGTTCACTCGGTGCCCTGCGCCACAGTTCACTCGGTGCCATGCGCCACAGTTCACCCGGTGCCCTGCGCCACAGTTCACTCGGTGCCCTGCGCCACAGTTCACCCGGTGCCCTGCGACACAGTTCACTCGGTGCCTGATGCACAGTTCACTCGGTGCCCTGCGCCACAGTTCACCCGTTGCCCTGCGCCACAGTTCACCCGGTACCCTGCGCCACAGTTCACTCGGTGCCTGATGCACAGTTCACTCGGTGCCCTGCGCCACAGTTCACTCGGTGCCTTGCGCCACAGTTCACCCGGTGCCCTGCGCCAAAATTCACCCGGTGCCTGATGCACATTTCACTCTGTGCCCTGTGCCACAGTTCACCCGGTGCCCTGCGCCACAGTTCACTCAGTGCCTGATGCACAGTTCACCCGGTGCCCTGCGCCACAGTTCACTCGGTGCCTGCTGCACAGTTCACTCGGTGCCCTGCGCCACAGTTCACTCGGTGCCCTGCGCCAAAGTTAACCCGGTGCCCTGCGCCACAGTTCACTCGGTGCCCTGCGCCACAGTTCACTCGGTGCCCTGCGCCACAGTTCACTCGGTGCCCTGCGCCAAAGTTAACCCGGTGCCCTGCGCCACAGTTCACTCGGTGCCCTGCGCCACAGTTAACCCGGTGCCCTGCGCCACAGTTAACCCGGTGCCCTGCGCCACAGTTCACTCGGTGCCCTGCGCCACAGTTCACTCGGTGCCCTGCGCCACAGTTCACTCGGTGCCCTGCGCCAAAGTTAACCCGGTGCCCTGCGCCACAGTTCACTCGGTGCCCTGCGCCACAGTTAACCCGGTGCCCTGCGCCACAGTTAACCCGGTGCCCTGCGCCACAGTTCACTCGGTGCCCTGCGCCACAGTTCACTCGGTGCCCTGCGCCACAGTTAACCCGGTGCCCTGCGCCACAGTTAACCCGGTGCCCTGCGCCACAGTTCACTCGGTGCCCTGCGCCACAGTTAACCCGGTGCCTTGCGCCACAGTTAACCCGGTGCCCTGCGCCACAGTTCACCCGGTGCCCTGCGCCACAGTTCACCCGGTGCCCTGCGCCACAGTTCACCCGGTGCCTGATGCACAGTTCACCCGGTGCCCTGCGCCACAGTTCCCTCGGTGCCCTGCGCCACAGTTCCCTCGGTGCCCTGCGCCATAGTTCCCTCGGTGCCCTGCGCCACAGTTCCCTCGGTGCCCTGCGCCACAGTTCACTCGGTGCCCTGCGCCACAGTTCACTCGGTGCCATGCGCCACAGTTCACCCGGTGCCCTGCGCCACAGTTCACTCGGTGCCCTGCGCCAAAGTTCACTCGGTGCCTGACGCACAGTTCACACGGTGCCCTGCGCCTCAGTTCACCCGGTGCCCTGCGCCACAGTTCACCCGGTGCCCTGCGCCACATTTCACTCGGTGCCCTGCGCCACAGTTCACTCGGTGCCCTGCGTCACACTTCACTCGGTGCCCTGCGCCACACTTCACTCGGTGCCCTGCGCCACACTTCACTCGGTGCCTGATGCACAGTTCACTCGGTGCCCTGCGCCACAGTTCACTCGGTGCCCTGCGCCACAGTTAACCCGGTGCCCTGATGCACAGTTCACCCGGTGCCCTGCGCCACAGTTCCCTCCGTGCCCTGCGCCACAGTTCACTCGGTGCCCTGCGCCACAGTTCACTCGGTGCGCTGCGCCACACTTCACTCGGTACCCTGCGCCACACTTCACTCGGTGCCCTGCGCCACACTTCACTCGGTGCCCTGCGCCACACTTCACTCGGTGCCCTGCGCCACACTTCACTCGGTGCCCTGTGCCACAGTTCACTCGGTGCCCTGATGCACAGTTCACTCGGTGCCCTAAGCCACAGTTCACTCGGTGCCCTGCGCCATAGTTCACTCGGTGCCCTGCACCACAGTTCACTCGGTGCCCTGCGCCACAGTTCACTCGGTGCCTGATGCACAGTTCACATGGTGCCCTGCGCCACATTTCACCCGGTGCCCTGCGCCACAGTTCACTCCGTGGCTGATGCACAGTTCACTCGGTGCCCTGCGCCACAGTTCACTCGGTGCCCTGCGCCACAGTTCACTCGGTGCCCTGCGCCACAGTTCACTCGGTGCCCTGCGCCACAGTTCACTCGGTGCCCTGCGCCACAGTTCACTCGGTGCCCTGCGCCACAGTTAACCCGGTGCCCTGCGCCACAGTTCACCCGGTGCCCTGATGCACAGTTCACCCGGTGCCCTGCGCCACAGTTCACACGGTGCCCTGCGCCACAGTTCACTCGGTGCCTGATGCACAGTTCACCCGGTGCCCTGCGCCACAGTTCCCTCCGTGCCCTGCGCCACAGTTCACTCGGTGCCCTGCGAAACAGTTCACTCAGTGCGCTGCGCCACAGTTCACTCGGTGCCCTGCGCCACACTTCACTCGGTGCCCTGCGCCACACTTCACTCGGTGCCCTGCGCCACAGTTCACTCGGTGCCCTGCGCCACAGTTCACACGGTGCCCTGCGCCACAGTTCACTCGGTGACTGATGCACAGTTCACACGTTGCCCTGCGCCACACTTCACTCGGTGCCCTGCGCCACAGTTCACTCGGAGCCCTGCGCCACAGTTCACTCGGTGCCCTGCGCCACAGTTAACCCGGTGCCCTGCGCCACAGTTCACTCGGTGCCTGATGCACAGTTCACCCGGTGCCCTGCGCCACAGTTCCCTCGGTGCCCTGCGCCACACATCACTCGGTGCCCTGCGCCACACTTCACTCGGTGCCCTGCCCCACACTTCACTCGGTGCCCTGTGCCACACTTCACTCGGTGCCCAAGGGCACACTTCACTCGGTGCCCTGCGCCCCACTTCACCCTGTGCCCTGCGCCACAGTTCACCCGGTGGCCTGCGCCTCAGTTCACTCGGTTCCTGATGCACAGATCACTCGGTGCCCTGCGCCACAGTTCACTCGGTGCCCTGCGCCACAGTTCACTCGGTGCCCTGCGCCACAGTTCACTCGGTGCCCTGCACCACAGTTCACCCGGTGCCCTGCGCCACAGTTCACTCGGTGCCTGATGCACAGTTCACTCCGTGCCCTGCGCCACAGTTCACTCGGTGCCCTGTGCCACAGTTCACTCGGTGCCCTGCGCCACAGTTCACTCGGTGCCTGATGCACAGTTCACTCGGTGCCCTGCGCCACAGTTCACCCGTTGCCCTGCGCCTCAGTTCACCCGGTACCCTGCGCCACAGTTCACTCGGTGCCTGATGCACAGTTCACTTGGTGCCCTGCGCCACAGTACACTCGGTGCCTGATGCACAGTTCACTCGGTGCCCTGCGCCACAGTTCACTCGGTGCCCTGCGCCACAGTTCACTCGGTGCCCTGCGCCACAGTTCACTCGGTGCCTGATGCACAGTTCACTCGGTGCCGTCCGCCACAGTTCACCCGGTGCCCTGCGCCACAGTTCACTCGGTGCCTGCTGCACAGTTCACTCGGTGCCCTGCGCCACAGCTCACTCGGTGCCCTGCGCCACAGTTCACTCGGTGCCCTGCGCCAAAGTTCACTCGGTGCCCTGCGCCACAGTTCACTCGGTGCCTGATGCACAGTTCACTCGGTGCCCTGCGCCACAGTTCACCCGGTGCCCTGCGCCACAGTTCACCCGGTACACTGCGCCACAGTTCACTCGGTGCCTGATGCACAGTTCACTCGGTGCCCTGCGCCACAGTTCACTCGGTGCCCTGCGCCACAGTTCACCCGGTGCCCTGCGCCACAGTTCACTCGGTGCCTGATGCACAGTTCACTCGGTGCCCTGCGCCACAGTTCACCCGTTGCCCTGCGCCACAGTTCACCCGGTACCCTGCGCCACAGTTCACTCGGTGCCTGATGCACAGTTCACTCGGTGCCCTGCGCCACAGTTCACTCGGTGCCTTGCGCCACAGTTCACCCGGTGCCCTGCGCCACAGTTCACCCGGTGCCTGATGCACATTTCACTCGGTGCCCTGTGCCACAGTTCACCCGGTGCCCTGCGCCACAGTTCACTCAGTGCCTGATGCACAGTTCACCCGGTGCCCTGCGCCACAGTTCACTCGGTGCCTGCTGCACAGTTCACTCGGTGCCCTGCGCCACAGCTCACTCGGTGCCCTGCGCCACAGTTCACTCGGTGCCCTGCGCCACAGTTCACTCGGTGCCCTGCGCCACAGTTCACTCGGTGCCCTGCGCCACAGTTCACTTGGTGCCCTGCGCCACAGTTCACTCGGTGCCCTGCGCCAAAGTTAACCCGGTGCCCTGCGCCACAGTTCACTCGGTGCCCTGCGCCACAGTTAACCCGGTGCCCTGCGCCACAGTTAACCCGGTGCCCTGCGCCACAGTTCACTCGGTGCCCTGCGCCACAGTTCACTCGGTGCCCTGCGCCACAGTTCACTCGGTGCCCTGCGTCACACTTCACTCGGTGCCCTGCGCCACAGTTCACTCGGTGCCCTGCGCCACAGTTCACTCGGTGCCCTGCGCCACAGTTCACTCGGTGCCCTGCGCCACAGTTCACTCGGTGCCCTGCGCCACAGTTCACTCGGTGCCCTGCGCCAAAGTTAACCCGGTGCCCTGCGCCACAGATCACTCGGTGCCCTGCGCCACAGTTAACCCGGTGCCCTGCGCCACAGTTAACCCGGTGCCCTGCGCCACAGTTCACTCGGTGCCCTGCGCCACAGTTCACCCGGTGCCCTGCGCCACAGTTAACCCGGTGCCTTGCGCCACAGTTAACCCGGTGCCCTGCTCCACAGTTCACCCGGTGCCCTGCGCCACAGTTCACCCGGTGCCCTGCGCCACAGTTCACCCGGTGCCTGATGTACAGTTCACCCGGTGCCCTGCGCCACAGTTCCCTCGGTGCCCTGCGCCACAGTTCCCTCGGTGCCCTGCGCCACAGTTCCCTCGGTGCCCTGCGCCACAGTTCACTCGGTGCCCTGCGCCACAGTTCACTCGGTGCCATGCCTCACAGTTCACCCGGTGCCCTGCGCCACAGTTCACTCGGTGCCCTGCGCCAAAGTTCACTCGGTGCCTGACGCACAGTTCACACGGTGCCCTGCGCCACAGTTCACCCGGTGCCCTGCGCCACAGTTCACCCGGTGCCCTGCGCCACATTTCACTCGGTGCCCTGCGCCACAGTTCACTCGGTGCCCTGCGTCACACTTCACTCGGTGCCCTGCGCCACACTTCACTCGGTGCCCTGCGCCACACTTCACTCGGTGCCTGATGCACAGTTCACTCGGTGCCCTGCGCCACAGTTCACTCGGTGCCCTGCGCCACAGTTAACCCGGTGCCCTGATGCACAGTTCACCCGGTGCCCTGCGCCACAGTTCCCTCCGTGCCCTGCGCCACAGTTCACTCGGTGCCCTGCGCCACAGTTCACTCGGTGCGCTGCGCCACACTTCACTCGGTACCCTGCGCCACACTTCACTCGGTGCCCTGCGCCACACTTCACTCGGTGCCCTGCGCCTCACTTCACTCGGTGACCTGCGCCACACTTCACTCGGTGCCCTGTGCCACAGTTCACTCGGTGCCCTGATGCACAGTTCACTCGGTGCCCTAAGCCACAGTTCACTCGGTGCCCTGCGCCATAGTTCACTCGGTGCCCTGCACCACAGTTCACTCGGTGCCCTGCGCCACAGTTCACTCGTTGCCTGATGCACAGTTCACTCGGTGCCCTGCGCCACAGTTCACCCGGTGCCCTGCGCCACAGTTCACTCCGTGGCTGATGCACAGTTCACTCGGGGCCCTGCGCCACAGTTAACCCGGTGCCCTGCGCCACAGTTCACTCGGTGCCCTGCGCCACAGTTAACCCGGTGCCTTGCGCCACAGTTAACCCGGTGCCCTGCGCCACAGTTCACCCGGTGCCCTGCGCCACAGTTCACCCGGTGCCCTGCGCCACAGTTCACCCGGTGCCTGATGCACAGTTCACCCGGTGCCCTGCGCCACAGTTCCCTCGGTGCCCTGCGCCACAGTTCCCTCGGTGCCCTGCGCCACAGTTCCCTCGGTGCCCTGCGCCACAGTTCACTCGGTGCCCTGCGCCACAGTTCACTCGGTGCCATGCGCCACAGTTCACCCGGTGCCCTGCGCCACAGTTCACTCGGTGCCCTGCGCCAAAGTTCACTCGGTGTCTGACGCACAGTTCACACGGTGCCCTGCGCCACAGTTCACCCGGTGCCCTGCGCCACAGTTCACCCGGTGCCCTGCGCCACATTTCACTCGGTGCCCTGCGCCACAGTTCACTCGGTGCCCTGCGTCAAACTTCACTCGGTGCCCTGCGCCACACTTCACTCGGTGCCCTGCGCCACACTTCACTCGGTGCCTGATGCACAGTTCACTCGGTGCCCTGCGCCACAGTTCACTCGGTGCCCTGCGCCACAGTTAACCCGGTGCCCTGATGCACAGTTGACCCGGTGCCCTGCGCCACAGTTCCGTCCGTGCCCTGCGCCACAGTTCACTCGGTGCCCTGCGCCACAGTTCACTCGGTGCGCTGCGCCACACTTCACTCGGTACCCTGCGCCACACTTCACTCGGTGCCCTGCGCCACACTTCACTCGGTGCCCTGCGCCACACTTCACTCGGTGCCCTGCGCCACACTTCACTCGGTGCCCTGTGCCACAGTTCACTCGGTGCCCTGATGCACAGTTCACTCGGTGCCCTAAGCCACAGTTCACTCGGTGCCCTGCGCCATAGTTCACTCGGTGCCCTGCACCACAGTTCACTCGGTGCCCTGCGCCACAGTTCACTCGGTGCCTGATGCACAGTTCACTCGGTGCCCTGCGCCACAGTTCACCCGGTGCCCTGCGCCACAGTTCACTCCGTGGCTGATGCACAGTTCACTCGGTGCCCTGCGCCTCAGTTCACTCGGTGCCCTGCGCCACAGTTCACTCGGTGCCCTGCGCCACAGTTCACTCGGTGCCCTGCGCCACAGTTCACTCGGTGCCCTGCGCCACAGTTCACACGGTGCCCTGCGCCACAGTTCACTCGGTGCCTGATGCACAGTTCACCCGGTGCCCTGCGCCACAGTTCACACGGTGCCCTGCGCCACAGTTCACTCGGTGCCTGATGCACAGTTCACCCGGTGCCCTGCGCCACAGTTCCCTCCGTGCCCTGCGCCACAGTTCACTCGGTGCCCTGCGAAACAGTTCACTCAGTGCGCTGCGCCACAGTTCACTCGGTACCCTGCGCCACACTTCACTCGGTGCCCTGCGCCACACTTCACTCGGTGCCCTGCGCCACAGTTCAATCGGTGCCCTGCGCCACAGTTCACACGGTGCCCTGCGCCACAGTTCACTCGGTGACTGATGCACAGTTCACACGTTGCCCTGCGCCACACTTCACTCGGTGCCCTGCGCCACAGTTCACTCGGAGCCCTGCGCCACAGTTCACTCGGTGCCCTGCGCCACAGTTAACCCGGTGCCCTGCGCCACAGTTCACTCGGTGCCTGATGCACAGTTCACCCGGTGCCCTGCGCCACAGTTCCCTCGGTGCCCTGCGCCACACATCACTCGGTGCCCTGCGCCACACTTCACTCGGTGCCCTGCCCCACACTTCACTCGGTGCCCTGCGCCACACTTCACTCGGTGCCCAAGGGCACACTTCACTCGGTGCCCTGCGCCACACTTCACCCTCTGCCCTGCGCCACAGTTCACCCGGTGCCCTGCGCCACAGTTCACTCGGTGCCTGATGCACAGATCACTCGGTGCCCTGCGCCACAGTTCACTCGGTGCCCTGCGCCACAGTTCACTCGGTGCCCTGCGCCACAGTTCACTCGGTGCCCTGCGCCACAGTTCACCCGGTGCCCTGCGCCACACTTCACTCGGTGCCTGATGCACAGTTCACTCGGTGCCCTGCGCCACAGTTCACTCGGTGCCCTGTGCCACAGTTCACTCGGTGCCCTGCGCCACAGTTCACTCGGTGCCTGATGCACAGTTCACTCGGTGCCCTGCGCCACAGTTCACCCGTTGCCCTGCGCCTCAGTTCACCCGGTACCCTGCGCCACTGTTCACTCGGTGCCTGATGCACAGTTCACTTGGTGCCCTGCGCCACAGTACACTCGGTGCCTGATGCACAGTTCACTCGGTGCCCTGCGCCACAGTTCACTCGGTGCCCTGCGCCACAGTTCACTCGGTGCCCTGCGCCACAGTTCACTCGGTGCCTGATGCACAGTTCACTCGGTGCCGTCCGCCACAGTTCACCCGGTGCCCTGCGCCACAGTTCACTCGGTGCCTGCTGCACAGTTCACTCGGTGCCCTGCGCCACAGCTCACTCGGTGCCCTGCGCCACAGTTCACTCGGTGCCCTGCGCCAAAGTTCACTCGGTGCCCTGCGCCACAGTTCACTCGGTGCCTGATGCACAGTTCACTCGGTGCCCTGCGCCACAGTTCACCCGGTGCCCTGCGCCACAGTTCACCCGGTACACTGCGCCACAGTTCACTCGGTGCCTGATGCACAGTTCACTCGGTGCCCTGCGCCACAGTTCACTCGGTGCCCTGCGCCACAGTTCACCCGGTGCCCTGCGCCACAGTTCACTCGGTGCCTGATGCACAGTTCACTCGGTGCCCTGCGCCACAGTTCACCCGTTGCCCTGCGCCACAGTTCACCCGGTACCCTGCGCCACAGTTCACTCGGTGCCTGATGCACAGTTCACTCGGTGCCCTGCGCCACAGTTCACTCGGTGCCTTGCGCCACAGTTCACCCGGTGCCCTGCGCCACAGTTCACCCGGTGCCTGATGCACATTTCACTCGGTGCCCTGTGCCACAGTTCACCCGGTGCCCTGCGCCACAGTTCACTCAGTGCCTGATGCACAGTTCACCCGGTGCCCTGCGCCACAGTTCACTCGGTGCCTGATCCACAGTTCACTCGGTGCCCTGCGACACAGCTCACTCGGTGCCCTGCGCCACAGTTCACTCGGTGCCCTGCGCCACAGTTCACTCGGTGCCCTGCGCCACAGTTCACTCGGTGCCCTGCGCCACAGTTCACTCGGTGCCCTGCGCCACAGTTCACTCGGTGCCCTGCGCCAAAGTTAACCCGGTGCCCTGCGCCACAGTTCACTCGGTGCCCTGCGCCACAGTTAACCCGGTGCCCTGCGCCACAGTTAACCCGGTGCCCTGCGCCACAGTTCACTCGGTGCCCTGCGCCACAGTTCACTCGGTGCCCTGCGCCACAGTTAACCCGGTGCCCTGCGCCACAGTTAACCCGGTGCCCTGCGCCACAGTTCACTCGGTGCCCTGCGCCACAGTTAACCCGGTGCCTTGCGCCACAGTTAACCCGGTGCCCTGCGCCACAGTTCACCCGGTGCCCTGCGCCACAGTTCACCCGGTGCCCTGCGCCACAGTTCACCCGGTGCCTGATGCACAGTTCACCCGGTGCCCTGCGCCACAGTTCCCTCGGTGCCCTGCGCCACAGTTCCCTCGGTGCCCTGCGCCACAGTTCCCTCGGTGCCCTGCGCCACAGTTCCCTCGGTGCCCTGCGCCACAGTTCACTCGGTGCCCTGCGCCACAGTTCACTCGGTGCCATGCGCCACAGTTCACCCGGTGCCCTGCGCCACAGTTCACTCGGTGCCCTGCGCCAAAGTTCACTCGGTGCCTGACGCACAGTTCACACGGTGCCCTGCGCCACAGTTCACCCGGTGCCCTGCGCCACAGTTCACCCGGTGCCCTGCGCCACATTTCACTCGGTGCCCTGCGCCACAGTTCACTCGGTGCCCTGCGTCACACTTCACTCGGTGCCCTGCGCCACACTTCACTCGGTGCCCTGCGCCACACTTCACTCGGTGCCTGATGCACAGTTCACTCGGTGCCCTGCGCCACAGTTCACTCGGTGCCCTGCGCCACAGTTAACCCGGTGCCCTGATGCACAGTTCACCCGGTGCCCTGCGCCACAGTTCCCTCGGTGCCCTGCGCCACAGTTCACTCGGTGCCCTGCGCCACAGTTCACTCGGTGCGCTGCGCCACACTTCACTCGGTACCCTGCGCCACACTTCACTCGGTGCCCTGCGCCACACTTCACTCGGTGCCCTGCGCCACACTTCACTCGGTGACCTGCGCCACACTTCACTCGGTGCCCTGTGCCACAGTTCACTCGGTGCCCTGATGCACAGTTCACTCGGTGCCCTAAGCCACAGTTCACTCGGTGCCCTGCGCCATAGTTCACTCGGTGCCCTGCACCACAGTTCACTCGGTGCCCTGCGCCACAGTTCACTCGGTGCCTGATGCACAGTTCACTCGGTGCCCTGCGCCACAGTTCACCCGGTGCCCTGCACCACAGTTCACTCCGTGGCTGATGCACAGTTCACTCGGTGCCCTGCGCCACAGTTCACTCGGTGCCCTGCGCCACAGTTCACTCGGTGCCCTGCGCCACAGTTCACTCGGTGCCCTGCGCCACAGTTCACTCGGTGCCCTGCGCCACAGTTCACTCGGTGCCCTGCGCCACAGTTAACCCGGTGCCCTGCGCCACAGTTCACCCGGTGCCCTGATGCACAGTTCACCCGGTGCCCTGCGCCACAGTTCACACGGTGCCCTGCGCCACAGTTCACTCGGTGCCTGATGCACAGTTCACCCGGTGCCCTGCGCCACAGTTCCCTCCGTGCCCTGCGCCACAGTTCACTCGGTGCCCTGCGAAACAGTTCACTCAGTGCGCTGCGCCACAGTTCACTCGGTGCCCTGCGCCACACTTCACTCGATGCCCTGCGCCACAGTTCACTCGGTGCCCTGCGCCACACTTCACTCGATGCCCTGCGCCACAGTTCACTCGGTGCCCTGCGCCACACTTCACTCGGTGCCCTGCGCCACAGTTCACTCGGTGCCCTGCGCCACAGTTCACTCGGTGCCCTGCGCCACAGTTAACCCGGTGCCCTGCGCCACAGTTCACCCGGTGCCCTGATGCACAGTTCACTCGGTGCCCTGCGCCACAGTTCACTCGGTGCCCTGCGCCACAGTTCACTCGGTGCCCTGCGCCACAGTTAACCCGGTGCCCTGCGCCACAGTTCACCCGGTGCCCTGCGCCACAGTTCACTCGGTGCCTGATGCACAGTTCACTCGGTGCCCTGTGCCACAGTTCACTCGGTGCCCTGCACCACAGTTCACTCGGTGCCCTGCGCCACAGTTCACTCGGTGCCCTGCGCCACAGTTAACCCGGTGCCCTGTGCCACAGTTCACCCGGTGCCCTGATGCACAGTTCACTCGGTGCCCTGCGCCACAGTTCACTCGGTGCCCTGCGCCACAGTTCCCTCGGTGCCCTGCGCCACAGTTCACCCGGTGCCCTGCGCCACAGTTCACCCGGTGCCTGATGCACAGTTCACTCGGTTCCCTGCGCCACAGTTCACTCAGTGCCTTGCGCCACAGTTCACTCGGTGCCCTGAGCAACAGTTAACCCGGTGCCCTGCGCCACACTTCTCTCGGTGCCCTGCCCCACACTTCACTCGGTGCCCTGCGCCACACTTCACTCGGTGCCCTGCGCCACACTTCACTCGGTGCCCTGCGCCACACTTCACTCGTTGCCTGATGCACAGTTCACTCGGTGCCCTGCGCCACAGTTCACTTGGTACCCTGCGACACAGTTCACTCGGTGCCCGGCGGCACACTTCACTCCGTGCCCTGCGCCACACTTCACTCGGTGCCCTGCGCCACACTTCACTCGGTGCCCTGCGCCACACTTCACTCGGTGCACTGCGCCACACTTCAGTCGGTGCCCTGCGCCACACTTCACTCGGTGCCTGATGCACAGTTCACTCGGTGCCCTGCGCCACAGTTCACTTGGTGCCCTGCGCCACAGTTCACTCGGTGCCCGGCGACAGTTCACTCGGTGCCCTGCGCCACACCTGACTCGGTGCCCTGCGCCACACTTCACTCGGTGCCCTGCGCCACACTTCACTCGGTGCCCTGCGCCACACTTCACTCGGTGCCCTGCGCCACACTTCACTCGTTGCCTGATGCACAGTTCACTCGGTGCCCTGCGCCACAGTTCACTTGGTACCCTGCGACACAGTTCACTCGGTGCCCGGCGGCACACTTCACTCCGTGCCCTGCGCCACACTTCACTCGGTGCCCTGCGCCACACTTCACTCGGTGCCCTGCGCCACACTTCACTCGGTGCGCTGCGCCACACTTCAGTCGGTGCCCTGCGCCACACTTCACTCGGTGCCTGATGCACAGTTCACTCGGTGCCCTGCGCCACAGTTCACTTGGTGCCCTGCGCCACAGTTCACTCGGTGCCCGGCGACAGTTCACTCGGTGCCCTGCGCCACACTTGACTCGGTGCCCTGCGCCACACTTCACTCGGTGCCCTGCGCCACACTTCACTCGGTGCCCTGCGCCACACTTCACTCGGTGCCCTGCGCCACACATCACTCGGTGCCCTGCGCCACAGTTCACTCGGTGCCTGATGCACAGTTCACTCGGCGCCCTGCGCCACAGTTCACTCGTTGCCCTGCGCCACAGTTCACTCGGTGCCTGATGCACAGTTCACTCGGTGCCCTGCGCCACAGTTCACTCGGTGCCCTGCGCCACAGTTCACTCGGTGCCCTGCGCCACAGTTCACTCGGTGCCTGATGCACAGTTCACTCGGTGCCCTGCGCCACAGTTAACCCGGTGCCCTGCGCCACAGTTCACCCGGTGCCCTGCGCCACAGTTCACCCGGTGCCCTGCGCCACAGTTCACTCGGTGCCTGATGCACAGTTCACTCGGTGCCCTGCGCCACAGTTCACTCGGTGCCCTGCGCCACAGTTAACCCGGTGCCCTGCGCCACAGTTCACCCGGTGCCCTGCGCCACAGTTCACCCGGTGCCCTGCGCCACAGTTCACCCGGTGCCTGATGCACAGTTCACTCGGTGCCCTGCGCCACAGTTCACTCGGTGCCCTGCGCCACAGTTCACTCGGTGCCCTGCGCCACAGTTCACTCGGTGCCCTGCGCCACAGTTAACCCGGTGCCCTGCGCCACAGTTCACCCGGTGCCCTGATGCACAGTTCACTCGGTGCCCTGCGCCACAGTTCACTCGGTGCCCTGCGCCACAGTTCACTCGGTGCCCTGCGCCACAGTTTACTCGGTGCCCAGCGCCACAGTTGACTCGGTGCCCTGCGCCACAGATCACTCGGTGCCCTGCGCCACAGTTCACTCGGTGCCCTGCGCCACATTTCACTCGGTGCCCTCCGCCACAGTTCACTCGGTGCCCTGCGCCACAGTTGACCCAGTGCCCTGATGCACAGTTCACTCGGTGCCCTGCGCCACAGTTCACCCGGTGCCCTGCGCCACAGTTCACTCGGTGCCCTGTGCCACAGTTCACTCGGTGCCCTGCGCCACAGTTAACCCGGTGCCCTGCGCCACAGTTCACCCGGTGGCCTGATGCACAGTTCACTCGGTGCCCTGCGCCACAGTTCACTCGGTGCCCTGCGCCACAGTTCACTCGGTGCCCTGCGCCACAGTTCACACGGTGCCCTGCGCCACAGTTCACTCGGTGACTGATGCACAGTTCACTCGTTGCCATGCGCCACACTTCACTCGGTGCCCTGCGCCACAGTTCTCTCGGAGCCCTGCGCCACAGTTCACTCGGTGCCCTGCGCCACAGTTAACCCGGTGCCCTGCGCCACAGTTCACTCGGTGCCTGATGCACAGTTCACCCGGTGCCCTGCGCCACAGTTCCCTCGGTGCCCTGCGCCACACATCACTCGGTGCCCTGCGCCACACTTCACTCGGTGCCCTGCGCCACACTTCACTCGGTGCCCTGCGCCACACTTCACTCGGTGCCCTACGCCACACTTCACTCGGTGCCCTGCGCCACACTTCACCCTGTGCCCTGCGCCACAGTTCACCCGGTGCTCTGCGCCACAGTTCACTCGGTGCCGGCTGCACAGATCACTCGGTGCCCTGCGCCACAGTTCACTCGGTGCCCTGCGCCACAGTTCACTCGGTGCCCTGCGCCACAGTTCACTCGGTGCCCGGCGCCACAGTTCACCCGGTGCCCTGCGCCACAGTTCACTCGGTGCCTGATGCACAGTTCACTCGGAGCCCTGCGCCACAGTTCACTCTGTGCCCTGTGCCACAGTTCACTCGGTGCCCTGCGCCACAGTTCACTCTGTGCCTGAAGCACAGTTCACTCGGTGCCCTGCGCCACAGTTCACCCGTTGCCCTGCGCGACAGTTCACCCGGTACCCTGCGCCACAGTTCACTCGGTGCCTGATGCACAGTTCACTTGGTGCCCTGCGCCACAGTTCACTCGGTGCCTGATGCACAGTTCACTCGGTGCCCTGCGCCACAGTTCACTCGGTGCCCTGCGCCACAGTTCACCAGGTGCCCTGCGCCACAGTTCACTCGGTGCCTGATGCACAGTTCACTCGGTGCCGTGCGCCACAGTTCACCCGGTGCCCTGCGCCACAGTTCACTCGGTGCCTGCTGCACAGTTCACTCGGTGCCCTGCGCCACAGCTCACTCGGTGCCCTGCGCCACAGTTCACTCGGTGCCCTGCGCCACAGTTCACTCGGTGCCCTGCGCCACAGTTCACTCGGTGCCTGATGCACAGTTCACTCGGTGCCCTGCGTCACAGTTCACCCAGTGCCCTGCGCCACAGTTCACCCGGTACACTGTGCCACAGTTCACTCGGTGCCTGATGCACAGTTCACTCGGTGCCCTGCGCCACAGTTCACTCGGTGCCCTGCGCCACAGTTCACTCGGTGCCCTGTGCCACAGTTCACTCGGTGCCTGATGCACAGTTCACTCGTTGCCCTGCGCCACAGTTCACCCGTTGCCCTGCGCCACAGTTCACCCGGTACCCTGCGCCACAGTTCACTCGGTGCCTGATGCACAGTTCACTCGGTGCCATGCGCCACAGTTCACTCGGTGCCTTGCGCCACAGTTCACCCGGTGCCCTGCGCCACAGTTCACCCGGTGCCTGATGCACATTTCACTCGGTGCCCAGCGCCACAGTTCACCCGGTGCCCTGCGCCACAGTTCACTCAGTGCCTGATGCACAGTTCACCCGGTGCCCTGCGCCACAGTTCACTCGGTGCCTGCTGCACAGTTCATTGGTGCCCTGCGCCACAGCTCACTCGGTGCCCTGCGCCACAGTTCACTCGGTGCCCTGCGCCACAGTTCACTCGGTGCCCTGCGCCACAGTTCACTCGGTGCCCTGCGCCACAGTTCACTCGGTGCCCTGCGCCACAGTTCACTCGGTGCCTTGCGCCAAAGTTAACCCGGTGCCCTGCGCCACAGTTCACTCGGTGCCTGCGCCACTGTTAACCCAGTGCCCTGCGCCACAGTTAACCCGGTGCCCTGCGCCAGAGTTAACCCGGTGCCCTGAGCCACAGTTCACTCGGTGCCCTGCGCCACAGTTAACCCGGTGCCTTGCGCCACAGTTAACCCGGTGCCCTGCGCCACAGTTCACCCGGTGCCCTGCGCCACAGTTCACCCGGTGCCTGATGCACAGTTCACCCGGTGCCCTGCGCCACAGTTCCCTCGGTGCCCTGCGCCACAGTTCCCTCGGTGCCCTGCGCCACAGTTCCCTCGGTGCCCTGCGCCACAGTTCCCTCGGTGCCATGCGCCACAGTTCACCCGGTGCCCTGCGCCACAGTTCACTCGGTGCCCTGCGCCAAAGTTCACTCGGTGCCTGACGCACAGTTCACACGGTGCCCTGCGCCACAGTTCACTCGGTGCCCTGCGCCACAGTTAACCCGGTGCCTTGCGCCACAGTTAACCCGGTGCCCTGCGCCACAGTTCACCCGGTGCCCTCGCCACAGTTCACCCGGTGCCTGATGCACAGTTCACCCGGTGCCCTGCGCCACAGTTCCCTCGGTGCCCTGCGCCACAGTTCCCTCGGTGCCCTGCGCCACAGTTCCCTCGGTGCCCTGCGCCACAGTTCACTCGGTGCCCTGCGCCACAGTTCACTCGGTGCCATGCGCCACAGTTCACCCGGTGCCCTGCGCCACAGTTCACTCGGTGCCCTGCGCCAAAGTTCACTCGGTGCCTGACGCACAGTTCACACGGTGCCCTGCGCCACAGTTCACCCGGTGCCCTGCGCCACAGTTCACCCGGTGCCCTGCGCCACAGTTCCCTCGGTGCCCTGCGCCACAGTTCCCTCGGTGCCCTGCGCCACAGTTCACTCGGTGCCCTGCGCCACAGTTCACTCGGTGCCATGCGCCACAGTTCACCCGGTGCCCTGCGCCACAGTTCACTCGGTGCCCTGCGCCAAAGTTCACTCGGTGCCTGACGCACAGTTCACACGGTGCCCTGCGCCACAGTTCACCCGGTGCCCTGCGCCACAGTTCACCCGGTGCCCTGCGCCACATTTCACTCGGTGCCCTGCGCCACAATTCAGTCGGTGCCCTGCGTCACACTTCACTCGGTGCCCTGCGCCACACTTCACTCGGTGCCCTGCGCCACACTTCACTCGGTGCCTGATGCACAGTTCACTCGGTGCCCTGCGCCACAGTTCACTCGGTGCCCTGCGCCACAGTTAACCCGGTGCCCTGATGCACAGTTCACCCGGTGCCCTGCGCCACAGTTCCCTCGGTGCCCTGCGCCACAGTTCACTCGGTGCCCTGCGCCACAGTTCACTCGGTGCGCTGCGCCACACTTCACTCGGTACCCTGCGCCACACTTCACTCGGTGCCCTGCGCCACACTTCACTCGGTGCCCTGTGCCACAGTTCACTCGGTGCCCTGATGCACAGTTCACTCGGTGCCCTGAGCCACAGTTCACTCGGTGCCCTGCGTCACACTTCACTCGGTGCCCTGCGCCACAGTTCACTCGGTGCCCTGCGCCACAGTTCACTCGGTGCCTGATGCACAGTTCACCCGGTGCCCTGCGCCACAGTTCACTCCGTGGCTGATGCACAGATCACTCGGTGCCCTGCGCCACAGTTCACTCGGTGCCCTGCGCCACAGTTCACTCGGTGCCCTGCGCCACAGTTCACTCGGTGCCCTGCGCCACAGTTCACTAGGTGCCCTGCGCCACATTTCACTCGGTGCCCTGCGCCATAGTTCACTCGGTGCCCTGCGCCACAGTTAACCCGGTGCCCTGCGCCACAGTTCACCCGGTGCCCTGATGCACAGTTCACCCGGTGCCCTGCGCCACAGTTCACACGGTGCCCTGCGCCACAGTTCACTCGGTGCCTGATGCACACTTCACTCGGTGCCCTGCGCCACAGTTCACTCGGTGCCTGCTGCACAGTTCATTGGTGCCCTGCGCCACAGCTCACTCGGTGCCCTGCGCCACAGTTCACTCGGTGCCCTGCGCCACAGTTCACTCGGTGCCCTGCGCCACAGTTCACTCGGTACCCTGCGCCACAGTTCACTCGGTGCCTGATGCACAGTTCACTCGGTGCCCTGCGCCACAGTTCACTCGGTGCCTTGCGCCACAGTTCGCCCGGTGCCCTGCGCCACAGGTCACCCGGTGCCTGATGCACATTTCACTCGGTGCCCTGCGCCACAGTTCACCCGGTGCCCTGCGCCACAGTTCACTCAGTGCCTGATGCACAGTTCACCCGGTGCCCTGCGCCACAGTTCACTCGGTGCCTGCTGCACAGTTCATTGGTGCCCTGCGCCACAGCTCACTCGGTGCCCTGCGCCACAGTTCACTCGGTGCCCTGCGCCACACTTCACTCGGTGCCCTGCGCCACAGTTCACTCGGTGCCCTGCGCCACAGTTCACTCGGTGCCCTGCGCCACAGTTCACTCGGTGCCCTGCGCCACAGTTAACCCGGTGCCCTACGCCACAGTTCACCCGGTGCCCTGATGCACAGTTCACTCGGTGCCCTGCGCCACAGTTCACTCGGTGCCCTGCGCCACAGTTCACTCGGTGCCCTGCGCCACAGTTCACTCGGTGCCTGATGCACAGTTCACTCGGTGCCCTGCGCCACAGTTAACCCGGTGCCCTGCGCCACAGTTCACCCGGTGCCCTGCGCCACAGTTCACTCGGTGCCTGATGCACAGTTCACCAGGTGCCCTGCGCCACAGTTCCCTCGGTGCCCTGCGCCACACATCACTCGGTGCCCTGCGCCACACTTCACTCGGTGCCCTGCGCCACACTTCACTCGGTGCCCTGCGCCACACTTCACCCTGTGCCCTGCGCCACAGTTCACCCGGTGCCCTGCGCCACAGTTCACTCGGTGCCTGATGCACAGATCACTCGGTGCCCTGCGCCACAGTTCACTCGGTGCCCTGCGCCACAGTTCACTCGGTGCCCTGCGCCACATTTCACTCGGTGCCCTGCGCCACAGTTAACCCGGTGCCCTGCGCCACAGTTCACTCGGTGCCTGATGCACAGTTCACTCGGTGCCCTGCGCCACAGTTCACTCGGTGCCCTGCGCCACAGTTCACTCGGTGCCCTGCGCCACAGTTAACCCGGTGCCCTGATGCACAGTTCACCCGGTGCCCTGCGCCACAGTTCCCTCGGTGCCCTGCGCCACAGTTCACTCGGTGCCCTGCGCCACAGTTCACTCGGTGCGCTGCGCCACACTTCACTCAGTACCCTGCGCCACACTTCACTCGGTGCCCTGCGCCACACTTCACTCGTTGCCCTGCGCCACACTTCACTCGGTGCCCTGTGCCACAGTTCACTCGGTGCCCTGATGCACAGTTCACTCGGTGCCCTGAGCCACAGTTCACTCGGTGCCCTGCGCCACAGTTCACTCGGTGCCCTGCGCCACAGTTCACTTGGTGCCCTGCGCCACAGTTCACTCGGTGCCTGATGTACAGTTCACCCGGTGCCCTGCGCCACAGTTCACTCCGTGGCTGATGCACAGTTCACTCGGTGCCCTGCGCCACAGTTCACTCGGTGCCCTGCGCCACAGTTCACTCGGTGCCCTGCGCCACAGTTCACTCGGTGCCCTGCGCCACAGTTCACTCGGTGCCCTGCGCCACAGTTCACTCGGTGCCCTGCGCCACAGTTAACCCGGTGCCCTGCGCCACAGTTCACCCGGTGCCCTGATGCACAGTTCACCCGGTGCCCTGCGCCACAGTTCACACGGTGCCCTGCGCCACAGTTCACTCGGTGCCTGATGCACAGTTCACCCGGTGCCCTGCGCCACAGTTCCCTCCGTGCCCTGCGCCACAGTTCACTCGGTGCCCTGCGAAACAGTTCCCTCGGTGCGCTGCGCCACAGTTCACTCGGTGCCCTGCGCCACACTTCACTCGGTGCCCTGCGCCACACTTCACTCGGTGCCCTGCGCCACACTTCACTCGGTGCCCTGCGCCACAGTTCACTCGGTGCCCTGCGCCACAGTTCACTCGGTGCCCTGCGCCACAGTTCACTCGGTGCCCTGCGCCACAGTTAACCCGGTGCCCTGATGCACAGTTCACTCGGTGCCCTGCGCCACAGTTCACTCGGTGCCCTGCGCCACAGTTCACTCGGTGCCCTGCGCCACAGTTCACTCGGTGCCTGATGCACAGTTCACTCGGGGCCCTGCGCCACAGTTAACCCGGTGCCCTGCGCCACAGTTCACCCGGTGCCCTGCGCCACAGTTCACTCGGTGCCTGATGCACAGTTCACCCGGTGCCCTGCGCCACAGTTCCCTCGGTGCCCTGCGCCACACATCACTCGGTGCCCTGCGCCTCACTTCACTCGGTGCCCTGCGCCACACTTCACTCGGTGCCCTGCGCCACACTTCACTCGGTGCCCTGCGCCACACTTCACTCGGTACCCTGCGCCACACTTCACCCTGTGCCCTGCGCCACAGTTCACCCGGTGCCCTGCGCCAGAGTTCACTCGGTTCCTGATGCACAGATCACTCGGTGCCCTGCGCCACAGTTCACTCGGTGCCCTGCGCCACAGTTCACTCGGTACCCTGCGCCACAGTTCACTCGGTGCCCTGCGCCACAGTTTACCCGGTGCCCTGCGCCACAGTTCACTCGGTGCCTGATGCACAGTTCACTCGGTGCCCTGCGCCACAGTTCACTCGGTGCCCTGTGCCACAGTTCACTCGGTGCCCTGCGCCACAGTTCACTCGGTGCCTGATGCACAGTTCACTCGGTGCCCTGCGCCACAGTTCACCCGTTGCCCTGCGCCACAGTTCACCCGGTACCCTGCGCCACAGTTCACTCGGTGCCTGATGCACAGTTCACTTGGTGCCCTGCGCCACAGTTCACTCGGTGCCTGATGCACAGTTCACTCGGTGCCCTGCGCCACAGTTCACTCGGTGCCCTGCGCCACAGTTCACCAGGTGCCCTGCGCCACAGTTCACTCGGTGCCTGATGCGCAGTTCACTCGGTGCCGTGCGCCACAGTTCACCCGGTGCCCTGCGCCACAGTTCACTCGGTGCCTGCTGCACAGTTCACTCGGTGCCCTGCGCCACATCTCACTCGGTGCCCTGCGCCACAGTTCACTCGGTGCCCTGCGCCACAGTTCACTCGGTGCCCTGCGCCACAGTTCACTCGGTGCCTGATGCACAGTTCACTCGGTGCCCTGCGCCACAGTTCACCCAGTGCCCTGCGCCACAGTTCACCCGGTACACTGCGCCACAGTTCACTCGGTGCCTGATGCACAGTTCACTCGGTGCCCTGCGCCACAGTTCACTCGGTGCCCTGCGCCACAGTTCACTCGGTGCCCTGCGCCACAGTTCACTCGGTGCCTGATGCACAGTTCACTCGGTACCCTGCGCCACAGTTCACCCGTTGCCCTGCGCCACAGTTCACCCGGTACCCTGCGCCACAGTTCACTCGGTGCCTGATGCACAGTTCACTCGGTGCCCTGCGCCACAGTTCACTCGGTGCCTTGCGCCACAGTTCACCCGGTGCCCTGCGCCACAGTTCACCCGGTGCCTGATGCACATTTCACTCGGTGCCCTGCGCCACAGTTCACCCGGTGCCCTGCGCCACAGTTCACTCAGTGCCTGATGCACAGTTCACCCGGTGCCCTGCGCCACAGTTCACTCGGTGCCTGCTGCACAGTTCATTGGTGCCCTGCGCCACAGCTCACTCGGTGCCCTGCGCCACAGTTCACTCGGTGCCCTGCGCCACAGTTAACCCGGTGCCCTGCGCCACAGTTCACTCGGTGCCCTGCGCCACAGTTCACTCGGTGCCCTGCGCCACAGTTAACCCGGTGCCCTGCGCCACAGTTAACCCGGTGCCCTGCGCCACAGTTCACTCGGTGCCCTGCGCCACAGTTAACCCGGTGCCTTGCGCCACAGTTAACCCGGTGCCCTGCGCCACAGTTCACCCGGTGCCCTGCGCCACAGTTCACCCGGTGCCCTGCGCCACAGTTCACCCGGTGCCTGATGCACAGTTCACCCGGTGCCCTGCGCCACAGTTCCCTCGGTGCCCTGCGCCACAGTTCCCTCGGTGCCCTGCGCCACAGTTCCCTCGGTGCCCTGCGCCACAGTTCCCTCGGTGCCCTGCGCCACAGTTCACTCGGTGCCCTGCGCCACAGTTCACTCGGTGCCATGCGCCACAGTTCACCCGGTGCCCTGCGCCACAGTTCACTCGGTGCCCTGCGCCAAAGTTCACTCGGTGCCTGACGCACAGTTCACACGGTGCCCTGCGCCACAGTTCACCCGGTGCCCTGCGCCACAGTTCACCCGGTGCCCTGCGCCACATTTCACTCGGTGCCCTGCGCCACAGTTCACTCGGTGCCCTGCGTCACACTTCACTCGGTGCCCTGCGCCACACTTCACTCGGTGCCCTGCGCCACACTTCACTCGGTGCCTGATGCACAGTTCACTCGGTGCCCTGCGCCACAGTTCACTCGGTGCCCTGCGCCACAGTTAACCCGGTGCCCTGATGCACAGTTCACCCGGTGCCCTGCGCCACAGTTCCCTCCGTGCCCTGCGCCACAGTTCACTCGGTGCCCTGCGCCACAGTTCACTCGGTGCGCTGCGCCACACTTCACTCGGTACCCTGCGCCACACTTCACTCGGTGCCCTGCGCCACACTTCACTCGGTGCCCTGCGCCACACTTCACTCGGTGACCTGCGCCACACTTCACTCGGTGCCCTGTGCCACAGTTCACTCGGTGCCCTGATGCACAGTTCACTCGGTGCCCTAAGCCACAGTTCACTCGGTGCCCTGCGCCATAGTTCACTCGGTGCCCTGCACCACAGTTCACTCGGTGCCCTGCGCCACAGTTCACTCGGTGCCTGATGCACAGTTCACTCGGTGCCCTGCGCCACAGTTCACCCGGTGCCCTGCACCACAGTTCACTCCGTGGCTGATGCACAGTTCACTCGGTGCCCTGCGCCACAGTTCACTCGGTGCCCTGCGCCACAGTTCACTCGGTGCCCTGCGCCACAGTTCACTCGGTGCCCTGCGCCACAGTTCACTCGGTGCCCTGCGCCTAAGTTCACTCGGTGCCCTGCGCCACAGTTAACCCGGTGCCCTGCGCCACAGTTCACCCGGTGCCCTGATGCACAGTTCACCCGGTGCCCTGCGCCACAGTTCACACGGTGCCCTGCGCCACAGTTCACTCGGTGCCTGATGCACAGTTCACCCGGTGCCCTGCGCCACAGTTCCCTCCGTGCCCTGCGCCACAGTTCACTCGGTGCCCTGCGAAACAGTTCACTCAGTGCGCTGCGCCACAGTTCACTCGGTGCCCTGCGCCACACTTCACTCGATGCCCTGCGCCACAGTTCACTCGGTGCCCTGCGCCACACTTCACTCGATGCCCTGCGCCACAGTTCACTCGGTGCCCTGCGCCACACTTCACTCGGTGCCCTGCGCCACAGTTCACTCGGTGCCCTGCGCCACAGTTCACTCGGTGCCCTGCGCCACAGTTAACCCGGTGCCCTGCGCCACAGTTCACCCGGTGCCCTGATGCACAGTTCACTCGGTGCCCTGCGCCACAGTTCACTCGGTGCCCTGCGCCACAGTTCACTCGGTGCCCTGCGCCACAGTTAACCCGGTGCCCTGCGCCACAGTTCACCCGGTGCCCTGCGCCACAGTTCACTCGGTGCCTGATGCACAGTTCACTCGGTGCCCTGTGCCACAGTTCACTCGGTGCCCTGCACCACAGTTCACTCGGTGCCCTGCGCCACAGTTCACTCGGTGCCCTGCGCCACAGTTAACCCGGTGCCCTGTGCCACAGTTCACCCGGTGCCCTGATGCACAGTTCACTCGGTGCCCTGCGCCACAGTTCACTCGGTGCCCTGCGCCACAGTTCCCTCGGTGCCCTGCGCCACAGTTCACCCGGTGCCCTGCGCCACAGTTCACCCGGTGCCTGATGCACAGTTCACTCGGTTCCCTGCGCCACAGTTCACTCAGTGCCTTGCGCCACAGTTCACTCGGTGCCCTGAGCAACAGTTAACCCGGTGCCCTGCGCCACACTTCTCTCGGTGCCCTGCCCCACACTTCACTCGGTGCCCTGCGCCACACTTCACTCGGTGCCCTGCGCCACACTTCACTCGGTGCCCTGCGCCACACTTCACTCGTTGCCTGATGCACAGTTCACTCGGTGCCCTGCGCCACAGTTCACTTGGTACCCTGCGACACAGTTCACTCGGTGCCCGGCGGCACACTTCACTCCGTGCCCTGCGCCACACTTCACTCGGTGCCCTGCGCCACACTTCACTCGGTGCCCTGCGCCACACTTCACTCGGTGCACTGCGCCACACTTCAGTCGGTGCCCTGCGCCACACTTCACTCGGTGCCTGATGCACAGTTCACTCGGTGCCCTGCGCCACAGTTCACTTGGTGCCCTGCGCCACAGTTCACTCGGTGCCCGGCGACAGTTCACTCGGTGCCCTGCGCCACACTTGACTCGGTGCCCTGCGCCACACTTCACTCGGTGCCCTGCGCCACACTTCACTCGGTGCCCTGCGCCACACTTCACTCGGTGCCCTGCGCCACACATCACTCGGTGCCCTGCGCCACAGTTCACTCGGTGCCTGATGCACAGTTCACTCGGCGCCCTGCGCCACAGTTCACTCGGTGCCCTGCGCCACAGTTCACTCGGTGCCTGATGCACAGTTCACTCGGTGCCCTGCGCCACAGTTCACTCGGTGCCCTGCGCCACAGTTCACTCGGTGCCCTGCGCCACAGTTCACTCGGTGCCTGATGCACAGTTCACTCGGTGCCCTGCGCCACAGTTAACCCGGTGCCCTGCGCCACAGTTCACCCGGTGCCCTGCGCCACAGTTCACCCGGTGCCCTGCGCCACAGTTCACTCGGTGCCTGATGCACAGTTCACTCGGTGCCCTGCGCCACAGTTCACTCGGTGCCCTGCGCCACAGTTAACCCGGTGCCCTGCGCCACAGTTCACCCGGTGCCCTGCGCCACAGTTCACCCGGTGCCCTGCGCCACAGTTCACCCGGTGCCTGATGCACAGTTCACTCGGTGCCCTGCGCCACAGTTCACTCGGTGCCCTGCGCCACAGTTCACTCGGTGCCCTGCGCCACAGTTCACTCGGTGCCCTGCGCCACAGTTAACCCGGTGCCCTGCGCCACAGTTCACCCGGTGCCCTGATGCACAGTTCACTCGGTGCCCTGCGCCACAGTTCACTCGGTGCCCTGCGCCACAGTTCACTCGGTGCCCTGCGCCACAGTTTACTCGGTGCCCTGCGCCACAGTTGACTCGGTGCCCTGCGCCACAGATCACTCGGTGCCCTGCGCCACAGTTCACTCGGTGCCCTGCGCCACATTTCACTCGGTGCCCTCCGCCACAGTTCACTCGGTGCCCTGCGCCACAGTTGACCCAGTGCCCTGATGCACAGTTCACTCGGTGCCCTGCGCCACAGTTCACCCGGTGCCCTGCGCCACAGTTCACTCGGTGCCCTGTGCCACAGTTCACTCGGTGCCCTGCGCCACAGTTAACCCGGTGCCCTGCGCCACAGTTCACCCGGTGGCCTGATGCACAGTTCACTCGGTGCCCTGCGCCACAGTTCACTCGGTGCCCTGCGCCACAGTTCACTCGGTGCCCTGCGCCACAGTTCACACGGTGCCCTGCGCCACAGTTCACTCGGTGACTGATGCACAGTTCACTCGTTGCCATGCGCCACACTTCACTCGGTGCCCTGCGCCACAGTTCACTCGGAGCCCTGCGCCACAGTTCACTCGGTGCCCTGCGCCACAGTTAACCCGGTGCCCTGCGCCACAGTTCACTCGGTGCCTGATGCACAGTTCACCCGGTGCCCTGCGCCACAGTTCCCTCGGTGCCCTGCGCCACACATCACTCGGTGCCCTGCGCCACACTTCACTCGGTGCCCTGCGCCACACTTCACTCGGTGCCCTGCGCCACACTTCACTCGGTGCCCTACGCCACACTTCACTCGGTGCCCTGCGCCACACTTCACCCTGTGCCCTGCGCCACAGATCACTCGGTGCCCTGCGCCACAGTTCACTCGGTGCCCTGCGCCACAGTTCACTCGGTGCCCTGCGCCACAGTTCACTCGGTGCCCGGCGCCACAGTTCACCCGGTGCCCTGCGCCACAGTTCACTCGGTGCCTGATGCACAGTTCACTCGGAGCCCTGCGCCACAGTTCACTCTGTGCCCTGTGCCACAGTTCACTCGGTGCCCTGCGCCACAGTTCACTCTGTGCCTGAAGCACAGTTCACTCGGTGCCCTGCGCCACAGTTCACCCGTTGCCCTGCGCGACAGTTCACCCGGTACCCTGCGCCACAGTTCACTCGGTGCCTGATGCACAGTTCACTTGGTGCCCTGCGCCACAGTTCACTCGGTGCCTGATGCACAGTTCACTCGGTGCCCTGCGCCACAGTTCACTCGGTGCCCTGCGCCACAGTTCACCAGGTGCCCTGCGCCACAGTTCACTCGGTGCCTGATGCACAGTTCACTCGGTGCCGTGCGCCACAGTTCACCCGGTGCCCTGCGCCACAGTTCACTCGGTGCCTGCTGCACAGTTCACTCGGTGCCCTGCGCCACAGCTCACTCGGTGCCCTGCGCCACAGTTCACTCGGTGCCCTGCGCCACAGTTCACTCGGTGCCCTGCGCCACAGTTCACTCGGTGCCTGATGCACAGTTCACTCGGTGCCCTGCGTCACAGTTCACCCAGTGCCCTGCGCCACAGTTCACCCGGTACACTGTGCCACAGTTCACTCGGTGCCTGATGCACAGTTCACTCGGTGCCCTGCGCCACAGTTCACTCGGTGCCCTGCGCCACAGTTCACTCGGTGCCCTGTGCCACAGTTCACTCGGTGCCTGATGCACAGTTCACTCGTTGCCCTGCGCCACAGTTCACCCGTTGCCCTGCGCCACAGTTCACCCGGTACCCTGCGCCACAGTTCACTCGGTGCCTGATGCACAGTTCACTCGGTGCCATGCGCCTCAGTTCACTCGGTGCCTTGCGCCACAGTTCACCCGGTGCCCTGCGCCACAGTTCACCCGGTGCCTGATGCACATTTCACTCGGTGCCCAGCGCCACAGTTCACCCGGTGCCCTGCGCCACAGTTCACTCAGTGCCTGATGCACAGTTCACCCGGTGCCCTGCGCCACAGTTCACTCGGTGCCTGCTGCACAGTTCATTGGTGCCCTGCGCCACAGCTCACTCGGTGCCCTGCGCCACAGTTCACTCGGTGCCCTGCGCCACAGTTCACTCGGTGCCCTGCGCCACAGTTCACTCGGTGCCCTGCGCCACAGTTCACTCGGTGCCCTGCGCCACAGTTCACTCGGTGCCTTGCGCCAAAGTTAACCCGGTGCCCTGCGCCACAGTTCACTCGGTGCCTGCGCCACTGTTAACCCAGTGCCCTGCGCCACAGTTAACCCGGTGCCCTGCGCCAGAGTTAACCCGGTGCCCTGAGCCACAGTTCATCGGTGCCCTGCGCCACAGTTAACCCGGTGCCTTGCGCCACAGTTAACCCGGTGCCCTGCGCCACAGTTCACCCGGTGCCCTGCGCCACAGTTCACCCGGTGCCTGATGCACAGTTCACCCGGTGCCCTGCGCCACAGTTCCCTCGGTGCCCTGCGCCACAGTTCCCTCGGTGCCCTGCGCCACAGTTCCCTCGGTGCCCTGCGCCACAGTTCCCTCGGTGCCATGCGCCACAGTTCACCCGGTGCCCTGCGCCACAGTTCACTCGGTGCCCTGCGCCAAAGTTCACTCGGTGCCTGACGCACAGTTCACACGGTGCCCTGCGCCACAGTTCACTCGGTGCCCTGCGCCACAGTTAACTCGGTGCCTTGCGCCACAGTTAACCCGGTGCCCTGCGCCACAGTTCACCCGGTGCCCTCGCCACAGTTCACCCGGTGCCTGATGCACAGTTCACCCGGTGCCCTGCGCCACAGTTCCCTCGGTGCCCTGCGCCACAGTTCCCTCGGTGCCCTGCGCCACAGTTCCCTCGGTGCCCTGCGCCACAGTTCACTCGGTGCCCTGCGCCACAGTTCACTCGGTGCCATGCGCCACAGTTCACCCGGTGCCCTGCGCCACAGTTCACTCGGTGCCCTGCGCCAAAGTTCACTCGGTGCCTGACGCACAGTTCACACGGTGCCCTGCGCCACAGTTCACCCGGTGCCCTGCGCCACAGTTCACCCGGTGCCCTGCGCCACAGTTCCCTCGGTGCCCTGCGCCACAGTTCCCTCGGTGCCCTGCGCCACAGTTCACTCGGTGCCCTGCGCCACAGTTCACTCGGTGCCATGCGCCACAGTTCACCCGGTGCCCTGCGCCACAGTTCACTCGGTGCCCTGCGCCAAAGTTCACTCGGTGCCTGACGCACAGTTCACACGGTGCCCTGCGCCACAGTTCACCCGGTGCCCTGCGCCACAGTTCACCCGGTGCCCTGCGCCACATTTCACTCGGTGCCCTGCGCCACAATTCAGTCGGTGCCCTGCGTCACACTTCACTCGGTGCCCTGCGCCACACTTCACTCGGTGCCCTGCGCCACACTTCACTCGGTGCCTGATGCACAGTTCACTCGGTGCCCTGCGCCACAGTTCACTCGGTGCCCTGCGCCACAGTTAACCCGGTGCCCTGATGCACAGTTCACCCGGTGCCCTGCGCCACAGTTCCCTCGGTGCCCTGCGCCACAGTTCACTCGGTGCCCTGCGCCACAGTTCACTCGGTGCGCTGCGCCACACTTCACTCGGTACCCTGCGCCACACTTCACTCGGTGCCCTGCGCCACACTTCACTCGGTGCCCTGTGCCACAGTTCACTCGGTGCCCTGATGCACAGTTCACTCGGTGCCCTGAGCCACAGTTCACTCGGTGCCCTGCGTCACACTTCACTCGGTGCCCTGCGCCACAGTTCACTCGGTGCCCTGCGCCATAGTTCACTCGGTGCCTGATGCACAGTTCACCCGGTGCCCTGCGCCACAGTTCACTCCGTGGCTGATGCACAGATCACTCGGTGCCCTGCGCCACAGTTCACTCGGTGCCCTGCGCCACAGTTCACTCGGTGCCCTGCGCCACAGTTCACTCGGTGCCCTGCGCCACAGTTCACTAGGTGCCCTGCGCCACATTTCACTCGGTGCCCTGCGCCTTAGTTCACTCGGTGCCCTGCGCCACAGTTAACCCGGTGCCCTGCGCCACAGTTCACCCGGTGCCCTGATGCACAGTTCACCCGGTGCCCTGCGCCACAGTTCACACGGTGCCCTGCGCCACAGTTCACTCGGTGCCTGATGCACAGTTCACTCGGTGCCCTGCGCCACAGTTCACTCGGTGCCTGCTGCACAGTTCATTGGTGCCCTGCGCCACAGCTCACTCGGTGCCCTGCGCCACAGTTCACTCGGTGCCCTGCGCCACAGTTCACTCGGTGCCCTGCGCCACAGTTCACTCGGTACCCTGCGCCACAGTTCACTCGGTGCCTGATGCACAGTTCACTCGGTGCCCTGCGCCACAGTTCACTCGGTGCCTTGCGCCACAGTTCACCCGGTGCCCTGCGCCACAGGTCACCCGGTGCCTGATGCACATTTCACTCGGTGCCCTGCGCCACAGTTCACCCGGTGCCCTGCGCCACAGTTCACTCAGTGCCTGATGCACAGTTCACCCGGTGCCCTGCGCCACAGTTCACTCGGTGCCTGCTGCACAGTTCATTGGTGCCCTGCGCCACAGCTCACTCGGTGCCCTGCGCCACAGTTCACTCGGTGCCCTGCGCCACAGTTCACTCGGTGCCCTGCGCCACAGTTCACTCGGTGCCCTGCGCCACAGTTCACTCGGTGCCCTGCGCCACAGTTCACTCGGTGCCCTGCGCCACAGTTAACCCGGTGCCCTACGCCACAGTTCACCCGGTGCCCTGATGCACAGTTCACTCGGTGCCCTGCGCCACAGTTCACTCGGTGCCCTGCGCCACAGTTCACTCGGTGCCCTGCGCCACAGTTCACTCGGTGCCTGATGCACAGTTCACTCGGTGCCCTGCGCCACAGTTAACCCGGTGCCCTGCGCCACAGTTCACCCGGTGCCCTGCGCCACAGTTCACTCGGTGCCTGATGCACAGTTCACCCGGTGCCCTGCGCCACAGTTCACTCGGTGCCCTGCGCCACAGTTCACTCGGTGCCCTGCGCCACAGTTCACTCGGTGCCCTGCGCCACAGTTAACCCGGTGCCCTACGCCACAGTTCACCCGGTGCCCTGATGCACAGTTCACTCGGTGCCCTGCGCCACAGTTCACTCGGTGCCCTGCGCCACAGTTCACTCGGTGCCCTGCGCCACAGTTCACTCGGTGCCTGATGCACAGTTCACTCGGTGCCCTGCGCCACAGTTAACCCGGTGCCCTGCGCCACAGTTCACCCGGTGCCCTGCGCCACAGTTCACTCGGTGCCTGATGCACAGTTCACCCGGTGCCCTGCGCCACAGTTCACACGGTGCCCTGCGCCACAGTTCACTCGGTGCCTGATGCACAGTTCACCCGGTGCCCTGCGCCACAGTTCCCTCCGTGCCCTGCGCCACAGTTCACTCGGTGCCCTGCGAAACAGTTCCCTCGGTGCGCTGCGCCACAGTTCACTCGGTGCCCTGCGCCACACTTCACTCGGTGCCCTGCGCCACACTTCACTCGGTGCCCTGCGCCACACTTCACTCGGTGCCCTGCGCCACAGTTCACTCGGTGCCCTGCGCCACAGTTCACTCGGTGCCCTGCGCCACAGTTCACTCGGTGCCCTGCGCCACAGTTAACCCGGTGCCCTGATGCACAGTTCACTCGGTGCCCTGCGCCACAGTTCACTCGGTGCCCTGCGCCACAGTTCACTCGGTGCCCTGCGCCACAGTTCACTCGGTGCCTGATGCACAGTTCACTCGGGGCCCTGCGCCACAGTTAACCCGTTGCCCTGCGCCACAGTTCACCCGGTGCCCTGCGCCACAGTTCACTCGGTGCCTGATGCACAGTTCACCCGGTGCCCTGCGCCACAGTTCCCTCGGTGCCCTGCGCCACACATCACTCGGTGCCCTGCGCCTCACTTCACTCGGTGCCCTGCGCCACACTTCACTCGGTGCCCTGCGCCACACTTCACTCGGTGCCCTGCGCCACACTTCACTCGGTACCCTGCGCCACACTTCACCCTGTGCCCTGCGCCACAGTTCACCCGGTGCCCTGCGCCAGAGTTCACTCGGTTCCTGATGCACAGATCACTCGGTGCCCTGCGCCACAGTTCACTCGGTGCCCTGCGCCACAGTTCACTCGGTACCCTGCGCCACAGTTCACTCGGTGCCCTGCGCCACAGTTTACCCGGTGCCCTGCGCCACAGTTCACTCGGTGCCTGATGCACAGTTCACTCGGTGCCCTGCGCCACAGTTCACTCGGTGCCCTGTGCCACAGTTCACTCGGTGCCCTGCGCCACAGTTCACTCGGTGCCTGATGCACAGTTCACTCGGTGCCCTGCGCCACAGTTCACCCGTTGCCCTGCGCCACAGTTCACCCGGTACCCTGCGCCACAGTTCACTCGGTGCCTGATGCACAGTTCACTTGGTGCCCTGCGCCACAGTTCACTCGGTGCCTGATGCACAGTTCACTCGGTGCCCTGCGCCACAGTTCACTCGGTGCCCTGCGCCACAGTTCACCAGGTGCCCTGCGCCACAGTTCACTCGGTGCCTGATGCGCAGTTCACTCGGTGCCGTGCGCCACAGTTCACCCGGTGCCCTGCGCCACAGTTCACTCGGTGCCTGCTGCACAGTTCACTCGGTGCCCTGCGCCACATCTCACTCGGTGCCCTGCGCCACAGTTCACTCGGTGCCCTGCGCCACAGTTCACTCGGTGCCCTGCGCCACAGTTCACTCGGTGCCTGATGCACAGTTCACTCGGTGCCCTGCGCCACAGTTCACCCAGTGCCCTGCGCCACAGTTCACCCGGTACACTGCGCCACAGTTCACTCGGTGCCTGATGCACAGTTCACTCGGTGCCCTGCGCCACAGTTCACTCGGTGCCCTGCGCCACAGTTCACTCGGTGCCCTGCGCCACAGTTCACTCGGTGCCTGATGCACAGTTCACTCGGTACCCTGCGCCACAGTTCACCCGTTGCCCTGCGCCACAGTTCACCCGGTACCCTGCGCCACAGTTCACTCGGTGCCTGATGCACAGTTCACTCGGTGCCCTGCGCCACAGTTCACTCGGTGCCTTGCGCCACAGTTCACCCGGTGCCCTGCGCCACAGTTCACCCGGTGCCTGATGCACATTTCACTCGGTGCCCTGCGCCACAGTTCACCCGGTGCCCTGCGCCACAGTTCACTCAGTGCCTGATGCACAGTTCACCCGGTGCCCTGCGCCACAGTTCACTCGGTGCCTGCTGCACAGTTCATTGGTGCCCTGCGCCACAGCTCACTCGGTGCCCTGCGCCACAGTTCACTCGGTGCCCTGCGCCACAGTTCACTCGGTGCCCTGCGCCACAGTTCACTCGGTGCCCTGCGCCACAGTTCACTCGGTGCCCTGCGCCACAGTTCACTTGGTGCCCTGCGCCAAAGTTAACCCGGTGCCCTGCGCCACAGTTCACTCGGTGGCCTGCGCCACAGTTAACCCGGTGCCCTGCTCCACAGTTAACGCGGTGCCCTGCGCCACAGTTCACTCGGTGCCCTGCGCCACAGTTCACTCGGTGCCCTGCGCCATAGTTAACCCGGTGCCCTGCGCCTCAGTTAACCCGGTGCCCTGCGCCACAGTTCACTCGGTGCCCTGCGCCACAGTTAACCCGGTGCCTTGCGCCACAGTTAACCCGGTGCCCTGCGCCACAGTTCACCCGGTGCCCTGCGCCACAGTTCACCCGGTGCCTGATGCACAGTTCACCCGGTGCCCTGCGCCACAGTTCCCTCGGTGCCCTGCGCCACAGTTCCCTCGGTGCCCTGCGCCACAGTTCCCTCGGTGCCCTGCGCCACAGTTCCCTCGGTGCCCTGCGCCACAGTTCCCTCGGTGCCATGCGCCACAGTTCACCCGGTGCCCTGCGCCACAGTTCACTCGGTGCCCTGCGCCAAAGTTCACTCGGTGCCTGACGCACAGTTCACACGGTGCCCTGCGCCACAGTTCACTCGGTGCCCTGCGCCACAGTTAACCCGGTGCCTTGCGCCACAGTTAACCCGGTGACCTGCGCCACAGTTCACCCGGTGCCCTCGCCACAGTTCTCCCGGTGCCTGATGCACAGTTCACCCGGTGCCCTGCGCCACAGTTCCCTCGGTGCCCTGCGCCACAGTTCCCTCGGTGCCCTGCGCCACAGTTCCCTCGGTGCCCTGCGCCACAGTTCACACGGTGCCCTGCGCCACAGTTCACCCGGTGCCCTGCGCCACAGTTCACCCGGTGCCCTGCGCCACAGTTCCCTCGGTGCCCTGCGCCACAGTTCCCTCGGTGACCTGCGCCACAGTTCTCTCGGTGCCCTGCGCCACAGTTCACTCGGTGCAATGCGCCACTGTTCACCCGGTGCCCTGCGCCACAGTTCACTCGGTGCCCTGCGCCAAAGTTCACTCGGTTCCTGACGCACAGTTCACACGGTGCCCTGCGCCACAGTTCACCCGGTGCCCTGCGCCACAGTTCACCCGGTGCCCTGCGCCACATTTCACTCGGTGCCCTGCGCCACAATTCAGTCGGTGCCCTGCGTCACACTTCACTCGGTGCCCTGCGCCACACTTCACTCGGTGCCCTGCGCCACACTTCACTCGGTGCCTGATGCACAGTTCACTCGGTGCCCTGCGCCACAGTTAACCCGGTGCCCTGCGCCACAGTTCACTCGGTGCCTGATGCACAGTTCACCCGGTGCCCTGCGCCACAGTTCCCTCGGTGCCCTGCGCCACAGTTCACTCGGTGCCCTGCGCCACAGTTCACTCGGTGCGCTGCGCCACACTTCACTCGGCGCCCTGCGCCACACTTCACTCGGCGCCCTGCGCCACACTTCACTCGGTGCCTGATGCACTGTTCACTCGGCGCCCTGCGCCACACTTCACTCGGCGCCCTGCGCCACACTTCACTCGGTGCCTGATGCACTGTTCACTCGGCGCCCTGCGCCACAGTTCACTCGGTGCCCTGCGCCACAGTTCACTCGGTGCCTGATCCAAAGTTCACTCGGTGCCCTGCGCCAAAGTTCACTTGGTGCCCTGCGCCACAGTTCACTCGGTGCCCTGCGCCACAGTTCACTCGGTGCCTGATGCACAGTTCACTCGGCGCCCTGCGCCACAGTTCACTCGGTGCCCTGCGCCACAGTTCACTCGGTGCCTGATCCACAGTTCACTCGGTGCCCTGCGCCACAGTTCACTCGGTGCCCTGCGCCACAGTTCACTCGGTGCCCTGCGCCACAGTTCACTCGGTGCCTGATGCACAGTTCACTCGGTGCCCTGCGCCACAGTTAACCCGGTGCCCTGCGCCACAGTTCACCCGGTGCCCTGCGCCACAGTTCACTCGATGCCTGATGCACAGTTCACTCGGTTCCCTGCACCACAGTTCACTCGGTGACCTGCGCCACATTTAACCCGGTGCCCTGCGCCACAGTTCACCCGGTGCCCTGCGTCACAGTTCACTCGGTGCCTGATGCACAGTTCACTCGGTGCCCTGCGCCACAGTTCACTCGTTGCCCTGCGCCACAGTTATCCCGCTGCCCTGCGCCACAGTTCACCCGGTGCCCTGATGCACAGTTCACCCGGTGCCCTGCGCCACAGTTCACTCGGTGCCCTGCGCCACAGTTCACTCGGTGCCCTCCGCCACAGTTCACTCGGTGCCCTGCGCCACAGTTGACCCGGTGCCCTGATGCACAGTTCACTCGGTGCCCTGCGCCACAGTTCACCCGGTGCCCTGCGCCACAGTTGACCAGGTGCACTGCGCCACAGTTAACCCGGTGCCCTGCGCCACAGTTCACTCGGTGCCCTGCGCCACAGTTCACTCGGTGCCCTGCGCCACAGTTAACCCGGTGCCCTGCGCCACAGTTCACTCGGGGCCCTGCGCCAGTTAACCCGGTGCCCTGCGCCACAGTTCACTCGGTGCCCTGCGCCACAGTTCACTCGGTGCCCTCCGCCACAGTTCACTCGGTGCCCTGCGCCACAGTTGACCCGGTGCCCTGATGCACAGTTCACTCGGTGCCCTGCGCCACAGTTCACCCGGTGCCCTGCGCCACAGTTAACCAGGTGCCCTGCGCCACAGTTAACCCAGTGCCCTGCGCCACAGTTCACTCGGTGCACTGCGCCACAGTTCACTCGGTGCCCTGCGCCACAGTTCACTCGGTGCCCTGCGCCACAGTTAACCCGGTGCCCTGCGCCACAGTTCACTCGGGGCCCTGCGCCACAGTTAACCCGGTGCCCTGCGCCACAGTTCACACGGTGCCCTGCGCCACAGTTAACCAGGTGCCCTGCGCCACAGTTCACCCGGTGCCCTGCGCCACAGTTAACCAGGTGCCCTGCGCCACAGTTAACCCGGTGCCCTGCGCCACTGTTCACACGGTGCCCTGCGCCACAGTTAACCAGGTGCCCTGCGCCACAGTTCACCCGGTGCCCTGCGCCACAGTTAACCAGGTGCCCTGCGCCACAGTTAACCCGGTGCCCTGCGCCACAGTTCACTCGGTGCCCTGCGCCACAGTTCACTCGGTGCCCTGCGCCACAGTTCACTCGGTGCCCTGCGCCACAGTTAACCCGGTGCCCTGCGCCACAGTTCACTCGGTGCCTGATGCACAGTTCACTCGGTGCCCTGCGCCACAGTTAACCCGGTGCCCTGCGCCACAGTTCACCCGGTGCCCTGCGCCACAGTTCACTCGATGCCTGATGCACAGTTCACTCGGTGCCCTGCGCCACAGTTCACTCGGTGACCTGCGCCACAGTTAACCCGGTGCCCTGCGCCACAGTTCACCCGGTGCCCTGCGCCACAGTTCCCTCGGTGCCTGATGCACAGTTCACTCGGTGCCCTGCGCCACAGTTCACTCGGTGCCCTGCGCCACACTTCACTCGGTGCCCTGCGCCACAGTTCACTCGGTGCCCTGCGCCACAGTTAACCCGGTGCCCTGCGCCACAGTTCACCCGGTGCCCTGATGCACAGTCCACCCGGTGCCCTGCGCCACAGTTCACTCGGTGCCCTGCGCCACAGTTCACTCGGTGCCCTCCGCCACAGTTCACTCGGTGCCCTGCGCCACAGTTGACCCGGTGCCCTGATGCACAGTTCACTCGGTGCCCTGCGCCACAGTTCACCCGGTGCCCTGCGCCACAGTTGACCAGGTGCCCTGCGCCACAGTTAACCCGGTGCCCTGCGCCACAGTTCACTCGGTGCCCTGCGCCACAGTTCACTCGGTGCCCTGCGCCACAGTTAACCCGGTGCCCTGCGCCACAGTTCACTCGGGGCCCTGCGCCACAGTTAACCCGGTGCCCTGCGCCACAGTTCACTCGGTGCCCTGCGCCACAGTTCACTCGGTGCCCTCCGCCACAGTTCACTCGGTGCCCTGCGCCACAGTTGACCCGGTGCCCTGATGCACAGTTCACTCGGTGCCCTGCGCCACAGTTCACCCGGTGCCCTGCGCCACAGTTAACCAGGTGCCCTGCGCCACAGTTAACCCGGTGCCCTGCGCCACAGTTCACTCGGTGCCCTGCGCCACAGTTCACTCGGTGCCCTGCGCCACAGTTCACTCGGTGCCCTGCGCCACAGTTAACCCGGTGCCCTGCGCCACAGTTCACTCGGGGCCCTGCGCCACAGTTAACCCGGTGCCCTGCGCCACAGTTCACACGGTGCCCTGCGCCACAGTTAACCAGGTGCCCTGCGCCACAGATCACCCGGTGCCTCATGCACAGTTCACCCGGTGCCCTGTGCCACAGTTCCCTCGGTGCCCTGCGCCACAGTTCCCTCGGTGCCCTGCGCCACAGTTCCCTCGGTGCCCTGCGCCACAGGTCACTCGGTGCCCTGCGCCACAGTTCACTCGGTGCCTGATGCACAGTTCACTTGGTGCCCTGCGCCACAGTTCACTCGGTGCCCGGCGACACATTTCACTCGGTGCCTGATGCACAGTTCACCCGGTGCCCGGCGCCACAGTTCACCAGGTGCTTGATGCACAGTTCACTCGGTGCCCTGCGCCACACTTCACTCGGTGCCGTGCGCCACACTTCACTCGGTGCACTGCGCCACACTTCACTCGGTGCCCTGCGGCACTCTTCACTCGGTGCCCTGCACCACACTTCACTCGGTGCCATGCGCCACACTTCACTCGGTGCCATGCGCCACACTTCACTCGGTGCCATGCGCCACACTTCACTCGGTGCCATGCGCCACACTTCACTCGGTGCCCTGAGCCACACTTCACTCGGTGCCCTGCGCCACACTTCACTCGGTGCCCTGCGCCACACTTCACTCGGTGCCTGATGCACAGTTCACTCAGGGCCCTGCGCCACAGTTCACTCGGTGCCCTGCGCCACAGTTCACTCAGTGCCTGATGAACAGTTCACTCGGTGCCCTGCGCCACAGTTAACCCGGTGCCCTGCACCACAGTTCACCCGGTTCCCTGCGCCACAGTTCACTCGGTGCCTGATGCACAGCTCACTCGGTGCCCTGCGCCACACTTCACTCGGTGCCCTGCGCCACACTTCACTCGGTGCCCTGCGCCACACTTCACTCGGTGCCCTGCGCCACAGTTCACTCGGTGCCTGATGCACAGTTCACTCGGTGCCCTGCGCCACAGTTCACCCGGTGCCCTGCGCAACAGTTCACTCGGTGCCTGATGCACAGTTCACTCGGTGCCCTGCGCCACAGTTCACTCGGTGCCCTGCGCCACAGTTCACTCGGTGCCCTGCGCCACAGTTCACTCGGTGCCCTGCGCCACAGTTAACCCGGTGCCCTGCGCCACAGTTCACCCGCTGCCCATATGCACAGTTCACTATTTGCCCTGCACCACACTTCACTCGGTGCCTGATGCACAGTTCACTCGGCGCCCTGCGCCACAGTTCACTCGGTGCCCTGCGCCACAGCTCACTCGGTGCCCTGCGCCACAGTTCACTCGGTGCCTGATGCACAGTTCACTCGGTGCCCTGCGCCACAGTTCACTCGGTGCCCTGCGCCACAGTTCACTCGGTGCCCTGCGCCACATTTCACCCGGTGCCTGCGCCACAGTTCACCGGGTGCCCTGCGCCACAGTTCACTCGGTGCCTGATACACAGTTCACTCGGTGCCCTGCGCCACAGTTCACTCGGTGCCCTGCGCCACAGTTCACTCGGTGCTCTGCGTCACAGTTCACTCGGTGCCCTGTGCCACAGTTCACTGGGTGCCCTGCGCCACAGTTAACCCGGTTCCCTGCGCCACAGTTCACCCGGTGCCCTGCGCCACAGTTCACTCGGTGCCCTGCGCCACAGTTCACTCGGTGCCCTGCGCCACAGTTCACCCGCTGCCCTGCGCCACAGTTCACTCGGTGACTGATGCACAGTTCACTCGGTGCCCTGCGCCACAGTTCACTCGGTGCCCTGCGCCACAGTTCACTCGGTGCCCTGCGCCACAGTTCACTCGGTGCCTGATGCACAGTTCACTTGGTGCCCTGCGCCACAGTTCACTCGGTGCCCGGCGACACAGCTCACTCGGTGCCTGATGCACAGTTCACCCGGTGCCCGCCGCCACAGTTCACCCGGTGCCTGATGCACAGTTCACTCGGTGCCCTGCGCCACACTTCACTCGGTGCCCTGCGCCACACTTCACTCGGTGCCCTGCGCCACACTTCACTCGGTGCCCTGCGCCACACTTCACTCGGTGCCCTGCGCCACAGTTCACTCGGTGCCCTGCGCCACAGTTCACTCGGTGCCCTGCGCCAAAGTTCACTTGGTGCCCTGCGCCACAGTTCACTCGGTGCCCTGCGCCACAGTTCACTCGGTGCCCTGCGCCACAGTTCACTCGGTGCCCTCCGCCACAGTTCACTCGGTGCCCTGCGCCACAGTTGACCCGGTGCCCTGATGCACAGTTCACTCGGTGCCCTGCGCCACAGTTCACCCGGTGCCCTGCGCCACAGTTAACCAGGTGCCCTGCGCCACAGTTAACCCGGTGCCCTGCGCCACAGTTCACTCGGTGCCCTGCGACACAGTTCACTCGGTGCCTGATGCACAGTTCACTTGGTGCCCGGCGCCACAGTTCACTCGGTGCCCGGCGACACAGTTCACTCGGTGCCTGATGCACAGTTCACCCGGTGCGTGGCGCCACAGTTCACCCGGTGCCTGATGCACAGTTCACTCGGTGCCCAGCGCCACACTTCACTCGGTGCCCTGCGCCACACTTCACTCGGTGCCCTGCGCCACACTTCACTCGGTGCCCTGCGCCACAGTTCACTCGGTGCCCTGCGGCACACTTCACTCGGTGCCCTGCGCCACAGTTGACCCGGTGCCCTGATGCACAGTTCACTCGGTGCCCTGCGCCACAGTTCACCCGGTGCCCTGCGCCACAGTTGACCAGGTGCCCTGCGCCACAGTTAACCCGGTGCCCTGCACCACAGTTCACTCGGTGCCGTGCGCCACAGTTCACTCGGTGCCCTGCGTCACAGTTAACCCGGTGCCCTGCGCCACAGTTCACTCGGGGCCCTGCGCCACAGTTAACCCGGTGCCCTGCGCCACAGTTCACTCGGTGCCCTGCGCCACAGTTCACTCGGTGCCCTCCGCCACAGTTCACTCGGTGCCCTGCGCCACAGTTGACCCGGTGCCCTGATGCAGAGTTCACTCGGTGCCCTGCGCCACAGTTCACCCGGTGCCCTGCGCCACAGTTAACCAGGTGCCCTGCGCAACAGTTAACCCGGTGCCCTGCGCCACAGTTCACTCGGTGCCCTGCGCCACAGTTCACTCGGTGCCCTGCGCCACAGTTCACTCGGTGCCCTGCGCCACAGTTAACCCGGTGCCCTGCGCCACAGTTCACTCGGGGCCCTGCGCCACAGTTAACCCGGTGCCCTGCGCCAGAGTTCACCCGGTGCCCTGCGCCACAGTTAACCAGGTGCCCTGCGCCACAGTTCACCCGGTGCCCATTGCACAGTTCACCCTGTGCCCTGTGCCACAGTTCTTTCGGTGCCCTTCGCCACAGTTCCCTCGGTGCCCTGCGCCAAAGTTCACTCGGTGCCCTGCGCCACAGTTCACTCGGTGCCCTGCGCCACAGTTCACTCGGTGCCTGATGCACAGTTCACTTGGTGCCCTGCGCCACAGTTCACTCGGTGCCCGGCGACACAGTTCACTCGGTGCCTGATGCACAGTTCACCCGGTGCCCGGCGCCACAGTTCACCAGGTGCCTGATGCACAGTTCACTCGGTGCCCTGCGCCACACTTCACTCGGTGCCCTGCGCCACACTTCACTCGGTGCCCTGCGCCACACTTCACTCGGTGCCCTGCGGCACACTTCACTCGGTGCCCTGCGCCACACTTCACTCGGTGCCATGCGCCACACTTCACTCGGTGCCATGCGCCACACTTCACTCGGTGCCATGCGCCACACTTCACTCGGTGCCATGCGCCACACTTCACTCGGTGCCCTGAGCCACACTTTACTCGGTGCCCTGCGCCACACTTCACGCGGTGCCCTGCGCCACACTTCACTCGGTGCCTGATGCACAGTTCACTCAGGGCCCTGCGCCACAGTTCACTCGGTGCCCTGCGCCACAGTTCACCCGGTTCCCTGCGCCACAGTTCAATCGGTGCCTGATGCACAGTTCACTCGGTGCCCTGCGCCACACTTCACTCGGTGCCCTGCGCCACACTTCACTCGGTGCCCTGCGCCACACTTCACTCGGTGCCCTGCGCCACAGTTCACTCGGTGCCCTGCGCCACAGTTCACTCGGTGCCTGATGCACAGTTCACTCGGTGCCCTGCGCCACAGTTCACCCGGTGCCCTGCGCCACAGTTCACTCGGTGCCTGATGCACAGTTCACTCGGTGCCCTGCACCACAGTTCACTCGGTGCCTGATGCACAGTTCACTCGGTGCCCTGCGCCACAGTTCACTCGGTGCCCTGCGCCACAGTTCACTCGGTGCCCTGCGCCACATTTCACCCGGTGCCTGCGCCACAGTTCACCGGGTGCCCTGCGCCACAGTTCACTCGGTGCCCTGCGCCACAGTTCACTCGGTGCCCTGCGCCACATTTCACCCGGTGCCTGCGCCACAGTTCACCGGGTGCCCTGCGCCACAGTTCACTCGGTGCCTGATACACAGTTCACTCGGTGCCCTGCGCCACAGTTCACTCGGTGCCCTGCGCCACAGTTCACTCGGTGCTCTGCGTCACAGTTCACTCGGTGCCCTGTGCCACAGTTCACTCGGTGCCCTGCGCCACAGTTAACCCGGTGCCCTGCGCCACAGTTCACCCGGTGCCCTGCGCCACAGTTCACTCGGTGCCCTGCGCCACAGTTCACTCGGTGCCCTGCGCCACAGTTCACTCGCTGCCCTGCGCCACAGTTCACTCGGTGACTGATGCACAGTTCACTCGGTGCCCTGCGCCACAGTTCACTCGGTGCCCTGCGCCACAGTTCACTCGGTGCCCTGCGCCACAGTTCACTCGGTGCCTGATGCACAGTTCACTTGGTGCCCTGCGCCACAGTTCACTCGGTGCCCGGCGACACAGTTCACTCGGTGCCTGATGCACAGTTCACCCGGTGCCCGCCGCCACAGTTCACCCGGTGCCTGATGCACAGTTCACTCGGTGCCCTGCGCCACACTTCACTCGGTGCCCTGCGCCACACTTCACTCGGTGCCCTGCGCCACACTTCACTCGGTGCCCTGCGCCACACTTCACTCGGTGCCCTGCGCCACAGTTCACTCGGTGCCCTGCGCCACAGTTCACTCGGTGCCCTGCGCCAAAGTTCACTTGGTGCCCTGCGCCACAGTTCACTCGGTGCCCTGCGCCACAGTTCACTCGGTGCCCTGCGCCACAGTTCACTCGGTGCCCTCCGCCACAGTTCACTCGGTGCCCTGCGCCACAGTTGACCCGGTGCCCTGATGCACAGTTCACTCGGTGCCCTGCGCCACAGTTCACCCGGTGCCCTGCGCCACAGTTAACCAGGTGCCCTGCGCCACAGTTAACCCGGTGCCCTGCGCCACAGTTCACTCGGTGCCCTGCGCCACAGTTCACTCGGTGCCCTGCGCCACAGTTAACCCGGTGCCCTGCGCCACAGTTCACTCGGGGCCCTGCGCCACAGTTAACCCGGTGCCCTGCGCCACAGTTAACACGGTGCCCTGCGCGACAGTTAACCAGGTGCCCTGCGCCACAGTTCACCCGGTGCCTCATGCACAGTTCACCCGGTGCCCTGCGCCACAGTTCCCTCGGTGCCCTGCGCCACAGTTCCCTCGGTGCCCTGCGCCACAGTTCACTCGGTGCCCTGCGCCACAGTTCACTCGGTGCCCTGCGACACAGTTCACTCGGTGCCTGATGCACAGTTCACTTGGTGCCCGGCGCCACAGTTCACTCGGTGCCCGGCGACACAGTTCACTCGGTGCCTGATGCACAGTTCACCCGGTGCGGGGCGCCACAGTTCACCCGGTGCCTGATGCACAGTTCACTCGGTGCCCAGCGCCACACTTCACTCGGTGCCCTGCGCCACACTTCACTCGGTGCCCTGCGCCACACTTCACTCGGTGCCCTGCGCCACAGTTCACTCGGTGCCCTGCGGCACACTTCACTCGGTGCCCTGCGCCACAGTTGACCCGGTGCCCTGATGCACAGTTCACTCGGTGCCCTGCGCCACAGTTCACCCGGTGCCCTGCGCCACAGTTGACCAGGTGCCCTGCGCCACAGTTAACCCGGTGCCCTGCACCACAGTTCACTCGGTGCCGTGCGCCACAGTTCACTCGGTGCCCTGCGTCACAGTTAACCCGGTGCCCTGCGCCACAGTTCACTCGGGGCCCTGCGCCACAGTTAACCCGGTGCCCTGCGCCACAGTTCACTCGGTGCCCTGCGCCACAGTTCACTCGGTGCCCTCCGCCACAGTTCACTCGGTGCCCTGCGCCACAGTTGACCCGGTGCCCTGATGCACAGTTCACTCGGTGCCCTGCGCCACAGTTCACCCGGTGCCCTGCGCCACAGTTAACCAGGTGCCCTGCGCAACAGTTAACCCGGTGCCCTGCGCCACAGTTCACTCGGTGCCCTGCGCCACAGTTCACTCGGTGCCCTGCGCCACAGTTCACTCGGTGCCCTGCGCCACAGTTAACCCGGTGCCCTGCGCCACAGTTCACTCGGGGCCCTGCGCCACAGTTAACCCGGTGCCCTGCGCCAGAGTTCACCCGGTGCCCTGCGCCACAGTTAACCAGGTGCCCTGCGCCACAGTTCACCCGGTGCCCATTGCACAGTTCACCCTGTGCCCTGTGCCACAGTTCTTTCGGTGCCCTTCGCCACAGTTCCCTCGGTGCCCTGCGCCACAGTTCACTCGGTGCCCTGCGCCACAGTTCACTCGGTGCCCTGCGCCACAGTTCACTCGGTGCCTGATGCACAGTTCACTTGGTGCCCTGCGCCACAGTTCACTCGGTGCCCGGCGACACAGTTCACTCGGTGCCTGATGCACAGTTCACCCGGTGCCCGGCGCCACAGTTCACCAGGTGCCTGATGCACAGTTCACTCGGTGCCCTGCGCCACACTTCACTCGGTGCCCTGCGCCACACTTCACTCGGTGCCCTGCGCCACACTTCACTCGGTGCCCTGCGGCACACTTCACTCGGTGCCCTGCGCCACACTTCACTCGGTGCCATGCGCCACACTTCACTCGGTGCCATGCGCCACACTTCACTCGGTGCCATGCGCCACACTTCACTCGGTGCCATGCGCCACACTTCACTCGGTGCCCTGAGCCACACTTTACTCGGTGCCCTGCGCCACACTTCACGCGGTGCCCTGCGCCACACTTCACTCGGTGCCTGATGCACAGTTCACTCAGGGCCCTGCGCCACAGTTCACTCGGTGCCCTGCGCCACAGTTCACCCGGTTCCCTGCGCCACAGTTCAATCGGTGCCTGATGCACAGTTCACTCGGTGCCCTGCGCCACACTTCACTCGGTGCCCTGCGCCACACTTCACTCGGTGCCCTGCGCCACACTTCACTCGGTGCCCTGCGCCACAGTTCACTCGGTGCCCTGCGCCACAGTTCACTCGGTGCCTGATGCACAGTTCACTCGGTGCCCTGCGCCACAGTTCACCCGGTGCCCTGCGCCACAGTTCACTCGGTGCCTGATGCACAGTTCACTCGGTGCCCTGCACCACAGTTCACTCGGTGCGCTGCGCCACAGTTCACTCGGTGCCCTGCGCCACAGTTCACTCGGTGCCCTTCGCCACAGTTAACCCGGTGCCCTGCGCCACAGTTCACCCGCTGCCCATATGCACAGTTCACTCGGTGCCCTGCGCCACACTTCACTCGGTGCCTGATGCACAGTTCACTCGGCGCCCGGCGCCACTGTTCACTCGGTGCCCTGTGCCACAGTTCACTCGGTGCCCTGCGCCACAGTTCACTCGGTGCCTGATGCACAGTTCACTCGGTGCCCTGCGCCACAGTTCACTCGGTGCCCTGCGCCACAGTTCACTCGGTGCCCTGCGCCACAGTTCACCCGGTGCCTGCGCCACAGTTCACCCGGTGCCCTGCGCCACAGTTCACTCGGTGCCTGATGCACAGTTCACTCGGTGCCCTGCGCCACAGTTCACTCGGTGCCCTGCGCCACAGTTCACTCGGTGCTCTGCGTCACAGTTCACTCGGTGCCCTGCGCCACAGTTCACTCGGTGCCCTGCGCCACAGTTAACCCGGTGCCCTGCGCCACAGTTCACCCGGTGCCCTGCGCCACAGTTCACTCGGTGCCCTGCGCCACAGTTCACTCGGTGCCCTGCGCCACAGTTCACTCGCTGCCCTGCGCCACAGTTCACTCGGTGACTGATGCACAGTTCACTCGGTGCCCAGCGCCACAGTTCACTCGGTGCCCTGCGCCACAGTTCACTCGGTGCCCTGCGCCACAGTTCACTCGGTGCCTGATGCACAGTTCACTTGGTGCCCTGCGCCACAGTTCACTCGGTGCCCGGCGACACAGTTCACTCGGTGCCTGATGCACAGTTCACCCGGTGCCCGGCGCCACAGTTCACCCGGTGCCTGATGCACAGTTCACTCGGTGCCCTGCGCCACACTTCACTCGGTGCCCTGCGCCACACTTCACTCGGTGCCCTGCGCCACACTTCACTCGGCGCCCTGCGCCACACTTCACTCGGTGCCCTGCGCCACACTTCTCTCGGTGCCCTGCGCCACACTTCACTCGGTGCCCTGCGCCACAGTTCACCCGGTGCCCTGCGCCACAGTTCACTCGGTGCCTGATGCACAGTTCACTCGGTGCCCTGCGCCACAGTTCACTCGGTGCCCTGCGCCACAGTTCACTCGGTGCCCTGCGCCACAGTTCACTCGGTGCCCTGCGCCACAGTTAACCCGGTGCCCTGCGCCACAGTTCACCCGCTGCCCATATGCACAGTTCACTGGGTGCCCTGCGCCACACTTCACTCGGTGCCTGATGCACAGTTCACTCGGCGCCCTGCGCCACAGTTCACTCGGTGCCCTGCGCCACAGTTCACTCGGTGCCCTGCGCCACAGTTCACTCGGTGCCTGATGCACAGTTCACTCGGTGCCCTGCGCCACAGTTCACTCGGTGCCCTGCGCCACAGTTCACTCGGTGACCTGCGCCACAGTTCACCCGGTGCCTGCGCCACAGTTCACCCGGTGCCCTGCGCCACAGTTCACTCGATGCCTGATGCACAGTTCACTCGGTGCCCTGCGCCACAGTTCACTCGGTGCCCTGCGCCACAGTTCACTCGGTGCTCTGCGTCACAGTTCACTCGATGCCCTGTGCCACAGTTCATCGGTGCCCTGCGCCACAGTTAACCCGGTGCCCTGCGCCACAGTTCACTCGGTGACTGATGCACAGTTCACTCGGTGCCCTGCGCCACAGTTCACTCGGTGCCCTGCGCCACAGTTAACCCGGTGCACTGCGCCACAGTTCACCCGGTGCCCTGCGCCACAGTTCACTCGGTGCCCTGCGCCACAGTTCACTCGGTGCCCTGCGCCACAGTTCACTCGCTGCCCTGCGCCACAGTTCACTCGGTGACTGATGCACAGTTCACTCGGTGCCCTGCGCCACAGTTCACTCGGTGCCCTGCGCCACAGTTCACTCGGTGCCCTGCGCCACAGTTCACTCGGTGCCTGATGCACAGTTCACTTGGTGCCCTGCGCCACAGTTCACTCGGTGCCCGGCGACACAGTTCACTCGGTGCCTGATGCACAGTTCACCCGGTGCCCGCCGCCACAGTTCACCCGGTGCCTGATGCACAGTTCACTCGGTGCCCTGCGCCACACTTCACTCGGTGCCCTGCGCCACACTTCACTCGGTGCCCTGCGCCACACTTCACTCGGTGCCCTGCGCCACACTTCAATCGGTGCCCTGCGCCACACTTCACTCGGCGCCCTGCGCCACAGTTCACTCGGTGCCCTGCGCCACAGTTCACTCGGTGCCTGATCCACAGTTCACTCGGTGCCCTGCGCCAAAGTTCACTTGGTGCCCTGCGCCACAGTTCACTCGGTGCCCTGCGCCACAGTTCACTCGGTGCCCTGCGCCACAGTTCACTCGGTGCCCTCCGCCACAGTTCACTCGGTGCCCTGCGCCACAGTTGACCCGGTGCCCTGATGCACAGTTCACTCGGTTCCCTGCGCCACAGTTCACCCGGTGCCCTGCGCCACAGTTAACCAGGTGCCCTGCGCCACAGTTAACCCGGTGCCCTGCGCCACAGTTCACTCGGTGCCCTGCGCCACAGTTCACTCGGTGCCCTGCGCCACAGTTCACTCGGTGACTGATGCACAGTTCACTTGGTGCCCTGCGCCACAGTTCACTCGGTGCCCGGCGACACAGTTCACTCGGTGCCCTGCGCCACAGTTCACTCGGTGCCCTGCGCCACAGTTCACTCGCTGCCCTGCGCCACAGTTCACTCGGTGCCTGATGCACAGTTCACTTGGTGCCCTGCGCCACAGTTCACCCGGTGCCCTGCGCCACAGTTCACTCGGTGCCCTGCGCCACAGTTCACTCGGTGCCCTGCGCCACAGTTCACTCGCTGCCCTGCGCCACAGTTCACTCGGTGACTGATGCACAGTTCACTCGGTGCCCTGCGCCACAGTTCACTCGGTGCCCTGCGCCACAGTTCACTCGGTGCCCTGCGCCACAGTTCACTCGGTGCCTGATGCACAGTTCACTTGGTGCCCTGCGCCACAGTTCACTCGGTGCCCGGCGACACAGTTCACTCGGTGCCTGATGCACAGTTCACCCGGTGCCCGCCGCCACAGTTCACCCGGTGCCTGATGCACAGTTCACTCGGTGCCCTGCGCCACACTTCACTCGGTGCCCTGCGCCACACTTCACTCGGTGCCCTGCGCCACACTTCACTCGGTGCCCTGCGCCACACTTCAATCGGTGCCCTGCGCCACACTTCACTCGGCGCCCTGCGCCACAGTTCACTCGGTGCCCTGCGCCACAGTTCACTCGGTGCCTGATCCACAGTTCACTCGGTGCCCTGCGCCAAAGTTCACTTGGAGCCCTGCGCCACAGTTCACTCGGTGCCCTGCGCCACAGTTCACTCGGTGCCCTGCGCCACAGTTCACTCGGTGCCCTCCGCCACAGTTCACTCGGTGCCCTGCGCCACAGTTGACCCGGTGCCCTGATGCACAGTTCACTCGGTTCCCTGCGCCACAGTTCACCCGGTGCCCTGCGCCACAGTTAACCAGGTGCCCTGCGCCACAGTTAACCCGGTGCCCTGCGCCACAGTTCACTCGGTGCCCTGCGCCACAGTTCACTCGGTGCCCTGCGCCACAGTTAACCCGGTGCCCTGCGCCACAGTTCACTCGGGGCCCTGCGCCACAGTTAACCCGGTGCCCTGCGCCACAGTTCACACGGTGCCCTGCGCCACAGTTAACCAGGTGCCCTGCGCCACAGTTCACCCGGTGCCTCATGCACAGTTCACCCGGTGCCCTGCGCCACAGTTCCCTCGGTGCCCTGCGCCACAGTTCCCTCGGTGCCCTGCGCCACAGTTCACACGGTGCCCTGCGCCACAGTTCACTCGGTGCCCTGCGCCACAGTTCACTCGGTGCCTGATGCACAGTTCACTTGGTGCCCGGCGCCACAGTTCACTCGGTGCCCGGCGACACAGTTCACTCGGTGCCTGATGCACAGTTCACCCGGTGCGGGGCGCCACAGTTCACCCGGTGCCTGATGCACAGTTCACTCGGTGCCCTGCGCCACACTTCACTCGGTGCCCTGCGCCACACTTCACTCGGTGACCTGCGCCACACTTCACTCGGTGCCCTGCGCCACAGTTCACCCGGTGCCCTGCGCCACAGTTGACCAGGTGCCCTGCGCCACAGTTAACCCGGTGCCCTGCGCCACAGTTCACTCGGTGCCCTGCGCCACAGTTCACTCGGTGCCCTGCGTCACAGATAACCCGGTGCCCTGCGCCACAGTTCACTCGGGGCCCTGCGCCACAGTTAACCCGGTGCCCTGAGCCACAGTTCACTCGGTGCCCTGCGCCACAGTTCACTCGGTGCCCTCCGCCACAGTTAACCAGGTGCCCTGCGCCACAGTTAACCCGGTGCCCTGCGCCACAGTTCACTCGGTGCCCTGCGCCACAGTTCACTCGGTGCCCTGCGCCACAGTTCACTCGGTGCCCTACGCCACAGTTAACCCGGTGCCCTGCGCCACAGTTCACTCGGGGCCAGCGCCACAGTTAACCCGGTGCCCTGCGCCACAGTTCACACGGTGCCCTGCGAAACAGTTAACCAGGTGCCCTGCGCCACAGTTCACCCGGTGGCTCATGCACAGTTCACCCGGTGCCCTGTGCCACAGTTCTTTCGGTGGCCTTCGCCACAGTTCCCTCGGTGCCCTGCGCCACAGTTCACTCGGTGCCCTGCGCCACAGTTCACTCGGTGCCCTGCGCCACAGTTCACTCGGTGCCTGATGCACAGTTCAGTTGGTGCCCTGCGCCACAGTTCACTCGGTGCCCGGCGACACAGTTCACTCGGTGCCTGATGCACAGTTCACCCGGTGCCCGGCGCCACAGTTCACCAGGTGCCTGATGCACAGTTCACTCGGTGCCCTGCGCCACACTTCACTCGGTGCCCAGCGCCACACTTCACTCGGTGCCCTGCGCCACACTTCACTCGGTGCCCTGCGCCACACTTCACTCGGTGCCATGCGCCACACTTCACTCGGTGCCATGCGCCACACTTCACTCGGTGCCATGCGCCACACTTCACTCGGTGCCCTGAGCCACACTTCACTCGGTGCCCTGCGCCACACTTCACTCGGTGCCCTGCGCCACACTTCACTCGGTGCCTGATGCACAGTTCACTCAGGGCCCTGCGCCACAGTTCACTCGGTGCCCTGCGCCACAGTTCACTCAGTGCCTGATGCACAGTTCACTCGGTGCCCTGCGCCACAGTTAACCCGGTGCCCTGCGCCACAGTTCACCCGGTTCCCTGCGCCACAGTTCAATCGGTGCCTGATGCACAGCTCACTCGGTGCCCTGCGCCACACTTCACTCGGTGCCCTGCGCCACACTTCACTCGGTGCCCTGCGCCACACTTCACTCGGTGCCCTGCGCCACAGTTCACTCGGTGCCCTGCGCCACAGTTCACTCGGTGCCTGATGCACAGTTCACTCGGTGCCCTGCGCCACAGTTCACCCGGTGCCCTGCGCCACAGTTCACTCGGTGCCTGATGCACAGTTCACTCGGTGCCCTGCGCCACAGTTCACTCGGTGCCCTGCGCCACAGTTCACTCGGTGCCCTGCGCCACAGTTCACTCGGTGCCCTGCGCCACAGTTAACCCGGTGCCCTGCGCCACAGTTCACCCGCTGCCCATATGCACAGTTCACTGGGTGCCCTGCGCCACACTTCACTCGGTGCCTGATGCACAGTTCACTCGGCGCCCTGCGCCACAGTTCACTCGGTGCCCTGCGCCACAGTTCACTCGGTGCCCTGCGCCACAGTTCACTCGGTGCCTGATGCACAGTTCACTCGGTGCCCTGCGCCACAGTTCACTCGGTGCCCTGCGCCACAGTTCACTCGGTGCCCTGCGCCGCAGTTCACCCGGTGCCTGCGCCACAGTTCACCCGGTGCCCTGCGCCACAGTTCACTCGATGCCTGATGCACAGTTCACTCGGTGCCCTGCGCCAAAGTTCACTCGTTGCCCTGCGCCACAGTTCACTCGGTGCTCTGCGTCACAGTTCACTCGATGCCCTGTGCCACAGTTCACTCGGTGCCCTGCGCCACAGTTAACCCGGTGCCCTGCGCCACAGTTCACCCGGTGCCCTGCGCCACAGTTCACTCGGTGCCCTGCGCCACAGTTCACTCGGTGCCCTGCGCCACAGTTCACTCGCTGCCCTGCGCCACAGTTCACTCGGTGACTGATGCACAGTTCACTCGGTGCCCTGCGCCACAGTTCACTCGGTGCCCTGCGCCACAGTTAACCCGGTGCCCTGCGCCACAGTTCACCCGGTGCCCTGCGCCACAGTTCACTCGGTGCCCTGCGCCACAGTTCACTCGCTGCCCTGCGCCACAGTTCACTCGCTGCCCTGCGCCACAGTTCACTCGGTGACTGATGCACAGTTCACTCGGTGCCCTGCGCCACAGTTCACTCGGTGCCCTGCGCCACAGTTCACTCGGTGCCCTGCGCCACAGTTCACTCGGTGCCTGATGCACAGTTCACTTGGTGCCCTGCACCACAGTTCACTCGGTGCCCGGCGACACAGTTCACTCGGTGCCTGATGCACAGTTCACCCGGTGCCCGCCGCCACAGTTCACCCGGTGCCTGATGCACAGTTCACTCGGTGCCCTGCGCCACACTTCACTCGGTGCCCTGCGCCACACTTCACTCGGTGCCCTGCGCCACACTTCACTCGGTGCCCTGCGCCACACTTCAATCGGTGCCCTGCGCCACACTTCACTCGGCGCCCTGCGCCACAGTTCACTCGGTGCCCTGCGCCACAGTTCACTCGGTGCCTGATCCACAGTTCACTCGGTGCCCTGCGCCAAACTTCACTTGGTGCCCTGCGCCACAGTTCACTCGGTGCCCTGCGCCACAGTTCACTCGGTGCCCTGCGCCACAGTTCACTCGGTGCCCTCCGCCACAGTTCACTCGGTGCCCTGCGCCACAGTTGACCCGGTGCCCTGATGCACAGTTCACTCGGTTCCCTGCGCCACAGTTCACCCGGTGCCCTGCGCCACAGTTAACCAGGTGCCCTGCGCCACAGTTAACCCGGTGCCCTGCGCCACAGTTCACTCGGTGCCCTGCGCCACAGTTCACTCGGTGCCCTGCGCCACAGTTAACCCGGTGCCCTGCGCCACAGTTCACTCGGGGCCCTGCGCCACAGTTAACCCGGTGCCCTGCGCCACAGTTCACACGGTGCCCTGCGCCACAGTTAACCAGGTGCCCTGCGCCACAGTTCACCCGGTGCCTCATGCACAGTTCACCCGGTGCCCTGCGCCACAGTTCCCTCGGTGCCCTGCGCCACAGTTCCCTCGGTGCCCTGCGCCACAGTTCACACGGTGCCCTGCGCCACAGTTCACTCGGTGCCCTGCGCCACAGTTCACTCGGTGCCTGATGCACAGTTCACTTGGTGCCCGGCGCCACAGTTCACTCGGTGCCCGGCGACACAGTTCACTCGGTGCCTGATGCACAGTTCACCCGGTGCGGGGCGCCACAGTTCACCCGGTGCCTGATGCACAGTTCACTCGGTGCCCTGCGCCACACTTCACTCGGTGCCCTGCGCCACACTTCCCTCGGTGCCCTGCGCCACAGTTCACTCGGTGCCCTGCGCCACAGTTCACTCGGTGCCCTGCGCCACAGTTCACTCGGTGCCTGATGCACAGTTCAGTTGGTGCCCTGCGCCACAGTTCACTCGGTGCCCGGCGACACAGTTCACTCGGTGCCTGATGCACAGTTCACCCGGTGCCCGGCGCCACAGTTCACCAGGTGCCTGATGCACAGTTCACTCGGTGCCCTGCGCCACACTTCACTCGGTGCCCAGCGCCACACTTCACTCGGTGCCCTGCGCCACACTTCACTCGGTGCCCTGCGCCACACTTCACTCGGTGCCATGCGCCACACTTCACTCGGTGCCATGCGCCACACTTCACTCGGTGCCATGCGCCACACTTCACTCGGTGCCCTGAGCCACACTTCACTCGGTGCCCTGCGCCACACTTCACTCGGTGCCCTGCGCCACACTTCACTCGGTGCCTGATGCACAGTTCACTCAGGGCCCTGCGCCACAGTTCACTCGGTGCCCTGCGCCACAGTTCACTCAGTGCCTGATGCACAGTTCACTCGGTGCCCTGCGCCACAGTTAACCCGGTGCCCTGCGCCACAGTTCACCCGGTTCCCTGCGCCACAGTTCAATCGGTGCCTGATGCACAGCTCACTCGGTGCCCTGCGCCACACTTCACTCGGTGCCCTGCGCCACACTTCACTCGGTGCCCTGCGCCACACTTCACTCGGTGCCCTGCGCCACAGTTCACTCGGTGCCCTGCGCCACAGTTCACTCGGTGCCTGATGCACAGTTCACTCGGTGCCCTGCGCCACAGTTCACCCGGTGCCCTGCGCCACAGTTCACTCGGTGCCTGATGCACAGTTCACTCGGTGCCCTGCGCCACAGTTCACTCGGTGCCCTGCGCCACAGTTCACTCGGTGCCCTGCGCCACAGTTCACTCGGTGCCCTGCGCCACAGTTAACCCGGTGCCCTGCGCCACAGTTCACCCGCTGCCCATATGCACAGTTCACTGGGTGCCCTGCGCCACACTTCACTCGGTGCCTGATGCACAGTTCACTCGGCGCCCTGCGCCACAGTTCACTCGGTGCCCTGCGCCACAGTTCACTCGGTGCCCTGCGCCACAGTTCACTCGGTGCCTGATGCACAGTTCACTCGGTGCCCTGCGCCACAGTTCACTCGGTGCCCTGCGCCACAGTTCACTCGGTGCCCTGCGCCGCAGTTCACCCGGTGCCTGCGCCACAGTTCACCCGGTGCCCTGCGCCACAGTTCACTCGATGCCTGATGCACAGTTCACTCGGTGCCCTGCGCCAAAGTTCACTCGTTGCCCTGCGCCACAGTTCACTCGGTGCTCTGCGTCACAGTTCACTCGATGCCCTGTGCCACAGTTCACTCGGTGCCCTGCGCCACAGTTAACCCGGTGCCCTGCGCCACAGTTCACCCGGTGCCCTGCGCCACAGTTCACTCGGTGCCCTGCGCCACAGTTCACTCGGTGCCCTGCGCCACAGTTCACTCGCTGCCCTGCGCCACAGTTCACTCGGTGACTGATGCACAGTTCACTCGGTGCCCTGCGCCACAGTTCACTCGGTGCCCTGCGCCACAGTTAACCCGGTGCCCTGCGCCACAGTTCACCCGGTGCCCTGCGCCACAGTTCACTCGGTGCCCTGCGCCACAGTTCACTCGGTGCCCTGCGCCACAGTTCACTCGCTGCCCTGCGCCACAGTTCACTCGGTGACTGATGCACAGTTCACTCGGTGCCCTGCGCCACAGTTCACTCGGTGCCCTGCGCCACAGTTCACTCGGTGCCCTGCGCCACAGTTCACTCGGTGCCTGATGCACAGTTCACTTGGTGCCCTGCACCACAGTTCACTCGGTGCCCGGCGACACAGTTCACTCGGTGCCTGATGCACAGTTCACCCGGTGCCCGGCGCCACAGTTCACCCGGTGCCTGATGCACAGTTCACTCGGTGCCCTGCGCCACACTTCACTCGGTGCCCTGCGCCACACTTCACTCGGTGCCCTGCGCCACACTTCACTCGGTGCCCTGCGCCACACTTCAATCGGTGCCCTGCGCCACACTTCACTCGGCGCCCTGCGCCACAGTTCACTCGGTGCCCTGCGCCACAGTTCACTCGGTGCCTGATCCACAGTTCACTCGGTGCCCTGCGCCAAACTTCACTTGGTGCCCTGCGCCACAGTTCACTCGGTGCCCTGCGCCACAGTTCACTCGGTGCCCTGCGCCACAGTTCACTCGGTGCCCTCCGCCACAGTTCACTCGGTGCCCTGCGCCACAGTTGACCCGGTGCCCTGATGCACAGTTCACTCGGTTCCCTGCGCCACAGTTCACCCGGTGCCCTGCGCCACAGTTAACCAGGTGCCCTGCGCCACAGTTAACCCGGTGCCCTGCGCCACAGTTCACTCGGTGCCCTGCGCCACAGTTCACTCGGTGCCCTGCGCCACAGTTAACCCGGTGCCCTGCGCCACAGTTCACTCGGGGCCCTGCGCCACAGTTAACCCGGTGCCCTGCGCCACAGTTCACACGGTGCCCTGCGCCACAGTTAACCAGGTGCCCTGCGCCACAGTTCACCCGGTGCCTCATGCACAGTTCACCCGGTGCCCTGCGCCACAGTTCCCTCGGTGCCCTGCGCCACAGTTCCCTCGGTGCCCTGCGCCACAGTTCACACGGTGCCCTGCGCCACAGTTCACTCGGTGCCCTGCGCCACAGTTCACTCGGTGCCTGATGCACAGTTCACTTGGTGCCCGGCGCCACAGTTCACTCGGTGCCCGGCGACACAGTTCACTCGGTGCCTGATGCACAGTTCACCCGGTGCGGGGCGCCACAGTTCACCCGGTGCCTGATGCACAGTTCACTCGGTGCCCTGCGCCACACTTCACTCGGTGCCCTGCGCCACACTTCACTCGGTGCCCTGCGCCACACTTCACTCGGTGCCCTGCGCCACTGTTCACTCGGTGCCCTGCGGCACACTTCACTCGGTGCCCTGCGCCACAGTTGACCCGGTGCCCTGATGCACATTTCACTCGGTGCCCTGCGCCACAGTTCACCCGGTGCCCTGCGCCACAGTTGACCAGGTGCCCTGCGCCACAGTTAACCCGGTGCCCTGCGCCACAGTTCACTCGGTGCCCTGCGCCACAGTTCACTCGGTGCCCTGCGTCACAGTTAACCCGGTGCCCTGCGCCACAGTTCACTCGGGGCCCTGCGCCACAGTTAACCCGGTGCCCTGCGCCACAGTTCACTCGGTGCCCTGCGCCACAGTTCACTCGGTGCCCTCCGCCACAGTTCACTCGGTGCCCTGCGCCACAGTTGACCCGGTGCCCTGATGCACAGTTCACTCGGTGCCCTGCGCCACAGTTCACCCGGTGCCCTGCGCCACAGTTAACCAGGTGCCCTGCGCCACAGTTAACCCGGTGCCCTGCGCCACAGTTCACTCGGTGCCCTGCGCCACAGTTCACTCGGTGCCCTGCGCCACAGTTCACTCGGTGCCCTGCGCCACAGTTAACCCGGTGCCCTGCGCCACAGTTCACTCGGGGCCCTGCGCCACAGTTAACCCGGTGCCCTGCGCCACAGTTCACACGGTGCCCTGCGCCACAGTTAACCAGGTGCCCTGCGCCACAGTTCACCCGGTGCCTCATGCACAGTTCACCCGGTGCCCTGTGCCACAGTTCTTTCGGTGGCCTTCGCCACAGTTCCCTCGGTGCCCTGCGCCACAGTTCACTCGGTGCCCTGCGCCACAGTTCACTCGGTGCCCTGCGCCACAGTTCACTCGGTGCCTGATGCACAGTTCACTTGGTGCCCTGCGCCACAGTTCACTCGGTGCCCGGCGACACAGTTCCCTCGGTGCCTGATGCACAGTTCACCCGGTGCCCGGCGCCACAGTTCACCAGGTGCCTGATGCACAGTTCACTCGGTGCCCTGCGCCACACTTCACTCGGTGCCCAGCGCCACACTTCACTCGGTGCCCTGCGCCACACTTCCCTCGGTGCCCTGCGCCACACTTCACTCGGTGCCATGCGCCACACTTCACTCGGTGCCATGCGCCACACTTCACTCGGTGCCATGCGCCACACTTCACTCGGTGCCATGCGCCACACTTCACTCGGTGCCCTGAGCCACACTTCACTCGGTGCCCTGCGCCACACTTCACTCGGTGCCCTGCGCCACACTTCACTCGGTGCCTGATGCACAGTTCACTCAGGGCCCTGCGCCACAGTTCACTCGGTGCCCTGCGCCACAGTTCACTCAGTGCCTGATGCACAGTTCACTCGGTGCCCTGCGCCACAGTTAACCCGGTGCCCTGCGCCACAGTTCACCCGGTTCCCTGCGCCACAGTTCAATCGGTGCCTGATGCACAGCTCACTCGGTGCCCTGCGCCACACTTCACTCGGTGCCCTGCGCCACACTTCACTAGGTGCCCTGCGCCACAGTTCACTCGGTGCCCTGCGCCACAGTTCACTCGGTGCCCTGCGCCACAGTTCACTCGGTGCCTGATGCACAGTTCACTCGGTGCCCTGCGCCACAGTTCACCCGGTCCCCTGCGCCACAGTTCACTCGGTGCCTGATGCACAGTTCACTCGGTGCCCTGCACCACAGTTCACTCGGTGCCCTGCGCCACAGTTCACTCGGTGCCCTGCGCCACAGTTCACTCGGTGCCCTGCGCCACAGTTAACCCGGTGCCCTGCGCCACAGTTCACCCGCTGCCCATATGCACAGTTCACTCGGTGCCCTGCGCCACACTTCACTCGGTGCCTGATGCACAGTTCACTCGGCGCCCTGCGCCACAGTTCACTCGGTGCCCTGCGCCACAGTTCACTCGGTGCCTGATGCACAGTTCACTCGGTGCCCTGCGCCACAGTTCACTCGGTGCCCTGCGCCACAGTTCACTCGGTGCCCTGCGCCACAGTTCACCCGGTGCCTGCGCCACAGTTCACCCGGTGCCCTGCGCCACAGTTCACTCGATGCCTGATGCCCAGTTCACTCGGTGCCCTGCGCCACAGTTCACTCGGTGCCCTGCGCCACAGTTCACTCGGTGCTCTGCGTCACAGTTCACTCGGTGCCCTGTGCCACAGTTCACTCGGTGCCCTGCGCCACAGTTAACCCGGTGCCCTGCGCCACAGTTCACCCGTTGCCCTGCGCCACAGTTCACTCGGTGTCCTGCGCCACAGTTCACTCGGTGCCCTGCGCCACAGTTCACTCGCTGCCCTGCGCCACAGTTCACTCGGTGACTGATGCACAGTTCACTCGGTGCCCTGCGCCACAGTTCACTCGGTGCCCTGCGCCACAGTTCACTCGGTGCCCTGCGCCACAGTTCACTCGGTGCCTGATGCACAGTTCACTTGGTGCCCTGCGCCACAGTTCACTCGGTTCCCGGCGACACAGTTCACTCGGTGCCTGATGCACAGTTCACCCGGTGCCCGGCGCCACAGTTCACACGGTGCCTGATGCACAGTTCACTCGGTGCCCTGCGCCACACTTCACTCGGTGCCCTGCGCCACACTTCACTCGGTGCCCTGCGCCACACTTCACTCGGTGCCCTGCGCCACACTTCACTCGGCGCCCTGCGCCACACTTCACTCGGTGCCCTGCGCCACACTTCACTCGGTGCCCTGCGCCACAGTTCACTCGGTGCCCTGCGCCACAGTTCACTCGGTGCCTGATGCACAGTTCACTCGGTGCCCTGCGCCACAGTTCACCCGGTGCCCTGCGCCACAGTTCACTCGGTGCCTGATGCTCAATTCTCTCGGTGCCCTGCGCCACAGTTCACTCGGTGCCCTGCGCCACAGTTCACTCGGTAACCTGCGCCACAGTTCACTCGGTGCCCTGCGCCACAGTTAACCCGGTGCCCTGCGCCACAGTTCACCCGCTGCCCATATGCACAGTTCATTCGGTGCCCTGCGCCACACTTCACTCGGTGCCTGATGCACAGTTCACTCGGCGCCCTGCGCCACAGTTCACTCGGTGCCCTGCGCCACAGTTCACTCGGTGCCCTGCGCCACAGTTCACTCGGTGCCTGATGCACAGTTCACTCGGTGCCCTGCGCCACAGTTCACTCGGTGCCCTGCGCCACAGTTCACTCGGTGCCCTGAGCCACAGTTCACCCGGTGCCTGCGCCACAGTTCACCCGGTGCCCTGCGCCACAGTTCACTCGATGCCTGATGCACAGTTCACTCGGTGCCCTGCGCCACAGTTCACTCGGTGCCCTGCGCCACAGTTCACTCGGTGCTCTGCGTCACAGTTCACTCGGTGCCCTGTGCCACAGTTCACTCGGTGCCCTGCGCCACAGTTAACCCGGTGCCTGATGACAGTTCACTCGGTGCCCTGCGCCACAGTTCACTCGGTGCCCTGCGCCACAGTTCACTCGGTGCTCTGCGTCACAGTTCACTCGGTGCCCTGTGCCACAGTTCACTCGGTGCCCTTCGCCACAGTTAACCCGGTGCCTGATGACAGTTCACTCGGTGCCCTGCGCCACAGTTCACTCGGTGCCCTGCGCCACAGTTCACTCGGTGCCCTGCGCCACAGTTCACCCGGTGCCTGCGCCACAGTTCACCCGGTGCCCTGCGCCACAGTTCACTCGATGCCTGATGCACAGTTCACTCGGTGCCCTGCGCCACAGTTCACTCGGTGCCCTGCGCCACAGTTCACTCGGTGCTCTGCGTCACAGTTCACTCGGTGCCCTGTGCCACAGTTCACTCGGTGCCCTGCGCCACAGTTCACTCGGTGCCCTGCGCCACAGTTCACTCGGTGCCCTGCGCCACAGTTAACCCGGTGCCCTGCGCCACAGTTCACCCGGTGCCCTGATGCACAGTTCACTCGGTGCCCTGCTCCACAGTTCACTCGGTGCCCTGCGCCACAGTTCACTCGGTGCCCTGCGCCACAGTTCACTCGGTGCCTGATGCACAGTTCACTCGGTGCCCTGCGCCACAGTTCACCCGGTGCCCTGCGCCACAGTTCACTCGGTGCCCTGCGCCACAGTTCACTCGGTGCCCTGCGCCACAGTTCACTCGGTGCTCTGCGTCACAGTTCACTCGGTGCCCTGTGCCACAGTTCACTCGGTGCCCTGCGCCACAGTTCACTCGGTGCCCTGCGCCACAGTTCACTCGGTGCCCTGCGCCACAGTTCACTCGCTGCCCTGCGCCACAGTTCACTCGGTGACTGATGCACAGTTCTCTCGGTGCCCTGCGCCACAGTTCACTCGGTGCCCTGCGCCACAGTTCACTCGGTGCCCTGCGCCACAGTTCACTCGTTGCCTGATGCACAGTTCACTTGGTGCCCTGCGCCACAGTTCACTCTGTGCCCGGCGACACAGTTCACTCGGTGCCTGATGCACAGTTCACCCGGTGCCCGGCGCCACAGTTCACCCGGCGCCTGATGCACAGTTCACTCGGTGCCCTGTGCCACACTTCACTCGGTGCCCTGCGCCACACTTCACTCGGCGCCCTGCGCCACACTTCACTCGGCGCCCTGCGCCACACTTCACTCGGCGCCCTGCGCCACACTTCACTCGGCGCCCTGCGCCACACTTCACTCGGCGCCCTGCGCCACACTTCCATCGGCGCCCTGCGCCACACTTCACTCGGCGCCCTGCGCCACACTTCACTCGGCGCCCTGCGCCACACTTCACTCGGCGCCCTGCGCCACACTTCACTCGGTGCCTGATGCACAATTCACTCGGCGCCCTGCGCCACAGTTCACTCGGTGCCCTGCGCCACAGTTCACTCGGTGCCTGATCCACAGTTCACTCGGTGCCCTGCGCCAAAGTTCACTTGGTGCCCTGCGCCACAGTTCACTCGGTGCCCTGCGCCACAGTTCACTCGGTGCCCTGCGCCACAGTTCACTCGGTGCCCTCCGCCACAGTTCACTCGGTGCCCTGCGCCACAGTTGACCCGGTGCCCTGATGCACAGTTCACTCGGTGCCCTGCGCCACAGTTCACCCGGTGCCCTGCGCCACAGTTAACCAGGTGCCCTGCGCCACAGTTAACCCGGTGCCCTGCGCCACAGTTCACTCGGTGCCCTGCGCCACAGTTCACTCGGTGCCCTGCGCCACAGTTAACCCGGTGCCCTGCGCCACAGTTCACTCGGGGCCCTGCGCCACAGATAACCCGGTGCCCTGCGCCACAGTTCACACGGTGCCCTGCGCCACAGTTAACCAGGTGCCCTGCGCCACAGTTCACCCGGTGCCTCATGCACAGTTCACCCGGTGCCCTGCGCCACAGTTCCCTCGGTGCCCTGCGCCACAGTTCCCTCGGTGCCCTGCGCCACAGTTCACTCGGTGCCCTGCGCCACAGTTCACTCGGTGCCCTGCGCCACAGTTCACTTGGTGCCCTGCGCCACAGTTCACTCGGTGCCTGATGCACAGTTCACTTGGTGCCCGGCGCCACAGTTCACTCGGTGCCTGATGCACAGTTCACCCGGTGCGGGGCGCCACAGTTAACCCGGTGCCCTGCGCCACAGTTCACTCGGGGCCCTGCGCCACAGATAACCCGGTGCCCTGCGCCACAGTTCACACGGTGCCCTGCGCCACAGTTAACCAGGTGCCCTGCGCCACAGTTCACCCGGTGCCTCATGCACAGTTCACCCGGTGCCCTGCGCCACAGTTCCCTCGGTGCCCTGCGCCACAGTTCCCTCGGTGCCCTGCGCCACAGTTCACTCGGTGCCCTGCGCCACAGTTCACTCGGTGCCCTGCGCCACAGTTCACTTGGTGCCCTGCGCCACAGTTCACTCGGTGCCTGATGCACAGTTCACTCGGTGCCCTGCGCCACACTTCACTCGGCGCCCTGCGCCACACTTCACTCGGCGCCCTGCGCCACACTTCACTCGGTGCCTGATGCACAGTTCACTCGGCGCCCTGAGCCACAGTTCACTCGGTGCCCTGCGCCACAGTTCACTCGGTGCCTGATCCACAGTTCACTCGGTGCCCTGCGCCAAAGTTCACTTGGTGCCCTGCGCCACAGTTCACTCGGTGCCCTGCGCCACAGTTCACTCGGTGCCTGATGCACAGTTCACTCGGCGCCCTGCGCCACAGTTCACTCGGTGCCCTGCGCCACAGTTCACTCGGTGCCTGATCCACAGTTCACTCGGTGCCCTGCGCCACAGGTCACTCGGTGCCCTGCGCCACAGTTCACTCGGTGCCCTGCGCCACAGTTCACTCGGTGCCTGATGCACAGTTCACTCGGTGCCCTGCGCCATAGTTAACCCGGTGCCCTGCGCCACAGTTCACTCGGTGCCCTGCGCCACAGTTCACTCGGTGCCCTGCGCCACAGTTAACCCGGTGCCCTGGGCCACAGTTCACCCGGTGCCCTGATGCACAGTTCACTCGGTGCCCTGCGCCACAGTTCACTCGGTGCCCTGCGCCACAGTTCACTCGGTGCCCTGCGCCACAGTTCACTCGGTGCCCTGCGCCACAGTTCACTCGGTGCCCTGCGCCACAGTTCACTCGGTGCCCTGCGCCACAGTTGACCCGGTGCCCTGATGCACAGTTCACTCGGTGCCCTGCGCCACAGTTCACCCGGTGCCCTGCGCCACAGTTAACCAGGTGCCCTGCGCCACAGTTAACCCGGTGCCCTGCGCCACAGTTCACTCGGTGCCCTGCGCCACAGTTCACTCGGTGCCCTGCGCCACAGTTAACCCGGTGCCCTGCGCCACAGTTCACTCGGGGCCCTGCGCCACAGATAACCCGGTGCCCTGCGCCACAGTTCACACGGTGCCCTGCGCCACAGTTAACCAGGTGCCCTGCGCCACAGTTCACCCGGAGCCTCATGCACAGTTCACCCGGTGCCCTGCGCCACAGTTCCCTCGGTGCCCTGCGCCACAGTTCCCTCGGTGCCCTGCGCCACAGTTCACTCGGTGCCCTGCGCCACAGTTCACTCGGTGCCCTGCGCCACATTTCACTCGGTGCCCTGCGCCACAGTTCACTCGGTGCCTGATGCACAGTTCACTTGGTGCCCGGCGCCACAGTTCACTCGGTGCCTGATGCACAGTTCACCCGGTGCGGGGCGCCACAGTTCACCCGGTGCCTGATGCACAGTTCACTCGGTGCCCTGCGCCACACTTCACTCGGTGCCCTGCGCCACACTTCACTCGGTGCCCTGCGCCACACTTCACTCGGTGCCCTGCGGCACACTTCACTCGGTGCCCTGCGCCACACTTCACTCGGTGCCATGCGCCACACTTCACTCGGTGCCATGCGCCACACTTCACTCGGTGCCCTGCGCCACACTTCACTCGGTGCCATGCGCCACACTTCACTCGGTGCCCTGAGCCACACTTCACTCGGTGCCCTGCGCCACACTTCACTCGGTGCCCTGCGCCACACTTCACTCGGCGCCCTGCGCCACACTTCACTCGGCGCCCTGCGCCACACTTCACTCGGTGCCTGATGCACAGTTCACTCGGCGCCCTGCGCCACAGTTCACTCGGTGCCCTGCGCCACAGCTCACTCGGTGCCTGATCCACAGTTCACTCGGTGCCCTGCGCCAAAGTTCACTTGGTGCCCTGCGCCACAGTTCACTCGGTGCCCTGCGCCACAGTTCACTCGGTGCCTGATGCACAGTTCACTCGGCGCCCTGCGCCACAGTTCACTCGGTGCCCTGCGCCACAGTTCACTCGGTGCCTGATCCACAGTTCACTCGGTGCCCTGCGCCACAGGTCACTCGGTGCCCTGCGCCAGAGTTCACTCGGTGCCCTGCGCCACAGTTCACTCGGTGCCTGATGCACAGTTCACTCGGTGCCCTGCGCCATAGTTAACCCGGTGCCCTGCGCCACAGTTCACTCGGTGCCCTGCGCCACAGTTCACTCGGTGCCCTGCGCCACAGTTAACCCGGTGCCCTGCGCCACAGTTCACCCGGTGCCCTGATGCACAGTTCACTCGGTGCCCTGCGCCACAGTTCACTCGGTGCCCTGCGCCACAGTTCACTCGGTGCCCTGCGCCACAGTTCACTCGGTGCCCTGCGCCACAGTTCACTCGGTGCCCTGCGCCACAGTTCACTCGGTGCCCTGCGCCACAGTTCACTCGGTGCCCTGCGCCACAGTTCACTTTGTGCCCTGCGCCACAGTTCACTCGGTGCCCTGCGCCACAGTTCACTCGGTGCCCTCCGCCACAGTTCACTCGGTGCCCTGCGCCACAGTTGACCCGGTGCCCTGATGCACAGTTCACTCGGTGCCCTGCGCCACAGTTCCCCCGGAGCCCTGCGCTACAGTTAACCAGGTGCCCTGCGCCGCAGTTAACCCGGTGCCCTGCGCCTCAGTTCACTCGGTGCCCTGCGCCACAGTTCACTCGGTGCCCTGCGCCACAGTTAACCCGGTGCCCTGCGCCACAGTTCACTCGGGGCCCTGCGCCACAGTTAACCCGGTGCCCTGCGCCACAGTTCACACGGTGCCCTGCGCCACAGTTAACCAGGTGCCCTGCGCCACAGTTCACCCGGTGCCTCATGCACAGTTCACCCGGTGCCCTGCGCCACAGTTCCCGGGGTGCCCTGCGCCACAGTTCCCTCGGTGCCCTGCGCCACAGTTCACTCGGTGCCCTGCGCCACAGTTCACTCGGTGCCCTGCGCCACAGTTCACTCGGTGCCTGATGCACAGTTCACTTGGTGCCCGGCGCCACAGTTCACTCGGTGCCCGGCGACACAGTTCACTCGGTGCCTGATGCACAGTTCACCCGGTGCGGGGCGTCACAGTTCACTCGGTGCCCTGTGCCACAGTTCACTCAGTGCCCTGCGCCACAGTTCACCCGGTGCCCTGCGCCACAGTTCACCCGCTGCCCTGCGCCACAGTTCACTCGGTGCCCTGCGCCACAGTTCACTCGGTGCCCTGCGCCACAGTTCACTCGCTGCCCTGCGCCACAGTTCACTCGGTGACTGATGTTCAGTTCACTCGGTGCCCTGCGCCACAGTTCACTCGGTGCCCTGCGCCACAGTTCACTCGGTGCCCTGCGCCACAGTTCACTCGGTGCCCTGCGCCACAGTTAAACCGGTGCCCTGCGCCACAGTTAACCCGGTGCCCTGCGCCACAGTTCACTCGGTGCCTGATGCACAGTTCACCCGGTGCCCTGCGCCACACTTCACTCGGTGCCCTGCGCCACACTTCACTCGGTGCCATGCGCCACACTTCACTCGGTGCCCTGAGCCACACTTCACTCGGTGCCCTGCGCCACACTTCACTCGGTGCCCTGCGCCACACTTCACTCGGCGCCCTGCGCCACACTTCACTCGGCGCCCTGCGCCACACTTCACTCGGTGCCTGATGCACAGTTCACTCGGCGCCCTGCGCCACAGTTCACTCGGTGCCCTGCGCCACAGTTCACTCGGTGCCTGATCCACAGTTCACTCGGTGCCCTGCGCCAAAGTTCACTTGGTGCCCTGCGCCACAGTTCACTCGGTGCCCTGCGCCACAGTTCACTCGGTGCCTGATGCACAGTTCACTCGGCGCCCTGCGCCACAGTTCACTCGGTGCCCTGCGCCACAGTTCACTCGGTGCCTGATCCACAGTTCACTCGGTGCCCTGCGCCACAGTTCACTCGGTGCCCTGCGCCACAGTTCACTCGGTGCCTGATGCACAGTTCACTCGGTGCCCTGCGCCATAGTTAACCCGGTGCCCTGCGCCACAGTTCACTCGGTGCCCTGCGCCACAGTTCACTCGGTGCCCTGCGCCACAGTTAACCCGGTGCCCTGGGCCACAGTTCACCCGGTGCCCTGATGCACACTTCACTCGGTGCCCTGCGCCACACTTCACTCGGTGCCCTGCGCCACACTTCACTCGGTGCCTGATGCACAGTTCACTCAGGGCCCTGCGCCACAGTTCACTCGGTGCCCTGCGCCACAGTTCACTCAGTGCCTGATGCACAGTTCACTCGGTGCCCTGCGCCACAGTTAACCCGGTGCCCTGCGCCACAGTTCACCCGGTTCCCTGCGCCACAGTTCAATCGGTGCCTGATGCACAGCTCACTCGGTGCCCTGCGCCACACTTCACTCGGTGCCCTGCGCCACACTTCACTAGGTGCCCTGCGCCACAGTTCACTCGGTGCCCTGCGCCACAGTTCACTCGGTGCCCTGCGCCACAGTTCACTCGGTGCCTGATGCACAGTTCACTCGGTGCCCTGCGCCACAGTTCACCCGGTCCCCTGCGCCACAGTTCACTCGGTGCCTGATGCACAGTTCACTCGGTGCCCTGCACCACAGTTCACTCGGTGCCCTGCGCCACAGTTCACTCGGTGCCCTGCGCCACAGTTCACTCGGTGCCCTGCGCCACAGTTAACCCGGTGCCCTGCGCCACAGTTCACCCGCTGCCCATATGCACAGTTCACTCGGTGCCCTGCGCCACACTTCACTCGGTGCCTGATGCACAGTTCACTCGGCGCCCTGCGCCACAGTTCACTCGGTGCCCTGCGCCACAGTTCACTCGGTGCCTGATGCACAGTTCACTCGGTGCCCTGCGCCACAGTTCACTCGGTGCCCTGCGCCACAGTTCACTCGGTGCCCTGCGCCACAGTTCACCCGGTGCCTGCGCCACAGTTCACCCGGTGCCCTGCGCCACAGTTCACTCGATGCCTGATGCCCAGTTCACTCGGTGCCCTGCGCCACAGTTCACTCGGTGCCCTGCGCCACAGTTCACTCGGTGCTCTGCGTCACAGTTCACTCGGTGCCCTGTGCCACAGTTCACTCGGTGCCCTGCGCCACAGTTAACCCGGTGCCCTGCGCCACAGTTCACCCGTTGCCCTGCGCCACAGTTCACTCGGTGTCCTGCGCCACAGTTCACTCGGTGCCCTGCGCCACAGTTCACTCGCTGCCCTGCGCCACAGTTCACTCGGTGACTGATGCACAGTTCACTCGGTGCCCTGCGCCACAGTTCACTCGGTGCCCTGCGCCACAGTTCACTCGGTGCCCTGCGCCACAGTTCACTCGGTGCCTGATGCACAGTTCACTTGGTGCCCTGCGCCACAGTTCACTCGGTTCCCGGCGACACAGTTCACTCGGTGCCTGATGCACAGTTCACCCGGTGCCCGGCGCCACAGTTCACACGGTGCCTGATGCACAGTTCACTCGGTGCCCTGCGCCACACTTCACTCGGTGCCCTGCGCCACACTTCACTCGGTGCCCTGCGCCACACTTCACTCGGTGCCCTGCGCCACACTTCACTCGGCGCCCTGCGCCACACTTCACTCGGTGCCCTGCGCCACACTTCACTCGGTGCCCTGCGCCACAGTTCACTCGGTGCCCTGCGCCACAGTTCACTCGGTGCCTGATGCACAGTTCACTCGGTGCCCTGCGCCACAGTTCACCCGGTGCCCTGCGCCACAGTTCACTCGGTGCCTGATGCTCAATTCTCTCGGTGCCCTGCGCCACAGTTCACTCGGTGCCCTGCGCCACAGTTCACTCGGTAACCTGCGCCACAGTTCACTCGGTGCCCTGCGCCACAGTTAACCCGGTGCCCTGCGCCACAGTTCACCCGCTGCCCATATGCACAGTTCATTCGGTGCCCTGCGCCACACTTCACTCGGTGCCTGATGCACAGTTCACTCGGCGCCCTGCGCCACAGTTCACTCGGTGCCCTGCGCCACAGTTCACTCGGTGCCCTGCGCCACAGTTCACTCGGTGCCTGATGCACAGTTCACTCGGTGCCCTGCGCCACAGTTCACTCGGTGCCCTGCGCCACAGTTCACTCGGTGCCCTGAGCCACAGTTCACCCGGTGCCTGCGCCACAGTTCACCCGGTGCCCTGCGCCACAGTTCACTCGATGCCTGATGCACAGTTCACTCGGTGCCCTGCGCCACAGTTCACTCGGTGCCCTGCGCCACAGTTCACTCGGTGCTCTGCGTCACAGTTCACTCGGTGCCCTGTGCCACAGTTCACTCGGTGCCCTGCGCCACAGTTAACCCGGTGCCTGATGACAGTTCACTCGGTGCCCTGCGCCACAGTTCACTCGGTGCCCTGCGCCACAGTTCACTCGGTGCTCTGCGTCACAGTTCACTCGGTGCCCTGTGCCACAGTTCACTCGGTGCCCTTCGCCACAGTTAACCCGGTGCCTGATGACAGTTCACTCGGTGCCCTGCGCCACAGTTCACTCGGTGCCCTGCGCCACAGTTCACTCGGTGCCCTGCGCCACAGTTCACCCGGTGCCTGCGCCACAGTTCACCCGGTGCCCTGCGCCACAGTTCACTCGATGCCTGATGCACAGTTCACTCGGTGCCCTGCGCCACAGTTCACTCGGTGCCCTGCGCCACAGTTCACTCGGTGCTCTGCGTCACAGTTCACTCGGTGCCCTGTGCCACAGTTCACTCGGTGCCCTGCGCCACAGTTCACTCGGTGCCCTGCGCCACAGTTCACTCGGTGCCCTGCGCCACAGTTAACCCGGTGCCCTGCGCCACAGTTCACCCGGTGCCCTGATGCACAGTTCACTCGGTGCCCTGCTCCACAGTTCACTCGGTGCCCTGCGCCACAGTTCACTCGGTGCCCTGCGCCACAGTTCACTCGGTGCCTGATGCACAGTTCACTCGGTGCCCTGCGCCACAGTTCACCCGGTGCCCTGCGCCACAGTTCACTCGGTGCCCTGCGCCACAGTTCACTCGGTGCCCTGCGCCACAGTTCACTCGGTGCTCTGCGTCACAGTTCACTCGGTGCCCTGTGCCACAGTTCACTCGGTGCCCTGCGCCACAGTTCACTCGGTGCCCTGCGCCACAGTTCACTCGGTGCCCTGCGCCACAGTTCACTCGCTGCCCTGCGCCACAGTTCACTCGGTGACTGATGCACAGTTCTCTCGGTGCCCTGCGCCACAGTTCACTCGGTGCCCTGCGCCACAGTTCACTCGGTGCCCTGCGCCACAGTTCACTCGTTGCCTGATGCACAGTTCACTTGGTGCCCTGCGCCACAGTTCACTCTGTGCCCGGCGACACAGTTCACTCGGTGCCTGATGCACAGTTCACCCGGTGCCCGGCGCCACAGTTCACCCGGCGCCTGATGCACAGTTCACTCGGTGCCCTGTGCCACACTTCACTCGGTGCCCTGCGCCACACTTCACTCGGCGCCCTGCGCCACACTTCACTCGGCGCCCTGCGCCACACTTCACTCGGCGCCCTGCGCCACACTTCACTCGGCGCCCTGCGCCACACTTCACTCGGCGCCCTGCGCCACACTTCCATCGGCGCCCTGCGCCACACTTCACTCGGCGCCCTGCGCCACACTTCACTCGGCGCCCTGCGCCACACTTCACTCGGCGCCCTGCGCCACACTTCACTCGGTGCCTGATGCACAATTCACTCGGCGCCCTGCGCCACAGTTCACTCGGTGCCCTGCGCCACAGTTCACTCGGTGCCTGATCCACAGTTCACTCGGTGCCCTGCGCCAAAGTTCACTTGGTGCCCTGCGCCACAGTTCACTCGGTGCCCTGCGCCACAGTTCACTCGGTGCCCTGCGCCACAGTTCACTCGGTGCCCTCCGCCACAGTTCACTCGGTGCCCTGCGCCACAGTTGACCCGGTGCCCTGATGCACAGTTCACTCGGTGCCCTGCGCCACAGTTCACCCGGTGCCCTGCGCCACAGTTAACCAGGTGCCCTGCGCCACAGTTAACCCGGTGCCCTGCGCCACAGTTCACTCGGTGCCCTGCGCCACAGTTCACTCGGTGCCCTGCGCCACAGTTAACCCGGTGCCCTGCGCCACAGTTCACTCGGGGCCCTGCGCCACAGATAACCCGGTGCCCTGCGCCACAGTTCACACGGTGCCCTGCGCCACAGTTAACCAGGTGCCCTGCGCCACAGTTCACCCGGTGCCTCATGCACAGTTCACCCGGTGCCCTGCGCCACAGTTCCCTCGGTGCCCTGCGCCACAGTTCCCTCGGTGCCCTGCGCCACAGTTCACTCGGTGCCCTGCGCCACAGTTCACTCGGTGCCCTGCGCCACAGTTCACTTGGTGCCCTGCGCCACAGTTCACTCGGTGCCTGATGCACAGTTCACTTGGTGCCCGGCGCCACAGTTCACTCGGTGCCTGATGCACAGTTCACCCGGTGCGGGGCGCCACAGTTAACCCGGTGCCCTGCGCCACAGTTCACTCGGGGCCCTGCGCCACAGATAACCCGGTGCCCTGCGCCACAGTTCACACGGTGCCCTGCGCCACAGTTAACCAGGTGCCCTGCGCCACAGTTCACCCGGTGCCTCATGCACAGTTCACCCGGTGCCCTGCGCCACAGTTCCCTCGGTGCCCTGCGCCACAGTTCCCTCGGTGCCCTGCGCCACAGTTCACTCGGTGCCCTGCGCCACAGTTCACTCGGTGCCCTGCGCCACAGTTCACTTGGTGCCCTGCGCCACAGTTCACTCGGTGCCTGATGCACAGTTCACTCGGTGCCCTGCGCCACACTTCACTCGGCGCCCTGCGCCACACTTCACTCGGCGCCCTGCGCCACACTTCACTCGGTGCCTGATGCACAGTTCACTCGGCGCCCTGAGCCACAGATCACTCGGTGCCCTGCGCCACAGTTCACTCGGTGCCTGATCCACAGTTCACTCGGTGCCCTGCGCCAAAGTTCACTTGGTGCCCTGCGCCACAGTTCACTCGGTGCCCTGCGCCACAGTTCACTCGGTGCCTGATGCACAGTTCACTCGGCGCCCTGCGCCACAGTTCACTCGGTGCCCTGCGCCACAGTTCACTCGGTGCCTGATCCACAGTTCACTCGGTGCCCTGCGCCACAGGTCACTCGGTGCCCTGCGCCACAGTTCACTCGGTGCCCTGCGCCACAGTTCACTCGGTGCCTGATGCACAGTTCACTCGGTGCCCTGCGCCATAGTTAACCCGGTGCCCTGCGCCACAGTTCACTCGGTGCCCTGCGCCACAGTTCACTCGGTGCCCTGCGCCACAGTTAACCCGGTGCCCTGGGCCACAGTTCACCCGGTGCCCTGATGCACAGTTCACTCGGTGCCCTGCGCCACAGTTCACTCGGTGCCCTGCGCCACAGTTCACTCGGTGCCCTGCGCCACAGTTCACTCGGTGCCCTGCGCCACAGTTCACTCGGTGCCCTGCGCCACAGTTCACTCGGTGCCCTGCGCCACAGTTGACCCGGTGCCCTGATGCACAGTTCACTCGGTGCCCTGCGCCACAGTTCACCCGGTGCCCTGCGCCACAGTTAACCAGGTGCCCTGCGCCACAGTTAACCCGGTGCCCTGCGCCACAGTTCACTCGGTGCCCTGCGCCACAGTTCACTCGGTGCCCTGCGCCACAGTTAACCCGGTGCCCTGCGCCACAGTTCACTCGGGGCCCTGCGCCACAGATAACCCGGTGCCCTGCGCCACAGTTCACACGGTGCCCTGCGCCACAGTTAACCAGGTGCCCTGCGCCACAGTTCACCCGGTGCCTCATGCACAGTTCACCCGGTGCCCTGCGCCACAGTTCCCTCGGTGCCCTGCGCCACAGTTCCCTCGGTGCCCTGCGCCACAGTTCACTCGGTGCCCTGCGCCACAGTTCACTCGGTGCCCTGCGCCACATTTCACTCGGTGCCCTGCGCCACAGTTCACTCGGTGCCTGATGCACAGTTCACTTGGTGCCCGGCGCCACAGTTCACTCGGTGCCTGATGCACAGTTCACCCGGTGCGGGGCGCCACAGTTCACCCGGTGCCTGATGCACAGTTCACTCGGTGCCCTGCGCCACACTTCACTCGGTGCCCTGCGCCACACTTCACTCGGTGCCCTGCGCCACACTTCACTCGGTGCCCTGCGGCACACTTCACTCGGTGCCCTGCGCCACACTTCACTCGGTGCCATGCGCCACACTTCACTCGGTGCCATGCGCCACACTTCACTCGGTGCCCTGCGCCACACTTCACTCGGTGCCATGCGCCACACTTCACTCGGTGCCCTGAGCCACACTTCACTCGGTGCCCTGCGCCACACTTCACTCGGTGCCCTGCGCCACACTTCACTCGGCGCCCTGCGCCACACTTCACTCGGCGCCCTGCGCCACACTTCACTCGGTGCCTGATGCACAGTTCACTCGGCGCCCTGCGCCACAGTTCACTCGGTGCCCTGCGCCACACCTCACTCGGTGCCTGATCCACAGTTCACTCGGTGCCCTGCGCCAAAGTTCACTTGGTGCCCTGCGCCACAGTTCACTCGGTGCCCTGCGCCACAGTTCACTCGGTGCCTGATGCACAGTTCACTCGGCGCCCTGCGCCACAGTTCACTCGGTGCCCTGCGCCACAGTTCACTCGGTGCCTGATCCACAGTTCACTCGGTGCCCTGCGCCACAGGTCACTCGGTGCCCTGCGCCAGAGTTCACTCGGTGCCCTGCGCCACAGTTCACTCGGTGCCTGATGCACAGTTCACTCGGTGCCCTGCGCCATAGTTAACCCGGTGCCCTGCGCCACAGTTCACTCGGTGCCCTGCGCCACAGTTCACTCGGTGCCCTGCGCCACAGTTAACCCGGTGCCCTGCGCCACAGTTCACCCGGTGCCCTGATGCACAGTTCACTCGGTGCCCTGCGCCACAGTTCACTCGGTGCCCTGCGCCACAGTTCACTCGGTGCCCTGCGCCACAGTTCACTCGGTGCCCTGCGCCACAGTTCACTCGGTGCCCTGCGCCACAGTTCACTCGGTGCCCTGCGCCACAGTTCACTCGGTGCCCTGCGCCACAGTTCACTTTGTGCCCTGCGCCACAGTTCACTCGGTGCCCTGCGCCACAGTTCACTCGGTGCCCTCCGCCACAGTTCACTCGGTGCCCTGCGCCACAGTTGACCCGGTGCCCTGATGCACAGTTCACTCGGTGCCCTGCGCCACAGTTCCCCCGGAGCCCTGCGCTACAGTTAACCAGGTGCCCTGCGCCGCAGTTAACCCGGTGCCCTGCGCCTCAGTTCACTCGGTGCCCTGCGCCACAGTTCACTCGGTGCCCTGCGCCACAGTTAACCCGGTGCCCTGCGCCACAGTTCACTCGGGGCCCTGCGCCACAGTTAACCCGGTGCCCTGCGCCACAGTTCACACGGTGCCCTGCGCCACAGTTAACCAGGTGCCCTGCGCCACAGTTCACCCGGTGCCTCATGCACAGTTCACCCGGTGCCCTGCGCCACAGTTCCCGGGGTGCCCTGCGCCACAGTTCCCTCGGTGCCCTGCGCCACAGTTCACTCGGTGCCCTGCGCCACAGTTCACTCGGTGCCCTGCGCCACAGTTCACTCGGTGCCTGATGCACAGTTCACTTGGTGCCCGGCGCCACAGTTCACTCGGTGCCCGGCGACACAGTTCACTCGGTGCCTGATGCACAGTTCACCCGGTGCGGGGCGTCACAGTTCACTCGGTGCCCTGTGCCACAGTTCACTCAGTGCCCTGCGCCACAGTTCACCCGGTGCCCTGCGCCACAGTTCACCCGCTGCCCTGCGCCACAGTTCACTCGGTGCCCTGCGCCACAGTTCACTCGGTGCCCTGCGCCACAGTTCACTCGCTGCCCTGCGCCACAGTTCACTCGGTGACTGATGTTCAGTTCACTCGGTGCCCTGCGCCACAGTTCACTCGGTGCCCTGCGCCACAGTTCACTCGGTGCCCTGCGCCACAGTTCACTCGGTGCCCTGCGCCACAGTTAAACCGGTGCCCTGCGCCACAGTTAACCCGGTGCCCTGCGCCACAGTTCACTCGGTGCCTGATGCACAGTTCACCCGGTGCCCTGCGCCACACTTCACTCGGTGCCCTGCGCCACACTTCACTCGGTGCCATGCGCCACACTTCACTCGGTGCCCTGAGCCACACTTCACTCGGTGCCCTGCGCCACACTTCACTCGGTGCCCTGCGCCACACTTCACTCGGCGCCCTGCGCCACACTTCACTCGGCGCCCTGCGCCACACTTCACTCGGTGCCTGATGCACAGTTCACTCGGCGCCCTGCGCCACAGTTCACTCGGTGCCCTGCGCCACAGTTCACTCGGTGCCTGATCCACAGTTCACTCGGTGCCCTGCGCCAAAGTTCACTTGGTGCCCTGCGCCACAGTTCACTCGGTGCCCTGCGCCACAGTTCACTCGGTGCCTGATGCACAGTTCACTCGGCGCCCTGCGCCACAGTTCACTCGGTGCCCTGCGCCACAGTTCACTCGGTGCCTGATCCACAGTTCACTCGGTGCCCTGCGCCACAGTTCACTCGGTGCCCTGCGCCACAGTTCACTCGGTGCCTGATGCACAGTTCACTCGGTGCCCTGCGCCATAGTTAACCCGGTGCCCTGCGCCACAGTTCACTCGGTGCCCTGCGCCACAGTTCACTCGGTGCCCTGCGCCACAGTTAACCCGGTGCCCTGGGCCACAGTTCACCCGGTGCCCTGATGCACAGTTCACTCGGTGCCCTGCGCCACAGTTCACTCGGTGCCCTGCGCCACAGTTCACTCGGTGCCCTGCGCCACAGTTCACTCGGTGCCCTGCGCCACAGTTCACTCGGTGCCCTGCGCCACAGTTCACTCGGTGCCCTGCGCCACAGTTGACCCGGTGCCCTGATGCACAGTTCACTCGGTGCCCTGCGCCACAGTTCACCCGGTGCCCTGCGCCACAGTTAACCAGGTGCCCTGCGCCACAGTTAACCCGGTGCCCTGCGCCACAGTTCACTCGGTGCCCTGCGCCACAGTTCACTCGGTGCCCTGCGCCACAGTTAACCCGGTGCCCTGCGCCACAGTTCACTCGGGGCCCTGCGCCACAGATAACCCGGTGCCCTGCGCCACAGTTCACACGGTGCCCTGCGCCACAGTTAACCAGGTGCCCTGCGCCACAGTTCACCCGGTGCCTCATGCACAGTTCACCCGGTGCCCTGCGCCACAGTTCCCTCGGTGCCCTGCGCCACAGTTCCCTCGGTGCCCTGCGCCACAGTTCACTCGGTGCCCTGCGCCACAGTTCACTCGGTGCCCTGCGCCACATTTCACTCGGTGCCCTGCGCCACAGTTCACTCGGTGCCTGTTGCACAGTTCACTTGGTGCCCGGCGCCACAGTTCACTCGGTGCCTGATGCACAGTTCACCCGGTGCGGGGCGCCACAGTTCACCCGGTGCCTGATGCACAGTTCACTCGGTGCCCTGCGCCACACTTCACTCGGTGCCCTGCGCCACACTTCACTCGGTGCCCTGCGCCACACTTCACTCGGTGCCCTGCGGCACACTTCACTCGGTGCCCTGCGCCACACTTCACTCGGTGCCATGCGCCACACTTCACTCGGTGCCATGCGCCACACTTCACTCGGTGCCCTGCGCCACACTTCACTCGGTGCCATGCGCCACACTTCACTCGGTGCCCTGAGCCACACTTCACTCGGTGCCCTGCGCCACACTTCACTCGGTGCCCTGCGCCACACTTCACTCGGCGCCCTGCGCCACACTTCACTCGGCGCCCTGCGCCACACTTCACTCGGTGCCTGATGCACAGTTCACTCGGCGCCCTGCGCCACAGTTCACTCGGTGCCCTGCGCCACACTTCACTCGGTGCCTGATCCACAGTTCACTCGGTGCCCTGCGCCAAAGTTCACTTGGTGCCCTGCGCCACAGTTCACTCGGTGCCCTGCGCCACAGTTCACTCGGTGCCTGATGCACAGTTCACTCGGCGCCCTGCGCCACAGTTCACTCGGTGCCCTGCGCCACAGTTCACTCGGTGCCTGATCCACAGTTCACTCGGTGCCCTGCGCCACAGGTCACTCGGTGCCCTGCGCCACAGTTCACTCGGTGCCCTGCGCCACAGTTCACTCGGTGCCTGATGCACAGTTCACTCGGTGCCCTGCGCCATAGTTAACCCGGTGCCCTGCGCCACAGTTCACTCGGTGCCCTGCGCCACAGTTAACCCGGTGCCCTGCGCCACAGTTCACCCGGTGCCCTGATGCACAGTTCACTCGGTGCCCTGCGCCACAGTTCACTCGGTGCCCTGCGCCACAGTTCACTCGGTGCCCTGCGCCACAGTTCACTCGGTGCCCTGCGCCACAGTTCACTCGGTGCCCTGCGCCACAGTTCACTCGGTGCCCTGCGCCACAGTTCACTCGGTGCCCTGCGCCACAGTTCACTTTGTGCCCTGCGCCACAGTTCACTCGGTGCCCTGCGCCACAGTTCACTCGGTGCCCTCCGCCACAGTTCACTCGGTGCCCTGCGCCACAGTTGACCCGGTGCCCTGATGCACAGTTCACTCGGTGCCCTGCGCCACAGTTCCCCCGGTGCCCTGCGCTACAGTTAACCAGGTGCCCTGCGCCGCAGTTAACCCGGTGCCCTGCGCCACAGTTCAATCGGTGCCCTGCGCCACAGTTCACTCGGTGCCCTGCGCCACAGTTAACCCGGTGCCCTGCGCCACAGTTCACTCGGGGCCCTGCGCCACAGTTAACCCGGTGCCCTGCGCCACAGTTCACACGGTGCCCTGCGCCACAGTTAACCAGGTGCCCTGCGCCACAGTTCACCCGGTGCCTCATACACAGTTCACCCGGTGCCCTGCGCCACAGTTCCCGGGGTGCCCTGCGCCACAGTTCCCTCGGTGCCCTGCGCCACAGTTCACTCGGTGCCCTGCGCCACAGTTCACTCGGTGCCCTGCACCACAGTTCACTCGGTGCCTGATGCACAGTTCACTTGGTGCCCGGCGCCACAGTTCACTCGGTGCCCGGCGACACAGTTCACTCGGTGCCTGATGCACAGTTCACCCGGTGCGGGGCGTCACAGTTCACTCGGTGCCCTGTGCCACAGTTCACTCAGTGCCCTGCGCCACAGTTCACCCGGTGCCCTGCGCCACAGTTCACCCGCTGCCCTGCGCCACAGTTCACTCAGTGCCCTGCGCCACAGTTCACTCGGTGCCCTGCGCCACAGTTCACTCGCTGCCCTGCGCCACAGTTCACTCGGTGACTGATGTTCAGTTCACTCGGTGCCCTGCGCCACAGTTCACTCGGTGCCCTGCGCCACAGTTCACTCGGTGCCCTGCGCCACAGTTCACTCGGTGCCCTGCGCCACAGTTAAACCGGTGCCCTGCGCCACAGTTAACCCGGTGCCCTGCGCCACAGTTCACTCGGTGCCTGATGCACAGTTCACCCGGTGCCCTGCGCCACAGTTCCCTCGGTGCCCTGCGCCACAGTTCACTCGGTGCCCTGCGCCACAGTTCACTCGGTGCGCTGCGCCACACTTCACTCGGTGCCCTGCGCCACACTTCACTCGGTGCCCTGCGCCACACTTCACTCGGTGCCCTGCGCCACAGTTAACCCGGTGCCCTGCGCCACAGTTCACCCGTTGCACTGATGCACAGTTCACTCGGTGCCCTGCGCCACAGTTCACTCGGTGCCCTGTGCCACAGTTCACTCGGTGCCTGATGCACAGTTCACTCGGTGCCCTGCGCCACAGTTCACCCGGTGCCCTGCGCCACAGTTCACTCGGTGCCTGATGCACAGTTCACTCGGTGCCCTGCGCCACAGTTCACTCTGTGCCCTGCGCCACAGTTCACTCGGTGCCCTGCGCCACAGTTCACTCGGTGCCCTGCGCCACAGTTAACCCGGTGCCCTGCGCCACAGTTCACCCGCTGCCCATATGCACAGTTCACTCGGTGCCCTGCGCCACAGTTCACCCGGTGCCCTGCGCCACAGTTCACTCGGTGCCTGATGCACAGGTCACTCGGTGCCCTGCGCCACAGTTCACTCGGTGCCCTGCGCCACAGTTCACTCGGTGCCCTGCGTCACAGTTCACTCGGTGCCCTGTGCCACAGTTCACTCGGTGCCCTATGCCACAGTTAACCCAGTGCCCTGCGCCACAGTTCACCCGGTGCCCTGCGCCACAGTTCACTCGGTGCCCTGCGCCACAGTTCACTCGGTGCCCTGCGCCACAGTTCACTCGCTGCCCTGCGCCACAGTTCACTCGGTGACTGATGCACAGTTCACTCGGTGCCCTGCGCCACAGTTCACTCGGTGCCCTGCGCCACAGTTCACTCGGTGCCCTGCGCCACAGGTAACCCGGTGCCCTGCGCCACAATTAACCAGGTGCCCTGCGCCACAGTTCACCCGGTGCCTGATGCACAGTTCACCCGGTGCCCTGCGCCACAGTTCCCTCGGTGCCCTGCGCCACAGTTCCCTCGGTGCCCTGCGCCACAGTTCACTCGGTGCCCTGCGCCACAGTTCACTCGGTGCCCTGCGCCACAGTTCACTCGGTGCCTGATGCACAGTTCACTCGGTGCCCTGCGCCACAGTTCACCCGGTGCCCGGCGCCACAGTTCACACGGTGCCTGATGCACAGTTCACTCGGTGCCCTGCGCCACACTTCACTCGGTGCCCTGCGCCACACTTCACTCGGTGCCCTGCGCCACACCTCACTCGGTGCCCTGCGCCACACTTCACTCGGTGCCCTGCGCCACACTTCACTCGGTGCCTTGCGCCACACTTCACTCGGTGCCCTGCGCCACACTTCACTCGGTGCCCTGCGCCACACTTCACTCGGTGCCCTGCGCCACACTTCACTCGGTGCCCTGCGCCACACTTCACTCGGTGCCATGCGCCACACTTCACTCGGTGCCCTGCGCCACACTTCACTCGGTGCCTGATGCACATTTCATTCAGTGCCCTGCGCCACAGTTCACTCGGTGCCCTGCGCCACAGTTCACTCGGTGCCTGATGCGCAGTTCACTCGGTGCCCTGCGCCACAGTTAACCCAGTGCCCAGCGCCACAGTTCACCCGGTTCCCTGCGCCACAGTTCACTCGGTGCCTGATGCACAGTTCACTCGGTGCTCTGCGCCACACTTCACTCGATGCCCTGCGCCACACTTCACTCGGTGCCCTGCGCCACACTTCACTCGGTGCCTGATGCACAGTTCACTCGGTGCCCTGGGCCACAGTTCACTCGGTGCCCTGCGCCACAGTTAACCCGGTGCCCTGCGCCACAGTTCACTCGGTGCCTGATGCACAGTTCACCCTGTGCCCTGCGCCACAGTTCCCTCGGTGCCCTGCGCCACAGTTCACTCGGTGCGCTGAGCAACACTTCACTCGGTGTGCTGCGCCACACTTCACTCGGTGCCCTGCGCCACAGGTAACCCGGTGCCCTGCGCCACAATTAACCAGGTGCCCTGCGCCACAGTTCACCCGGTGCCTGATGCACAGTTCACCCGGTGCCCTGCGCCACAGTTCCCTCGGTGCCCTGCGCCACAGTTCCCTCGGTGCCCTGCGCCACAGTTCACTCGGTGCCCTGCGCCACAGTTCACTCGGTGCCCTGCGCCACAGTTCACTCGGTGCCTGATGCACAGTTCACCCGGTGCCCTGCGCCACAGTTCCCTCGGTGCCCTGCGCCACAGTTCCCTCGGTGCCCTGCGCCACAGTTCACTCGGTGCCTGATGCACAGTTCACTTGGTGCCCGGCGCCACAGTTCACTCGGTGCCCGGCGACACAGTTCACTCGGTGCCTGATGCACAGTTCACCCGGTGCGGGGCGTCACAGTTCACTCGGTGCCCTGTGCCACAGTTCACTCAGTGCCCTGCGCCACAGTTCACCCGGTGCCCTGCGCCACAGTTCACCCGCTGCCCTGCGCCACAGTTCACTCAGTGCCCTGCGCCACAGTTCACTCGGTGCCCTGCGCCACAGTTCACTCGCTGCCCTGCGCCACAGTTCACTCGGTGACTGATGTTCAGTTCACTCGGTGCCCTGCGCCACAGTTCACTCGGTGCCCTGCGCCACAGTTCACTCGGTGCCCTGCGCCACAGTTCACTCGGTGCCCTGCGCCACAGTTAAACCGGTGCCCTGCGCCACAGTTAACCCGGTGCCCTGCGCCACAGTTCACTCGGTGCCTGATGCACAGTTCACCCGGTGCCCTGCGCCACAGTTCCCTCGGTGCCCTGCGCCACAGTTCACTCGGTGCCCTGCGCCACAGTTCACTCGGTGCGCTGCGCCACACTTCACTCGGTGCCCTGCGCCACACTTCACTCGGTGCCCTGCGCCACACTTCACTCGGTGCCCTGCGCCACAGTTAACCCGGTGCCCTGCGCCACAGTTCACCCGTTGCACTGATGCACAGTTCACTCGGTGCCCTGCGCCACAGTTCACTCGGTGCCCTGTGCCACAGTTCACTCGGTGCCTGATGCACAGTTCACTCGGTGCCCTGCGCCACAGTTCACCCGGTGCCCTGCGCCACAGTTCACTCGGTGCCTGATGCACAGTTCACTCGGTGCCCTGCGCCACAGTTCACTCTGTGCCCTGCGCCACAGTTCACTCGGTGCCCTGCGCCACAGTTCACTCGGTGCCCTGCGCCACAGTTAACCCGGTGCCCTGCGCCACAGTTCACCCGCTGCCCATATGCACAGTTCACTCGGTGCCCTGCGCCACAGTTCACCCGGTGCCCTGCGCCACAGTTCACTCGGTGCCTGATGCACAGGTCACTCGGTGCCCTGCGCCACAGTTCACTCGGTGCCCTGCGCCACAGTTCACTCGGTGCCCTGCGTCACAGTTCACTCGGTGCCCTGTGCCACAGTTCACTCGGTGCCCTATGCCACAGTTAACCCAGTGCCCTGCGCCACAGTTCACCCGGTGCCCTGCGCCACAGTTCACTCGGTGCCCTGCGCCACAGTTCACTCGGTGCCCTGCGCCACAGTTCACTCGCTGCCCTGCGCCACAGTTCACTCGGTGACTGATGCACAGTTCACTCGGTGCCCTGCGCCACAGTTCACTCGGTGCCCTGCGCCACAGTTCACTCGGTGCCCTGCGCCACAGGTAACCCGGTGCCCTGCGCCACAATTAACCAGGTGCCCTGCGCCACAGTTCACCCGGTGCCTGATGCACAGTTCACCCGGTGCCCTGCGCCACAGTTCCCTCGGTGCCCTGCGCCACAGTTCCCTCGGTGCCCTGCGCCACAGTTCACTCGGTGCCCTGCGCCACAGTTCACTCGGTGCCCTGCGCCACAGTTCACTCGGTGCCTGATGCACAGTTCACTCGGTGCCCTGCGCCACAGTTCACCCGGTGCCCGGCGCCACAGTTCACACGGTGCCTGATGCACAGTTCACTCGGTGCCCTGCGCCACACTTCACTCGGTGCCCTGCGCCACACTTCACTCGGTGCCCTGCGCCACACCTCACTCGGTGCCCTGCGCCACACTTCACTCGGTGCCCTGCGCCACACTTCACTCGGTGCCTTGCGCCACACTTCACTCGGTGCCCTGCGCCACACTTCACTCGGTGCCCTGCGCCACACTTCACTCGGTGCCCTGCGCCACACTTCACTCGGTGCCCTGCGCCACACTTCACTCGGTGCCATGCGCCACACTTCACTCGGTGCCCTGCGCCACACTTCACTCGGTGCCTGATGCACATTTCATTCAGTGCCCTGCGCCACAGTTCACTCGGTGCCCTGCGCCACAGTTCACTCGGTGCCTGATGCGCAGTTCACTCGGTGCCCTGCGCCACAGTTAACCCAGTGCCCAGCGCCACAGTTCACCCGGTTCCCTGCGCCACAGTTCACTCGGTGCCTGATGCACAGTTCACTCGGTGCTCTGCGCCACACTTCACTCGATGCCCTGCGCCACACTTCACTCGGTGCCCTGCGCCACACTTCACTCGGTGCCTGATGCACAGTTCACTCGGTGCCCTGGGCCACAGTTCACTCGGTGCCCTGCGCCACAGTTAACCCGGTGCCCTGCGCCACAGTTCACTCGGTGCCTGATGCACAGTTCACCCTGTGCCCTGCGCCACAGTTCCCTCGGTGCCCTGCGCCACAGTTCACTCGGTGCGCTGAGCAACACTTCACTCGGTGTGCTGCGCCACACTTCACTCGGTGCCCTGCGCCACAGGTAACCCGGTGCCCTGCGCCACAATTAACCAGGTGCCCTGCGCCACAGTTCACCCGGTGCCTGATGCACAGTTCACCCGGTGCCCTGCGCCACAGTTCCCTCGGTGCCCTGCGCCACAGTTCCCTCGGTGCCCTGCGCCACAGTTCACTCGGTGCCCTGCGCCACAGTTCACTCGGTGCCCTGCGCCACAGTTCACTCGGTGCCTGATGCACAGTTCACTCGGTGCCCTGCGCCACAGTTCACCCGGTGCCCGGCGCCACAGTTCACACGGTGCCTGATGCACAGTTCACTCGGTGCCCTGCGCCACAGTTCACTCGGTGCCCTGCGCCACAGTTCACTCGGTGCCCTGCGCCACAGTTCACTCGGTGCCCTGCGCCACAGTTCACTCGGTGCCCTGCGCCACAGTTCACTCGGTGCCCTGCGCCACAGTTCACTCGGTGCCCTGCGCCACAGTTCACTCGGTGCCCTGCGCCACAGTTGACCCGGTGCCCTGATGCACAGTTCACTCGGTGCCCTGCGCCACAGTTCACCCGGTGCCCTGCGCCACAGTTAACCCGGTGCCCTGCGCCAAAGTTCACACGGTGCCCTGCGCCACAGTTAACCAGGTGCCCTGCGCCACAGTTCACCCGGTTCCTCATGCACAGTTCACCCGGTGCCCTGCGCCACAGTTCCCTCGGTGCCCTGCGCCACAGTTCCCTCGGTGCCCTGCGCCACAGTTCACTCGGTGCCCTGCGCCACAGTTCACTCGGTGCCCTGCGCCACAGTTCACTCGGTGCCTGATGCACAGTTCACTTGGTGCCCGGCGCCACAGTTCACTCGGTGCCCGGCGACACAGTTCACTCGGTGCCTGATGCACAGTTCACCCGGTGCGGGGCGCCACAGTTCACCCGGTGCCTGATGCACAGTTCACTCGGTGCCCTGCGCCACACTTCACTCGGTGCCCTGCGCCACACTTCACTCGGTGCCCTGCGCCACACTTCACTCGGTGCCCTGCGGCACACTTCACTCGGTGCCCTGCGCCACACTTCACTCGGTGCCATGCGCCACACTTCACTCGGTGCCATGCGCCACACTTCACTCGGTGCCCTGCGCCACACTTCACTCGGTGCCATGCGCCACACTTCACTCGGTGCCCTGAGCCACACTTCACTCGGTGCCCTGCGCCACACTTCACTCGGTGCCCTGCGCCACACTTCACTCGGCGCCCTGCGCCACACTTCACTCGGCGCCCTGCGCCACACTTCACTCGGTGCCTGATGCACAGTTCACTCGGCGCCCTGCGCCACAGTTCACTCGGTGCCCTGCGCCACACTTCACTCGGTGCCTGATCCACAGTTCACTCGGTGCCCTGCGCCAAAGTTCACTTGGTGCCCTGCGCCACAGTTCACTCGGTGCCCTGCGCCACAGTTCACTCGGTGCCTGATGCACAGTTCACTCGGCGCCCTGCGCCACAGTTCACTCGGTGCCCTGCGCCACAGTTCACTCGGTGCCTGATCCACAGTTCACTCGGTGCCCTGCGCCACAGGTCACTCGGTGCCCTGCGCCACAGTTCACTCGGTGCCCTGCGCCACAGTTCACTCGGTGCCCTGCGCCACAGTTCACTCGGTGCCCTGCGCCACAGTTAACCCGGTGCCCTGCGCCACAGTTCACTCGGGGCCCTGCGCCACAGTTAACCCGGTGCCCTGCGCCACAGTTCACACGGTGCCCTGCGCCACAGTTAACCAGGTGCCCTGCGCCACAGTTCACCCGGTGCCTCATGCACAGTTCACCCGGTGCCCTGCGCCACAGTTCCCGGGGTGCCCTGCGCCACAGTTCCCTCGGTGCCCTGCGCCACAGTTCACTCGGTGCCCTGCGCCACAGTTCACTCGGTGCCCTGCGCCACAGTTCACTCGGTGCCTGATGCACAGTTCACTTGGTGCCCGGCGCCACAGTTCACTCGGTGCCCGGCGACACAGTTCACTCGGTGCCTGATGCACAGTTCACCCGGTGCGGGGCGTCACAGTTCACTCGGTGCCCTGTGCCACAGTTCACTCAGTGCCCTGCGCCACAGTTCACCCGGTGCCCTGCGCCACAGTTCACCCGCTGCCCTGCGCCACAGTTCACTCGGTGCCCTGCGCCACAGTTCACTCGGTGCCCTGCGCCACAGTTCACTCGCTGCCCTGCGCCACAGTTCACTCGGTGACTGATGTTCAGTTCACTCGGTGCCCTGCGCCACAGTTCACTCGGTGCCCTGCGCCACAGTTCACTCGGTGCCCTGCGCCACAGTTCACTCGGTGCCCTGCGCCACAGTTAAACCGGTGCCCTGCGCCACAGTTAACCCGGTGCCCTGCGCCACAGTTCACTCGGTGCCTGATGCACAGTTCACCCGGTGCCCTGCGCCACAGTTCCCTCGGTGCCCTGCGCCACAGTTCACTCGGTGCCCTGCGCCACAGTTCACTCGGTGCGCTGCGCCACACTTCACTCAGTGCCCTGCGCCACACTTCACTCGGTGCCCTGCGCCACACTTCACTCGGTGCCCTGCGCCACAGTTAACCCGGTGCCCTGCGCCACAGTTCACCCGTTGCACTGATGCACAGTTCACTCGGTGCCATGCACCACAGTTCACTCGGTGCCCTGCGCCACAGTTCACTCGGTGCCCTGTGCCACAGTTCACTCGGTGCCTGATGCACAGTTCACTCGGTGCCCTGCGCCACAGTTCACCCGGTGCCCTGCGCCACAGTTCACTCGGTGCCTGATGCACAGTTCACTCGGTGCCCTGCGCCACAGTTCACTCTGTGCCCTGCGCCACAGTTCACTCGGTGCCCTGCGCCACAGTTCACTCGGTGCCCTGCGCCACAGTTAACCCGGTGCCCTGCGCCACAGTTCACCCGCTGCCCATATGCACAGTTCACTCGGTGCCCTGCGCCACAGTTCACCCGGTGCCCTGCGCCACAGTTCACTCGGTGCCTGATGCACAGGTCACTCGGTGCCCTGCGCCACAGTTCACTCGGTGCCCTGCGCCACAGTTCACTCGGTGCCCTGCGTCACAGTTCACTCGGTGCCCTGTGCCACAGTTCACTCGGTGCCCTATGCCACAGTTAACCCAGTGCCCTGCGCCACAGTTCACCCGGTGCCCTGCGCCACAGTTCACTCGGTGCCCTGCGCCACAGTTCACTCGGTGCCCTGCGCCACAGTTCACTCGCTGCCCTGCGCCACAGTTCACTCGGTGACTGATGCACAGTTCACTCGGTGCCCTGCGCCACAGTTCACTCGGTGCCCTGCGCCACAGTTCACTCGGTGCCCTGCGCCACAGGTAACCCGGTGCCCTGCGCCACAATTAACCAGGTGCCCTGCGCCACAGTTCACCCGGTGCCTGATGCACAGTTCACCCGGTGCCCTGCGCCACAGTTCCCTCGGTGCCCTGCGCCACAGTTCCCTCGGTGCCCTGCGCCACAGTTCACTCGGTGCCCTGCGCCACAGTTCACTCGGTGCCCTGCGCCACAGTTCACTCGGTGCCTGATGCACAGTTCACTCGGTGCCCTGCGCCACAGTTCACCCGGTGCCCGGCGCCACAGTTCACACGGTGCCTGATGCACAGTTCACTCGGTGCCCTGCGCCACACTTCACTCGGTGCCCTGCACCACACTTCACTCGGTGCCCTGCGCCACACCTCACTCGGTGCCCTGCGCCACACTTCACTCGGTGCCCTGCGCCACACTTCACTCGGTGCCTTGCGCCACACTTCACTCGGTGCCCTGCGCCACACTTCACTCGGTGCCCTGCGCCACACTTCACTCGGTGCCCTGCGCCACACTTCACTCGGTGCCATGCGCCACACTTCACTCGGTGCCCTGCGCCACACTTCACTCGGTGCCCTGCGCCACACTTCACTCGGTGCCTGATGCACATTTCATTCAGTGCCCTGCGCCACAGTTCACTCGGTGCCCTGCGCCACAGTTCACTCGGTGCCTGATGCGCAGTTCACTCGGTGCCCTGCGCCGCAGTTAACCCAGTGCCCAGCGCCACAGTTCACCCGGTTCCCTGCGCCACAGTTCACTCGGTGCCTGATGCACAGTTCACTCGGTGCTCTGCGCCACACTTCACTCGATGCCCTGCGCCACACTTCACTCGGTGCCCTGCGCCACAGTTCACTCGGTGCGCTGAGCCACACTTCACTCGGTGTGCTGCGCCACACTTCACTCGGTGCCCTGCGCCACAGGTAACCCGGTGCCCTGCGCCACAATTAACCAGGTGCCCTGCGCCACAGTTCACCCGGTGCCTGATGCACAGTTCACCCGGTGCCCTGCGCCACAGTTCCTTCGGTGCCCTGCGCCACAGTTCCCTCGGTGCCCTGCGCCACAGTTCACTCGGTGCCCTGCGCCACAGTTCACTCGGTGCCCTGCGCCACAGTTCACTCGGTGCCTGATGCACAGTTCACTCGGTGCCCTGCGCCACAGTTCACCCGGTGCCCGGCGCCACAGTTCACACGGTGCCTGATGCACAGTTCACTCGGTGCCCTGCGCCACAGTTCACTCGGTGCCCTGCGCCACAGTTCACTCGGTGCCCTGCGCCACAGTTCACTCGGTGCCCTGCGCCACAGTTCACTCGGTGCCCTGCGCCACAGTTCACTCGGTGCCCTCCGCCACAGTTCACTCGGTGCCCTGCGCCACAGTTGACCCGGTGCCCTGATGCACAGTTCACTCGGTGCCCTGCGCCACAGTTCACCCGGTGCCCTGCGCCACAGTTAACCCGGTGCCCTGCGCCAAAGTTCACACGGTGCCCTGCGCCACAGTTAACCAGGTGCCCTGCGCCACAGTTCACCCGGTTCCTCATGCACAGTTCACCCGGTGCCCTGCGCCACAGTTCCCTCGGTGCCCTGCGCCACAGTTCCCTCGGTGCCCTGCGCCACAGTTCACTCGGTGCCCTGCGCCACAGTTCACTCGGTGCCCTGCGCCACAGTTCACTCGGTGCCTGATGCACAGTTCACTTGGTGCCCGGCGCCACAGTTCACTCGGTGCCCGGCGACACAGTTCACTCGGTGCCTGATGCACAGTTCACCCGGTGCGGGGCGCCACAGTTCACCCGGTGCCTGATGCACAGTTCACTCGGTGCCCTGCGCCACACTTCACTCGGTGCCCTGCGCCACACTTCACTCGGTGCCCTGCGCCACACTTCACTCGGTGCCCTGCGGCACACTTCACTCGGTGCCCTGCGCCACACTTCACTCGGTGCCATGCGCCACACTTCACTCGGTGCCATGCGCCACACTTCACTCGGTGCCCTGCGCCACACTTCACTCGGTGCCATGCGCCACACTTCACTCGGTGCCCTGAGCCACACTTCACTCGGTGCCCTGCGCCACACTTCACTCGGTGCCCTGCGCCACACTTCACTCGGTGCCCTGCGCCACACTTCACTCGGTGCCCTGCGCCACACTTCACTCGGTGCCTGATGCACAGATCACTCAGGGCCCTGCGCCACAGTTCACTCGGTGCCCTGCGCCACAGTTCACTCAGTGCCTGATGCACAGTTCACTCGGTGCCCTGCGCCACAGTTAACCCGGTGCCCTGCGCCACAGTTCACCCGGTTCCCTGCGCCACAGTTCACTCGGTGCCTGATGCACAGCTCACTCGGTGCCCTGCGCCACACTTCACTCGGTGCCCTGCGCCACACTTCACTCGATGCCGGATGCACAGTTCACTCGGTGCCCTGCGCCACAGTTAACCCGGTGCCCTGCGCCACAGTTAACCCGGTGCCCTGCGCCACAGTTCACTCGGTGCCTGATGCACAGTTCACCCGGTGCCCTGCACCACAGTTCCCTCGGTGCCCTGCGCCACAGTTCACTCGGTGCCCTGCGCCACAGTTCACTCGGTGCGCTGCGCCACACTTCACTCGGTCCCCTGCTAACACTTCACTCGGTGCCCTGCGCCACACTTCACTCGGTGCCCAGCGCCACAGTTAACCCGGTGCCCTGCGCCACAGTTCACCCGGTGCACTGATGCACAGTTCACTCGGTGCCATGCACCACAGTTCACTCGGTGCCCTGCGCCACAGTTCACTCGGTGCCCTGTGCCACAGTTCACTCGGTGCCTGATGCACAGTACACTCGGTGCCCTGCGCCACAGTTCACCCGGTGCCCTGCGCCAAGTTCACTCGGTGCCTGATGCACAGTTCACTCGGTGCCCTGCGCCACAGTTCACTCGGTGCCCTGCGCCACAGTTCACTCGGTGCCCTGCGCCACAGTTCACTCGGTGCCCTGCGCCACAGTTAACCCGGTGCCCTGCGCCACAGTTCACCCGCTGCCAATATGCACAGTTCACTCGGTGCCCTGCGCCACAGTTCACCCGGTGCCCTGCGCCACAGTTCACTCGGTGCCTGATGCACAGTTCACTCGGTGCCCTGCGCCACAGTTCACTCGGTGCCCTGCGCCACAGTTCACTCGGTGCCCTGCGTCACAGTTCACTCGGTGCCCTGTGCCACAGTTCACTCGGTGCCCTATGCCACAGTTAACCCGGTGCCCTGCGCCACAGTTCACCCGGTGCCCTGCGCCACAGTTCACTCGGTGCCCTGCGCCACAGTTCACTCGGTGCCCTGCGCCACAGTTCACTCGCTGCCCTGCGCCACAGTTCACTCGGTGACTGATGCACAGTTCACTCGGTGCCCTGCGCCACAGTTCACTCGGTGCCCTGCGCCACAGTTCACTCGGTGCCCTGCGCCACAGTTCACTCGGTGCCCTCCGACACAGTTCACTCGGTGCCCTGCGCCACAGTTGACCCGGTGCCCTGCGCAACAGTTGACCCGGTGCCCTGATGCACAGTTCACCCGGTGCCCTGCGCCACAGTTAACCAGGTGCCCTGCGCCACAGTTAACCCGGTGCCCTGCGCCACAGTTCACCCGGTGCCCTGCGCCACAGTTCACCCGGTGCCCTGCGCCACAGTTCACTCGGTGCCCTGCGCCACAGTTAACCCGGTGCCCTGCGCCAGAGTTCACTCGGGGCCCTGCGCCACAGTTAACCCGGTGCCCTGCGCCACATTTCACTCGGTGCCCTGCGCCACAGGTAACCCGGTGCCCTCCGCCACAATTAACCAGGTGCCCTGCGCCACAGTTCACCCGGTGCCTGATGCACAGTTCACCCGGTGCCCTGCGCCACAGTTCACTCGGTGCCCTGCGCCACAGTTCCCTCGGTGCCCTGCGCCACAGTTCACTCGGTGCCCTGCGCCACAGTTCACTCGGTGCCCTGCGCCACAGTTCACTCGGTGCCTGATGCACAGTTCACTCGGTGCCCTGCGCCACAGTTCACCCGGTGCCCGGCGCCACAGTTCACTCGGTGCCTGATGCACAGTTCACTCGGTGCCCTGCGCCACACTTCACTCGGTGCCCTGCGCCACTCTTCACTCGGTGCCCTGCGCCACACCTCACTCGGTGCCCTGCGCCACACTTCACTCGGTGCCCTGCGCCACACTTCACTCGGTGCCCTGCGCCACACTTCACTCGGTGCCCTGCGCCACACTTCACTCGGTGCCATGCGCCACACTTCACTCGGTGCCATGCGCCACACTTCACTCGGTGCCCTGCGCCACACTTCACACAGTGCCCTGCGCCACTCTTCACTCGGTGCCTGATGCACATTTCATTCAGTGCCCTGCGCCACAGTTCACTCGGTGCCCTGCGCCACAGTTCACTCGGTGCCTGATGCACAGTTCACTCGGTGCCCTGCGCCACAGTTAACCCAGTGCCCAGCGCCACAGTTCAGCCGGTTCCCTGCGCCACAGTTCACTCGGTGCCTGATGCACAGTTCACTCGGTGCTCTGCGCCACACTTCACTCGATGCCCTGCGCCACACTTCACTCGGTGCCCTGCGCCACACTTCACTCGGTGCCTGATGCACAGTTCACTCGGTGCCCTGGGCCACAGTTCACTCGGTGCCCTGCGCCACAGTTAACCCGGTGCCCTGCGCCACAGTTCACTCGGTGCCTGATGCACAGTTCACCCGGTGCCCTGCGCCACAGTTCCCTCGGTGTCCTGCGCCACAGTTCACTCGGTGCGCTGAGCCACACTTCACTCGGTGCGCTGCGCCACACTTCACTCGGTGCCCTGCGCCACACTTCACTCGGTGCCCTGCGCCACACTTCACTCGGTGCCCTGCGCCAGAGTTCACTCGGTGCCCTGCGCCACAGTTCACTCGGTGCCCTGCGCCACAGTTAACCCGGTGCCCTGCGCCACAGTTCACCCGGTGCCCTGATGCACAGTTCACTCGGTGCCCTGCGCCACAGTTCACTCGGTGCCCTGCGCCACAGTTCACTCGGTGCCCTGCGCCACAGTTCACTCGGTGCCTGATGCACAGTTCACTCGGTGCCCTGCGCCACAGTTCACCCGGTGCCCTGCGCCACAGTTCACTCGGTGCCCTGCGCCACAGTTCACTCGGTGCCCTGCGCCACAGTTCACTCGGTGCCCGGCGCCACAGTTCACTCGGTGCCCTGCGCCACAGTTCACTCGGTGACCTGCACCACAGTTCACTCGGTGCCCTGCGCCACAGTTAACCCGGTGCCCGGCGCCACAGTTCACCCGCTGCCCATATGCACAGTTCACTCGGTGCCCTGCGCCACAGTTCACTCGGTGCCCTGCACCACAGTTCACTCGGTGCCCTGCGCCACACTTCACCCGGTGCCCTGCGCCACAGTTCACCCGGTGCCTGATGCACAGTTCACTCGGTGCGCTGAGCCACACTTCACTCGGTGCCCTGCGCCACACTTCACTCGGTGCCCTGCGCCACAGTTGACTCGGTGCCTGATGCACAGTTCACCCGGTGCCCTGCGCCACAGTTCACTCGGTGCCCTGCGCCACACTTCACTCGGTGCGCTGCGCCACACTTCACTCGGTGCCCTGCGCCACACTTCACTCGGTGCCCTGCGCCACACTTCACTCGGTGCCCTGTGCCACACTTCATTCGGTGCCCTGCGCCACACTTCACTCGGTGCCCTGCGCCAGACTTGGCTCGGTGCGCTGCGCCACAGTTCACTCGGTGCCCTGCGCCACACTTCACTCGGTGCCTGATGCACAGTTCACTCGGTGCCCTGGGCCACAGTTCACTCGGTGCCCTGCGCCACAGTTAACCCGGTGCCCTGCGCCACAGTTCACTCGGTGCCTGATGCACAGTTCACCCGGTGCCCTGAGCCACAGTTCCCTCGGTGCCCTGCGCCACAGTTCACTCGGTGCCCTGCGCCACAGTTCACTCGGTGCGCTGCGCCACACTTCACTCGGTGCCCTGCGCCACACTACACTCGGTGCCCTGCACCACACTTCACTCGGTGCCCTGCGCCACACTTCACCCGGTGCCCTGCGCCACAGTTCACTCGGTGCCTGATGCACAGTTCACTCGGTGCCCTGCGCCACAGTTCACTCGGTGCCCTGCGCCACAGTTCACTCGGTGCTCTGCGTCACAGTTCACTCGGTGCCCTGTGCCACAGTTCACTCGGTGCCCTGCGCCACAGTTAACCCGGTGCCCTGCGCCACAGTTCACCCGGTGCCCTGCGCCACAGTTCACTCGGTGCCCTGCGCCACAGTTCACTCGGTGCCCTGCGCCACAGTTCACTCGCTGCCCTGCGCCACAGTTCACTCGGTGACTGATGCACAGTTCACTCGGTGCCCTGCGCCACAGTTCACTCGGTGCCCTGCGCCACAGTTCACTCGGTGCCCTGCGCCACAGTTCACTCGGTGCCTGATGCACAGTTCACTTGGTGCCCTGCGCCACAGTTCACTCGGTGCCCGGCGACACAGTTCACTCGGTGCCTGATGCACAGTTCACCCGGTGCCCGGCGCCACAGTTCACCCGGTGCCTGATGCACAGTTCACTCGGTGCCCTGCGCGACACTTCACTCGGTGCCCTGCGCCACACTTCACTCGGTGCCCTGCGCCACACTTCACACGGTGCCCTGCGCCACAGTTCACTCGGTGCCTGATCCACAGTTCACTCGGTGCCCTGCGCCAAAGTTCACTTGGTGCCCTGCGCCACAGTTCACTCGGTGCCCTGCGCCACAGTTCACTAGGTGCCTGATGCACAGTTCACTCGGCGCCCTGCGCCACAGTTCACTCGGTGCCCTGCGCCACAGTTCACTCGGTGCCTGATCCACAGTTCACTCGGTGCCCTGCGCCACAGTTCACTCGGTGCCCTGCGCCACAGTTCACTCGGTGCCCTGCGCCACAGTTCACTCGGTGCCTGTTGCACAGTTCACTCGGCGCCCTGCGCCACACTTCACTCGGTGCCATGCGCCACATTTCAGTCGGTGCCTGATCCACAGTTCACTCGGTGCCCTGCGCCACAGTTCACTCGGTGCCCTGCGCCACAGTTCACTCGGTGCCCTGAGCCACACTTCACTCGGTGCCCTGCGCCACACTTCACTCGGTGCCCTGCGCCACACTTCACTCGGTGCCTGATGCACAGTTCACTCAGGGCCCTGCGCCACAGTTCACTCGGTGCCCTGCGCCACAGTTCACTCAGTGCCTGATGCACAGTTCACTCGGTGCCCTGCGCCACAGTTAACCCGGTGCCCTGCGCCACAGTTCACCCGGTTCCCTGCGCCACAGTTCACTCGGTGCCTGATGCACAGCTCACTCGGTGCCCTGCGCCAAACTTCACTCTTTGCCCTGCGCCACACTTCACTCGGTGCCCTGCGCCACACTTCACTCGGTGCCCTGCGCCACAGTTCACTCGGTACCCTGCGCCACAGTTCACTCGGTGCCTGATGCACAGTTCACTCGGTGCCCTGCGCCACAGTTCACCCGGTGCCCTGCGCCACAGTTCACTCGGTGCCTGATGCACAGTTCACTCGGTGCCCTCCGCCACAGTTCACTCGGTGCCCTGCGCCACAGTTCACTCGGTGCCCTGCGCCACAGTTCACTCGGTGCCCTGCGCCACAGTTAACCCGGTGCCCTGCGCCACAGTTGACCCGCTGCCCATATGCACAGTTCACTCGGTGCCCTGCGCCACACTTCACTCGGTGCCTGATGCACAGTTCACTCGGCGCCCTGCGCCACAGTTCACTCGGTGCCCTGCGCCACAGTTCACTCGGTGCCCTGCGCCACAGTTCACTCGGTGCCTGATGCTCAGTTCACTCGGTGCCCTGCGCCACAGTTCACTCGGTGCCCTGCGCCACAGTTCACTCGGTGCCCTGCGCCACAGTTCACCCGGTGCCTGCGCCACAGTTCACCCGGTGCCCTGCGCCACAGTTCACTCGGTGCCTGATGCACAGTTCACTCGGTGCCCTGCGCCACAGTTCACTCGGTGCCCTGCGCCACAGTTCACTCGGTGCTCTGCGTCACAGTTCACTCGGTGCCCTGCGCCACAGTTCACTCGGTGCCCTGCGCCACAGTTAACCCGGTGCCCTGCGCCACAGTTCACCCGCTGCCCATATGCACAGTTCACTCGGTGCCCTGCGCCACAGTTCACTCGGTGCCCTGCGTCACAGTTCACTCGGTGCCCTGTGCCACAGTTCACTCGGTGCCCTATGCCACAGTTAACCCAGTGCCCTGCGCCACAGTTCACCCGGTGCCCTGCGCCACAGTTCACTCGGTGCCCTGCGCCACAGTTCACTCGGTGCCCTCCGCCACAGTTCACTCGCTGCCCTGCACCACAGTTCACTCGGTGCCTGATGCACAGTTCACTCGGTGCCCTGCGCCACACTTCACTCGATGCCCTGCGCCACACTTCACTCGGTGCCCTGCGCCACACTTCACTCGGTGCCTGATGCACAGTTCACTCGGTGCCCTGGGCCACAGTTCACTCGGTGCCCTGCGCCACAGTTAACCCGGTGCCCTGCGCCACAGTTCACTCGGTGCCTGATGCACAGTTCACCCTGTGCCCTGCGCCACAGTTCCCTCGGTGCCCTGCGCCACAGTTCACTCGGTGCGCTGAGCCACACTTCACTCGGTGCCTGATGCACAGTTCACTCGGTGCCCTGGGCCACAGTTCACTCGGTGCCCTGCGCCACAGTTAACCCGGTGCCCTGCGCCACAGTTCACTCGGTGCCTGATGCACAGTTCACCCTGTGCCCTGCGCCACAGTTCCCTCGGTGCCCTGCGCCACAGTTCACTCGGTGCGCTGAGCCACACTTCACTCGGTGCCCTGCGCCACACTTCACTCGGTGCCCTGCGCCACAGGTAACCCGGTGCCCTGCGCCACAATTAACCAGGTGCCCTGCGCCACAGTTCACCCGGTGCCTGATGCACAGTTCACCCGGTGCCCTGCGCCACAGTTCCCTCGGTGCCCTGCGCCACAGTTCCCTCGTTGCCCTGCGCCACAGTTCACTCGGTGCCCTGCGCCACAGTTCACTCGGTGCCCTGCGCCACAGTTCACTCGGTGCCTGATGCACAGTTCACTCGGTGCCCTGCGCCACAGTTCACCCGGTGCCCGGCGCCACAGTTCACACGGTGCCTGATGCACAGTTCACTCGGTGCCCTGCGCCACAGTTCACTCGGTGCCCTGCGCCACAGTTCACTCGGTGCCCTGCGCCACAGTTCACTCGGTGCCCTGCGCCACAGTTCACTCGGTGCCCTGCGCCACAGTTCACTCGGTGCCCTGCGCCACAGTTCACTCGGTGCCCTCCGCCACAGTTCACTCGGTGCCCTGCGCCACAGTTGACCCGGTGCCCTGATGCACAGTTCACTCGGTGCCCTGCGCCACAGTTCACCCGGTGCCCTGCGCCACAGTTAACCCGGTGCCCTGCGCCACAGTTCACACGGTGCCCTGCGCCACAGTTAACCAGGTGCCCTGCACCACAGTTCACCCGGTGCCTCATGCACAGTTCACCCGGTGCCCTGCGCCACAGTTCCCTCGGTGCCCTGCGCCACAGTTCCCTCGGTGCCCTGCGCCACAGTTCACTCGGTGCCCTGCGCCACAGTTCACTCGGTGCCCTGCGCCACAGTTCACTCGGTGCCTGATGCACAGTTCACTTGGTGCCCGGCGCCACAGTTCACTCGGTGCCCGGCGACACAGTTCACTCGGTGCCTGATGCACAGTTCACCCGGTGCCCTGCGCCACAGTTCCCTCGGTGCCCTGCGCCACAGTTCACTCGGTGCCCTGCGCCACAGTTCACTCGGTGCGCTGCGCCACACTTCACTCGGTTCCCTGCGCCACACTTCACTCGGTGCCCTGCGCCACACTTCACTCGGTGCCCAGCGCCACAGTTAACCCGGTGCCCTGCGCCACAGTTCACCCGGTGCACTGATGCACAGTTCACTCGGTGCCATGCACCACAGTTCACTCGGTGCCCTGCGCCACAGTTCACTCGGTGCCCTGTGCCACAGTTCACTCGGTGCCTGATGCACAGTACACTCGGTGCCCTGCGCCACAGTTCACCCGGTGCCCTGCGCCAAGTTCACTCGGTGCCTGATGCACAGTTCACTCGGTGCCCTGCGCCACAGTTCACTCGGTGCCCTGCGCCACAGTTCACTCGGTGCCCTGCGCCACAGTTCACTCGGTGCCCTGCGCCACAGTTAACCCGGTGCCCTGCGCCACAGTTCACCCGCTGCCCATATGCACAGTTCACTCGGTGCCCTGCGCCACAGTTCACCCGGTGCCCTGCGCCACAGTTCACTCGGTGCCTGATGCACAGTTCACTCGGTGCCCTGCGTCACAGTTCACTCGGTGCCCTGCGCCACAGTTCACTCGGTGCCCTGCGTCACAGTTCACTCGGTGCCCTGTGCCACAGTTCACTCGGTGCCCTATGCCACAGTTAACCCGGTGCCCTGCGCCACAGTTCACCCGGTGCCCTGCGCCACAGTTCACTCGGTGCCCTGCGCCACAGTTCACTCGGTGCCCTGCGCCACAGTTCACTCGCTGCCCTGCGCCACAGTTCACTCGGTGACTGATGCACAGTTCACTCGGTGCCCTGCGCCACAGTTCACTCTGTGCCCTGCGCCACAGTTCACTCGGTGCCCTGCGCCACAGTTCACTCGGTGCCCTCCGCCACAGTTCACTCGGTGCCCTGCGCCACAGTTGACCCGGTGCCCTGCGCCACAGTTGACCCGGTGCCCTGATGCACAGTTCACCCGGTGCCCTGCGCCACAGTTAACCAGGTGCCCTGCGCCACAGTTAACCCGGTGCCCTGCGCCACAGTTCACCCGGTGCCCTGCGCCACAGTTCACTCGGTGCCCTGCGCCACAGGTAACCCGGTGCCCTCCGCCACAATTAACCAGGTGCCCTGCGCCACAGTTCACCCGGTGCCTGATGCACAGTTCACCCGGTGCCCTGCGCCACAGTTCCCTCGGTGCCCTGCGCCACAGTTCCCTCGGTGCCCTGCGCCGCAGTTCACTCGGTGCCCTGCGCCACAGTTCACTCGGTGCCCTGCGCCACAGTTCACTCGGTGCCTGATGCACAGTTCACTCGGTGCCCTGCGCCACACTTCACTCGGTGCCCTGCGCCACACTTCACTCGGTGCCCTGCGCCACACTTCACTCGGTGCCATGCGCCACACTTCACTCGGTGCCATGCGCCACACTTCACTCGGTGCCCTGCGCCACACTTCACTCAGTGCCCTGCGCCACTCTTCACTCGGTGCCTGATGCACATTTCATTCAGTGCCCTGCGCCACAGTTCACTCGGTGCCCTGCGCCACAGTTCACTCGGTTCCTGATGCACAGTTCACTCGGTGCCCTGCGCCACACTTCACTCGGTGCCATGCGCCACACTTCACTCGGTGCCCTGCGCCACACTTCACTCGGTGCCCTGCGCCACACTTCCCTCGGTGCCCTGCGCCACAGGTAACCCGGTGCCCTGCGCCACAATTAACCAGGTGCCCTGCGCCACAGTTCACCCGGTGCCTGATGCACAGTTCACCCGGTGCCCTGCGCCACAGTTCCCTCGGTGCCCTGCGCCACAGTTCCCTCGGTGCCCTGCGCCACAGTTCACTCGGTGCCCTGCGCCACAGTTCACTCGGTGCCCTGCGCCACAGTTCACTCGGTGCCTGATGCACAGTTCACTCGGTGCCCTGCGCCACAGTTCACCCGGTGCCCGGCGCCACAGTTCACACGGTGCCTGATGCACAGTTCACTCGGTGCCCTGCGCCACAGTTCACTCGGTGCCCTGCGCCACAGTTCACTCGGTGCCCTGCGCCACAGTTCACTCGGTGCCCTGCGCCACAGTTCACTCGGTGCCCTGCGCCACAGTTCACTCGGTGCCCTGCGCCACAGTTCACTCGGTGCCCTCCGCCACAGTTCACTCGGTGCCCTGCGCCACAGTTGACCCGGTGCCCTGATGCACAGTTCACTCGGTGCCCTGCGCCACAGTTCACCCGGTGCCCTGCGCCACAGTTAACCCGGTGCCCTGCGCCACAGTTCACACGGTGCCCTGCGCCACAGTTAACCAGGTGCCCTGCGCCACAGTTCACCCGGTGCCTCATGCACAGTTCACCCGGTGCCCTGCGCCACAGTTCCCTCGGTGCCCTGCGCCACAGTTCCCTCGGTGCCCTGCGCCACAGTTCACTCGGTGCCCTGCGCCACAGTTCACTCGGTGCCCTGCGCCACAGTTCACTCGGTGCCTGATGCACAGTTCACTTGTTGCCCGGCGCCACAGTTCACTCGGTGCCCGGCGACACAGTTCACTCGGTGCCTGATGCACAGTTCACCCGGTGCCCTGCGCCACAGTTCCCTCGGTGCCCTGCGCCACAGTTCACTCGGTGCCCTGCGCCACAGTTCACTCGGTGCGCTGCGCCACACTTCACTCGGTTCCCTGCGCCACACTTCACTCGGTGCCCTGCGCCACACTTCACTCGGTGCCCAGCGCCACAGTTAACCCGGTGCCCTGCGCCACAGTTCACCCGGTGCACTGATGCACAGTTCACTCGGTGCCATGCACCACAGTTCACTCGGTGCCCTGCGCCACAGTTCACTCGGTGCCCTGTGCCACAGTTCACTCGGTGCCTGATGCACAGTACACTCGGTGCCCTGCGCCACAGTTCACCCGGTGCCCTGCGCCAAGTTCACTCGGTGCCTGATGCACAGTTCACTCGGTGCCCTGCGCCACAGTTCACTCGGTGCCCTGCGCCACAGTTCACTCGGTGCCCTGCGCCACAGTTCACTCGGTGCCCTGCGCCACAGTTAACCCGGTGCCCTGCGCCACAGTTCACCCGCTGCCCATATGCACAGTTCACTCGGTGCCCTGCGCCACAGTTCACCCGGTGCCCTGCGCCACAGTTCACTCGGTGCCTGATGCACAGTTCACTCGGTGCCCTGCGCCACAGTTCACTCGGTGCCCTGCGCCACAGTTCACTCGGTGCCCTGCGTCACAGTTCACTCGGTGCCCTGTGCCACAGTTCACTCGGTGCCCTATGCCACAGTTAACCCGGTGCCCTGCGCCACAGTTCACCCGGTGCCCTGCGCCACAGTTCACTCGGTGCCCTGCGCCACAGTTCACTCGGTGCCCTGCGCCACAGTTCACTCGCTGCCCTGCGCCACAGTTCACTCGGTGACTGATGCACAGTTCACTCGGTGCCCTGCGCCACAGTTCACTCGGTGCCCTGCGCCACAGTTCACTCGGTGCCCTGCGCCACAGTTCACTCGGTGCCCTCCGCCACAGTTCACTCGGTGCCCTGCGCCACAGTTGACCCGGTGCCCTGCGCCACAGTTGACCCGGTGCCCTGATGCACAGTTCACCCGGTGCCCTGCGCCACAGTTAACCAGGTGCCCTGCGCCACAGTTAACCCGGTGCCCTGCGCCACAGTTCACCCGGTGCCCTGCGCCACAGTTCACTCGGTGCCCTGCGCCACAGGTAACCCGGTGCCCTCCGCCACAATTAACCAGGTGCCCTGCGCCACAGTTCACCCGGTGCCTGATGCACAGTTCACCCGGTGCCCTGCGCCACAGTTCCCTCGGTGCCCTGCGCCACAGTTCCCTCGGTGCCCTGCGCCGCAGTTCACTCGGTGCCCTGCGCCACAGTTCACCCGGTGCCCTGCGCCACAGTTCACTCGGTGCCTGATGCACAGTTCACTCGGTGCCCTGCGCCACAGTTCACCCGGTGCCCGGCGCCACAGTTCACACGGTGCCTGATGCACAGTTCACTCGGTGCCCTGCGCCACACTTCACTCGGTGCCCTGCGCCACACTTCACTCGGTGCCCTGCGCCACACCTCACTCAGTGCCCTGCGCCACACTTCACTCGGTGCCCTGCGCCACACTTCACTCGGTGCCCTGCGCCACACTTCACTCGGTGCCCTGCGCCACACTTCACTCGGTGCCATGCGCCACACTTCACTCGGTGCCATGCGCCACACTTCACTCGGTGCCCTGCGCCACACTTCACTCAGTGCCCTGCGCCACTCTTCACTCGGTGCCTGATGCACATTTCATTCAGTGCCCTGCGCCACAGTTCACTCGGTGCCCTGCGCCACAGTTCACTCGGTGCCTGATGCACAGTTCACTCGGTGCCCTGCGCCACACTTCACTCGGTGCCATGCGCCACACTTCACTCGGTGCCCTGCGCCACACCTCACTCGGTGCCCTGCGCCACACTTCACTCGGTGCCCTGCGCCACACTTCACTCGGTGCCATGCGCCACACTTCACTCGGTGCCCTGCACCACACTTCACTCGGTGCCCTGCGCCACACTTCACTCGGTGCCCTGCGCCACACTTCACTCGGTGCCCTGCGCCACACTTCACTCGGTGCCATGCGCCACACTTCACTCGGTGCCCTGCGCCACACTTCACTCGGTGCCCTGCGCCACACTTCACTCGGTGCCTGATGCACATTTCATTCAGTGCCCTGCGCCACAGTTCACTCGGTGCCCTGCGCCACAGTTCACTCGGTGCCTGATGCGCAGTTCACTCGGTGCCCTGCGCCACAGTTAACGCAGTGCCCAGCGCCACAGTTCACCCGGTTCCCTGCGCCACAGTTCACTCGGTGCCTGATGCACAGTTCACTCGGTGCAATGCGCCACACTTCACTCGATGCCCTGCGCCACACTTCACTCGGTGCCCTGCGCCACACTTCACTCGGTGCCTGATGCACAGTTCACTCGGTGCCCTGGGCCACAGTTCACTCGGTGCCCTGCGCCACAGTTAACCCGGTGCCCTGCGCCAAAGTTCACTCGGTGCCTGATGCACAGTTCACCCTGTGCCCTGCGCCACAGTTCCCTCGGTGCCCTGCGCCACAGTTCACTCGGTGCGCTGAGCCACACTTCACTCGGTGTGCTGCGCCACACTTCACTCGGTGCCCTGCGCCACACTTCACTCGGTGCCCTGCGCCACACTTCACTCGGTGCCCTGCGCCACACTTCACTCGGTGCCCTGCGCCACAGGTAACCCGGTGCCCTGCGCCACAATTAACCAGGTGCCCTGCGCCACAGTTCACCCGGTGCCTGATGCACAGTTCACCCGGTGCCCTGCGCCACAGTTCCCTCGGTGCCCTGCGCCACAGTTCCCTCGGTGCCCTGCGCCACAGTTCACTCGGTGCCCTGCGCCACAGTTCACTCGGTGCCCTGCGCCACAGTTCACTCGGTGCCTGATGCACAGTTCACTCGGTGCCCTGCGCCACAGTTCACCCGGTGCCCGGCGCCACAGTTCACACGGTGCCTGATGCACAGTTCACTCGGTGCCCTGCGCCACAGTTCACTCGGTGCCCTGCGCCACAGTTCACTCGGTGCCCTGCGCCACAGTTCACTCGGTGCCCTGCGCCACAGTTCACTCGGTGCCCTGCGCCACAGTTCACTCGGTGCCCTGTGCCACAGTTCACTCGGTGCCCTGCGCCACAGTTCACTCGGTGCCCTCCGCCACAGTTCACTCGGTGCCCTGCGCCACAGTTGACCCGGTGCCCTGATGCACAGTTCACTCGGTGCCCTGCGCCACATTTCACCCGGTGCCCTGCGCCACAGTTAACCCGGTGCCCTGCGCCACAGTTCACACGGTGCCCTGCGCCACAGTTAACCAGGTGCCCTGCGCCACAGTTCACCCGGTGCCTCATGCACAGTTCACCCGGTGCCCTGCGCCACAGTTCCCTCGGTGCACTGCGCCACAGTTCCCTCGGTGCCCTGCGCCACAGTTCACTCGGTGCCCTGCGCCACAGTTCACTCGGTGCCCTGCGCCACAGTTCACTCGGTGCCTGATGCACAGTTCACTTGGTGCCCGGCGCCACAGTTCACTCGGTGCCCTGCGCCACAGTTCACTCGGTGCCTGATGCACAGTTCACCCGGTGCCCTGCGCCACAGTTCCCTCGGTGCCCTGCGCCACAGTTCACTCGGTGCCCTGCGCCACAGTTCACTCGGTGCGCTGCGCCACACTTCACTCGGTCCCCTGCGCCACACTTCACTCGGTGCCCTGCGCCACACTTCACTCGGTGCCCAGCGCCACTGTTAACCCGGTGCCCTGCGCCACAGTTCACCCGGTGCACTGATGCACAGTTCACTCGGTGCCATGCACCACAGTTCACTCGGTGCCCTGCGCCACAGTTCACTCGGTGCCCTGTGCCACAGTTCACTCGGTGCCTGATGCACAGTACACTCGGTGCCCTGTGCCACAGTTCACCCGGTGCCCTGCGCCAAGTTCACTCGGTGCCTGATGCACAGTTCACTCGGTGCCCTGTGCCACAGTTCACTCGGTGCCCTGCGCCACAGTTCACTCGGTGCCCTGCGCCACAGTTCAGTCGGTGCCCTGCGCCACAGTTAACCCGGTGCCCTGCGCCACAGTTCACCCGCTGCCCATATGCACAGTTCACTCGGTGCCCTGCGCCACAGTTCACCCGGTGCCCTGCGCCACAGTTCACTCGGTGCCTGATGCACAGTTCACTCGGTGCCCTGCGCCACAGTTCACTCGGTGCCCTGCGCCACAGTTCACTCGGTGCCCTGCGTCACAGTTCACTCGGTGCCCTGTGCCACAGTTCACTCGGTGCCCTATGCCACAGTTAACCCGGTGCCCTGCGCCACAGTTCACTCGGTGCCCTGCGCCACAGTTCACTCGGTGCCCTGCGCCACAGTTCACTCGCTGCCCTGCGCCACAGTTCACTCGGTGACTGATGCACAGTTCACTCGGTGCCCTGCGCCACAGTTCACTCGGTGCCCTGCGCCACAGTTCACTCGGTGCACTGCGCCACAGTTCACTCGGTGCCCTCCGCCACAGTTCACTCGGTGCCCTGCGCCACAGTTGACCCGGTGCCCTGCGCCACAGTTGACCCGGTGCCCTGATGCACAGTTCACCCGGTGCCCTGCGCCACAGTTAACCAGGTGCCCTGCGCCACAGTTAACCCGGTGCCCTGCGCCACAGTTCACCCGGTGCCCTGCGCCACAGTTCACCCGGTGCCCTGCGCCACAGTTCACTCGGTGCCCTGCGCCACAGTTAACCCGGTGCCCTGCGCCAGAGTTCACTCGGGGCCCTGCGCCACAGTTAACCCGGTGCCTTGCGCCACAGTTCACCCGGTGCCCTGCGCCACAGTTCACCCGGTGCCCTGCGCCACAGTTCCCTCGGTGCCCTGCGCCACAGTTCCCTCGGTGCCCTGCGCCACAGTTCACTCGGTGCCCTGCGCCACAGTTCACTCGGTGCCTGATGCACAGTTCACTCGGTGCCCTTCGCCACAGTTCACCCGGTGCCCGGCGCCACAGTTCACACGGTGCCTGATGCACAGTTCACTCGGTGCCCTGGGCCACACTTCACTCGGTGCCCTGCGCCACACTTCACTCGGTGCCCTGCGCCACACCTCACTCGGTGCCCTGCGCCACACTTCACTCGGTGCCCTGCGCCACACTTCACTCGGTGCCCTGCGCCACACTTCACTCGGTGCCCTGCGCCACACTTCACTCGGTGCCATGCGCCACACTTCACTCGGTGCCCTGCGCCACACTTCACTCAGTGCCCTGCGCCACTCTTCACTCGGTGCCTGATGCACATTTCATTCAGTGCCCTGCGCCACAGTTCACTCGGTGCCCTGCGCCACAGTTCACTCGGTGCCTGATGCACAGTTCACTCGGTGCCCTGCGCCACAGTTAACCCAGTGCCCAGCGCCACAGTTCACCCGGTTCCCTGCTCCACAGTTCACTCGGTGCCTGATGCACAGTTCACTCGGTGCTCTGCGCCACACTTCACTCGATGCCCTGCGCCACACTTCACTCGGTGCCCTGCGCCACACTTCACTCGGTGCCTGATGCACAGTTCACTCGGTGCCCTGGGCCACAGTTCACTCGGTGCCCTGCGCCACAGTTAACCCGGTGCCCTGCGCCACAGTTCACTCGGTGCCTGATGCACAGTTCACCCGGTGCCCTGCGCCACAGTTCCCTCGGTGCCCTGCGCCACAGTTCACTCGGTGCGCTGAGCCACACTTCACTCGGTGCGCTGCGCCACACTTCACTCGGTGCCCTGCGCCACACTTCACTCGGTGCCCTGCGCCACACTTCACTCGGTGCCCTGCGCCACACTTCACTCGGTGCCCTGCGCCACAGTTCACTCGGTGCCCTGCGCCACAGTTCACTCGGTGCCCTGCGCCACAGTTAACCCGGTGCCTTGCGCCACAGTTCACCCGGTGCCCTGATGCACAGTTCACTCGGTGCCCTGCACCACAGTTCACTCGGTGCCCTGCGCCACAGTTCACTCGGTGCCCTGCGCCACAGTTCACTCGGTGCCTGATGCACAGTTCACTCGGTGCCCTGCGCCACAGTTCACCCGGTGCCCTGCGCCACAGTTCACTCGGTGCCCTGCGCCACAGTTCACTCGGTGCCCTGCGCCACAGTTCACTCGGTGCCCTGCGCCACAGTTCACTCGGTGCCCTGCGCCACAGTTCACTCGGTGACCTGCACCACAGTTCACTCGGTGCCCTGCGCCACAGTTAACCCGGTGCCCTGCGCCACAGTTCACCCGCTGCCCATATGCACAGTTCACTCGGTGCCCTGCGCCACAGTTCACTCGGTGCCCTGCACCACAGTTCACTCGGTGCCCTGCGCCACACTTCACCCGGTGCCCTGCGCCACAGTTCACCCGGTGCCTGATGCACAGTTCACTCGGTGCGCTGAGCCACACTTCACTCGGTGCCCTGCGCCACACTTCACTCGGTGCCCTGCGCCACAGTTGACTCGGTGCCTGATGCACAGTTCACCCGGTGCCCTGCGCCACAGTTCACTCGGTGCCCTGCGCCACAGTTCACTCGGTGCGCTGCGCCACACTTCACTCGGTGCCCTGCGCCACACTTCACTCGGTGCCCTGCGCCACACTTCACTCGGTGCCCTGTGCCACACTTCACTCGGTGCACTGCGCCACACTTCACTCGGTGCCCTGCGCCAGACTTGACTCGGTGCGCTGCGCCACAGTTCACTCGGTGCCCTGCGCCACACTTCACTCGGTGCCTGATGCACAGTTCACTCGTTGCCCTGGGCCACAGTTCACTCGGTGCCCTGCGCCACAGTTAACCCGGTGCCCTGCGCCACAGTTCACTCGGTGCCTGATGCACAGTTCACCCGGTGCCCTGAGCCACAGTTCCCTCGGTGCCCTGCGCCACAGTTCACTCGGTGCCCTGCGCCACAGTTCACTCGGTGCGCTGCGCCACACTTCACTCGGTGCCCTGCGCCACACTACACTCGGTGCCCTGCACCACACTTCACTCGGTGCCCAGCGCCACACTTCACCCGGTGCCCTGCGCCACAGTTCACTCGGTGCCTGATGCACAGTTCACTCGGTGCCCTGCGCCACAGTTCACTCGGTGCCCTGCGCCACAGTTCACTCGGTGCTCTGCGTCACAGTTCACTCGGTGCCCTGTGCCACAGTTCACTCGGTGCCCTGCGCCACAGTTAACCCGGTGCCCTGCGCCACAGTTCACCCGGTGCCCTGCGCCACAGTTCACTCGGTGCCCTGCGCCACAGTTCACTCGGTGCCCTGCGCCACAGTTCACTCGCTGCCCTGCGCCACAGTTCACTCGGTGACTGATGCACAGTTCACTCGGTGCCCTGCGCCACAGTTCACTCGGTGCCCTGCGCCACAGTTCACTCGGTGCCCTGCGCCACAGTTCACTCGGTGCCTGATGCACAGTTCACTTGGTGCCCTGCGCCACAGTTCACTCGGTGCCCGGCGACACAGTTCACTCGGTGCCTGATGCACAGTTCACCCGGTGCCCGGCGCCACAGTTCACCCGGTGCCTGATGCACAGTTCACTCGGTGCCCTGCGCGACACTTCACTCGGTGCCCTGCGCCACACTTCACTCGGTGCCCTGCGCCACACTTCACACGGTGCCCTGCGCCACAGTTCACTCGGTGCCTGATCCACAGTTCACTCGGTGCCCTGCGCCAAAGTTCACTTGTTGCCCTGCGCCACAGTTCACTCGGTGCCCTGCGCCACAGTTCACTCGGTGCCTGATGCACAGTTCACTCGGCGCACTGCGCCACAGTTCACTCGGTGCCCTGCGCCACAGTTCACTCGGTGCCTGATCCACAGTTCACTCGGTGCCCTGCGCCACAGTTCACTCGGTGCCCTGCGCCACAGTTCACTCGGTGCCCTGCGCCACAGTTCACTCGGTGCCTGATGCACAGTTCACTCGGCGCCCTGCGCCACACTTCACTCGGTGCCATGCGCCACAGTTCAGTCGGTGCCTGATCCACAGTTCACTCGGTGCCCTGCGCCACAGTTCACTCGGTGCCCTGCGCCACAGTTCACTCGGTGCCCTGAGCCACACTTCACTCGGTGCCCTGCGCCACACTTCACTCGGTACCCTGCGCCACACTTCACTCGGTGCCTGATGCACAGTTCACTCAGGGCCCTGCGCCACAGTTCACTCGGTGCCCTGCGCCACAGTTCAATCAGTGCCTGATGCACAGTTCACTCGGTGCCCTGCGCCACAGTTAACCCGGTGCCCTGCGCCACAGTTCACCCGGTTCCCTGCGCCACAGTTCACTCGGTGCCTGATGCACAGCTCACTCGGTGCCCTGCGCCACACTTCACTCGGTGCCCTGCGCCACACTTCACTCGGTGCCCTGCGCCACACTTCACTCGGTGCCCTGCGCCACAGTTCACTCGATGCCCTGCGCCACAGTTCACTCGGTGCCTGATGCACAGTTCACTCGGTGCCCTGCGCCACAGTTCACCCGGTGCCCTGCGCCACAGTTCACTCGGTGCCTGATGCACAGTTCACTCGGTGCCCTGCGCCACAGTTCACTCGGTGCCCTGCGCCACAGTTCACTCGGTGCCCTGCGCCACAGTTCACTCGTTGCCCTGCGCCACAGTTAACCCGGTGCCCTGCGCCACAGTTGACCCGCTGCCCATATGCACAGTTCACTCGGTGCCCTGCGCCACACTTCACTCGGTGCCTGATGCACAGTTCACTCGGCGCCCTGCGCCACAGTTCACTCGGTGCCCTGCGCCACAGTTCACTCGGTGCCCTGCGCCACAGTTCACCCGGTGCCTGCGCCACAGTTCACCCGGTGCCCTGCGCCACAGTTCACTCAGTGCCTGATGCACAGTTCACTCGGTGCCCTGCGCCACAGTTCACTCGGTGCCCTGCGCCACAGTTCACTCGGTGCTCTGCGTCACAGTTCACTCGGTGCCCTGTGCCACAGTTCACTCGGTGCCCTGCGCCACAGTTAACCCGGTGCCCTGCGCCACAGTTCACCCGGTGCCCTGCGCCACAGTTCACTCGGTGCCCTGCGACACAGTTCACTCGGTGCCCTGCGCCACAGTTCACTCGCTGCCCTGCGCCACAGTTCACTCGGTGACTGATGCACAGTTCACTCGGTGCCTTGCGCCACAGTTCACTCGGTGCCCTGCGCCACAGTTCACTCGGTGCCCTGCGCCACAGTTCACTCGGTGCCTGATGCACAGTTCACTTGGTGCCCTGCGCCACAGTTCACTCGGTGCCCGGCGACACAGTTCGCTCGGTGCCTGATGCACAGTTCACCCGGTGCCCGGCGCCACAGTTCACCCGGTGCCTGATGCACAGTTCACTCGGTGCCCTGCGCACAGTTCACTCGGTGCCCTGCGCCACAGTTCACTCGGTGCCTGATGCACAGTTCACTCGGCGCCCTGCGCCACACTTCACTCGGTGCCATGCGCCACAGTTCAGTCGGTGCCTGATCCACAGTTCACTCGGTGCCCTGCGCCACAGTTCACTCGGTGCCCTGCGCCACAGTTCACTCGGTGCCCTGATCCACAGTTCACTCGGTGCCCTGCGCCACAGTTCACTCGGTGCCCTGCGCCACAGTTCACTCGGTGCCCTGAGCCACACTTCACTCGGTGCCCTGCGCCACACTTCACTCGGTGCCCTGCGCCACACTTCACTCGGTGCCTGATGCACAGTTCACTCAGGGCCCTGCGCCACAGTTCACTCGGTGCCCTGCGCCACAGTTCAATCAGTGCCTGATGCACAGTTCACTCGGTGCCCTGCGCCACAGTTCACCCGGTTCCCTGCGCCACAGTTCACTCGGTGCCTGATGCACAGCTCACTCGGTGCCCTGCGCCACACTTCACTCGGTGCCCTGCGCCACACTTCACTCGGTGCCCTGCGCCACACTTCACTCGGTGCCCTGCGCCACACTTCACTCGGTGCCCTGCGCCACAGTTCACTCGGTGCCCTGCGCCACAGTTCACTCGGTGCCTGATGCACAGTTCACTCGGTGCCCTGCGCCACAGTTCACCCGGTGCCCTGCGCCACAGTTCACTCGGTGCCTGATGCACAGTTCACTCGGTGCCCTGCGCCACAGTTCACTCGGTGCCCTGCGCCACAGTTCACTCGGTGCCTGATGCACAGTTCACTCGGTGCCCTGCGCCACAGTTCACTCGGTGCCCTGCGCCACAGTTCACTCGGTGCCCTGCGCCACAGTTCACTCGGTGCCCTGCGCCACAGTTAACCCGGTGCCCTGCGCCACAGTTGACCCGCTGCCCATATGCACAGTTCACTCGGTGCCCTGCGCCACACTTCACTCGGTGCCTGATGCACAGTTCACTCGGCGCCCTGCGCCACAGTTCACTCGGTGCCCTGCGCCACAGTTCACTCGGTGCCCTGCGCCACAGTTCACTCGGTGCCTGATGCACAGTTCACTCGGTGCCCTGCGCCACAGTTCACTCGGTGCCCTGCGCCACAGTTCACTCGGTGCCCTGCGCCACAGTTCACCCGGTGCCTGCGCCACAGTTCACCCGGTGCCCTGCGCCACAGTTCACTCGGTGCCTGATGCACAGTTCACTCGGTGCCCTGCGCCACAGTTCACTCGGTGCCCTGCGCCACAGTTCACTCGGTGCTCTGCGTCACAGTTCACTCGGTGCCCTGTGCCACAGTTCACTCGGTGCCCTGCGCCACAGTTCACTCGGTGCCCTGTGCCACAGTTCACTCGGTGCCCTATGCCACAGTTAACCCGGTGCCCTGCGCCACAGTTCACCCGGTGCCCTGCGCCACAGTTCACTCGGTGCCCTGCGCCACAGTTCACTCAGTGCCCTGCGCCACAGTTCACTCGCTGCCCTGCGCCACAGTTCACTCGGTGACTGATGCACAGTTCACTCGGTGCCCTGCGCCACAGTTCACTCGGTGCCCTGCGCCACAGTTCACTCGGTGCCCAGCGCCACAGTTCACTCGGTGCCCTCCGCCACAGTTCACTCGGTGCCCTGCGCCACAGTTGACCCGGTGCCCTGCGCCACAGTTGACCCGGTGCCCTGATGCACAGTTCACCCGGTGCCCTGCGCCACAGTTAACCAGGTGCCCTGCGCCACAGTTAACCCGGTGCCCTGCGCCACAGTTCACCCGGTGCCCTGCGCCACAGTTCACCCGGTGCCCTGCGCCACAGTTCACTCGGTGCCCTGCGCCACAGTTAACCCGGTGCCCTGCGCCAGAGTTCACTCGGGGCCCTGCGCCACAGTTAACCCGGTGCCTTGCGCCACAGTTCACACGGTGCCCTGCGCCACAGGTAACCCGGTGCCCTCCGCCACAATTAACCAGGTGCCCTGCGCCACAGTTCACCCGGTGCCTGATGCACAGTTCACCCGGTGCCCTGCGCCACAGTTCCCTCGGTGCCCTGCGCCACAGTTCCCTCGGTGCCCTGCGCCACAGTTCACTCGGTGCCCTGCGCCACAGTTCACTCGGTGCCTGATGCACAGTTCACTCGGTGCCCTGCGCCACAGTTCACCCGGTGCCCGGCGCCACAGTTCACACGGTGCCTGATGCACAGTTCACTCGGTGCCCTGGGCCACACTTCACTCGGTGCCCTGCGCCACACTTCACTCGGTGCCCTGCGCCACACCTCACTCGGTGCCCTGCGCCACACTTCACTCGGTGCCCTGCGCCACACTTCACTCGGTGCCCTGCGCCACACTTCACTCGGTGCCCTGCGCCACACTTCACTCGGTGCCATGCGCCACACTTCACTCGGTGCCCTGCGCCACACTTCACTCAGTGCCCTGCGCCACTCTTCACTCGGTGCCTGATGCACATTTCATTCAGTGCCCTGCGCCACAGTTCACTCGGTGCCCTGCGCCACAGTTCACTCGGTGCCTGATGCACAGTTCACTCGGTGCCCTGCGCCACAGTTAACCCAGTGCCCAGCGCCACAGTTCACCCGGTTCCCTGCGCCACAGTTCACTCGGTGCCTGATGCACAGTTCACTCGGTGCTCTGCGCCACACTTCACTCGATGCCCTGCGCCACACTTCACTCGGTGCCCTGCGCCACACTTCACTCGGTGCCTGATGCACAGTTCACTCGGTGCCCTGGGCCACAGTTCACTCGGTGCCCTGCGCCACAGTTAACCCGGTGCCCTGCGCCACAGTTCACTCGGTGCCTGATGCACAGTTCACCCGGTGCCCTGCGCCACAGTTCCCTCGGTGCCCTGCGCCACAGTTCACTCGGTGCGCTGAGCCACACTTCACTCGGTGCGCTGCGCCACACTTCACTCGGTGCCCTGCGCCACACTTCACTCGGTGCCCTGCGCCACACTTCACTCGGTGCCCTGCGCCACAGTTCACTCGGTGCCCTGCGCCACAGTTAACCCGGTGCCTTGCGCCACAGTTCACCCGGTGCCCTGATGCGCAGTTCACTCGGTGCCCTGCACCACAGTTCACTCGGTGCCCTGCGCCACAGTTCACTCGGTGCCCTGCGCCACAGTTCACTCGGTGCCTGATGCACAGTTCACTCGGTGCCCTGCGCCACAGTTCACCCGGTGCCCTGCGCCACAGTTCACTCGGTGCCCTGCGCCACAGTTCACTCGGTGCCCTGCGCCACAGTTCACTCGGTGCCCTGCGCCACAGTTCACTCGGTGCCCTGCGCCACAGTTCACTCGGTGACCTGCACCACAGTTCACTCGGTGCCCTGCGCCACAGTTAACCCGGTGCCCTGCGCCACAGTTCACCCGCTGCCCATATGCACAGTTCACTCGGTGCCCTGCGCCACAGTTCACTCGGTGCCCTGCACCACAGTTCACTCGGTGCCCTGCGCCACACTTCACCCGGTGCCCTGCGCCACAGTTCACCCGGTGCCTGATGCACTGTTCACTCGGTGCGCTGAGCCACACTTCACTCGGTGCCCTGCGCCACACTTCACTCGGTGCACTGCGCCACAGTTGACTCGGTGCCTGATGCACAGTTCACCCGGTGCCCTGCGCCACAGTTCACTCGGTGCCCTGCGCCACAGTTCACTCGGTGCGCTGCGCCACACTTCACTCGGTGCCCTGCGCCACACTTCACTCGGTGCCCTGCGCCACACTTCACTCGGTGCCCTGTGCCACACTTCACTCGGTGCCCTGCGCCACACTTCACTCGGTGCCCTGCGCCAGACTTGACTCGGTGCGCTGCGCCACAGTTCACTCGGTGCCCTGCGCCACACTTCACTCGGTGCCTGATGCACAGTTCACTCGTTGCCCTGGGCCATAGTTCACTCGGTGCCCTGCGCCACAGTTAACCCGGTGCCCTGCGCCACAGTTCACTCGGTGCCTGATGCACAGTTCACCCGGTGCCCTGAGCCACAGTTCCCTCGGTGCCCTGCGCCACAGTTCACTCGGTGCCCTGCGCCACAGTTCACTCGGTGCGCTGCGCCACACTTCACTCGGTGCCCTGCGCCACACTACACTCGGTGCCCTGCACCACACTTCACTCGGTGCCCTGCGCCACACTTCACCCGGTGCCCTGCGCCACAGTTCACTCGGTGCCTGATGCACAGTTCACTCGGTGCCCTGCGCCACAGTTCACTCGGTGCCCTGCGCCACAGTTCACTCGGTGCTCTGCGTCACAGTTCACTCGTTGCCCTGTGCCACAGTTCACTCGGTGCCCTGCGCCACAGTTAACCCGGTGCCCTGCGCCACAGTTCACCCGGTGCCCTGCGCCACAGTTCACTCGGTGCCCTGCGCCACAGTTCACTCGGTGCCCTGCGCCACAGTTCACTCGCTGCCCTGCGCCACAGTTCACTCGGTGACTGATGCACAGTTCACTCGGTGCCCTGCGCCACAGTTCACTCGGTGCCCTGCGCCACAGTTCACTCGGTGCCCTGCGCCACAGTTCACTCGGTGCCTGATGCACAGTTCACTTGGTGCCCTGCGCCACAGTTCACTCGGTGCCCGGCGACACAGTTCACTCGGTGCCTGATGCACAGTTCACCCGGTGCCCGGCGCCACAGTTCACCCGGTGCCTGATGCACAGTTCACTCGGTGCCCTGCGCGACACTTCACTCGGTGCCCTGCGCCACACTTCACTCGGTGCCCTGCGCCACACTTCACACGGTGCCCTGCGCCACAGTTCACTCGGTGCCTGATCCACAGTTCACTCGGTGCCCTGCGCCAAAGTTCACTTGTTGCCCTGCGCCACAGTTCACTCGGTGCCCTGCGCCACAGTTCACTCGGTGCCTGATGCACAGTTCACTCGGCGCACTGCGCCACAGTTCACTCGGTGCCCTGCGCCACAGTTCACTCGGTGCCTGATCCACAGTTCACTCGGTGCCCTGCGCCACAGTTCACTCGGTGCCCTGCGCCACAGTTCACTCGGTGCCCTGCGCCACAGTTCACTCGGTGCCCTCCGCCACAGTTCACTCGGTGCCCTGCGCCACAGTTGACCCGGTGCCCTGCGCCACAGTTGACCCGGTGCCCTGATGCACAGTTCACCCGGTGCCCTGCGCCACAGTTAACCAGGTGCCCTGCGCCACAGTTAACCCGGTGCCCTGCGCCACAGTTCACCCGGTGCCCTGCGCCACAGTTCACCCGGTGCCCTGCGCCACAGTTCACTCGGTGCCCTGCGCCACAGTTAACCCGGTGCCCTGCGCCAGAGTTCACTCGGGGCCCTGCGCCACAGTTAACCCGGTGCCTTGCGCCACAGTTCACACGGTGCCCTGCGCCACAGGTAACCCGGTGCCCTCCGCCACAATTAACCAGGTGCCCTGCGCCACAGTTCACCCGGTGCCTGATGCACAGTTCACCCGGTGCCCTGCGCCACAGTTCCCTCGGTGCCCTGCGCCACAGTTCCCTCGGTGCCCTGCGCCACAGTTCACTCGGTGCCCTGCGCCACAGTTCACTCGGTGCCCTGCGCCACAGTTCACTCGGTGCCTGATGCACAGTTCACTCGGTGCCCTGCGCCACAGTTCACCCGGTGCCCGGCGCCACAGTTCACACGGTGCCTGATGCACAGTTCACTCGGTGCCCTGGGCCACACTTCACTCGGTGCCCTGCGCCACACTTCACTCGGTGCCCTGCGCCACACCTCACTCGGTGCCCTGCGCCACACTTCACTCGGTGCCCTGCGCCACACTTCACTCGGTGCCCTGCGCCACACTTCACTCGGTGCCCTGCGCCACACTTCACTCGGTGCCATGCGCCACACTTCACTCGGTGCCCTGCGCCACACTTCACTCAGTGCCCTGCGCCACTCTTCACTCGGTGCCTGATGCACATTTCATTCAGTGCCCTGCGCCACAGTTCACTCGGTGCCCTGCGCCACAGTTCACTCGGTGCCTGATGCACAGTTCACTCGGTGCCCTGCGCCACAGTTAACCCAGTGCCCAGCGCCACAGTTCACCCGGTTCCCTGCGCCACAGTTCACTCGGTGCCTGATGCACAGTTCACTCGGTGCTCTGCGCCACACTTCACTCGATGCCCTGCGCCACACTTCACTCGGTGCCCTGCGCCACACTTCACTCGGTGCCTGATGCACAGTTCACTCGGTGCCCTGGGCCACAGTTCATTCGGTGCCCTGCGCCACAGTTAACCCGGTGCCCTGCGCCACAGTTCACTCGGTGCCTGATGCACAGTTCACCCGGTGCCCTGCGCCACAGTTCCCTCGGTGCCCTGCGCCACAGTTCACTCGGTGCGCTGAGCCACACTTCACTCGGTGCGCTGCGCCACACTTCACTCGGTGCCCTGCGCCACACTTCACTCGGTGCCCTGCGCCACACTTCACTCGGTGCCCTGCGCCACAGTTCACTCGGTGCCCTGCGCCACAGTTCACTCGGTGCCCTGCGCCACAGTTAACCCGGTGCCTTGCGCCACAGTTCACCCGGTGCCCTGATGCGCAGTTCACTCGGTGCCCTGCACCACAGTTCACTCGGTGCCCTGCGCCACAGTTCACTCGGTGCCCTGCGCCACAGTTCACTCGGTGCCTGATGCACAGTTCACTCGGTGCCCTGCGCCACAGTTCACCCGGTGCCCTGCGCCACAGTTCACTCGGTGCCCTGCGCCACAGTTCACTCGGTGCCCTGCGCCACAGTTCACTCGGTGCCCTGCGCCACAGTTCACTCGGTGCCCTGCGCCACAGTTCACTCGGTGACCTGCACCACAGTTCACTCGGTGCCCTGCGCCACAGTTAACCCGGTGCCCTGCGCCACAGTTCACCCGCTGCCCATATGCACAGTTCACTCGGTGCCCTGCGCCACAGTTCACTCGGTGCCCTGCACCACAGTTCACTCGGTGCCCTGCGCCACACTTCACCCGGTGCCCTGCGCCACAGTTCACCCGGTGCCTGATGCACTGTTCACTCGGTGCGCTGAGCCACACTTCACTCGGTGCCCTGCGCCACACTTCACTCGGTGCCCTGCGCCACAGTTGACTCGGTGCCTGATGCACAGTTCACCCGGTGCCCTGCGCCACAGTTCACTCGGTGCCCTGCGCCACAGTTCACTCGGTGCGCTGCGCCACACTTCACTCGGTGCCCTGCGCCACACTTCACTCGGTGCCCTGCGCCACACTTCACTCGGTGCCCTGTGCCACACTTCACTCGGTGCCCTGCGCCACACTTCACTCGGTGCCCTGCGCCAGACTTGACTCGGTGCGCTGCGCCACAGTTCACTCGGTGCCCTGCGCCACACTTCACTCGGTGCCTGATGCACAGTTCACTCGTTGCCCTGGGCCATAGTTCACTCGGTGCCCTGCGCCACAGTTAACCCGGTGCCCTGCGCCACAGTTCACTCGGTGCCTGATGCACAGTTCACCCGGTGCCCTGAGCCACAGTTCCCTCGGTGCCCTGCGCCACAGTTCACTCGGTGCCCTGCGCCACAGTTCACTCGGTGCGCTGCGCCACACTTCACTCGGTGCCCTGCGCCACACTACACTCGGTGCCCTGCACCACACTTCACTCGGTGCCCTGCGCCACACTTCACCCGGTGCCCTGCGCCACAGTTCACTCGGTGCCTGATGCACAGTTCACTCGGTGCCCTGCGCCACAGTTCACTCGGTGCCCTGCGCCACAGTTCACTCGGTGCTCTGCGTCACAGTTCACTCGTTGCCCTGTGCCACAGTTCACTCGGTGCCCTGCGCCACAGTTAACCCGGTGCCCTGCGCCACAGTTCACCCGGTGCCCTGCGCCACAGTTCACTCGGTGCCCTGCGCCACAGTTCACTCGGTGCCCTGCGCCACAGTTCACTCGCTGCCCTGCGCCACAGTTCACTCGGTGACTGATGCACAGTTCACTCGGTGCCCTGCGCCACAGTTCACTCGGTGCCCTGCGCCACAGTTCACTCGGTGCCCTGCGCCACAGTTCACTCGGTGCCTGATGCACAGTTCACTTGGTGCCCTGCGCCACAGTTCACTCGGTGCCCGGCGACACAGTTCACTCGGTGCCTGATGCACAGTTCACCCGGTGCCCGGCGCCACAGTTCACCCGGTGCCTGATGCACAGTTCACTCGGTGCCCTGCGCGACACTTCACTCGGTGCCCTGCGCCACACTTCACTCGGTGCCCTGCGCCACACTTCACACGGTGCCCTGCGCCACAGTTCACTCGGTGCCTGATCCACAGTTCACTCGGTGCCCTGCGCCAAAGTTCACTTGTTGCCCTGCGCCACAGTTCACTCGGTGCCCTGCGCCACAGTTCACTCGGTGCCTGATGCACAGTTCACTCGGCGCACTGCGCCACAGTTCACTCGGTGCCCTGCGCCACAGTTCACTCGGTGCCTGATCTACAGTTCACTCGGTGCCCTGCGCCACAGTTCACTCGGTGCCCTGCGCCACAGTTCACTCGGTGCCCTGCGCCACAGTTCACTCGGTGCCTGATGCACAGTTCACTCGGCGCCCTGCGCCACACTTCACTCGGTGCCATGCGCCACATTTCAGTCGGTGCCTGATCCACAGTTCACTCGGTGCCCTGCGCCACAGTTCACTCGGTGCCCTGCGCCACAGTTCACTCGGTGCCCTGAGCCACACTTCACTCGGTGCCCTGCGCCACACTTCACTCGGTGCCCTGCGCCACACTTCACTCGGTGCCTGATGCACAGTTCACTCAGGGCCCTGCGCCACAGTTCACTCGGTGCCCTGCGCCACAGTTCAATCAGTGCCTGATGCACAGTTCACTCGGTGCCCTGCGCCACAGTTAACCCGGTGCCCTGCGCCACAGTTCACCCGGTTCCCTGCGCCACAGTTCACTCGGTGCCTGATGCACAGCTCACTCGGTGCCCTGCGCCACACTTCACTCGGTGCCCTGCGCCACACTTCACTCGGTGCCCTGCGCCACACTTCACTCGGTGCCCTGCGCCACAGTTCACTCGATGCCCTGCGCCACAGTTCACTCGGTGCCTGATGCACAGTTCACTCGGTGCCCTGCGCCACAGTTCACCCGGTGCCCTGCGCCACAGTTCACTCGGTGCCTGATGCACAGTTCACTCGGTGCCCTGCGCCACAGTTCACTCGGTGCCCTGCGCCACAGTTCACTCGGTGCCCTGCGCCACAGTTCACTCGGTGCCCTGCGCCACAGTTAACCCGGTGCCCTGCGCCACAGTTGACCCGCTGCCCATATGCACAGTTCACTCGGTGCCCTGCGCCACACTTCACTCGGTGCCTGATGCACAGTTCACTCGGCGCCCTGCGCCACAGTTCACTCGGTGCCCTGCGCCACAGTTCACTCGGTGCCCTGCGCCACAGTTCACTCGGTGCCTGATGCACAGTTCACTCGGTGCCCTGCGCCACAGTTCACTCGGTGCCCTGCGCCACAGTTCACCCGGTGCCTGCGCCACAGTTCACCCGGTGCCCTGCGCCACAGTTCACTCGGTGCCTGACGCACAGTTCACTCGGTGCCCTGCGCCACAGTTCACTCGGTGCCCTGCGCCACAGTTCACTCGGTGCTCTGCGTCACAGTTCACTCGGTGCCCTGTGCCACAGTTCACTCGGTGCCCTGCGCCACAGTTAACCCGGTGCCCTGCGCCACAGTTCACCCGGTGCCCTGCGCCACAGTTCACTCGGTGCCCTGCGACACAGTTCACTCGGTGCCCTGCGCCACAGTTCACTCGCTGCCCTGCGCCACAGTTCACTCGGTGACTGATGCACAGTTCACTCGGTGCCTTGCGCCACAGTTCACTCGGTGCCCTGCGCCACAGTTCACTCGGTGCCCTGCGCCACAGTTCACTCGGTGCCTGATGCACAGTTCACTTGGTGCCCTGCGCCACAGTTCACTCGGTGCCCGGCGACACAGTTCGCTCGGTGCCTGATGCACAGTTCACCCGGTGCCCGGCGCCACAGTTCACCCGGTGCCTGATGCACAGTTCACTCGGTGCCCTGCGCACAGTTCACTCGGTGCCCTGCGCCACAGTTCACTCGGTGCCTGATGCACAGTTCACTCGGCGCCCTGCGCCACACTTCACTCGGTGCCATGCGCCACAGTTCAGTCGGTGCCTGATCCACAGTTCACTCGGTGCCCTGCGCCACAGTTCACTCGGTGCCCTGCCCCACAGTTCACTCGGTGCCCTGAGCCACACTTCACTCGGTGCCCTGCGCCACACTTCACTCGGTGCCCTGCGCCACACTTCACTCGGTGCCTGATGCACAGTTCACTCAGGGCCCTGCGCCACAGTTCACTCGGTGCCCTGCGCCACAGTTCACTCAGTGCCTGATGCACAGTTCACTCGGTGCCCTGCGCCACAGTTAACCCGGTGCCCTGCGCCACAGTTCACCCGGTTCCCTGCGCCACAGTTCACTCGGTGCCTGATGCACAGCTCACTCGGTGCCCTGCGCCACACTTCACTCGGTGCCCTGCGCCACACTTCACTCGGTGCCCTGCGCCACACTTCACTCGGTGCCCTGCGCCACAGTTCACTCGGTGCCCTGCGCCACAGTTCACTCGGTGCCTGATGCACAGTTCACTCGGTGCCCTGCGCCACAGTTCACCCGGTGCCCTGCGCCACAGTTCACTCGGTGCCTGATGCACAGTTCACTCGGTGCCCTGCGCCACAGTTCACTCGGTGCCCTGCGCCACAGTTCACTCGGTGTCCTGCGCCACAGTTCACTCGGTGCCCTGCGCCACAGTTAACCCGGTGCCCTGCGCCACAGTTGACCCGCTGCCCATATGCACAGTTCACTCGGTGCCCTGCGCCACACTTCACTCGGTGCCTGATGCACAGTTCACTCGGCGCCCTGCGCCACAGTTCACTCGGTGCCCTGCGCCACAGTTCACTCGGTGCCCTGCGCCACAGTTCACTCGGTGCCTGATGCACAGTTCACTCGGTGCCCTGCGCCACAGTTCACTCGGTGCCCTGCGCCACAGTTCACTCGGTGCCCTGCGCCACAGTTCACCCGGTGCCTGCGCCACAGTTCACCCGGTGCCCTGCGCCACAGTTCACTCGGTGCCTGATGCACAGTTCACTCGGTGCCCTGCGCCACAGTTCACTCGGTGCCCTGCGCCACAGTTCACTCGGTGCTCTGCGTCACAGTTCACTCGGTGCCCTGTGCCACAGTTCACTCGGTGCCCTGCGCCACAGTTAACCCGGTGCCCTGCGCCACAGTTCACCCGGTGCCCTGCGCCACAGTTCACTCGGTGCCCTGCGACACAGTTCACTCGGTGCCCTGCGCCACAGTTCACTCGCTGCCCTGCGCCACAGTTCACTCGGTGACTGATGCACAGTTCACTCGGTGCCTTGCGCCACAGTTCACTCGGTGCCCTGCGCCACAGTTCACTCGGTGCCCTGCGCCACAGTTCACTCGGTGCCTGATGCACAGTTCACTTGGTGCCCTGCGCCACAGTTCACTCGGTGCCCGGCGACACAGTTCACTCGGTGCCTGATGCACAGTTCACCCGGTGCCCGGCGCCACAGTTCACCCGGTGCCTGATGCACAGTTCACTCGGTGCCCTGCGCCACACTTCACTCGGTGCCCTGCGCCACACTTCACTCGGCGCCCTGCGCCACACTTCACTCGGCGCCCTGCGCCACACTTCACTCGGCGCCCTGCGCCACACTTCACTCGGCGCCCTGCGCCACACTTCACTCGGCGCCCTGCGCCACACTTCACTCGGCGCCCTGCGCCACACTTCACTCGGCGCCCTGCGCCACACTTCACTCGGCGCCCTGCGCCACACTTCACTCGGTGCCTGATGCACAGTTCACTCGGCGCCCTGCGCCACAGTTCACTCGGTGCCCTGCGCCACAGTTCACTCGGTGCCTGATCCACAGTTCACTCGGTGCCCTGCGCCAAAGTTCACTTGGTGCCCTGCGCCATAGTTCACTCGGTGCCCTGCGCCACAGTTAACCAGGTGCCCTGCGCCACAGTTCACCCGGTGCCTCATGCACAGTTCACCCGGTGCCCTGCGCCACAGTTCCCTCGGTGCCCTTCGCCACAGTTCCCTCGGTGCCCTGCGCCACAGTTCACTCGGTGCCCTGCGCCACAGTTCACTCGGTGCCCTGCGCCACACTTCACTCGGTGCCTGATGCACAGTTCACTTGGTGCCCGGCGCCACAGTTCACTCGGTGCCCGGCGACACAGTTCACTCGGTGCCTGATGCACAGTTCACCCGGTGCGGGGCGCCACAGTTCACCCGGTGCCTGATGCACAGTTCACTCGGTGCCCTGCGCCACACTTCACTCGGTGCCCTGAGCCACACTTCACTCGGTGCCCTGCGCCACACTTCACTCGGTGCCCTGCGCCACACTTCACTCGGCGCCCTGCGGCACACTTCACTCGGCGCCCTGCGCCACACTTCACTCGGCGCCCTGCGCCACACTTCACTCGGTGCCTGATGCACAGTTCACTCGGCGCCCTGCGCCACAGTTCACTCGGTGCCCTGCTCCACAGTTCACTCGGTGCCTGATCCACAGTTCACTCGGTGCCCTGCGCCAAAGTTCACTTGGTGCCCTGCGCCACAGTTCACTCGGTGCCCTGCGCCACAGTTCACTCGGTGCCTGATGCACAGTTCACTCGGCGCCCTGCGCCACAGTTCACTCGGTGCCCTGCGCCACAGTTCACTCGGTGCCTGATCCACAGTTCACTCGGTGCCCTGCGCCACAGTTCACTCGGTGCCCTGCGCCACAGTTCACTCGGTGGCCTGCGCCACAGTTCACTCGGTGCCTGATGCACAGTTCACTCGGTGCCCTGCGACACAGTTAACCCGGTGCCCTGCGCCACAGTTTACTCGGTGCCCTGCGCCACTGTTCACTCGGTGCCCTGCGCCACAGTTAACCCGGTGCCCTGCGCCACAGTTCACCCGGTGCCCTGATGCACAGTTCACTCGGTGCCCTGCGCCACAGTTCACTCGGTGCCCTGCGCCACAGTTCACTCGGTGCCCTGCGCCACAGTTCACTCGGTGCCCTGCGCCACAGTTCACTCGGTGCCCTGCGCCACAGTTCACTCGGTGCCCTGCGCCACAGTTCACTCGGTGCCCTGCGCCACAGTTCACTCGGTGCCCTGCGCCACAGTTCACTCGGTGCCCTCCGCCACAGTTCACTCGGTGCCCTGCGCCACAGTTGACCCGGTGCCCTGATGCACAGTTCACTCGGTGCCCTGCGCCACAGTTCACCCGGTGCCCTGCGCCACAGTTAACCAGGTGCCCTGCGCCACAGTTAACCCGGTGCCCTGCGCCACAGTTCACTCGGTGCCCTGCGCCACAGTTCACTCGGGGCCCTGCGCCACAGTTAACACGGTGCCCTGCGCCACAGTTCACACGGTGCCCTGCGCCACAGTTAACCAGGTGCCCTGCGCCACAGTTCACCCGGTGCCTCATGCACAGTTCACCTGGTGCCCTGCGCCACAGTTCCCTCGGTGCCCTGCGCCACAGTTCCCTCGGTGCCCTGCGCCGCAGTTCACTCGGTGCCCTGCGCCACAGTACACTCGGTGCCCTGCGCCACAGTTCACTCGGTGCCTGATGCACAGTTCACTTGGTGCCCGGCGCCACAGTTCACTCGGTGCCCGGGGACAAAGTTCACTCGGTGCCTGATGCACAGTTCTCCCGGTGCGGGGCGCCACAGTTCACCCGGTGCCTGATGCACAGTTCAGTCGGTGCCCTGCGCCACACTTCACTCGGTGCCCTGCGCCACACTTCACTCGGTGCCCTGCGCCACACTTCACTCGGTGCCCTGCGCCACACTTCACTCGGTGCCCTGAGCCACACTTCACTCGGTGCCCTGCGCCACACTTCACTCGGTGCCATGCGCCACAGTTCACTCGGTGCCATGCCCCACAGTTCACTCGGTGCCCTGCGCCACAGTTCACTCGGTGCCCTGTGCCACAGTTCACTCGGTGCCTGATGCACAGTTCACTCGGTGCCCTGCGCCACATTTCACCCGGTGCCCTGCGCCACAGTTAACTCGGTGCCTGATGCACAGTTCACTCGGTGCCCTGCGCCACAGTTCACTCGGTGCCCTGCGCCACAGTTCACTCGGTGCCCTGCGCCACAGTTCACTCGGTGCCCTGCGCCACAGTTAACCCGGTGCCTTGCGCCACAGTTCACCCGCTGCCCATATGCACAGTTCACTCGGTGCCCTGCGCCACAGTTCACCCGGTGCCCTGCGCCACAGTTTACTCGGTGCCTGATGCACAGTTCACTCGTTGCCCTGCGCCACAGTTCACTCGGTGCCCTGCGCCACAGTTCACTCGGTGCCCTGCGTCACAGTTCACTCGGTGCCCTGTGCCACAGTTCACTCGGTGCCCTATGCCACAGTTAACGCGGTGCCCTGCGCCACAGTTCACCCGGTGCCCTGCGCCACAGTTCACTCGGTGCCCTGCGCCACAGTTCACTCGGTGCCCTGCGCCACAGTTCACTCGCTGCCCTGCGCCACAGTTCACTCGGTGACTGATGCACAGTTCACTCGGTGCCCTGCGCCACAGTTCACTCGGTGCCCTGCGCCACAGTTCACTCGGTGCCCTGCGCCACAGTTCACTCGGTGCCCTCCGCCACAGTTCACTCGGTGCCCTGGGCCACAGTTAACCAGGTGCCCTGCGCCACAGTTAACCCGGTGCCCTGCGCCACAGTTCACCCGGTGCCCTGCGCCACAGTTCACCCGGTGCCCTGCGCCACAGTTCACTCGGTGCCCTGCGCCACAGTTAACCCGGTGCCCTGCGCCAGAGTTCACTCGGGGCCCTGCGCCACAGTTAACCCGGTGCCCTGCGCCACAGTTCACTCGGTGCCCTGCGCCACAGGTAACCCGGTGCCCTGCGCCACAATTAACCAGGTGCACTGCGCCACAGTTCACCCGGTGCCTGATGCACAGTTCACCCGGTGCCCTGCCCCACAGTTCCCTCGGTGCCCTACGCCACAGTTCCCTCGGTGCCCTGCGCCACAGTTCACTCGGTGCCCTGCGCCACAGTTCACTCGGTGCCCTGTGCCACAGTTCACTCGGTGCCTGATGCACAGTTCACTCGGTGCCCTGCGCCACAGTTCACCCGGTGCCCGGCGCCACAGTTCACACGGTGCCTGATGCACAGTTCACTCGGTGCCCTGCGCCACACTTCACTCGGTGCCCTGCGCCACACTTCACTCGGTGCCCTGCGCCACACCTCACTCGGTGCCCTGCGCCACACTTCACTCGGTGCCCTGCGCCACACTTCACTCGGTGCCCTGCGCCACACTTCACTCGTGCCCTGCGCCACACTTCACTCGGTGCCCTGCGCCACACTTCACTCGGTGCCCTGCGCCACACTTCACTCGGTGCCATGCGCCACACTTCACTCGGTGCCATGCGCCACACTTCACTCGGTGCCCTGCGCCACACTTCACTCGGTGCCCTGCGCCACACTTCACTCGGTGCCTGATGCACAGTTCACTCGGTGCCCTGCGCCACAGTTAACCCAGTGCCCAGCGCCACAGTTCACCCGGTTCCCTGCGCCACAGTTTACTCGGTGCCTGATGCACAGTTCACTCGGTGCTCTGCGCCACACTTCACTCGATGCCCTGCGCCACACTTCACTCGGTGCCCTGCGCCACACTTCACTCGGTGCCTGATGCACAGTTCACTCGGTGCCCTGGGCCACAGTTCACTCGGTGCCCTGCGCCACACTTCACTCGGTGCCCTGCGCCACACTTCACACGGTGCCCTGCGCCACAGTTCACTCGGTGCCTGATCCACAGTTCACTCGGTGCCCTGCGCCAAAGTTCACTTGTTGCCCTGCGCCACAGTTCACTCGGTGCCCTGCGCCACAGTTCACTCGGTGCCTGATGCACAGTTCACTCGGCGCACTGCGCCACAGTTCACTCGGTGCCCTGCGCCACAGTTCACTCGGTGCCTGATCCACAGTTCACTCGGTGCCCTGCGCCACAGTTCACTCGGTGCCCTGCGCCACAGTTCACTCGGTGCCCTGCGCCACAGTTCACTCGGTGCCTGATGCACAGTTCACTCGGCGCCCTGCGCCACACTTCTCTCGGTGCCATGCGCCACAGTTCAGTCGGTGCCTGATCCACAGTTCACTCGGTGCCCTGCGCCACAGTTCACTCGGTGCCCTGCGCCACAGTTCACTCGGTGCCCTGAGCCACACTTCACTCGGTGCCCTGCGCCACACTTCACTCGGTGCCCTGCGCCACACTTCACTCGGTGCCTGATGCACAGTTCACTCAGGGCCCTGCGCCACAGTTCACTCGGTGCCCTGCGCCACAGTTCAATCAGTGCCTGATGCACAGTTCACTCGGTGCCCTGCGCCACAGTTAACCCGGTGCCCTGCGCCACAGTTCACCCGGTTCCCTGCGCCACAGTTCACTCGGTGCCTGATGCACAGCTCACTCGGTGCCCTGCGCCACACTTCACTCGGTGCCCTGCGCCACACTTCACTCGGTGCCCTGCGCCACACTTCACTCGGTGCCCTGCGCCACAGTTCACTCGATGCCCTGCGCCACAGTTCACTCGGTGCCTGATGCACAGTTCACTCGGTGCCCTGCGCCACAGTTCACCCGGTGCCCTGCGCCACAGTTCACTCGGTGCCTGATGCACAGTTCACTCGGTGCCCTGCGCCACAGTTCACTCGGTGCCCTGCGCCACAGTTCACTCGGTGCCCTGCGCCACAGTTCACTCGGTGCCCTGCGCCACAGTTAACCCGGTGCCCTGCGCCACAGTTGACCCGCTGCCCATATGCACAGTTCACTCGGTGCCCTGCGCCACACTTCACTCGGTGCCTGATGCACAGTTCACTCGGCGCCCTGCGCCACAGTTCACTCGGTGCCCTGCGCCACAGTTCACTCGGTGCCCTGCGCCACAGTTCACTCGGTGCCTGATGCACAGTTCACTCGGTGCCCTGCGCCACAGTTCACTCGGTGCCCTGCGCCACAGTTCACCCGGTGCCTGCGCCACAGTTCACCCGGTGCCCTGCGCCACAGTTCACTCGGTGCCTGATGCACAGTTCACTCGGTGCCCTGCGCCACAGTTCACTCGGTGCCCTGCGCCACAGTTCACTCTGTGCTCTGCGTCACAGTTCACTCGGTGCCCTGTGCCACAGTTCACTCGGTGCCCTGCGCCACAGTTAACCCGGTGCCCTGCGCCACAGTTCACCCGGTGCCCTGCGCCACAGTTCACTCGGTGCCCTGCGACACAGTTCACTCGGTGCCCTGCGCCACAGTTCACTCGCTGCCCTGCGCCACAGTTCACTCGGTGACTGATGCACAGTTCACTCGGTGCCTTGCGCCACAGTTCACTCGGTGCCCTGCGCCACAGTTCACTCGGTGCCCTGCGCCACAGTTCACTCGGTGCCTGATGCACAGTTCACTTGGTGCCCTGCGCCACAGTTCACTCGGTGCCCGGCGACACAGTTCGCTCGGTGCCTGATGCACAGTTCACCCGGTGCCCGGCGCCACAGTTCACCCGGTGCCTGATGCACAGTTCACTCGGTGCCCTGCGCACAGTTCACTCGGTGCCCTGCGCCACAGTTCACTCGGTGCCTGATGCACAGTTCACTCGGCGCCCTGCGCCACACTTCACTCGGTGCCATGCGCCACAGTTCAGTCGGTGCCTGATCCACAGTTCACTCGGTGCCCTGCGCCACAGTTCACTCGGTGCCCTGCGCCACAGTTCACTCGGTGCCCTGAGCCACACTTCACTCGGTGCCCTGCGCCACACTTCACTCGGTGCCCTGCGCCACACTTCACTCGGTGCCTGATGCACAGTTCACTCAGGGCCCTGCGCCACAGTTCACTCGGTGCCCTGCGCCACAGTTCACTCAGTGCCTGATGCACAGTTCACTCGGTGCCCTGCGCCACAGTTAACCCGGTGCCCTGCGCCACAGTTCACCCGGTTCCCTGCGCCACAGTTCACTCGGTGCCTGATGCACAGCTCACTCGGTGCCCTGCGCCACACTTCACTCGGTGCCCTGCGCCACACTTCACTCGGTGCCCTGCGCCACACTTCACTCGGTGCCCTGCGCCACAGTTCACTCGGTGCCCTGCGCCACAGTTCACTCGGTGCCTGATGCACAGTTCACTCGGTGCCCTGCGCCACAGTTCACCCGGTGCCCTGCGCCACAGTTCACTCGGTGCCTGATGCACAGTTCACTCGGTGCCCTGCGCCACAGTTCACTCGGTGCCCTGCGCCACAGTTCACTCGGTGCCCTGCGCCACAGTTAACCCGGTGCCCTGCGCCACAGTTGACCCGCTGCCCATATGCACAGTTCACTCGGTGCCCTGCGCCACACTTCACTCGGTGCCTGATGCACAGTTCACTCGGCGCCCTGCGCCACAGTTCACTCGGTGCCCTGCGCCACAGTTCACTCGGTGCCCTGCGCCACAGTTCACTCGGTGCCTGATGCACAGTTCACTCGGTGCCCTGCGCCACAGTTCACTCGGTGCCCTGCGCCACAGTTCACTCGGTGCCCTGCGCCACAGTTCACCCGGTGCCTGCGCCACAGTTCACCCGGTGCCCTGCGCCACAGTTCACTCGGTGCCTGATGCACAGTTCACTCGGTGCCCTGCGCCACAGTTCACTCGGTGCCCTGCGCCACAGTTCACTCGGTGCTCTGCGTCACAGTTCACTCGGTGCCCTGTGCCACACTTCACTCGGTGCCCTGCGCCACAGTTAACCCGGTGCCCTGCGCCACAGTTCACCCGGTGCCCTGCGCCACAGTTCACTCGGTGCCCTGCGACACAGTTCACTCGGTGCCCTGCGCCACAGTTCACTCGCTGCCCTGCGCCACAGTTCACTCGGTGACTGATGCACAGTTCACTCGGTGCCTTGCGCCACAGTTCACTCGGTGCCCTGCGCCACAGTTCACTCGGTGCCCTGCGCCACAGTTCACTCGGTGCCTGATGCACAGTTCACTTGGTGCCCTGCGCCACAGTTCACTCGGTGCCCGGCGACACAGTTCACTCGGTGCCTGATGCACAGTTCACCCGGTGCCCGGCGCCACAGTTCACCCGGTGCCTGATGCACAGTTCACTCGGTGCCCTGCGCCACACTTCACTCGGCGCCCTGCGCCACACTTCACTCGGCGCCCTGCGCCACACTTCACTCGGCGCCCTGCGCCACACTTCACTCGGCGCCCTGCGCCACACTTCACTCGGCGCCCTGCGCCACACTTCACTCGGCGCCATGCGCCACACTTCACTCGGCGCCCTGCGCCACACTTCACTCGGCGCCCTGCGCCACACTTCACTCGGTGCCTGATGCACAGTTCACTCGGCGCCCTGCGCCACAGTTCACTCGGTGCCCTGCGCCACAGTTCACTCGGTGCCTGATCCACAGTTCACTCGGTGCCCTGCGCCAAAGTTCACTTGGTGCCCTGCGCCATAGTTCACTCGGTGCCCTGCGCCACAGTTAACCAGGTGCCCTGCGCCACAGTTCACCCGGTGCCTCATGCACAGTTCACCCGGTGCCCTGCGCCACAGTTCCCTCGGTGCCCTTCGCCACAGTTCCCTCGGTGCCCTGCGCCACAGTTCACTCGGTGCCCTGCGCCACAGTTCACTCGGTGCACTGCGCCACACTTCACTCGGTGCCTGATGCACAGTTCACTTGGTGCCCTGCGACACAGTTAACCCGGTGCCCTGCGCCACAGTTTACTCGGTGCCCTGCGCCACTGTTCACTCGGTGCCCTGCGCCACAGTTAACCCGGTGCCCTGCGCCACAGTTCACCCGGTGCCCTGATGCACAGTTCACTCGGTGCCCTGCGCCACAGTTCACTCGGTGCCCTGCGCCACAGTTCACTCGGTGCCCTGCGCCACAGTTCACTCGGTGCCCTGCGCCACAGTTCACTCGGTGCCCTGCGCCACACTTCACTCGGTGCCCTGCGCCACACTTCACTCGGTGCCCTGCGCCACACTTCACTCGGTGCCCTGCGCCACATTTCACTCGGTGCCCTGCGGCACACTTCACTCGGTGCCCTGCGCCACACTTCACTCGGTGCCATGCGCCACACTTCACTCGGTGCCATGCGCCACACTTCACTCGGTGCCCTGCGCCACACTTCACTCGGTGCCATGCGCCACACTTCACTCGGTGCCCTGAGCCACACTTCACTCGGTGCCCTGCGCCACACTTCACTCGGCGCCCTGCGCCACACTTCACTCGGCGCCCTGCGCCACACTTCACTCGGCGCCCTGCGCCACACTTCACTCGGCGCCCTGCGCCACACTTCACTCGGTGCCTGATGCACAGTTCACTCGGCGCCCTGCGCCACAGTTCACTCGGTGCCCTGCTCCACAGTTCACTCGGTGCCTGATCCACAGTTCACTCGGTGCCCTGCGCCAAAGTTCACTTGGTGCCCTGCGCCACAGTTCACTCGGTGCCCTGCGCCACAGTTCACTCGGTGCCTGATGCACAGTTCACTCGGCGCCCTGCGCCACAGTTCACTCGGTGCCCTGCGCCACAGTTCACTCGGTGCCTGATCCACAGTTCACTCGGTGCCCTGCGCCACAGTTCACTCGGTGCCCTGCGCCACAGTTCACTCGGTGGCCTGCGCCACAGTTCACTCGGTGCCTGATGCACAGTTCACTCGGTGCCCTGCGACACAGTTAACCCGGTGCCCTGCGCCACAGTTTACTCGGTGCCCTGCGCCACTGTTCACTCGGTGCCCTGCGCCACAGTTAACCCGGTGCCCTGCGCCACAGTTCACCCGGTGCCCTGATGCACAGTTCACTCGGTGCCCTGCGCCACAGTTCACTCGGTGCCCTGCGCCACAGTTCACTCGGTGCCCTGCGCCACAGTTCACTCGGTGCCCTGCGCCACAGTTCACTCGGTGCCCTGCGCCACACTTCACTCGGTGCCCTGCGCCACACTTCACTCGGTGCCCTGCGCCACACTTCACTCGGTGCCCTGCGCCACATTTCACTCGGTGCCCTGCGGCACACTTCACTCGGTGCCCTGCGCCACACTTCACTCGGTGCCATGCGCCACACTTCACTCGGTGCCATGCGCCACACTTCACTCGGTGCCCTGCGCCACACTTCACTCGGTGCCATGCGCCACACTTCACTCGGTGCCCTGAGCCACACTTCACTCGGTGCCCTGCGCCACAGTTCACTCGGTGCCCTGCGCCACAGGTAACCCGGTGCCCTGCGCCACAATTAACCAGGTGCACTGCGCCACAGTTCACCCGGTGCCTGATGCACAGTTCACCCGGTGCCCTGCCCCACAGTTCCCTCGGTGCCCTACGCCACAGTTCCCTCGGTGCCCTGCGCCACAGTTCACTCGGTGCCCTGCGCCACAGTTCACTCGGTGCCCTGCGCCACAGTTCACTCGGTGCCTGATGCACAGTTCACTCGGTGCCCTGCGCCACAGTTCACCCGGTGCCCGGCGCCACAGTTCACACGGTGCCTGATGCACAGTTCACTCGGTGCCCTGCGCCACACTTCACTCGGTGCCCTGCGCCACACTTCACTCGGTGCCCTGCGCCACACCTCACTCGGTGCCCTGCGCCACACTTCACTCGGTGCCCTGCGCCACACTTCACTCGGTGCCCTGCGCCACACTTCACTCGTGCCCTGCGCCACACTTCACTCGGTGCCCTGCGCCACACTTCACTCGGTGCCCTGCGCCACACTTCACTCGGTGCCATGCGCCACACTTCACTCGGTGCCATGCGCCACACTTCACTCGGTGCCCTGCGCCACACTTCACTCGGTGCCCTGCGCCACACTTCACTCGGTGCCTGATGCACAGTTCACTCGGTGCCCTGCGCCACAGTTAACCCAGTGCCCAGCGCCACAGTTCACCCGGTTCCCTGCGCCACAGTTTACTCGGTGCCTGATCCACAGTTCACTCGGTGCCCTGCGCCACAGTTCACTCGGTGCCCTGCGCCACAGTTCACTCGGTGCCCTGAGCCACACTTCACTCGGTGCCCTGCGCCACACTTCACTCGGTGCCCTGCGCCACACTTCACTCGGTGCCTGATGCACAGTTCACTCAGGGCCCTGCGCCACAGTTCACTCGGTGCCCTGCGCCACAGTTCAATCAGTGCCTGATGCACAGTTCACTCGGTGCCCTGCGCCACAGTTAACCCGGTGCCCTGCGCCACAGTTCACCCGGTTCCCTGCGCCACAGTTCACTCGGTGCCTGATGCACAGCTCACTCGGTGCCCTGCGCCACACTTCACTCGGTGCCCTGCGCCACACTTCACTCGGTGCCCTGCGCCACACTTCACTCGGTGCCCTGCGCCACAGTTCACTCGATGCCCTGCGCCACAGTTCACTCGGTGCCTGATGCACAGTTCACTCGGTGCCCTGCGCCACAGTTCACCCGGTGCCCTGCGCCACAGTTCACTCGGTGCCTGATGCACAGTTCACTCGGTGCCCTGCGCCACAGTTCACTCGGTGCCCTGCGCCACAGTTCACTCGGTGCCCTGCGCCACAGTTCACTCGGTGCCCTGCGCCACAGTTAACCCGGTGCCCTGCGCCACAGTTGACCCGCTGCCCATATGCACAGTTCACTCGGTGCCCTGCGCCACACTTCACTCGGTGCCTGATGCACAGTTCACTCGGCGCCCTGCGCCACAGTTCACTCGGTGCCCTGCGCCACAGTTCACTCGGTGCCCTGCGCCACAGTTCACTCGGTGCCTGATGCACAGTTCACTCGGTGCCCTGCGCCACAGTTCACTCGGTGCCCTGCGCCACAGTTCACCCGGTGCCTGCGCCACAGTTCACCCGGTGCCCTGCGCCACAGTTCACTCGGTGCCTGATGCACAGTTCACTCGGTGCCCTGCGCCACAGTTCACTCGGTGCCCTGCGCCACAGTTCACTCTGTGCTCTGCGTCACAGTTCACTCGGTGCCCTGTGCCACAGTTCACTCGGTGCCCTGCGCCACAGTTAACCCGGTGCCCTGCGCCACAGTTCACCCGGTGCCCTGCGCCACAGTTCACTCGGTGCCCTGCGACACAGTTCACTCGGTGCCCTGCGCCACAGTTCACTCGCTGCCCTGCGCCACAGTTCACTCGGTGACTGATGCACAGTTCACTCGGTGCCTTGCGCCACAGTTCACTCGGTGCCCTGCGCCACAGTTCACTCGGTGCCCTGCGCCACAGTTCACTCGGTGCCTGATGCACAGTTCACTTGGTGCCCTGCGCCACAGTTCACTCGGTGCCCGGCGACACAGTTCGCTCGGTGCCTGATGCACAGTTCACCCGGTGCCCGGCGCCACAGTTCACCCGGTGCCTGATGCACAGTTCACTCGGTGCCCTGCGCACAGTTCACTCGGTGCCCTGCGCCACAGTTCACTCGGTGCCTGATGCACAGTTCACTCGGCGCCCTGCGCCACACTTCACTCGGTGCCATGCGCCACAGTTCAGTCGGTGCCTGATCCACAGTTCACTCGGTGCCCTGCGCCACAGTTCACTCGGTGCCCTGCGCCACAGTTCACTCGGTGCCCTGAGCCACACTTCACTCGGTGCCCTGCGCCACACTTCACTCGGTGCCCTGCGCCACACTTCACTCGGTGCCTGATGCACAGTTCACTCAGGGCCCTGCGCCACAGTTCACTCGGTGCCCTGCGCCACAGTTCACTCAGTGCCTGATGCACAGTTCACTCGGTGCCCTGCGCCACAGTTAACCCGGTGCCCTGCGCCACAGTTCACCCGGTTCCCTGCGCCACAGTTCACTCGGTGCCTGATGCACAGCTCACTCGGTGCCCTGCGCCACACTTCACTCGGTGCCCTGCGCCACACTTCACTCGGTGCCCTGCGCCACACTTCACTCGGTGCCCTGCGCCACAGTTCACTCGGTGCCCTGCGCCACAGTTCACTCGGTGCCTGATGCACAGTTCACTCGGTGCCCTGCGCCACAGTTCACCCGGTGCCCTGCGCCACAGTTCACTCGGTGCCTGATGCACAGTTCACTCGGTGCCCTGCGCCACAGTTCACTCGGTGCCCTGCGCCACAGTTCACTCGGTGCCCTGCGCCACAGTTAACCCGGTGCCCTGCGCCACAGTTGACCCGCTGCCCATATGCACAGTTCACTCGGTGCCCTGCGCCACACTTCACTCGGTGCCTGATGCACAGTTCACTCGGCGCCCTGCGCCACAGTTCACTCGGTGCCCTGCGCCACAGTTCACTCGGTGCCCTGCGCCACAGTTCACTCGGTGCCTGATGCACAGTTCACTCGGTGCCCTGCGCCACAGTTCACTCGGTGCCCTGCGCCACAGTTCACTCGGTGCCCTGCGCCACAGTTCACCCGGTGCCTGCGCCACAGTTCACCCGGTGCCCTGCGCCACAGTTCACTCGGTGCCTGATGCACAGTTCACTCGGTGCCCTGCGCCACAGTTCACTCGGTGCCCTGCGCCACAGTTCACTCGGTGCTCTGCGTCACAGTTCACTCGGTGCCCTGTGCCACACTTCACTCGGTGCCCTGCGCCACAGTTAACCCGGTGCCCTGCGCCACAGTTCACCCGGTGCCCTGCGCCACAGTTCACTCGGTGCCCTGCGACACAGTTCACTCGGTGCCCTGCGCCACAGTTCACTCGCTGCCCTGCGCCACAGTTCACTCGGTGACTGATGCACAGTTCACTCGGTGCCTTGCGCCACAGTTCACTCGGTGCCCTGCGCCACAGTTCACTCGGTGCCCTGCGCCACAGTTCACTCGGTGCCTGATGCACAGTTCACTTGGTGCCCTGCGCCACAGTTCACTCGGTGCCCGGCGACACAGTTCACTCGGTGCCTGATGCACAGTTCACCCGGTGCCCGGCGCCACAGTTCACCCGGTGCCTGATGCACAGTTCACTCGGTGCCCTGCGCCACACTTCACTCGGCGCCCTGCGCCACACTTCACTCGGCGCCCTGCGCCACACTTCACTCGGCGCCCTGCGCCACACTTCACTCGGCGCCCTGCGCCACACTTCACTCGGCGCCCTGCGCCACACTTCACTCGGCGCCATGCGCCACACTTCACTCGGCGCCCTGCGCCACACTTCACTCGGCGCCCTGCGCCACACTTCACTCGGTGCCTGATGCACAGTTCACTCGGCGCCCTGCGCCACAGTTCACTCGGTGCCCTGCGCCACAGTTCACTCGGTGCCTGATCCACAGTTCACTCGGTGCCCTGCGCCAAAGTTCACTTGGTGCCCTGCGCCATAGTTCACTCGGTGCCCTGCGCCACAGTTAACCAGGTGCCCTGCGCCACAGTTCACCCGGTGCCTCATGCACAGTTCACCCGGTGCCCTGCGCCACAGTTCCCTCGGTGCCCTTCGCCACAGTTCCCTCGGTGCCCTGCGCCACAGTTCACTCGGTGCCCTGCGCCACAGTTCACTCGGTGCACTGCGCCACACTTCACTCGGTGCCTGATGCACAGTTCACTTGGTGCCCTGCGACACAGTTAACCCGGTGCCCTGCGCCACAGTTTACTCGGTGCCCTGCGCCACTGTTCACTCGGTGCCCTGCGCCACAGTTAACCCGGTGCCCTGCGCCACAGTTCACCCGGTGCCCTGATGCACAGTTCACTCGGTGCCCTGCGCCACAGTTCACTCGGTGCCCTGCGCCACAGTTCACTCGGTGCCCTGCGCCACAGTTCACTCGGTGCCCTGCGCCACAGTTCACTCGGTGCCCTGCGCCACACTTCACTCGGTGCCCTGCGCCACACTTCACTCGGTGCCCTGCGCCACACTTCACTCGGTGCCCTGCGCCACATTTCACTCGGTGCCCTGCGGCACACTTCACTCGGTGCCCTGCGCCACACTTCACTCGGTGCCATGCGCCACACTTCACTCGGTGCCATGCGCCACACTTCACTCGGTGCCCTGCGCCACACTTCACTCGGTGCCATGCGCCACACTTCACTCGGTGCCCTGAGCCACACTTCACTCGGTGCCCTGCGCCACACTTCACTCGGCGCCCTGCGCCACACTTCACTCGGCGCCCTGCGCCACACTTCACTCGGCGCCCTGCGCCACACTTCACTCGGCGCCCTGCGCCACACTTCACTCGGTGCCTGATGCACAGTTCACTCGGCGCCCTGCGCCACAGTTCACTCGGTGCCCTGCTCCACAGTTCACTCGGTGCCTGATCCACAGTTCACTCGGTGCCCTGCGCCAAAGTTCACTTGGTGCCCTGCGCCACAGTTCACTCGGTGCCCTGCGCCACAGTTCACTCGGTGCCTGATGCACAGTTCACTCGGCGCCCTGCGCCACAGTTCACTCGGTGCCCTGCGCCACAGTTCACTCGGTGCCTGATCCACAGTTCACTCGGTGCCCTGCGCCACAGTTCACTCGGTGCCCTGCGCCACAGTTCACTCGGTGGCCTGCGCCACAGTTCACTCGGTGCCTGATGCACAGTTCACTCGGTGCCCTGCGACACAGTTAACCCGGTGCCCTGCGCCACAGTTTACTCGGTGCCCTGCGCCACTGTTCACTCGGTGCCCTGCGCCACAGTTAACCCGGTGCCCTGCGCCACAGTTCACCCGGTGCCCTGATGCACAGTTCACTCGGTGCCCTGCGCCACAGTTCACTCGGTGCCCTGCGCCACAGTTCACTCGGTGCCCTGCGCCACAGTTCACTCGGTGCCCTGCGCCACAGTTCACTCGGTGCCCTGCGCCACACTTCACTCGGTGCCCTGCGCCACACTTCACTCGGTGCCCTGCGCCACACTTCACTCGGTGCCCTGCGCCACATTTCACTCGGTGCCCTGCGGCACACTTCACTCGGTGCCCTGCGCCACACTTCACTCGGTGCCATGCGCCACACTTCACTCGGTGCCATGCGCCACACTTCACTCGGTGCCCTGCGCCACACTTCACTCGGTGCCATGCGCCACACTTCACTCGGTGCCCTGAGCCACACTTCACTCGGTGCCCTGCGCCACAGTTCACTCGGTGCCCTGCGCCACAGGTAACCCGGTGCCCTGCGCCACAATTAACCAGGTGCACTGCGCCACAGTTCACCCGGTGCCTGATGCACAGTTCACCCGGTGCCCTGCCCCACAGTTCCCTCGGTGCCCTACGCCACAGTTCCCTCGGTGCCCTGCGCCACAGTTCACTCGGTGCCCTGCGCCACAGTTCACTCGGTGCCCTGCGCCACAGTTCACTCGGTGCCTGATGCACAGTTCACTCGGTGCCCTGCGCCACAGTTCACCCGGTGCCCGGCGCCACAGTTCACACGGTGCCTGATGCACAGTTCACTCGGTGCCCTGCGCCACACTTCACTCGGTGCCCTGCGCCACACTTCACTCGGTGCCCTGCGCCACACCTCACTCGGTGCCCTGCGCCACACTTCACTCGGTGCCCTGCGCCACACTTCACTCGGTGCCCTGCGCCACACTTCACTCGTGCCCTGCGCCACACTTCACTCGGTGCCCTGCGCCACACTTCACTCGGTGCCCTGCGCCACACTTCACTCGGTGCCATGCGCCACACTTCACTCGGTGCCATGCGCCACACTTCACTCGGTGCCCTGCGCCACACTTCACTCGGTGCCCTGCGCCACACTTCACTCGGTGCCTGATGCACAGTTCACTCGGTGCCCTGCGCCACAGTTAACCCAGTGCCCAGCGCCACAGTTCACCCGGTTCCCTGCGCCACAGTTTACTCGGTGCCTGATGCACAGTTCACTCGGTGCTCTGCGCCACACTTCACTCGATGCCCTGCGCCACACTTCACTCGGTGCCCTGCGCCACACTTCACTCGGTGCCTGATGCACAGTTCACTCGGTGCCCTGGGCCACAGTTCACTCGGTGCCCTGCGCCACACTTCACTCGGTGCCCTGCGCCACACTTCACACGGTGCCCTGCGCCACAGTTCACTCGGTGCCTGATCCACAGTTCACTCGGTGCCCTGCGCCAAAGTTCACTTGTTGCCCTGCGCCACAGTTCACTCGGTGCCCTGCGCCACAGTTCACTCGGTGCCTGATGCACAGTTCACTCGGCGCACTGCGCCACAGTTCACTCGGTGCCCTGCGCCACAGTTCACTCGGTGCCTGATCCACAGTTCACTCGGTGCCCTGCGCCACAGTTCACTCGGTGCCCTGCGCCACAGTTCACTCGGTGCCCTGCGCCACAGTTCACTCGGTGCCTGATGCACAGTTCACTCGGCGCCCTGCGCCACACTTCTCTCGGTGCCATGCGCCACAGTTCAGTCGGTGCCTGATCCACAGTTCACTCGGTGCCCTGCGCCACAGTTCACTCGGTGCCCTGCGCCACAGTTCACTCGGTGCCCTGAGCCACACTTCACTCGGTGCCCTGCGCCACACTTCACTCGGTGCCCTGCGCCACACTTCACTCGGTGCCTGATGCACAGTTCACTCAGGGCCCTGCGCCACAGTTCACTCGGTGCCCTGCGCCACAGTTCAATCAGTGCCTGATGCACAGTTCACTCGGTGCCCTGCGCCACAGTTAACCCGGTGCCCTGCGCCACAGTTCACCCGGTTCCCTGCGCCACAGTTCACTCGGTGCCTGATGCACAGCTCACTCGGTGCCCTGCGCCACACTTCACTCGGTGCCCTGCGCCACACTTCACTCGGTGCCCTGCGCCACACTTCACTCGGTGCCCTGCGCCACAGTTCACTCGATGCCCTGCGCCACAGTTCACTCGGTGCCTGATGCACAGTTCACTCGGTGCCCTGCGCCACAGTTCACCCGGTGCCCTGCGCCACAGTTCACTCGGTGCCTGATGCACAGTTCACTCGGTGCCCTGCGCCACAGTTCACTCGGTGCCCTGCGCCACAGTTCACTCGGTGCCCTGCGCCACAGTTCACTCGGTGCCCTGCGCCACAGTTAACCCGGTGCCCTGCGCCACAGTTGACCCGCTGCCCATATGCACAGTTCACTCGGTGCCCTGCGCCACACTTCACTCGGTGCCTGATGCACAGTTCACTCGGCGCCCTGCGCCACAGTTCACTCGGTGCCCTGCGCCACAGTTCACTCGGTGCCCTGCGCCACAGTTCACTCGGTGCCTGATGCACAGTTCACTCGGTGCCCTGCGCCACAGTTCACTCGGTGCCCTGCGCCACAGTTCACCCGGTGCCTGCGCCACAGTTCACCCGGTGCCCTGCGCCACAGTTCACTCGGTGCCTGATGCACAGTTCACTCGGTGCCCTGCGCCACAGTTCACTCGGTGCCCTGCGCCACAGTTCACTCTGTGCTCTGCGTCACAGTTCACTCGGTGCCCTGTGCCACAGTTCACTCGGTGCCCTGCGCCACAGTTAACCCGGTGCCCTGCGCCACAGTTCACCCGGTGCCCTGCGCCACAGTTCACTCGGTGCCCTGCGACACAGTTCACTCGGTGCCCTGCGCCACAGTTCACTCGCTGCCCTGCGCCACAGTTCACTCGGTGACTGATGCACAGTTCACTCGGTGCCTTGCGCCACAGTTCACTCGGTGCCCTGCGCCACAGTTCACTCGGTGCCCTGCGCCACAGTTCACTCGGTGCCTGATGCACAGTTCACTTGGTGCCCTGCGCCACAGTTCACTCGGTGCCCGGCGACACAGTTCGCTCGGTGCCTGATGCACAGTTCACCCGGTGCCCGGCGCCACAGTTCACCCGGTGCCTGATGCACAGTTCACTCGGTGCCCTGCGCACAGTTCACTCGGTGCCCTGCGCCACAGTTCACTCGGTGCCTGATGCACAGTTCACTCGGCGCCCTGCGCCACACTTCACTCGGTGCCATGCGCCACAGTTCAGTCGGTGCCTGATCCACAGTTCACTCGGTGCCCTGCGCCACAGTTCACTCGGTGCCCTGCGCCACAGTTCACTCGGTGCCCTGAGCCACACTTCACTCGGTGCCCTGCGCCACACTTCACTCGGTGCCTGATGCACAGTTCACTCAGGGCCCTGCGCCACAGTTCACTCGGTGCCCTGCGCCACAGTTCACTCAGTGCCTGATGCACAGTTCACTCGGTGCCCTGCGCCACAGTTAACCCGGTGCCCTGCGCCACAGTTCACCCGGTTCCCTGCGCCACAGTTCACTCGGTGCCTGATGCACAGCTCACTCGGTGCCCTGCGCCACACTTCACTCGGTGCCCTGCGCCACACTTCACTCGGTGCCCTGCGCCACACTTCACTCGGTGCCCTGCGCCACAGTTCACTCGGTGCCCTGCGCCACAGTTCACTCGGTGCCTGATGCACAGTTCACTCGGTGCCCTGCGCCACAGTTCACCCGGTGCCCTGCGCCACAGTTCACTCGGTGCCTGATGCACAGTTCACTCGGTGCCCTGCGCCACAGTTCACTCGGTGCCCTGCGCCACAGTTCACTCGGTGCCCTGCGCCAAAGTTAACCCGGTGCCCTGCGCCACAGTTGACCCGCTGCCCATATGCACAGTTCACTCGGTGCCCTGCGCCACACTTCACTCGGTGCCTGATGCACAGTTCACTCGGCGCCCTGCGCCACAGTTCACTCGGTGCCCTGCGCCACAGTTCACTCGGTGCCCTGCGCCACAGTTCACTCGGTGCCTGATGCACAGTTCACTCGGTGCCCTGCGCCACAGTTCACTCGGTGCCCTGCGCCACAGTTCACTCGGTGCCCTGCGCCACAGTTCACCCGGTGCCTGCGCCACAGTTCACCCGGTGCCCTGCGCCACAGTTCACTCGGTGCCTGATGCACAGTTCACTCGGTGCCCTGCGCCACAGTTCACTCGGTGCCCTGCGCCACAGTTCACTCGGTGCTCTGCGTCACAGTTCACTCGGTGCCCTGTGCCACACTTCACTCGGTGCCCTGCGCCACAGTTAACCCGGTGCCCTGCGCCACAGTTCACCCGGTGCCCTGCGCCACAGTTCACTCGGTGCCCTGCGACACAGTTCACTCGGTGCCCTGCGCCACAGTTCACTCGCTGCCCTGCGCCACAGTTCACTCGGTGACTGATGCACAGTTCACTCGGTGCCTTGCGCCACAGTTCACTCGGTGCCCTGCGCCACAGTTCACTCGGTGCCCTGCGCCACAGTTCACTCGGTGCCTGATGCACAGTTCACTTGGTGCCCTGCGCCACAGTTCACTCGGTGCCCGGCGACACAGTTCACTCGGTGCCTGATGCACAGTTCACCCGGTGCCCGGCGCCACAGTTCACCCGGTGCCTGATGCACAGTTCACTCGGTGCCCTGCGCCACACTTCACTCGGCGCCCTGCGCCACACTTCACTCGGCGCCCTGCGCCACACTTCACTCGGCGCCCTGCGCCACACTTCACTCGGCGCCCTGCGCCACACTTCACTCGGCGCCCTGCGCCACACTTCACTCGGCGCCCTGCGCCACACTTCACTCGGCGCCCTGCGCCACACTTCACTCGGCGCCCTGCGCCACACTTCACTCGGTGCCTGATGCACAGTTCACTCGGCGCCCTGCGCCACAGTTCACTCGGTGCCCTGCGCCACAGTTCACTCGGTGCCTGATCCACAGTTCACTCGGTGCCCTGCGCCAAAGTTCACTTGGTGCCCTGCGCCATAGTTCACTCGGTGCCCTGCGCCACAGTTAACCAGGTGCCCTGCGCCACAGTTCACCCGGTGCCTCATGCACAGTTCACCCGGTGCCCTGCGCCACAGTTCCCTCGGTGCCCTTCGCCACAGTTCCCTCGGTGCCCTGCGCCACAGTTCACTCGGTGCCCTGCGCCACAGTTCACTCGGTGCACTGCGCCACACTTCACTCGGTGCCTGATGCACAGTTCACTTGGTGCCCTGCGACACAGTTAACCCGGTGCCCTGCGCCACAGTTTACTCGGTGCCCTGCGCCACTGTTCACTCGGTGCCCTGCGCCACAGTTAACCCGGTGCCCTGCGCCACAGTTCACCCGGTGCCCTGATGCACAGTTCACTCGGTGCCCTGCGCCACAGTTCACTCGGTGCCCTGCGCCACAGTTCACTCGGTGCCCTGCGCCACAGTTCACTCGGTGCCCTGCGCCACAGTTCACTCGGTGCCCTGCGCCACACTTCACTCGGTGCCCTGCGCCACACTTCACTCGGTGCCCTGCGCCACACTTCACTCGGTGCCCTGCGCCACATTTCACTCGGTGCCCTGCGGCACACTTCACTCGGTGCCCTGCGCCACACTTCACTCGGTGCCATGCGCCACACTTCACTCGGTGCCATGCGCCACACTTCACTCGGTGCCCTGCGCCACACTTCACTCGGTGCCATGCGCCACACTTCACTCGGTGCCCTGAGCCACACTTCACTCGGTGCCCTGCGCCACACTTCACTCGGTGCCCTGCGCCACACTTCACTCGGCGCCCTGCGCCACACTTCACTCGGTGCCCTGCGACACAGTTCACTCGGTGCCCTGCGCCACAGTTCACTCGCTGCCCTGCGCCACAGTTCACTCGGTGACTGATGCACAGTTCACTCGGTGCCTTGCGCCACAGTTCACTCGGTGCCCTGCGCCACAGTTCACTCGGTGCCCTGCGCCACAGTTCACTCGGTGCCTGATGCACAGTTCACTTGGTGCCCTGCGCCACAGTTCACTCGGTGCCCGGCGACACAGTTCGCTCGGTGCCTGATGCACAGTTCACCCGGTGCCCGGCGCCACAGTTCACCCGGTGCCTGATGCACAGTTCACTCGGTGCCCTGCGCACAGTTCACTCGGTGCCCTGCGCCACAGTTCACTCGGTGCCTGATGCACAGTTCACTCGGCGCCCTGCGCCACACTTCACTCGGTGCCATGCGCCACAGTTCAGTCGGTGCCTGATCCACAGTTCACTCGGTGCCCTGCGCCACAGTTCACTCGGTGCCCTGCGCCACAGTTCACTCGGTGCCCTGAGCCACACTTCACTCGGTGCCCTGCGCCACACTTCACTCGGTGCCTGATGCACAGTTCACTCAGGGCCCTGCGCCACAGTTCACTCGGTGCCCTGCGCCACAGTTCACTCAGTGCCTGATGCACAGTTCACTCGGTGCCCTGCGCCACAGTTAACCCGGTGCCCTGCGCCACAGTTCACCCGGTTCCCTGCGCCACAGTTCACTCGGTGCCTGATGCACAGCTCACTCGGTGCCCTGCGCCACACTTCACTCGGTGCCCTGCGCCACACTTCACTCGGTGCCCTGCGCCACACTTCACTCGGTGCCCTGCGCCACAGTTCACTCGGTGCCCTGCGCCACAGTTCACTCGGTGCCTGATGCACAGTTCACTCGGTGCCCTGCGCCACAGTTCACCCGGTGCCCTGCGCCACAGTTCACTCGGTGCCTGATGCACAGTTCACTCGGTGCCCTGCGCCACAGTTCACTCGGTGCCCTGCGCCACAGTTCACTCGGTGCCCTGCGCCACAGTTAACCCGGTGCCCTGCGCCACAGTTGACCCGCTGCCCATATGCACAGTTCACTCGGTGCCCTGCGCCACACTTCACTCGGTGCCTGATGCACAGTTCACTCGGCGCCCTGCGCCACAGTTCACTCGGTGCCCTGCGCCACAGTTCACTCGGTGCCCTGCGCCACAGTTCACTCGGTGCCTGATGCACAGTTCACTCGGTGCCCTGCGCCACAGTTCACTCGGTGCCCTGCGCCACAGTTCACTCGGTGCCCTGCGCCACAGTTCACCCGGTGCCTGCGCCACAGTTCACCCGGTGCCCTGCGCCACAGTTCACTCGGTGCCTGATGCACAGTTCACTCGGTGCCCTGCGCCACAGTTCACTCGGTGCCCTGCGCCACAGTTCACTCGGTGCTCTGCGTCACAGTTCACTCGGTGCCCTGTGCCACACTTCACTCGGTGCCCTGCGCCACAGTTAACCCGGTGCCCTGCGCCACAGTTCACCCGGTGCCCTGCGCCACAGTTCACTCGGTGCCCTGCGACACAGTTCACTCGGTGCCCTGCGCCACAGTTCACTCGCTGCCCTGCGCCACAGTTCACTCGGTGACTGATGCACAGTTCACTCGGTGCCTTGCGCCACAGTTCACTCGGTGCCCTGCGCCACAGTTCACTCGGTGCCCTGCGCCACAGTTCACTCGGTGCCTGATGCACAGTTCACTTGGTGCCCTGCGCCACAGTTCACTCGGTGCCCGGCGACACAGTTCACTCGGTGCCTGATGCACAGTTCACCCGGTGCCCGGCGCCACAGTTCACCCGGTGCCTGATGCACAGTTCACTCGGTGCCCTGCGCCACACTTCACTCGGCGCCCTGCGCCACACTTCACTCGGCGCCCTGCGCCACACTTCACTCGGCGCCCTGCGCCACACTTCACTCGGCGCCCTGCGCCACACTTCACTCGGCGCCCTGCGCCACACTTCACTCGGCGCCCTGCGCCACACTTCACTCGGCGCCCTGCGCCACACTTCACTCGGCGCCCTGCGCCACACTTCACTCGGTGCCTGATGCACAGTTCACTCGGCGCCCTGCGCCACAGTTCACTCGGTGCCCTGCGCCACAGTTCACTCGGTGCCTGATCCACAGTTCACTCGGTGCCCTGCGCCAAAGTTCACTTGGTGCCCTGCGCCATAGTTCACTCGGTGCCCTGCGCCACAGTTAACCAGGTGCCCTGCGCCACAGTTCACCCGGTGCCTCATGCACAGTTCACCCGGTGCCCTGCGCCACAGTTCCCTCGGTGCCCTTCGCCACAGTTCCCTCGGTGCCCTGCGCCACAGTTCACTCGGTGCCCTGCGCCACAGTTCACTCGGTGCACTGCGCCACACTTCACTCGGTGCCTGATGCACAGTTCACTTGGTGCCCTGCGACACAGTTAACCCGGTGCCCTGCGCCACAGTTTACTCGGTGCCCTGCGCCACTGTTCACTCGGTGCCCTGCGCCACAGTTAACCCGGTGCCCTGCGCCACAGTTCACCCGGTGCCCTGATGCACAGTTCACTCGGTGCCCTGCGCCACAGTTCACTCGGTGCCCTGCGCCACAGTTCACTCGGTGCCCTGCGCCACAGTTCACTCGGTGCCCTGCGCCACAGTTCACTCGGTGCCCTGCGCCACACTTCACTCGGTGCCCTGCGCCACACTTCACTCGGTGCCCTGCGCCACACTTCACTCGGTGCCCTGCGCCACATTTCACTCGGTGCCCTGCGGCACACTTCACTCGGTGCCCTGCGCCACACTTCACTCGGTGCCATGCGCCACACTTCACTCGGTGCCATGCGCCACACTTCACTCGGTGCCCTGCGCCACACTTCACTCGGTGCCATGCGCCACACTTCACTCGGTGCCCTGAGCCACACTTCACTCGGTGCCCTGCGCCACACTTCACTCGGTGCCCTGCGCCACACTTCACTCGGCGCCCTGCGCCACACTTCACTCGGCGCCCTGCGCCACACTTCACTCGGCGCCCTGCGCCACACTTCACTCGGTGCCTGATGCACAGTTCACTCGGCGCCCTGCGCCACAGTTCACTCGGTGCCCTGCTCCACAGTTCACTCGGTGCCTGATCCACAGTTCACTCGGTGCCCTGCGCCAAAGTTCACTTGGTGCCCTGCGCCACAGTTCACTCGGTGCCCTGCGCCACAGTTCACTCGGTGCCTGATGCACAGTTCACTCGGCGCCCTGCGCCACAGTTCACTCGGTGCCCTGCGCCACAGTTCACTCGGTGCCTGATCCACAGTTCACTCGGTGCCCTGCGCCACAGTTCACTCGGTGCCCTGCGCCACAGTTCACTCGGTGGCCTGCGCCACAGTTCACTCGGTGGCCTGCGCCACAGTTCACTCGGTGCCTGATGCACAGTTCACTCGGTGCCCTGCGACACAGTTAACCCGGTGCCCTGCGCCACAGTTTACTCGGTGCCCTGCGCCACTGTTCACTCGGTGCCCTGCGCCACAGTTAACCCGGTGCCCTGCGCCACAGTTCACCCGGTGCCCTGATGCACAGTTCACTCGGTGCCCTGCGCCACAGTTCACTCGGTGCCCTGCGCCACAGTTCACTCGGTGCCCTGCGCCACAGTTCACTCGGTGCCCTGCGCCACAGTTCACTCGGTGCCCTGCGCCACACTTCACTCGGTGCCCTGCGCCACACTTCACTCGGTGCCCTGCGCCACACTTCACTCGGTGCCCTGCGCCACATTTCACTCGGTGCCCTGCGGCACACTTCACTCGGTGCCCTGCGCCACACTTCACTCGGTGCCATGCGCCACACTTCACTCGGTGCCATGCGCCACACTTCACTCGGTGCCCTGCGCCACACTTCACTCGGTGCCATGCGCCACACTTCACTCGGTGCCCTGAGCCACACTTCAATCGGTGCCCTGCGCCACACTTCACTCGGTGCCCTGCGCCACACTTCACTCGGCGCCCTGCGCCACACTTCACTCGGCGCCCTGCGCCACACTTCACTCGGCGCCCTGCGCCACACTTCACTCGGTGCCTGATGCACAGTTCACTCGGCGCCCTGCGCCACAGTTCACTCGGTGCCCTGCTCCACAGTTCACTCGGTGCCTGATCCACAGTTCACTCGGTGCCCTGCGCCAAAGTTCACTTGGTGCCCTGCGCCACAGTTCACTCGGTGCCCTGCGCCACAGTTCACTCGGTGCCTGATGCACAGTTCACTCGGCGCCCAGCGCCACAGTTCACTCGGTGCCCTGCGCCACAGTTCACTCGGTGCCTGATCCACAGTTCACTCGGTGCCCTGCGCCACAGTTCACTCGGTGCCCTGCGCCACAGTTCACTCGGTGGCCTGCGCCACAGTTCACTCGGTGCCTGATGCACAGTTCACTCGGTGCCCTGCGACACAGTTAACCCGGTGCCCTGCGCCACAGTTTACTCGGTGCCCTGCGCCACAGTTCACTCGGTGCCCTGCGCCACAGTTAACCCGGTGCCCTGCGCCACAGTTCACCCGGTGCCCTGATGCACAGTTCACTCGGTGCCCTGCGCCACAGTTCACTCGGTGCCCTGCGCCACAGTTCACTCGGTGCCCTGCGCCACAGTTCACTCGGTGCCCTGCGCCACAGTTCACTCGGTGCCCTGCGCCACAGTTCACTCGGTGCCCTGCGCCACAGTTCACTCGGTGCCCTGCGCCACAGTTCACTTTGTGCCCTGCGCCACAGTTCACTCGGTGCCCTGCGCCACAGTTCACTCGGTGCCCTCCGCCACAGTTCACTCGGTGCCCTGCGCCACAGTTGACCCGGTGCCCTGATGCACAGTTCACTCGGTGCCCTGCGCCACAGTTCACCCGGTGCCCTGCGCCACAGTTAACCAGGTGCCCTGCGCCACAGTTAACCCGGTGCCCTGCGCCACAGTTCACTCGGTGCCCTGCGCCACTGTTCACTCGGGGCCCTGCGCCACAGTTAACACGGTGCCCTGCGCCACAGTTCACACGGTGCCCTGCGCCACAGTTAACCAGGTGCCCTGCGCCACAGTTCACCCGGTGCCTCATGCACAGTTCACCCGGTGCCCTGCGCCACAGTTCCCTCGGTGCCCTGCGCCACAGTTCCCTCGGTGCCCTGCGCCACAGTTCACTCGGTGCCCTGCGCCACAGTACACTCGGTGCCCTGCGCCACAGTTCACTCGGTGCCTGATGCACAGTTCACTTGGTGCCCGGCGCCACAGTTCACTCGGTGCCCGGCGACAAAGTTCACTCGGTGCCTGATGCACAGTTCTCCCGGTGCGGGGCGCCACAGTTCACCCGGTGCCTGATGCACAGTTCAGTCGGTGCCCTGCGCCACACTTCACTCGGTGCCCTGCGCCACACTTCACTCGGTGCCCTGCGCCACACTTCACTCGGTGCCCTGCGCCACACTTCACTCGGTGCCCTGAGCCACACTTCACTCGGTGCCCTGCGCCACACTTCACTCGGTGCCATGCGCCACAGTTCACTCGGTGCCATGCACCACAGTTCACTCGGTGCCCTGCGCCACAGTTCACTCGGTGCCCTGTGCCACAGTTCACTCGGTGCCTGATGCACAGTTCACTCGGTGCCCTGCGCCACATTTCACCCGGTGCCCTGCGCCACAGTTAACTCGGTGCCTGATGCACAGTTCACTCGGTGCCCTGCGCCACAGTTCACTCGGTGCCCTGCGCCACAGTTCACTCGGTGCCCTGCGCCACAGTTCACTCGGTGCCCTGCGCCACAGTTAACCCGGTGCCTTGCGCCACAGTTCACCCGCTGCCCATATGCACAGTTCACTCGGTGCCCTGCGCCACAGTTCACCCGGTGCCCTGCGCCACAGTTCACTCGGTGCCTGATGCACAGTTCACTCGTTGCCCTGCGCCACAGTTCACTCGGTGCCCTGCGCCACAGTTCACTCGGTGCCCTGCGTCACAGTTCACTCGGTGCCCTGTGCCACAGTTCACTCGGTGCCCTATGCCACAGTTAACGCGGTGCCCTGCGCCACAGTTCACCCGGTGCCCTGCGCCACAGTTCACTCGGTGCCCTGCGCCACAGTTCACTCGGTGCCCTGCGCCACAGTTCACTCGGTGCCCTGCGCCACACTTCACTCGGCGCCCTGCGCCACACTTCACTCGGCGCCCTGCGCCACACTTCACTCGGCGCCCTGCGCCACACTTCACTCGGTGCCTGATGCACAGTTCACTCGGCGCCCTGCGCCACAGTTCACTCGGTGCCCTGCTCCACAGTTCACTCGGTGCCTGATCCACAGTTCACTCGGTGCCCTGCGCCAAAGTTCACTTGGTGCCCTGCGCCACAGTTCACTCGGTGCCCTGCGCCACAGTTCACTCGGTGCCTGATGCACAGTTCACTCGGCGCCCTGCGCCACAGTTCACTCGGTGCCCTGCGCCACAGTTCACTCGGTGCCTGATCCACAGTTCACTCGGTGCCCTGCGCCACAGTTCACTCGGTGCCCTGCGCCACAGTTCACTCGGTGGCCTGCGCCACAGTTCACTCGGTGCCTGATGCACAGTTCACTCGGTGCCCTGCGACACAGTTAACCCGGTGCCCTGCGCCACAGTTTACTCGGTGCCCTGCGCCACTGTTCACTCGGTGCCCTGCGCCACAGTTAACCCGGTGCCCTGCGCCACAGTTCACCCGGTGCCCTGATGCACAGTTCACTCGGTGCCGTGCGCCACAGTTCACTCGGTGCCCTGCGCCACAGTTCACTCGGTGCCCTGCGCCACAGTTCACTCGGTGCCCTGCGCCACAGTTCACTCGGTGCCCTGCGCCACAGTTCACTCGGTGCCCTGCGCCACAGTTCACTCGGTGCCCTGCGCCACAGTTCACTCGGTGCCCTGCGCCACAGTTCACTCGGTGCCCTCCGCCACAGTTCACTCGGTGCCCTGCGCCACAGTTGACCCGGTGCCCTGATGCACAGTTCACTCGGTGCCCTGCGCCACAGTTCACCCGGTGCCCTGCGCCACAGTTAACCAGGTGCCCTGCGCCACAGTTAACCCGGTGCCCTGCGCCACAGTTCACTCGGTGCCCTGCGCCACTGTTCACTCGGGGCCCTGCGCCACAGTTAACACGGTGCCCTGCGCCACAGTTCACACGGTGCCCTGCGCCACAGTTAACCAGGTGCCCTGCGCCACAGTTCACCCGGTGCCTCATGCACAGTTCACCCGGTGCCCTGCGCCACAGTTCCCTCGGTGCCCTGCGCCACAGTTCCCTCGGTGCCCTGCGCCACAGTTCACTCGGTTCCCTGCGCCACAGTACACTCGGTGCCCTGCGCCACAGTTCACTCGGTGCCTGATGCACAGTTCACTTGGTGCCCGGCGCCACAGTTCACTCGGTGCCCGGCGACAAAGTTCACTCGGTGCCTGATGCACAGTTCTCCCGGTGCGGGGCGCCACAGTTCACCCGGTGCCTGATGCACAGTTCAGTCGGTGCCCTGCGCCACACTTCACTCGGTGCCCTGCGCCACACTTCACTCGGTGCCCTGCGCCACACTTCACTCGGTGCCCTGCGCCACACTTCACTCGGTGCCCTGAGCCACACTTCACTCGGTGCCCTGCGCCACACTTCACTCGGTGCCATGCGCCACAGTTCACTCGGTGCCATGCACCACAGTTCACTCGGTGCCCTGCGCCACAGTTCACTCGGTGCCCTGTGCCACAGTTCACTCGGTGCCTGATGCACAGTTCACTCGGTGCCCTGCGCCACATTTCACCCGGTGCCCTGCGCCACAGTTAACTCGGTGCCTGATGCACAGTTCACTCGGTGCCCTGCGCCACAGTTCACTCGGTGCCCTGCGCCACAGTTCACTCGGTGCCCTGCGCCACAGTTCACTCGGTGCCCTGCGCCACAGTTAACCCGGTGCCTTGCGCCACAGTTCACCCGCTGCCCATATGCACAGTTCACTCGGTGCCCTGCGCCACAGTTCACCCGGTGCCCTGCGCCACAGTTCACTCGGTGCCTGATGCACAGTTCACTCGTTGCCCTGCGCCACAGTTCACTCGGTGCCCTGCGCCACAGTTCACTCGGTGCCCTGCGTCACAGTTCACTCGGTGCCCTGTGCCACAGTTCACTCGGTGCCCTATGCCACAGTTAACGCGGTGCCCTGCGCCACAGTTCACCCGGTGCCCTGCGCCACAGTTCACTCGGTGCCCTGCGCCACAGTTCACTCGGTGCCCTGCGCCACAGTTCACTCGCTGCCCTGCGCCACAGTTCACTCGGTGACTGATGCACAGTTCACTCGGTGCCCTGCGCCACAGTTCACTCGGTGCCCTGCGCCACAGTTCACTCGGTGCCCTGCGCCACAGTTCACTCGGTGCCCTCCGCCACAGTTCACTCGGTGCCCTGGGCCACAGTTAACCAGGTGCCCTGCGCCACAGTTAACCCGGTGCCCTGCGCCACAGTTCACCCGGTGCCCTGCGCCACAGTTCACCCGGTGCCCTGCGCCACAGTTCACTCGGTGCCCTGCGCCACAGTTAACCCGGTGCCCTGCGCCAGAGTTCACTCGGGGCCCTGCGCCACAGTTAACCCGGTGCCCTGCGCCACAGTTCACTCGGTGCCCTGCGCCACAGGTAACCCGGTGCCCTGCGCCACAATTAACCAGGTGCACTGCGCCACAGTTCACCCGGTGCCTGATGCACAGTTCACCCGGTGCCCTGCCCCACAGTTCCCTCGGTGCCCTGCGCCACAGTTCCCTCGGTGCCCTGCGCCACAGTTCACTCGGTGCCCTGCGCCACACTTCACTCGGTGCCCTGCGCCACACTTCACTCGGTGCCTGATGCACAGTTCACTCGGTGCCCTGCGCCACAGTTCACCCGGTGCCCGGCGCCACAGTTCACACGGTGCCTGATGCACAGTTCACTCGGTGCCCTGCGCCACACTTCACTCGGTGCCCTGCGCCACACTTCACTCGGTGCCCTGCGCCACACCTCACTCGGTGCCCTGCGCCACACTTCACTCGGTGCCCTGCGCCACACTTCACTCGGTGCCCTGCGCCACACTTCACTCGTGCCCTGCGCCACACTTCACTCGGTGCCCTGCGCCACACTTCACTCGGTGCCCTGCGCCACACTTCACTCGGTGCCATGCGCCACACTTCACTCGGTGCCATGCGCCACACTTCACTCGGTGCCCTGCGCCACACTTCACTCGGTGCCCTGCGCCACACTTCACTCGGTGCCTGATGCACAGTTCACTCGGTGCCCTGCGCCACAGTTAACCCAGTGCCCAGCGCCACAGTTCACCCGGTTCCCTGCGCCACTGTTTACTCGGTGCCTGATGCACAGTTCACTCGGTGCTCTGCGCCACACTTCACTCGATGCCCTGCGCCACACTTCACTCGGTGCCCTGCGCCACACTTCACTCGGTGCCTGATGCACAGTTCACTCGGTGCCCTGGGCCACAGTTCACTCGGTGCCCTGCGCCACACTTCACCCGGTGCCCTGCGCCACAGTTCACCCGGTGCCTGATGCACAGTTCACTCGGTGCGCTGAGCCACACTTCACTCGGTGCCCTGCGCCACACTTCACTCGGTGCCCTGCGCCACAGTTGACTCGGTGCCTGATGCACAGTTCACCCGGTGCCCTGCGCCACAGTTCACTCGGTGCCCTGCGCCACAGTTCACTCGGTGCGCTGCGCCACACTTCACTCGGTGCCTGATGCACAGTTCACTCGGTGCCCTGGGCCACAGTTCACTCGGTGCCCTGCGCCACACTTCACCCGGTGCCCTGCGCCACAGTTCACCCGGTGCCTGATGCACAGTTCACTCGGTGCGCTGAGCCACACTTCACTCGGTGCCCTGCGCCACACTTCACTCGGTGCCCTGCGCCACAGTTGACTCGGTGCCTGATGCACAGTTCACTCGGTGCCCTGCGCCACAGTTAACCCGGTGCCTTGCGCCACAGTTCACCCGCTGCCCATATGCACAGTTCACTCGGTGCCCTGCGCCACAGTTCACCCGGTGCCCTGCGCCACAGTTCACTCGGTGCCTGATGCACAGTTCACTCGTTGCCCTGCGCCACAGTTCACTCGGTGCCCTGCGCCACAGTTCACTCGGTGCCCTGCGTCACAGTTCACTCGGTGCCCTGTGCCACAGTTCACTCGGTGCCCTATGCCACAGTTAACGCGGTGCCCTGCGCCACAGTTCACCCGGTGCCCTGCGCCACAGTTCACTCGGTGCCCTGCGCCACAGTTCACTCGGTGCCCTGCGCCACAGTTCACTCGGTGCCCTGCGCCACACTTCACTCGGCGCCCTGCGCCACACTTCACTCGGCGCCCTGCGCCACACTTCACTCGGCGCCCTGCGCCACACTTCACTCGGTGCCTGATGCACAGTTCACTCGGCGCCCTGCGCCACAGTTCACTCGGTGCCCTGCTCCACAGTTCACTCGGTGCCTGATCCACAGTTCACTCGGTGCCCTGCGCCAAAGTTCACTTGGTGCCCTGCGCCACAGTTCACTCGGTGCCCTGCGCCACAGTTCACTCGGTGCCTGATGCACAGTTCACTCGGCGCCCTGCGCCACAGTTCACTCGGTGCCCTGCGCCACAGTTCACTCGGTGCCTGATCCACAGTTCACTCGGTGCCCTGCGCCACAGTTCACTCGGTGCCCTGCGCCACAGTTCACTCGGTGGCCTGCGCCACAGTTCACTCGGTGCCTGATGCACAGTTCACTCGGTGCCCTGCGACACAGTTAACCCGGTGCCCTGCGCCACAGTTTACTCGGTGCCCTGCGCCACTGTTCACTCGGTGCCCTGCGCCACAGTTAACCCGGTGCCCTGCGCCACAGTTCACCCGGTGCCCTGATGCACAGTTCACTCGGTGCCCTGCGCCACAGTTCACTCGGTGCCCTGCGCCACAGTTCACTCGGTGCCCTGCGCCACAGTTCACTCGGTGCCCTGCGCCACAGTTCACTCGGTGCCCTGCGCCACAGTTCACTCGGTGCCCTGCGCCACAGTTCACTCGGTGCCCTGCGCCACAGTTCACTCGGTGCCCTGCGCCACAGTTCACTCGGTGCCCTCCGCCACAGTTCACTCGGTGCCCTGCGCCACAGTTGACCCGGTGCCCTGATGCACAGTTCACTCGGTGCCCTGCGCCACAGTTCACCCGGTGCCCTGCGCCACAGTTAACAGGTGCACTGCGCCACAGTTAACCCGGTGCCCTGCGCCACAGTTCACTCGGTGCCCTGCGCCACAGTTCACTCGGGGCCCTGCGCCACAGTTAACACGGTGCCCTGCGCCACAGTTCACACGGTGCCCTGCGCCACAGTTAACCAGGTGCCCTGCGCCACAGTTCACCCGGTGCCTCATGCACAGTTCACCCGGTGCCCTGCGCCACAGTTCCCTCGGTGCCCTGCGCCACAGTTCCCTCGGTGCCCTGCGCCACAGTTCACTCGGTGCCCTGCGCCACAGTACACTCGGTGCCCTGCGCCACAGTTCACTCGGTGCCTGATGCACAGTTCACTTGGTGCCCGGCGCCACAGTTCACTCGGTGCCCGGCGACAAAGTTCACTCGGTGCCTGATGCACAGTTCTCCCGGTGCGGGGCGCCACAGTTCACCCGGTGCCTGATGCACAGTTCAGTCGGTGCCCTGCGCCACACTTCACTCGGTGCCCTGCGCCACACTTCACTCGGTGCCCTGCGCCACACTTCACTCGGTGCCCTGCGCCACACTTCACTCGGTGCCCTGAGCCACACTTCACTCGGTGCCCTGCGCCACACTTCACTCGGTGCCATGCGCCACAGTTCACTCGGTGCCATGCACCACAGTTCACTCGGTGCCCTGCGCCACAGTTCACTCGGTGCCCTGTGCCACAGTTCACTCGGTGCCTGATGCACAGTTCACTCGGTGCCCTGCGCCACATTTCACCCGGTGCCCTGCGCCACAGTTAACTCGGTGCCTGATGCACAGTTCACTCGGTGCCCTGCGCCACAGTTCACTCGGTGCCCTGCGCCACAGTTCACTCGGTGCCCTGCGCCACAGTTCACTCGGTGCCCTGCGCCACAGTTAACCCGGTGCCTTGCGCCACAGTTCACCCGCTGCCCATATGCACAGTTCACTCGGTGCCCTGCGCCACAGTTCACCCGGTGCCCTGCGCCACAGTTCACTCGGTGCCTGATGCACAGTTCACTCGTTGCCCTGCGCCACAGTTCACTCGGTGCCCTGCGCCACAGTTCACTCGGTGCCCTGCGTCACAGTTCACTCGGTGCCCTGTGCCACAGTTCACTCGGTGCCCTATGCCACAGTTAACGCGGTGCCCTGCGCCACAGTTCACCCGGTGCCCTGCGCCACAGTTCACTCGGTGCCCTGCGCCACAGTTCACTCGGTGCCCTGCGCCACAGTTCACTCGCTGCCCTGCGCCACAGTTCACTCGGTGACTGATGCACAGTTCACTCGGTGCTCTGCGCCACAGTTCACTCGGTGCCCTGCGCCACAGTTCACTCGGTGCCCTGCGCCACAGTTCACTCGGTGCCCTCCGCCACAGTTCACTCGGTGCCCTGGGCCACAGTTAACCAGGTGCCCTGCGCCACAGTTAACCCGGTGCCCTGCGCCACAGTTCACCCGGTGCCCTGCGCCACAGTTCACCCGGTGCCCTGCGCCACAGTTCACTCGGTGCCCTGCGCCACAGTTAACCCGGTGCCCTGCGCCAGAGTTCACTCGGGGCCCTGCGCCACAGTTAACCCGGTGCCCTGCGCCACAGTTCACTCGGTGCCCTGCGCCACAGGTAACCCGGTGCCCTGCGCCACAATTAACCAGGTGCACTGCGCCACAGTTCACCCGGTGCCTGATGCACAGTTCACCCGGTGCCCTGCCCCACAGTTCCCTCGGTGCCCTGCGCCACAGTTCCCTCGGTGCCCTGCGCCACAGTTCACTCGGTGCCCTGCGCCACAGTTCACTCGGTGCCCTGCGCCACAGTTCACTCGGTGCCTGATGCACAGTTCACTCGGTGCCCTGCGCCACAGTTCACCCGGTGCCCGGCGCCACAGTTCACACGGTGCCTGATGCACAGTTCACTCGGTGCCCTGCGCCACACTTCACTCGGTGCCCTGCGCCACACTTCACTCGGTGCCCTGCGCCACACCTCACTCGGTGCCCTGCGCCACACTTCACTCGGTGCCCTGCGCCACACTTCACTCGGTGCCCTGCGCCACACTTCACTCGTGCCCTGCGCCACACTTCACTCGGTGCCCTGCGCCACACTTCACTCGGTGCCCTGCGCCACACTTCACTCGGTGCCATGCGCCACACTTCACTCGGTGCCATGCGCCACACTTCACTCGGTGCCCTGCGCCACACTTCACTCGGTGCCCTGCGCCACACTTCACTCGGTGCCTGATGCACAGTTCACTCGGTGCCCTGCGCCACAGTTAACCCAGTGCCCAGCGCCACAGTTCACCCGGTTCCCTGCGCCACAGTTTACTCGGTGCCTGATGCACAGTTCACTCGGTGCTCTGCGCCACACTTCACTCGATGCCCTGCGCCACACTTCACTCGGTGCCCTGCGCCACACTTCACTCGGTGCCTGATGCACAGTTCACTCGGTGCCCTGGGCCACAGTTCACTCGGTGCCCTGCGCCACACTTCACCCGGTGCCCTGCGCCACAGTTCACCCGGTGCCTGATGCACAGTTCACTCGGTGCGCTGAGCCACACTTCACTCGGTGCCCTGCGCCACACTTCACTCGGTGCCCTGCGCCACAGTTGACTCGGTGCCTGATGCACAGTTCACCCGGTGCCCTGCGCCACAGTTCACTCGGTGCCCTGCGCCACAGTTCACTCGGTGCGCTGCGCCACACTTCACTCGGTGCCCTGCGCCACACTTCACTCGGTGCCCTGCGCCACACTTCACTCGGTGCCCTGTGCCACACTTCACTCGGTGCCCTGCGCCACACTTCACTCGGTGCCCTGCGCCAGACTTGACTCGGTGCGCTGCGCCACAGTTCACTCGGTGCCCTGCGCCACACTTCACTCGGTGCCTGATGCACAGTTCACTCGTTGCCCTGGGCCATAGTTCACTCGGTGCCCTGCGCCACAGTTAACCCGGTGCCCTGCGCCACAGTTCACTCGGTGCCTGATGCACAGTTCACCCGGTGCCCTGAGCCACAGTTCCCTCGGTGCCCTGCGCCACAGTTCACTCGGTGCCCTGCGCCACAGTTCACTCGGTGCGCTGCGCCACACTTCACTCGGTGCCCTGCGCCACACTACACTCGGTGCCCTGCACCACACTTCACTCGGTGCCCTGCGCCACACTTCACCCGGTGCCCTGCGCCACAGTTCACTCGGTGCCTGATGCACAGTTCACTCGGTGCCCTGCGCCACAGTTCACTCGGTGCCCTGCGCCACAGTTCACTCGGTGCTCTGCGTCACAGTTCACTCGTTGCCCTGTGCCACAGTTCACTCGGTGACCTGCGCCACAGTTAACCCGGTGCCCTGCGCCACAGTTCACCCGGTGCCCTGCGCCACAGTTCACTCGGTGCCCTGCGCCACAGTTCACTCGGTGCCCTGCGCCACAGTTCACTCGCTGCCCTGCGCCACAGTTCACTCGGTGACTGATGCACAGTTCACTCGGTGCCCTGCGCCACAGTTCACTCGGTGCCCTGCGCCACAGTTCACTCGGTGCCCTGCGCCACAGTTCACTCGGTGCCTGATGCACAGTTCACTTGGTGCCCTGCGCCACAGTTCACTCGGTGCCCGGCGACACAGTTCACTCGGTGCCTGATGCACAGTTCACCCGGTGCCCGGCGCCACAGTTCACCCGGTGCCTGATGCACAGTTCACTCGGTGCCCTGCGCGACACTTCACTCGGTGCCCTGCGCCACACTTCACTCGGTGCCCTGCGCCACACTTCACACGGTGCCCTGCGCCACAGTTCACTCGGTGCCTGATCCACAGTTCACTCGGTGCCCTGCGCCAAAGTTCACTTGTTGCCCTGCGCCACAGTTCACTCGGTGCCCTGCGCCACAGTTCACTCGGTGCCTGATGCACAGTTCACTCGGCGCACTGCGCCACAGTTCACTCGGTGCCCTGCGCCACAGTTCACTCGGTGCCTGATCCACAGTTCACTCGGTGCCCTGCGCCACAGTTCACTCGGTGCCCTGCGCCACAGTTCACTCGGTGCCCTGCGCCACAGTTCACTCGGTGCCTGATGCACAGTTCACTCGGCGCCCTGCGCCACACTTCACTCGGTGCCATGCGCCACAGTTCAGTCGGTGCCTGATCCACAGTTCACTCGGTGCCCTGCGCCACAGTTCACTCGGCGCCCTGCGCCACAGTTCACTCGGTGCCCTGAGCCACACTTCACTCGGTGCCCTGCGCCACACTTCACTCGGTGCCCTGCGCCACACTTCACTCGGTGCCTGATGCACAGTTCACTCAGGGCCCTGCGCCACAGTTCACTCGGTGCCCTGCGCCACAGTTCAATCAGTGCCTGATGCACAGTTCACTCGGTGCCCTGCGCCACAGTTAACCCGGTGCCCTGCGCCACAGTTCACCCGGTTCCCTGCGCCACAGTTCACTCGGTGCCTGATGCACAGCTCACTCGGTGCCCTGCGCCACACTTCACTCGGTGCCCTGCGCCACACTTCACTCGGTGCCCTGCGCCACACTTCACTCGGTGCCCTGCGCCACAGTTCACTCGATGCCCTGCGCCACAGTTCACTCGGTGCCTGATGCACAGTTCACTCGGTGCCCTGCGCCACAGTTCACCCGGTGCCCTGCGCCACAGTTCACTCGGTGCCTGATGCACAGTTCACTCGGTGCCCTGCGCCACAGTTCACTCGGTGCCCTGCGCCACAGTTCACTCGGTGCCCTGCGCCACAGTTCACTCGGTGCCCTGCGCCACAGTTAACCCGGTGCCCTGCGCCACAGTTGACCCGCTGCCCATATGCACAGTTCACTCGGTGCCCTGCGCCACACTTCACTCGGTGCCTGATGCACAGTTCACTCGGCGCCCTGCGCCACAGTTCACTCGGTGCCCTGCGCCACAGTTCACTCGGTGCCCTGCGCCACAGTTCACTCGGTGCCTGATGCACAGTTCACTCGGTGCCCTGCGCCACAGTTCACTCGGTGCCCTGCGCCACAGTTCACCCGGTGCCTGCGCCACAGTTCACCCGGTGCCCTGCGCCACAGTTCACTCGGTGCCTGATGCACAGTTCACTCGGTGCCCTGCGCCACAGTTCACTCGGTGCCCTGCGCCACAGTTCACTCGGTGCTCTGCGTCACAGTTCACTCGGTGCCCTGTGCCACAGTTCACTCGGTGCCCTGCGCCACAGTTAACCCGGTGCCCTGCGCCACAGTTCACCCGGTGCCCTGCGCCACAGTTCACTCGGTGCCCTGCGACACAGTTCACTCGGTGCCCTGCGCCACAGTTCACTCGCTGCCCTGCGCCACAGTTCACTCGGTGACTGATGCACAGTTCACTCGGTGCCTTGCGCCACAGTTCACTCGGTGCCCTGCGCCACAGTTCACTCGGTGCCCTGCGCCACAGTTCACTCGGTGCCTGATGCACAGTTCACTTGGTGCCCTGCGCCACAGTTCACTCGGTGCCCGGCGCCACAGTTCACCCGGTGCCTGATGCACAGTTCACTCGGTGCCCTGCGCACAGTTCACTCGGTGCCCTGCGCCACAGTTCACTCGGTGCCTGATGCACAGTTCACTCGGCGCCCTGCGCCACACTTCACTCGGTGCCATGCGCCACAGTTCAGTCGGTGCCTGATCCACAGTTCACTCGGTGCCCTGCGCCACAGTTCACTCGGTGCCCTGCGCCACAGTTCACTCGGTGCCCTGAGCCACACTTCACTCGGTGCCCTGCGCCACACTTCACTCGGTGCCCTGCGCCACACTTCACTCGGTGCCTGATGCACAGTTCACTCAGGGCCCTGCGCCACAGTTCACTCGGTGCCCTGCGCCACAGTTCACTCAGTGCCTGATGCACAGTTCACTCGGTGCCCTGCGCCACAGTTAACCCGGTGCCCTGCGCCACAGTTCACCCGGTTCCCTGCGCCACAGTTCACTCGGTGCCTGATGCACAGCTCACTCGGTGCCCTGCGCCACACTTCACTCGGTGCCTTGCGCCACACTTCACTCGGTGCCCTGCGCCACACTTCACTCGGTGCCCTGCGCCACAGTTCACTCGGTGCCCTGCGCCACAGTTCACTCGGTGCCTGATGCACAGTTCACTCGGTGCCCTGCGCCACAGTTCACCCGGTGCCCTGCGCCACAGTTCACTCGGTGCCTGATGCACAGTTCACTCGGTGCCCTGCGCCACAGTTCACTCGGTGCCCTGCGCCACAGTTCACTCGGTGCCCTGCGCCACAGTTCACTCGGTGCCCTGCGCCACAGTTAACCCGGTGCCCTGCGCCACAGTTGACCCGCTGCCCATATGCACAGTTCACTCGGTGCCCTGCGCCACACTTCACTCGGTGCCTGATGCACAGTTCACCTGGCGCCCTGCGCCACAGTTCACTCGGTGCCCTGCGCCACAGTTCACTCGGTGCCCTGCGCCACAGTTCACTCGGTGCCTGATGCACAGTTCACTCGGTGCCCTGCGCCACAGTTCACTCGGTGCCCTGCGCCACAGTTCACTCGGTGCCCTGCGCCACAGTTCACCCGGTGCCTGCGCCACAGTTCACCCGGTGCCCTGCGCCACAGTTCACTCGGTGCCTGATGCACAGTTCACTCGGTGCCCTGCGCCACAGTTCACTCGGTGCCCTGCGCCACAGTTCACTCGGTGCTCTGCGTCACAGTTCACTCGGTGCCCTGTGCCACAGTTCACTCGGTGCCCTGCGCCACAGTTAACCCGGTGCCCTGCGCCACAGTTCACCCGGTGCCCTGCGCCACAGTTCACTCGGTGCCCTGCGACACAGTTCACTCGGTGCCCTGCGCCACAGTTCACTCGCTGCCCTGCGCCACAGTTCACTCGGTGACTGATGCACAGTTCACTCGGTGCCTTGCGCCACAGTTCACTCGGTGCCCTGCGCCACAGTTCACTCGGTGCCCTGCGCCACAGTTCACTCGGTGCCTGATGCACAGTTCACTTGGTGCCCTGCGCCACAGTTCACTCGGTGCCCGGCGACACAGTTCACTCGGTGCCTGATGCACAGTTCACCCGGTGCCCGGCGCCACAGTTCACCCGGTGCCTGATGCACAGTTCACTCGGTGCCCTGCGCCACACTTCACTCGGTGCCCTGCGCCACACTTCACTCGGCGCCCTGCGCCACACTTCACTCGGCGCCCTGCGCCACACTTCACTCGGCGCCCTGCGCCACACTTCACTCGGCGCCCTGCGCCACACTTCACTCGGCGCCCTGCGCCACACTTCACTCGGTGCCCTGCGCCACACTTCACTCGGCGCCCTGCGCCACACTTCACTCGGCGCCCTGCGCCACACTTCACTCGGTGCCTGATGCACAGTTCACTCGGCGCCCTGCGCCACAGTTCACTCGGTGCCCTGCGCCACAGTTCACTCGGTGCCTGATCCACAGTTCACTCGGTGCCCTGCGCCAAAGTTCACTTGGTGCCCTGCGCCACAGTTCACTCGGTGCCCTGCGCCACAGTTAACCAGGTGCCCTGCGCCACAGTTCACCCGGTGCCTCATGCACAGTTCACCCGGTGCCCTGCGCCACAGTTCCCTCGGTGCCCTTCGCCACAGTTCCCTCGGTGCCCTGCGCCACAGTTCACTCGGTGCCCTGCGCCACAGTTCACTCGGTGCCCTGCGCCACACTTCACTCGGTGCCTGATGCACAGTTCACTTGGTGCCCGGCGCCACAGTTCACTCGGTGCCCGGCGACACAGTTCACTCGGTGCCTGATGCACAGTTCACCCGGTGCGGGGCGCCACAGTTCACCCGGTGCCTGATGCACAGTTCACTCGGTGCCCTGCGCCACACTTCACTCGGTGCCCTGCGCCACACTTCACTCGGTGCCCTGCGCCACACTTCACTCGGTGCCCTGCGCCACATTTCACTCGGTGCCCTGCGGCACACTTCACTCGGTGCCCTGCGCCACACTTCACTCGGTGCCATGCGCCACACTTCACTCGGTGCCATGCGCCACACTTCACTCGGTGCCCTGCGCCACACTTCACTCGGTGCCATGCGCCACACTTCACTCGGTGCCCTGAGCCACACTTCACTCGGTGCCCTGCGCCACACTTCACTCGGTGCCCTGCGCCACACTTCACTCGGCGCCCTGCGCCACACTTCACTCGGCGCCCTGCGCCACACTTCACTCGGCGCCCTGCGCCACACTTCACTCGGTGCCTGATGCACAGTTCACTCGGCGCCCTGCGCCACAGTTCACTCGGTGCCCTGCTCCACAGTTCACTCGGTGCCTGATCCACAGTTCACTCGGTGCCCTGCGCCAAAGTTCACTTGGTGCCCTGCGCCACAGTTCACTCGGTGCCCTGCGCCACAGTTCACTCGGTGCCTGATGCACAGTTCACTCGGCGCCCTGCGCCACAGTTCACTCGGTGCCCTGCGCCACAGTTCACTCGGTGCCTGATCCACAGTTCACTCGGTGCCCTGCGCCACAGTTCACTCGGTGCCCTGCGCCACAGTTCACTCGGTGGCCTGCGCCACAGTTCACTCGGTGCCTGATGCACAGTTCACTCGGTGCCCTGCGACACAGTTAACCCGGTGCCCTGCGCCACAGTTTACTCGGTGCCCTGCGCCACTGTTCACTCGGTGCCCTGCGCCACAGTTAACCCGGTGCCCTGCGCCACAGTTCACCCGGTGCCCTGATGCACAGTTCACTCGGTGCCCTGCGCCACAGTTCACTCGGTGCCCTGCGCCACAGTTCACTCGGTGCCCTGCGCCACAGTTCACTCGGTGCCCTGCGCCACAGTTCACTCGGTGCCCTGCGCCACAGTTCACTCGGTGCCCTGCGCCACAGTTCACTCGGTGCCCTGCGCCACAGTTCACTCGGTGCCCTGCGCCACAGTTCACTCGGTGCCCTGCGCCACAGTTCACTCGGTGCCCTCCGCCACAGTTCACTCGGTGCCCTGCGCCACAGTTGACCCGGTGCCCTGATGCACAGTTCACTCGGTGCCCTGCGCCACAGTTCACCCGGTGCCCTGCGCCACAGTTAACCAGGTGCCCTGCGACACAGTTAACCCGGTGCCCTGCGCCACAGTTTACTCGGTGCCCTGCGCCACTGTTCACTCGGTGCCCTGCGCCACAGTTAACCCGGTGCCCTGCGCCACAGTTCACCCGGTGCCCTGATGCACAGTTCACTCGGTGCCCTGCGCCACAGTTCACTCGGTGCCCTGCGCCACAGTTCACTCGGTGCCCTGCGCCACAGTTCACTCGGTGCCCTGCGCCACAGTTCACTCGGTGCCCTGCGCCACAGTTCACTCGGTGCCCTGCGCCACAGTTCACTCGGTGCCCTGCGCCACAGTTCACTCGGTGCCCTGCGCCACAGTTCACTCGGTGCCCTGCGCCACAGTTCACTCGGTGCCCTCCGCCACAGTTCACTCGGTGCCCTGCGCCACAGTTGACCCGGTGCCCTGATGCACAGTTCACTCGGTGCCCTGCGCCACAGTTCACCCGGTGCCCTGCGCCACAGTTAACCAGGTGCCCTGCGCCACAGTTAACCCGGTGCCCTGCGCCACAGTTCACTCGGGGCCCTGCGCCACAGTTAACACGGTGCCCTGCGCCACAGTTCACACGGTGCCCTGCGCCACAGTTAACCAGGTGCCCTGCGCCACAGTTCACCCGGTGCCTCATGCACAGTTCACCCGGTGCCCTGCGCCACAGTTCCCTCGGTGCCCTGCGCCACAGTTCCCTCGGTGCCCTGCGCCACAGTTCACTCGGTGCCCTGCGCCACAGTACACTCGGTGCCCTGCGCCACAGTTCACTCGGTGCCTGATGCACAGTTCACTTGGTGCCCGGCGCCACAGTTCACTCGGTGCCCGGCGACACAGTTCACTCGGTGCCTGATGCACAGTTCTCCCGGTGCGGGGCGCCACAGTTCACCCGGTGCCTGATGCACAGTTCAGTCGGTGCCCTGCGCCACACTTCACTCGGTGCCCTGCGCCACACTTCACTCGGTGCCCTGCGCCACACTTCACTCGGTGCCCTGCGCCACACTTCACTCGGTGCCCTGAGCCACACTTCACTCGGTGCCCTGCGCCACACTTCACTCGGTGCCATGCGCCACAGTTCACTCGGTGCCATGCGCCACAGTTCACTCGGTGCCCTGCGCCACAGTTCACTCGGTGCCCTGTGCCACAGTTCACTCGGTGCCTGATGCACAGTTCACTCGGTGCCCTGCGCCACATTTCACCCGGTGCCCTGCGCCACAGTTAACTCGGTGCCTGATGCACAGTTCACTCGGTGCCCTGCGCCACAGTTCACTCGGTGCCCTGCGCCACAGTTCACTCGGTGCCCTGCGCCACAGTTCACTCGGTGCCCTGCGCCACAGTTAACCCGGTGCCTTGCGCCACAGTTCACCCGCTGCCCATATGCACAGTTCACTCGGTGCCCTGCGCCACAGTTCACCCGGTGCCCTGCGCCACAGTTCACTCGGTGCCTGATGCACAGTTCACTCGTTGCCCTGCGCCACAGTTCACTCGGTGCCCTGCGCCACAGTTCACTCGGTGCCCTGCGTCACAGTTCACTCGGTGCCCTGTGCCACAGTTCACTCGGTGCCCTATGCCACAGTTAACGCGGTGCCCTGCGCCACAGTTCACCCGGTGCACTGCGCCACAGTTCACTCGGTGCCCTGCGCCACAGTTCACTCGGTGCCCTGCGCCACAGTTCACTCGCTGCCCTGCGCCACAGTTCACTCGGTGACTGATGCACAGTTCACTCGGTGCCCTGCGCCACAGTTCACTCGGTGCCCTGCGCCACAGTTCACTCGGTGCCCTGCGCCACAGTTCACTCGGTGCCCTCCGCCACAGTTCACTCGGTGCCCTGGGCCACAGTTAACCAGGTGCCCTGCGCCACAGTTAACCCGGTGCCCTGCGCCACAGTTCACCCGGTGCCCTGCGCCACAGTTCACCCGGTGCCCTCCGCCACAGTTCACTCGGTGCCCTGCGCCACAGTTAACCCGGTGCCCTGCGCCAGAGTTCACTCGGGGCCCTGCGCCACAGTTAACCCGGTGCCCTGCGCCACAGTTCACTCGGTGCCCTGCGCCACAGGTAACCGGGTGCCCTGCGCCACAATTAACCAGGTGCACTGCGCCACAGTTCACCCGGTGCCTGATGCACAGTTCACCCGGTGCCCTGCCCCACAGTTCCCTCGGTGCCCTGCGCCACAGTTCCCTCGGTGCCCTGCGCCACAGTTCACTCGGTGCCCTGCGCCACAGTTCACTCGGTGCCCTGCGCCACAGTTCACTCGGTGCCTGATGCACAGTTCACTCGGTGCCCTGCGCCACAGTTCACCCGGTGCCCGGCGCCACAGTTCACACGGTGCCTGATGCACAGTTCACTCGGTGCCCTGCGCCACACTTCACTCGGTGCCCAGCGCCACACTTCACTCGGTGCCCTGCGCCACACCTCACTCGGTGCCCTGCGCCACACTTCACTCGGTGCCCTGCGCCACACTTCACTCGGTGCCCTGCGCCACACTTCACTCGTGCCCTGCGCCACACTTCACTCGGTGCCCTGCGCCACACTTCACTCGGTGCCCTGCGCCACACTTCACTCGGTGCCCTGCGCCACACTTCACTCGGTGCCATGCGCCACACTTCACTCGGTGCCCTGCGCCACACTTCACTCGGTGCCCTGCGCCACACTTCACTCGGTGCCTGATGCACAGTTCACTCGGTGCCCTGCGCCACAGTTAACCCAGTGCCCAGCGCCACAGTTCACCCGGTTCCCTGCGCCACAGTTTACTCGGTGCCTGATGCACAGTTCACTCGGTGCTCTGCGCCACACTTCACTCGATGCCCTGCGCCACACTTCACTCGGTGCCCTGCGCCACACTTCACTCGGTGCCTGATGCACAGTTCACTCGGTGCCCTGGGCCACAGTTCACTCGGTGCCCTGCGCCACAGTTAACCCGGTGCCCTGCGCCACAGTTCACTCGGTGCCTGATGCACAGTTCACCCGGTGCCCTGCGCCACAGTTCCCTCGGTGCCCTGCGCCACAGTTCACTCGGTGCGCTGAGCCACACTTCACTCGGTGCGCTGCGCCACACTTCACTCGGTGCCCTGCGCCACACTTCACTCGGTGCCCTGCGCCACACTTCACTCGGTGCCCTGCGCCACAGTTCACTCGGTGCCCTGCGCCACAGTTCACTTGGTGCCCTGCGCCACAGTTAACCCGGTGCCCTACGCCACAGTTCACCCGGTGCCCTGATGCACAGTTCACTCGGTGCCCTGCGCCACAGTTCACTCGGTGCCCTGCGCCACAGTTCACTCGGTGCCTGATGCACAGTTCACTCGGTGCCCTGCGCCACAGTTCACCCGGTGCCCTTCGCCACAGTTCACTCGGTGCCCTGCGCCACAGTTCACTCGGTGCCCTGCACCACAGTTCACTCGGTGCCCTGCGCCATAGTTAACCCGGTGCCCTGCGCCACAGTTCACCCGCTGCCCATATGCACAGTTCACTCGGTGCCCTGCGCCACAGTTCACTCGGTGCCCTGCGCCACAGTTCACTCGGTGCCCTGCGCCACACTTCACCCGGTGCCCTGCACCACAGTTCACCCGGTGCCTGATGCACAGTTCACTCGGTGCGCTGAGCCACACTTCACTCGGTGCCCTGCGCCACACTTCACTCGGTGCCCTGCGCCACAGTTCACTCGGTGCCTGATGCACTGTTCACCCGGTGACCTGCGCCACAGTTCACTCGGTGCCCTGCGCCACAGTTCACTCGGTGCGCTGCGCCACACTTCACTCGGTGCCCTGCGCCACACTTCACTCGGTGCCCTGCGCCACACTTCACTCGGTGCCCTGTGCCACACTTCACTCGGTGCCCTGCGCCACACTTCACTCGGTGCCCTGCGCCAGACTTCACTCGGTGCCCTGCGCCACAGTTCACTCGGTGCCTGATGCACAGTTCACTCGGTGCCCTGGGCCACAGTTCACACGGTGCCCTGCGCCACAGTTAACCCGTTGCCCTTCGCCACAGTTCACTCGGTGCCTGATGCACAGTTCACCCGGTGCCCTGCGCCACAGTTCCCTCGGTGCCCTGCGCCACAGTTCACTCGGTGCCCTGCGCCACAGTTCACTCGATGCGCTGCGCCACACTTCACTCGGTGCCCTGCGCCACACTTCACTCGGTGCCCTGCGCCACACTTCACTCGGCGCCCTGCGCCACACTTCACTCGGCGCCCTGCGCCACACTTCACTCGGCGCCCTGCGCCACACTTCACTCGGTGCCTGATGCACTGTTCACTCGGCGCCCTGCGCCACAGTTCACTCGGTGCCCTGCGCCACAGTTCACTCGGTGCCTGATCCACAGTTCACTCGGTGCCCTGCGCCAAAGTTCACTTGGTGCCCTGCGCCACAGTTCACTCGGTGCGCTGCGCCACAGTTCACTCGGTGCCTGATGCACAGTTCACTTGGCGCCCTGCGCCACAGTTCACTCGGTGCCCTGCGCCACAGTTCACTCGGTGCCTAATCCACAGTTCACTCGGTGCCCTGCGCCACAGTTCACTCGTTGCCCTGCGCCACAGTTCACTCGGTGCCCTGCGCCACAGTTCACTCGATGCCTGATGCACAGTTCACTCGGTGCCCTGCGCCACAGTTAACCCGGTGCCCTGCGCCACAGTTCACCCGGTGCCCTGCGCCACAGTTCACTCGATGCCTGATGCACAGTTCACTCGGTGCCCTGCGCCACAGTTCACTCGGTGACCTGCGCCACAGTTAACCCGGTGCCCTGCGCCACAGTTCACCCGGTGCCCTGCGCCACAGTTCACTCGGTGCCTGATGCACAGTTCACTCGGTGCCCTGCGCCACAGTTCACTCGGTGCCCTGCGCCACACTTCACTCAGTGCCCTGCGCCACAGTTCACTCGGTGCCCTGCGCCACAGTTCACCCGGTGCCCTGCGCCACAGTTCACTCGGTGCCCTGCGCCACAGTTCACTCGGTGCCCTCCGCCACAGTTCACTCGGTGCCCTGCGCCACAGTTGACCCGGTGCAATGATGCACAGTTCACTCGGTGCCCTGCGCCACAGTTCACCCGGTGCCCTGCGCCACAGTTAACCAGGTGCCCTGCGCCACAGTTAACCCGGTGCCCTGCGCCACAGTTCACTCGGTGCCCTGCGCCACAGTTCACTCGGTGCCCTGCGCCACAGTTAACCCGGTGCCCTGCGCCACAGTTCACTCGGGGCCCTGCGCCACAGTTAACCCGGTGCCCTGCGCCACAGTTCACTCGGTGCCCTGCGCCACAGTTCACTCGGTGCCCTCCGCCACAGTTCACTCGGTGCCCTGCGCCACAGTTGACCCGGTGCCCTGATGCACAGTTCACTCGGTGCCCTGCGCCACAGTTAACCCGGTGCCCTGCGCCACAGTTCACCCGCTGCCCATATGCACAGTTCACTCGGTGCCCTGCGCCACAGTTCACTCGGTGCCCTGCGCCACAGTTCACTCGGTGCCCTGCGCCACAGTTCACTCGGTGCCCTGCGCCACAGTTCACTCGGTGCCCTCCGCCACAGTTCACTCGGTGCCCTGCGCAACAGTTGACCCGGTGCCCTGCGCCACAGTTGACCCGGTGCCCTGATGCACAGTTCACCCGGTGCCCTGCGCCACAGTTAACCAGGTGCCCTGCGCCACAGTTAACCCGGTGCCCTGCGCCACAGTTCACCCGGTGCCCTGCGCCACAGTTCACCCGGTGCCCTGCGCCACAGTTCACTCGGTGCCCTGCGCCACAGTTAACCCGGTGCCCTGCGCCAGAGTTCACTCGGGGCCCTGCGCCACAGTTAACCCGGTGCCTTGCGCCACAGTTCACTCGGTGCCCTGCGCCACAGGTAACCCGGTGCCCTCCGCCACAATTAACCAGGTGCCCTGCGCCACAGTTCACCCGGTGCCTGATGCACAGTTCACCCGGTGCCCTGCGCCACAGTTCCCTCGGTGCCCTGCGCCACAGTTCCCTCGGTGCCCTGCGCCACAGTTCACTCGGTGCCCTGCGCCACAGTTCACTCGGTGCCCTGCGCCACAGTTCACTCGGTGCCTGATGCACAGTTCACTCGGTGCCCTGCGCCACAGTTCACCCGGTGCCCGGCGCCACAGTTCACACGGTGCCTGATGCACAGTTAACTCGGTGCCCTGGGCCACACTTCACTCGGTGCCCTGCGCCACACTTCACTCAGTGCCCTGCGCCACACCTCACTCGGTGCCCTGCGCCACACTTCACTCGGTGCCCTGCGCCACACTTCACTCGGTGCCCTGCGCCACACTTCACTCGGTGCCCTGCGCCACACTTCACTCGGTGCCATGCGCCACACTTCACTCGGTGCCATGCGCCACACTTCACTCGGTTCGCTGCGCCACACTTCACTCGGTGCCATGCGCCACACTTCACTCGGTGCCCTGCGCCACACTTCACTCGGTGCCCTGCGCCACACTTCACTCGGTGCCCTGCGCCACAGTTCACTCGGTGCCCTGCGCCACAGTTCACTCGGTGCCCTGCGCCACAGTTAACCCGGTGCCCTGCGCCACAGTTCACCCGGTGCCCTGATGCACAGTTCACTCGGTGCCCTGCGCCACAGTTCACTCAGTGCCCTGCGCCACAGTTCACTCGGTGCCCTGCGCCACAGTTCACTCGGTGCCTGATGCACAGTTCACTCGGTGCCCTGCGCCACAGTTCACCCGGTGCCCTGCGCCACAGTTCACTCGGTGCCCTGCGCCACAGTTCACTCGGTGCCCTGCGCCACAGTTCACTCGGTGCCCTGCGCCACAGTTCACTCGGTGCCCTGCGCCACAGTTCACTCGGTGACCTGCACCACAGTTCACTCGGTGCCCTGCGCCACAGTTAACCCGGTGCCCTGCGCCACAGTTCACCCGCTGCCCATATGCACAGTTCACTCGGTGCCCTGCGCCACAGTTCACTCGGTGCGCTGCACCACAGGTCACTCGGTGCCCTGCGCCACACTTCACCCGGTGCCCTGCGCCACAGTTCACCCGGTGCCTGATGCACAGTTCACTCGGTGCGCTGAGCCACACTTCACTCGGTGCCCTGCGCCACACTTCACTCGGTGCCCTGCGCCACAGTTGACTCGGTGCCTGATGCACAGTTCACCCGGTGCCCTGCGCCACAGTTCACTCGGTGCCCTGCGCCACAGTTCACTCGGTGCGCTGCGCCACACTTCACTCGGTGCCCTGCGCCACACTTCACTCGGTGCCCTGCGCCACACTTCACTCGGTGCCCTGTGCCACACTTCACTCGGTGCCCTGCGCCACACTTCACTCGGTGCCCTGCGCCAGACTTGACTCGGTGCGCTGCGCCACACTTCACTCGGTGCCCTGCGCCACACTTCACTCGGTGCCTGATGCACAGTTCACTCGTTGCCCTGGGCCACAGTTCACTCGGTGCCCTGTGCCACAGTTAACCCGGTGCCCTGCGCCACAGTTCACTCGGTGCCTGATGCACAGTTCACCCGGTGCCCTGAGCCACAGTTCCCTCGGTGCCCTGCGCCACAGTTCACTCGGTGCCCTGCGCCACAGTTCACTCGGTGCGCTGCGCCACACTTCACTCGGTGCCCTGCGCCACACTACACTCGGTGCCCTGCACCACACTTCACTCGGTGCCCTGCGCCACACTTCACCCGGTGCCCTGCGCCACAGTTCACTCGTTGCCTGATGCACAGTTGACTCGGTGCCCTGCGCCACAGTTCACTCGGTGCCCTGCGCCACAGTTCACTCGGTGCTCTGCGTCACAGTTCACTCGGTGCCCTGTGCCACAGTTCACTCGGTGCCCTGCGCCACAGTTAACCCGGTGCCCTGCGCCACAGTTCACCCGGTGCCCTGCGCCACAGTTCACTCGGTGCCCTGCGCCACAGTTCACTCGGTGCCCTGCGCCACAGTTCACTCGCTGCCCTGCGCCACAGTTCACTCGGTGACTGATGCACAGTTCACTCGGTGCCCTGCGCCACAGTTCACTCGGTGCCCTGCGCCACAGTTCACTCGGTGCCCTGCGCCACAGTTCACTCGGTGCCTGATGCACAGTTCACTTGGTGCCCTGCGCCACAGTTCACTCGGTGCCCGGCGACACAGTTCACTCGGTGCCTGATGCACAGTTCACCCGGTGCCCGGCGCCACAGTTCACCCGGTGCCTGATGCACAGTTCACTCGGTGCCCTGCGCGACACTTCACTCGGTGCCCTGCGCCACACTTCACTCGGTGCCCTGCGCCACACTTCACACGGTGCCCTGCGCCACAGTTCACTCGGTGCCTGATCCACAGTTCACTCGGTGCCCTGCGCCAAAGTTCACTTGTTGCCCTGCGCCACAGTTCACTCGGTGCCCTGCGCCACAGTTCACTCGGTGCCTGATGCACAGTTCACTCGGCGCACTGCGCCACAGTTCACTCGGTGCCCTGCGCCAAAGTTCACTCGGTGCCTGATCCACAGTTCACTCGGTGCCCTGCGCCACAGTTCACTCGGTGCCCTGCGCCACAGTTCACTCGGTGCCTGATGCACAGTTCACTCGGCGCCCTGCGCCACACTTCACTCGGTGCCATGCGCCACAGTTCAGTCGGTGCCTGATCCACAGTTCACTCGGTGCCCTGCGCCACAGTTCACTCGGTGCCCTGCGCCACAGTTCACTCGGTGCCCTGAGCCACACTTCACTCGGTGCCCTGCGCCACACTTCACTCGGTGCCCTGCGCCACACTTCACTCGGTGCCTGATGCACAGTTCACTCATGGCCCTGCGCCACAGTTCACTCGGTGCCCTGCGCCACAGTTCACTCAGTGCCTGATGCACAGTTCACTCGGTGCCCTGCGCCACAGTTAACCCGGTGCCCTGCGCCACAGTTCACCCGGTTCCCTGCGCCACAGTTCACTCGGTGCCTGATGCACAGCTCACTCGGTGCCCTGCGCCACACTTCACTCGGTGCCCTGCGCCACACTTCACTCGGTGCCCTGCGCCACACTTCACTCGGTGCCCTGCGCCACAGTTCACTCGGTGCCCTGCGCCACAGTTCACTCGGTGCCTGATGCACAGTTCACTCGGTGCCCTGCGCCACAGTTCACCCGGTGCCCTGCGCCACAGTTCACTCGGTGCCTGATGCACAGTTCACTCGGTGCCCTGCGCCACAGTTCACTCGGTGCCCTGCGCCACAGTTCACTCGGTGCCCTGCGCCACAGTTCACTCGGTGCCCTGCGCCACAGTTCACCCGGTGCCCTGCGCCACAGTTCACTCGGTGCCTGATGCACAGTTCACTCGGTGCCCTGCGCCACAGTTCACTCGGTGCCCTGCGCCACAGTTCACTCGGTGCCCTGCGCCACACTTCACTCGGTGCCTGATGCACAGTTCACTCGGCGCCCTGCGCCACAGTTCACTCGGTGCCCTGCGCCACAGTTCACTCGGTGCCCTGCGCCACAGTTCACTCGGTGCCTGATGCACAGTTCACTCGGTGCCCTGCGCCACAGTTCACTCGGTGCCCTGCGCCACAGTTCACCCGGTGCCTGCGCCACAGTTCACCCGGTGCCCTGCGCCACAGTTCACTCGGTGCCTGATGCACAGTTCACTCGGTGCCCTGCGCCACAGTTCACTCGGTGCCCTGCGCCACAGTTCACTCGGTGCTCTGCGTCACAGTTCACTCGGTGCCCTGTGCCACAGTTCACTCGGTGCCCTGCGCCACAGTTAACCCGGTGCCCTGCGCCACAGTTCACCCGGTGCCCTGCGCCACAGTTCACTCGGTGCCCTGCGACACAGTTCACTCGGTGCCCTGCGCCACAGTTCACTCGCTGCCCTGCGCCACAGTTCACTCGGTGACTGATGCACAGTTCACTCGGTGCCTTGCGCCACAGTTCACTCGGTGCCCTGCGCCACAGTTCACTCGGTGCCCTGCGCCACAGTTCACTCGGTGCCTGATGCACAGTTCACTTGGTGCCCTGCGCCACAGTTCACTCGGTGCCCGGCGACACAGTTCACTCGGTGCCTGAATCACAGTTCACCCGGTGCCCGGCGCCACAGTTCACCCGGTGCCTGATGCACAGTTCACTCGGTGCCCTGCGCCACAGTTCACTCGGTGCCCTGCGCCACAGTTCACTCGGTGCCTGATGCACAGTTCACTCGGCGCCCTGCGCCACACTTCACTCGGTGCCATGCGCCACAGTTCAGTCGGTGCCTGATCCACAGTTCACTCGGTGCCCTGCGCCACACTTCACTCGGTGCCCTGCGCCACACTTCACTCGGTGCCTGATGCGCAGTTCACTCAGGGCCCTGCGCCACAGTTCACTCGGTGCCCTGCGCCACAGTTCACTCAGTGCCTGATGCACAGTTCACTCGGTGCCCTGCGCCACAGTTAACCCGGTGCCCTGCGCCACAGTTCACCCGGTTCCCTGCGCCACAGTTCACTCGGTGCCTGATGCACAGCTCACTCGGTGCCCTGCGCCACACTTCACTCGGTGCCCTGCGCCACACTTCACTCGGTGCACTGCGCCACACTTCACTCGGTGCCCTGCGCCACAGTTCACTCGGTGCCCTGCGCCACAGTTCACTCGGTGCCTGATGCACAGTTCACTCAGTGCCCTGCGCCACAGTTCACCCGGTGCCCTGCGCCACAGTTCACTCGGTGCCTGATGCACAGTTCACTCGGTGCCCTGCGCCACAGTTCACTCGGTGCCCTGCGCCACAGTTCACTCGGTGCCCTGCGCCACAGTTCACACGGTGCCCTGCGCCACAGTTAACCCGGTGTCCTGCGCCACAGTTGACCCGCTGCCCATATGCACAGTTCACTCGGTGCCCTGCGCCACACTTCACTCGGTGCCTGATGCACAGTTCACTCGGCGCCCTGCGCCACAGTTCACTCGGTGCCCTGCGCCACAGTTCACTCGGTGCCCTGCGCCACAGTTCACTCGGTGCCTGATGCACAGTTCACTCGTTGCCCTGCGCCACAGTTCACTCGGTGCCCTGCGCCACAGTTCACTCGGTGCCCTGCGCCACAGTTCACCCGGTGCCTGCGCCACAGTTCACCCGGTGCCCTGCGCCACAGTTCACTCGGTGCCTGATGCACAGTTCACTCGGTGCCCTGCGCCACAGTTCACTCGGTGCCCTGCGCCACAGTTCACTCGGTGCTCTGCGTCACAGTTCACTCGGTGCCCTGTGCCACAGTTCACTCGGTGCCCTGCGCCACAGTTAACCCGGTGCCCTGCGCCACAGTTCACCCGGTGCCCTGCGCCACAGTTCACTCGGTGCCCTGCGACACAGTTCACTCGGTGCCCTGCGCCACAGTTCACTCGCTGCCCTGCGCCACAGTTCACTCGGTGACTGATGCACAGTTCACTCGGTGCCTTGCGCCACAGTTCACTCGGTGCCCTGCGCCACAGTTCACTCGGTGCCCTGCGCCACAGTTCTTTCTGTGCCTGATGCACAGTTCACTTGGTGCCCTGCGCCACAGTTCACTCGGTGCCCGGCGACACAGTTCACTCGGTGCCTTATGCACAGTTCACCCGGTGCCCGGCGCCACAGTTCACCCGGTGCCTGATGCACAGTTCACTCGGTGCCCTGCGCCACACTTCACTCGGTGCCCTGCGCCACACTTCACTCGGCGCCCTGCGCCACACTTCACTCGGCGCCCTGCGCCACACTTCACTCGGCGCCCTGCGCCACACTTCACTCGGCGCCCTGCGCCACACTTCACTCGGCGCCCTGCGCCACACTTCACTCGGCGCCCTGCGCCACACTTCACTCGGCGCCCTGCGCCACACTTCACTCGGCGCCCTGCGCCACACTTCACTCGGCGCCCTGCGCCACACTTCACTCGGCGCCCTGCGCCACACTTCACTCGGTGCCTGATGCACAGTTCACTCGGCGCCCTGCGCCACAGTTCACTCGGTGCCCTGCGCCACAGTTCACTCGGTGCCTGATCCACAGTTCACTCGGTGCCCTGCGCCAAAGTTCACTTGGTGCCCTGCGCCACAGTTCACTCGGTGCCCTGCGCCACAGTTAACCAGGTGCCCTGCGCCACAGTTCACCCGGTGCCTCATGCACAGTTCACCCGGTGCCCTGCGCCACAGTTCCCTCGGTGCCCTTCGCCACAGTTCCCTCGGTGCCCTGCGCCACAGTTCACTCGGTGCCCTGCGCCACAGTTCACTCGGTGCCCTGCGCCACACTTCACTCGGTGCCTGATGCACAGTTCACTTGGTGCCCGGCGCCACAGTTCACTCGGTGCCCGGCGACACAGTTCACTCGGTGCCTGATGCACAGTTCACCCGGTGCGGGGCGCCACAGTTCACCCGGTGCCTGATGCACAGTTCACTCGGTGCCCTGCGCCACACTTCACTCGGTGCCCTGCGCCACACTTCACTCGGTGCCCTGCGCCACACTTCACTCGGTGCCCTGCGCCACATTTCACTCGGTGCCCTGCGGCACACTTCACTCGGTGCCCTGCGCCACACTTCACTCGGTGCCATGCGCCACACTTCACTCGGTGCCATGCGCCACACTTCACTCGGTGCCCTGCGCCACACTTCACTCGGTGCCATGCGCCACACTTCACTCGGTGCCCTGAGCCACACTTCACTCGGTGCCCTGCGCCACACTTCACTCGGTGCCCTGCACCACACTTCACTCGGCGCCCTGCGCCACACTTCACTCGGCGCCCTGCGCCACACTTCACTCGGCGCCCTGCGCCACACTTCACTCGGTGCCTGATGCACAGTTCACTCGGCGCCCTGCGCCACAGTTCACTCGGTGCCCTGCTCCACAGTTCACTCGGTGCCTGATCCACAGTTCACTCGGTGCCCTGCGCCAAAGTTCACTTGGTGCCCTGCGCCACAGTTCACTCGGTGCCCTGCGCCACAGTTCACTCGGTGCCTGATGCACAGTTCACTCGGCGCCCTGCGCCACAGTTCACTCGGTGCCCTGCGCCACAGTTCACTCGGTGCCTGATCCACAGTTCACTCGGCGCCCTGCGCCACAGTTCACTCGGTGCCCTGCGCCACAGTTCACTCGGTGCCTGATCCACAGTTCACTCGGTGCCCTGCGCCACAGTTCACTCGGTGCCCTGCGCCACAGTTCACTCGGTGCCCTGCGCCACAGTTCACTCGGTGCCTGATGCACAGTTCACTCGGTGCCCTGCGACACAGTTAACCCGGTGCCCTGCGCCACAGTTTACTCGGTGCCCTGCGCCACAGTTCACTCGGTGCCCTGCGCCACAGTTAACCCGGTGCCCTGCGCCACAGTTCACCCGGTGCCCTGATGCACAGTTCACTCGGTGCCCTGCGCCACAGTTCACTCGGTGCCCTGCGCCACAGTTCACTCGGTGCCCTGCGCCACAGTTCACTCGGTGCCCTGCGCCACAGTTCACTCGGTGCCCTGCGCCACAGTTCACTCGGTGCCCTGCGCCACAGTTCACTCGGTGCCCTGCGCCACAGTTCACTCGGTGCCCTCCGCCACAGTTCACTCGGTGCCCTGCGCCACAGTTGACCCGGTGCCCTGATGCACAGTTCACTCGGTGCCCTGCGCCACAGTTCACCCGGTGCCCTGCGCCACAGTTAACCAGGTGCCCTGCGCCACAGTTAACCCGGTGCCCTGCGCCACAGTTCACTCGGTGCCCTGCGCCACAGTTCACTCGGGGCCCTGCGCCACAGTTAACACGGTGCCCTGCGCCACAGTTCACACGGTGCCCTGCGCCACAGTTAACCAGGTGCCCTGCGCCACAGTTCACCCGGTGCCTCATGCACAGTTCACCCGGTGCCCTGCGCCACAGTTCCCTCGGTGCCCTGCGCCACAGTTCCCTCGGTGCCCTGCGCCACAGTTCACTCGGTGCCCTGCGCCACAGTTCACTCGGTGCCCTGCGCCACAGTTCACTCGGTGCCTGATGCACAGTTCACTTGGTGCCCGGCGCCACAGTTCACTCGGTGCCCGGCGACACAGTTCACTCGGTGCCTGATGCACAGTTCTCCCGGTGCGGGGCGCCACAGTTCACCCGGTGCCTGATGCACAGTTCACTCGGTGCCCTGCGCCACACTTCACTCGGTGCCCTGCGCCACACTTCACTCGGTGCCCTGCGCCACACTTCACTCGGTGCCCTGCGCCACACTTCACTCGGTGCCCTGAGCCACACTTCACTCGGTGCCCTGCGCCACACTTCACTCGGTGCCATGCGCCACAGTTCACTCGGTGCCATGCACCACAGTTCACTCGGTGCCCTGCGCCACAGTTCACTCGGTGCCCTGTGCCACAGTTCACTCGTTGCCTGATGCACAGTTCACTCGGTGCCCTGCGCCACAGTTCACCCGGTGCCCTGCGCCACAGTTAACTCGGTGCCTGATGCACAGTTCACTCGGTGCCCTGCGCCACAGTTCACTCGGTGCCCTGCGCCACAGTTCACTCGGTGCCCTGCGCCACAGTTCACTCGGTGCCCTGCGCCACAGTTAACCCGGTGCCTTGCGCCACAGTTCACCCGCTGCCCATATGCACAGTTCACTCGGTGCCCTGCGCCACAGTTCACCCGGTGCCCTGCGCCACAGTTCACTCGGTGCCTGATGCACAGTTCACTCGTTGCCCTGCGCCACAGTTCACTCGGTGCCCTGCGCCACAGTTCACTCGGTGCCCTGCGTCACAGTTCACTCGGTGCCCTGTGCCACAGTTCACTCGGTGCCCTATGCCACAGTTAACGCGGTGCCCTGCGCCACAGTTCACCCGGTGCCCTGCGCCACAGTTCACTCGGTGCCCTGCGCCACAGTTCACTCGGTGCCCTGCGCCACAGTTCACTCGCTTCCCTGCGCCACAGTTCACTCGGTGACTGATGCACAGTTCACTCGGTGCCCTGCGCCACAGTTCACTCGGTGCCCTGCGCCACAGTTCACTCGGTGCCCTGCGCCACAGTTCACTCGGTGCCCTCCGCCACAGTTCACTCGGTGCCCTGCGCCACAGTTGACCCGGTGCCCTGCGCCACAGTTGACCCGGTGCCCTGATGCACAGTTCACCCGCTGCCCTGCGCCACAGTTAACCAGGTGCCCTGCGCCACAGTTAACCCGGTGCCCTGAGCCACAGTTCACCCGGTGCCCTGCGCCACAGTTCACCCGGTGCCCTGCGCCACAGTTCACTCGGTGCCCTGCGCCACAGTTAACCCGGTGCCCTGCGCCAGAGTTCACTCGGGGCCCTGCGCCACAGTTAACCCGGTGCCCTGCGCCACAGTTCACTCGGTGCCCTGCGCCACAGGTAACCCGGTGCCCTGCGCCACAATTAACCAGGTGCACTGCGCCACAGTTCACCCGGTGCCTGATGCACAGTTCACCCGGTGCCCTGCCCCACAGTTCCCTCGGTGCCCTGCGCCACAGTTCCCTCGGTGCCCTGCGCCACAGTTCACTCGGTGCCCTGCGCCACAGTTCACTCGGTGCCCTGCGCCACAGTTCACTCGGTGCCTGATGCACAGTTCACTCGGTGCCCTGCGCCACAGTTCACCCGGTGCCCGGCGCCACAGTTCACACGGTGCCTGATGCACAGTTCACTCGGTGCCCTGCGCCACACTTCACTCGGTGCCCTGCGCCACACTTCACTCGGTGCCCTGCGCCACACCTCACTCGGTGCCCTGCGCCACACCTCACTCGGTGCCCTGCGCCACACTTCACTCGGTGCCCTGCGCCACACTTCACTCGTGCCCTGCGCCACACTTCACTCGGTGCCCTGCGCCACACTTCACTCGGTGCCCTGCGCCACACTTCACTCGGTGCCATGCGCCACACTTCACTCGGTGCCCTGCGCCACACTTCACTCGGTGCCCTGCGCCACACTTCACTCGGTGCCTGATGCACAGTTCACTCGGTGCCCTGCGCCACAGTTAACCCAGTGCCCAGCGCCACAGTTCACCCGGTTCCCTGCGCCACAGTTTACTCGGTGCCTGATGCACAGTTCACTCGGTGCTCTGCGCCACACTTCACTCGATGCACTGCGCCACACTTCACTCGGTGCCCTGCGCCACACTTCACTCGGTGCCTGATGCACAGTTCACTCGGTGCCCTGGGCCACAGTTCACTCGGTGCCCTGCGCCACAGTTAACCCGGTGCCCTGCGCCACAGTTCACTCGGTGCCTGATGCACAGTTCACCCGGTGCCCTGCGCCACAGTTCCCTCGGTGCCCTGCGCCACAGTTCACTCGGTGCGCTGAGCCACACTTCACTCGGTGCGCTGCGCCACACTTCACTCGGTGCCCTGCGCCACACTTCACTCGGTGCCCTGCGCCACACTTCACTCGGTGCCCTGCGCCACAGTTCACTCGGTGCCCTGCGCCACAGTTCACTCGGTGCCCTGCGCCACAGTTAACCCGGTGCCCTGCGCCACAGTTCACCCGGTGCCCTGATGCACAGTTCACTCGGTGCCCTGCGCCACAGTTCACTCGGTGCCCTGCGCCACAGTTCACTCGGTGCCCTGCGCCACAGTTCACTCGGTGCCTGATGCACAGTTCACTCGGTGCCCTGCGCCACAGTTCACCCGGTGCCCTGCGCCACAGTTCACTCGGTGCCCTGCGCCACAGTTCACTCGGTGCCCTGCGCCACAGTTCAGTCGGTGCCCTGCGCCACAGTTCACTCGGTGCCCTGCACCACAGTTCAATCGGTGCCCTGCGCCACAGTTAACCCGGTGCCCTGCGCCACAGTTCACCCGCTGCCCATATGCACAGTTCACTCAGTACGCTGCGCCACAGTTCACTCGGTGCCCTGCGCCACAGTTCACTCGGTGCCCTGCGCCACACTTCACCCGGTGCCCTGCGCCACAGTTCACCCGGTGCCCTGCGCCACAGTTCACCCGGTGCCTGATGCACAGTTCACTCGGTGCGCTGAGCCACACTTCACTCGGTGCCCTGCGCCACACTTCACTCGGTGCCCTGCGCCACAGTTCACTCGGTGCCTGATGCACTGTTCACCCGGTGACCTGCGCCACAGTTCACTCGGTGCCCTGCGCCACAGTTCACTCGGTGCGCTGCGCCACACTTCACTCGGTGCCCTGCGCCACACTTCACTCGGTGCCCTGCGCCACACTTCACTCGGTGCCCTGTGCCACACTTCACTCGGTGCCCTGCGCCACACTTCACTCGGTGCCCTGCGCCAGACTTCACTCGGTGCCCTGCGCCACAGTTCACTCGGTGCCCTGCGCCACAGTTCACTCGGTGCCTGATGCACAGTTCACTCGGTGCCCTGGGCCACAGTTCACTCGGTGCCCTGCGCCACAGTTAACCCGTTGCCCTGCGCCACAGTTCACTCGGTGCCTGATGCACAGTTCACCCGGTGCCCTGCGCCACAGTTCCCTCGGTGCCCTGCGCCACAGTTCACTCGGTGCCCTGCGCCACAGTTCACTCGATGCGCTGCGCCACACTTCACTCGGTGCCCTGCGCCACACTTCACTCGGTGCCCTGCGCCACACTTCACTCGGTGCCCTGCGCCACACTTCACTCGGTGCCCTGCGCCACACTTCACTCGGCGCCCTGCGCCACACTTCACTCGGCGCCCTGCGCCACACTTCACTCGGTGCCTGATGCACTGTTCACTCGGCGCCCTGCGCCACAGTTCACTCGGTGCCCTGCGCCACAGTTCACTCGGTGCCTGATCCACAGTTCACTCGGTGCCCTGCGCCAAAGTTCACTTGGTGCCCTGCGCCACAGTTCACTCGGTGCCCTGCGCCACAGTTCACTCGGTGCCTGATGCACAGTTCACTTGGCGCCCTGCGCCACAGTTCACTCGGTGCCCTGCGCCACAGTTCACTCGGTGCCTAATCCACAGTTCACTCGGTGCCCTGCGCCACAGTTCACTCGGTGCCCTGCGCCACAGTTCACTCGGTGCCCTGCGCCACAGTTCACTCGGTGCCTGATGCACAGTTCACTCGGTGCCCTGCGCCACAGTTAACCCGGTGCCCTGCGCCACAGTTCACCCGGTGCCCTGCGCCACAGTTCACTCGATGCCTGATGCACAGTTCACTCGGTGCCCTGCGCCACAGTTCACTCGGTGACCTGCGCCACAGTTAACCCGGTGCCCTGCGCCACAGTTCACCCGGTGCCCTGCGCCACAGTTCACTCGGTGCCTGATGCACAGTTCACTCGGTGCCCTGCGCCACAGTTCACTCGGTGCCCTGCGCCACACTTCACTCAGTGCCCTGCGCCACAGTTCACTCGGTGCCCTGCGCCACAGTTCACCCGGTGCCCTGCGCCACAGTTCACTCGGTGCCCTGCGCCACAGTTCACTCGGTGCCCTCCGCCACAGTTCACTCGGTGCCCTGCGCCACAGTTGACCCGGTGCAATGATGCACAGTTCACTCGGTGCCCTGCGCCACAGTTCACCCGGTGCCCTGCGCCACAGTTAACCAGGTGCCCTGCGCCACAGTTAACCCGGTGCCCTGCGCCACAGTTCACTCGGTGCCCAGCGCCACAGTTCACTCGGTGCCCTGCGCCACAGTTAACCCGGTGCCCTGCGCCACAGTTCACTCGGGGCCCTGCGCCACAGTTAACCCGGTGCCCTGCGCCACAGTTCACTCGGTGCCCTGCGCCACAGTTCACTCAGTGCCCTCCGCCACAGTTCACTCGGTGCCCTGCGCCACAGTTGACCCGGTGCCCTGATGCACAGTTCACTCGGTGCCCTGCGCCACAGTTAACCCGGTGCCCTGCGCCACAGTTCACCCGCTGCCCATATGCACAGTTCACTCGGTGCCCTGCGCCACAGTTCACTCGGTGCCCTGCGCCACAGTTCACTCGGGGCCCTGCGCCACAGTTAACCCGGTGCCCTGCGCCACAGTTCACTCGGTGCCCTCCGCCACAGTTCACTCGGTGCCCTGCGCCACAGTTGACCCGGTGCCCTGATGCACAGTTCACTCGGTGCCCTGCGCCACAGTTAACCCGGTGCCCTGCGCCACAGTTCACCCGCTGCCCATATGCACAGTTCACTCGGTGCCCTGCGCCACAGTTCACTCGGTGCCCTGCGCCACAGTTCACTCGGTGCCCTGCGCCACACTTCACCCGGTGCCCTGTGCCACAGTTCACCCGGTGCCTGATGCACAGTTCACTCGGTGCGCTGAGCCACACTTCACTCGGTGCCCTGCACCACACTTCACTCGGTGCCCTGCGCCACAGTTCACTCGGTGCCTGATGCACAGTTCACTCGGCGCCCTGCGCCACAGTTCACTCGGTGCCCTGCTCCACAGTTCACTCGGTGCCTGATCCACAGTTCACTCGGAGCCCTGCGCCAAAGTTCACTTGGTGCCCTGCGCCACAGTTCACTCGGTGCCCTGCGCCACAGTTCACTCGGTGCCTGATGCACAGTTCACTCGGCGCCCTGCGCCACAGTTCACTCGGTGCCTGTTCCACAGTTCACTCGGTGCCCTGTTCCACAGTTCACTCGGTGCCCTGCGCCACAGTTCACTCGGTGCCCTGCGCCACAGTTCACTCGGTGCCTGATGCACAGTTCACTCGGTGCCCTGCGACACAGTTAACCCGGTGCCCTGCGCCACAGTTTACTCGGTGCCCTGCGCCACAGTTCACTCGGTGCCCTGCGCCACAGTTCACTCGGTGCGCTGCGCCACACTTCACTCGGTGCCCTGCGCCACACTTCACTCGGTGCCCTGCGCCACACTTCACTCGGTGCCCTGTGCCACACTTCACTCGGTGCCCTGCGCCACACTTCACTCGGTGCCCTGCGCCAGACTTCACTCGGTGCCCTGCGCCACAGTTCACTCGGTGCCCTGCGCCACAGTTCACTCGGTGCCTGATGCACAGTTCACTCGGTGCCCTGGGCCACAGTTCACTCGGTGCCCTGCGCCACAGTTAACCCGGTGCCCTGCGCCACAGTTCACTCGGTGCCTGATGCACAGTTCACCCGGTGCCCTGCGCCACAGTTCCCTCCGTGCCCTGTGCCACAGTTCACTCGGTGCCCTGCGCCACAGTTCACTCGGTGCGCTGCGCCACACTTCACTCGGTGCCCTGCGCCACATTTCACTCGGTGCCCTGCGCCACACTTCACTCGGTGCCCTGCGCCACACTTCACTCGGTGCCCTGCGCCACACTTCACTCGGCGCCCTGCGCCACACTTCACTCGGCGCCCTGCGCCACACTTCACTCGGTGCCTGATGCACTGTTCACTCGGCGCCCTGCGCCACAGTTCACTCGGTGCCCTGCGCCACAGTTCACTCGGTGCCTGATCCACAGTTCACTCGGTGCCCTGCGCCAAAGTTCACTTGGTGCCCTGCGCCACAGTTCACTCGGTGCCCTGCGCCACAGTTCACTCGGTGCCTGATGCACAGTTCACTTGGCGCCCTGCGCCACAGTTCACTCGGTGCCCTGCGCCACAGTTCACTCGGTGCCTAATCCACAGTTCACTCGGTGCCCTGCGCCACAGTTCACTCGGTGCCCTGCGCCACAGTTCACTCGGTGCCCTGCGCCACAGTTCACTCGGTGCCTGATGCACAGTTCACTCGGTGCCCTGCGCCACAGTTAACCCGGTGCCCTGCGCCACAGTTCACCCGGTGCCCTGCGCCACAGTTCACTCGATGCCTGATGCACAGTTCACTCGGTGCCCTGCGCCACAGTTCACTCGGTGACCTGCGCCACAGTTAACCCGGTGCCCTGCGCCACAGTTCACCCGGTGCCCTGCGCCACAGTTCACTCGGTGCCTGATGCACAGTTCACTCGGTGCCCTGCGCCACAGTTCACTCGGTGCCCTGCGCCACACTTCACTCAGTGCCCTGCGCCACAGTTCACTCGGTGCCCTGCGCCACAGTTAACCCGGTGCCCTGCGCCACAGTTCACTCGGTGCCCTGCGCCACAGTTCACTCGGTGCACTCCGCCACAGTTCACTCGGTGCCCTGCGCCACAGTTGACCCGGTGCAATGAGGCACAGTTCACTCGGTGCCCTGCGCCACAGTTCACCCGGTGCCCTGCGCCAGAGTTAACCAGGTGCCCTGCGCCACAGTTAACCCGGTGCCCTGCGCCACAGTTCACTCGGTGCCCTGCGCCACAGTTCACTCGGTGCCCTGCGCCACAGTTAACCCGGTGCCCTGCGCCACAGTTCACTCGGGGCCCTGCGCCACAGTTAACCCGGTGCCCTGCGCCACAGTTCACTCGGTGCCCTGCGCCACAGTTCACTCGGTGCCCTCCGCCACAGTTCACTCGGTGCCCTGCGCCACAGTTGACCCGGTGCCCTGATGCACAGTTCACTCGGTGCCCTGCGCCACAGTTAACCCGGTGCCCTGCGCCACAGTTCACCCGCTGCCCATATGCACAGTTCACTCGGTGCCCTGCGCCACAGTTCACTCGGTGCCCTGCGCCACAGTTCACTCGGGGCCCTGCGCCACAGTTAACCCGGTGCCTGGCGCCACAGTTCACTCGGTGCCCTGCGCCACAGTTCACTCGGTGCCCTCCGCCACAGTTCACTCGGTGCCCTGCGCCACAGTTGACCCGGTGCCCTGATGCACAGTTCACTCGGTGCCCTGCGCCACAGTTAACCCGGTGCCCTGCGCCACAGTTCACCCGCTGCCCATATGCACAGTTCACTCGGTGCCCTGCGCCACAGTTCACTCGGTGCCCTGCGCCACAGTTCACTCGGTGCCCTGCGCCACACTTCACCCGGTGCCCTGCGCCACAGTTCACCCGGTGCCTGATGCACAGTTCACTCGGTGCGCTGAGCCACACTTCACTCGGTGCCCTGCGCCACACTTCTCTCGGTGCCCTGCGCCACAGTTCACTCGGTGCCTGATGCACAGTTCACTCGGCGCACTGCGCCACAGTTCACTCGGTGCCCTGCTCCACAGTTCACTCGGTGCCTGATCCACAGTTCACTCGGTGCCCTGCGCCAAAGTTCACTTGGTGCCCTGCGCCACAGTTCACTCGGTGCCCTGCGCCACAGTTCACTCGGTGCCTGATGCACAGTTCACTCGGCGCCCTGCGCCACAGTTCACTCGGTGCCCTGCGCCACAGTTCACTCGGTGCCTGATCCACAGTTCACTCGGTGCCCTGCTCCACAGTTCACTCGGTGCCCTGCGCCACAGTTCACTCGGTGCCCTGCGCCACAGTTCACTCGGTGCCTGATGCACAGTTCACTCGGTGCCCTGCGACACAGTTAACCCGGTGCCCTGCGCCACAGTTTACTCGGTGCCCTGCGCCACAGTTCACTCGGTGCCCTGCGCCACAGTTCACTCGGTGCGCTGCGCCACACTTCACTCGGTGCCCTGCGCCACACTTCACTCGGTGCCCTGCGCCACACTTCACTCGGTGCCCTGTGCCACACTTCACTCGGTGCCCTGCGCCACACTTCACTCGGTGCCCTGCGCCAGACTTCACTCGGTGCCCTGCGCCACAGTTCACTCGGTGCCCTGCGCCACAGTTCACTCGGTGCCTGATGCACAGTTCACTCGGTGCCCTGGGCCACAGTTCACTCGGTGCCCTGCGCCACAGTTAACCCGGTGCCCTGCGCCACAGTTCACTCGGTGCCTGATGCACAGTTCACCCGGTGCCCTGCGCCACAGTTCCCTCGGTGCACTGCGCCACAGTTCACTCGGTGCCCTGCGCCACAGTTCACTCGGTGCGCTGCGCCACACTTCACTCGGTGCCGTGCGCCACACTTCACTCGGTGCCCTGCGCCACACTTCACTCGGTGCCCTGCGCCACACTTCACTCGGTGCCCTGCGCCACACTTCACTCGGCGCCCTGCGCCACACTTCACTCGGCGCCCTGCGCCACACTTCACTCGGTGCCTGATGCACTGTTCACTCGGCGCCCTGCGCCACAGTTCACTCGGTGCCCTGCGCCACAGTTCACTCGGTGCCTGATCCACAGTTCACTCGGTGCCCTGCGCCAAAGTTCACTTGGTGCCCTGCGCCACAGTTCACTCGGTGCCCTGCGCCACAGTTCACTCGGTGCCTGATGCACAGTTCACTTGGCGCCCTGCGCCACAGTTCACTCGGTGCCCTGCGCCACAGTTCACTCGGTGCCTAATCCACAGTTCACTCGGTGCCCTGCGCCACAGTTCACTCGGTGCCCTGCGCCACAGTTCACTCGGTGCCCTGCGCCACAGTTCACTCGGTGCCTGATGCACAGTTCACTCGGTGCCCTGCGCCACAGTTAACCCGGTGCCCTGCGCCACAGTTCACCCGGTGCCCTGCGCCACAGTTCACTCGATGCCTGATGCACAGTTCACTCGGTGCCCTGCGCCACATTTCACTCGGTGACCTGCGCCACAGTTAACCCGGTGCCCTGCGCCACAGTTCACCCGGTGCCCTGCGCCACAGTTCACTCGGTGCCTGATGCACAGTTCACTCGGTGCCCTGCGCCACAGTTCACTCGGTGCCCTGCGCCACACTTCACTCAGTGCCCTGCGCCACAGTTCACTCGGTGCCCTGCGCCACAGTTAACCCGGTGCCCTGCGCCACAGTTCACCCGGTGCCCTGATGCACAGTTCACCCGGTGCCCTGCGCCACAGTTCACTCGGTGCCCTGCGCCACAGTTCACTCGGTGCCCTCCGCCACAGTTCACTCGGTGCCCTGCGCCACAGTTGACCCGGTGCCCTGATGCACAGTTCACTCGGTGCCCTGCGCCACAGTTCACCCGGTGCCCTGCGCCACAGTTAACCAGGTGCCCTGCGCCACAGTTAACACGGTGCCCTGCGCCACAGTTCACTCGGTGCCCTGCGCCACAGTTCACTCGGTGCCCTGCGCAACAGTTAACCCGGTGCCCTGCGCCACAGTTCACTCGGGGCCCTGCGCCACAGTTAACCCGGTGCCCTGCGCCACAGTTCACTCGGTGCCCTGCGCCACAGTTCACTCGGTGCCCTCCGCCACAGTTCACTCGGTGCCCTGCGCCACAGTTGACCCGGTGCCCTGATGCACAGATCACTCGGTGCCCTGCGCCACAGTTCACCCGGTGCCCTGCGCCACAGTTAACCAGGTGCCCTGCGCCACAGTTAACCCGGTGCCCTGCGCCACAGTTCACTCTGTGCCCTGCGCCACAGTTCACTCGGTGCCCTGCGCCACAGTTCACTCGGTGCCCTGCGCCACAGTTAACCCGGTGCCGTGCGCCACAGTTCACTCGGGGCCCTGCGCCACAGTTAACCCGGTGCCCTGCGCCACAGTTCACACGGTGCCCTGCGCCACAGTTCACTCGGTGCCCTGCGCCACAGTTCACCCGGTGCCTCATGCACAGTTCACCCGGTGCCCTGCGCCACAGTTCCCTCGTTGCCCTGCGCCACAGTTCACTCGGTGCCCTGCGCCACAGTTCACTCGGTGCCCTGCGCCACAGTTCACTCGGTGCCTGATGCACAGTTCACTTGGTGCCCTGCGCCACAGTTCACTCGGTGCCCGGCGACACAATTCACTCGGTGCCTGATGCACAGTTCACCCGGTGCCCGGCGCCACAGTTCACCCGGTGCCTGATGCACAGTTCACTCGGTGCCCTGCGCCACACTTCACTCGGTGCCCTGCGCCACACTTCACTCGGTGCCCCGCGCCACACTTCACTCGGTGCCCTGCGGCACACTTCACTCGGTGCCCTGCGCCACACTTCACTCGGTGCCATGCGCCACACTTCACTCGGTGCCATGCGCCACACTTCACTCGGTGCCATGCGCCACACTTCACTCGGTGCCCTGAGCCACACTTCACTCGGTGCCCTGCGCCACACTTCACTCGCTGCCCTGCGCCACACTTCACTCGGTGCCTGATGCACAGTTCACTCAGGGCCCTGCGCCACAGTTCACTCGGTGCCCTGCGCCACAGTTCACTCGGTGCCCTGCGCCACAGTTAACCCGGTGCCTTGCGCCACAGTTCACCCGCTGCCCATATGCACAGTTCACTCGGTGCCCTGCGCCACAGTTCACCCGGTGCCCTGCGCCACAGTTCACTCGGTGCCTGATGCACAGTTCACTCGTTGCCCTGCGCCACAGTTCACTCGGTGCCCTGCGCCACAGTTCACTCGGTGCCCTGCGTCACAGTTCACTCGGTGCCCTGTGCCACAGTTCACTCCGTGCCCTATGCCACAGTTAACGCGGTGCCCTGCGCCACAGTTCACCCGGTGCCCTGCGCCACAGTTCACTCGGTGCCCTGCGCCACAGTTCACTCGGTGCCCTGCGCCACAGTTCACTCGCTGCCCTGCGCCACAGTTCACTCGGTGACTGATGCACAGTTCACTCGGTGCCCTGCGCCACAGTTAACCCGGTGCCCTGCGCCACAGTTCACCCGCTGCCCATATGCACAGTTCACTCGGTGCCCTGCGCCACAGTTCACTCGGTGCCCTGCGCCACAGTTCACTCGGGGCCCTGCGCCACAGTTAACCCGGTGCCCTGCGCCACAGTTCACTCGGTGCCCTGCGCCACAGTTCACTCGGTGCCCTCCGCCACAGTTCACTCGGTGCCCTGCGCCACAGTTGACCCGGTGCCCTGATGCACAGTTCACTCGGTGCCCTGCGCCACAGTTAACCCGGTGCCCTGCGCCACAGTTCACCCGCTGCCCATATGCACAGTTCACTCGGTGCCCTGCGCCACACCTCACTCGGTGCCCTGCGCCACACCTCACTCGGTGCCCTGCGCCACACTTCACTCGGTGCCCTGCGCCACACTTCACTCGTGCCCTGCGCCACACTTCACTCGGTGCCCTGCGCCACACTTCACTCGGTGCCATGCGCCACACTTCACTCGGTGCCCTGCGCCACACTTCACTCGGTGCCCTGCGCCACACTTCACTCGGTGCCTGATGCACAGTTCACTCGGTGCCCTGCGCCACAGTTAACCCAGTGCCCAGCGCCACAGTTCACCCGGTTCCCTGCGCCACAGTTTACTCGGTGCCTGATGCACAGTTCACTCGGTGCTCTGCGCCACACTTCACTCGATGCACTGCGCCAAACTTCACTCGGTGCCCTGCGCCACACTTCACTCGGTGCCTGATGCACAGTTCACTCGGTGCCCTGGGCCACAGTTCACTCGGTGCCCTGCGCCACAGTTAACCCGGTGCCCTGCGCCACAGTTCACTCGGTGCCTGATGCACAGTTCACCCGGTGCCCTGCGCCACAGTTCCCTCGGTGCCCTGCGCCACAGTTCACTCGGTGCGCTGAGCCACACTTCACTCGGTGCGCTGCGCCACACTTCACTCGGTGCCCTGCGCCACACTTCACTCGGTGCCCTGCGCCACACTTCACTCGGTGCCCTGCGCCACAGTTCACTCGGTGCCCTGCGCCACAGTTCACTCGGTGCCCTGCGCCACAGTTAACCCGGTGCCCTGCGCCACAGTTCACCCGGTGCCCTGATGCACAGTTCACTCGGTGCCCTGCGCCACAGTTCACTCGGTGCCCTGCGCCACAGTTCACTCGGTGCCCTGCGCCACAGTTCACTCGGTGCCTGATGCACAGTTCACTCGGTGCCCTGCGCCACAGTTCACCCGGTGCCCTGCGCCACAGTTCACTCGGTGCCCTGCGCCACAGTTCACTCGGTGCCCTGCGCCACAGTTCAGTCGGTGCCCTGCGCCACAGTTCACTCGGTGCCCTGCACCACAGTTCAATCGGTGCCCTGCGCCACAGTTAACCCGGTGCCCTGCGCCACAGTTCACCCGCTGCCCATATGCACAGTTCACTCAGTACGCTGCGCCACAGTTCACTCGGTGCCCTGCGCCACAGTTCACTCGGTGCCCTGCGCCACACTTCACCCGGTGCCCTGCGCCACAGTTCACCCGGTGCCCTGCGCCACAGTTCACCCGGTGCCTGATGCACAGTTCACTCGGTGCGCTGAGCCACACTTCACTCGGTGCCCTGCGCCACACTTCACTCGGTGCCCTGCGCCACAGTTCACTCGGTGCCTGATGCACTGTTCACCCGGTGACCTGCGCCACAGTTCACTCGGTGCCCTGCGCCACAGTTCACTCGGTGCGCTGCGCCACACTTCACTCGGTGCCCTGCGCCACACTTCACTCGGTGCCCTGCGCCACACTTCACTCGGTGCCCTGTGCCACACTTCACTCGGTGCCCTGCGCCACACTTCACTCGGTGCCCTGCGCCACAGTTCACTCGGTGCCCTGCGCCACAGTTCACTCGGTGCCTGATGCACAGTTCACTCGGTGCCCTGGGCCACAGTTCACTCGGTGCCCTGCGCCACAGTTAACCCGTTGCCCTGCGCCACAGTTCACTCGGTGCCTGATGCACAGTTCACCCGGTGCCCTGCGCCACAGTTCCCTCGGTGCCCTGCGCCACAGTTCACTCGGTGCCCTGCGCCACAGTTCACTCGATGCGCTGCGCCACACTTCACTCGGTGCCCTGCGCCACACTTCACTCGGTGCCCTGCGCCACACTTCACTCGGTGCCCTGCGCCACACTTCACTCGGTGCCCTGCGCCACACTTCACTCGGCGCCCTGCGCCACACTTCACTCGGCGCCCTGCGCCACACTTCACTCGGTGCCTGATGCACTGTTCACTCGGCGCCCTGCGCCACAGTTCACTCGGTGCCCTGCGCCACAGTTCACTCGGTGCCTGATCCACAGTTCACTCGGTGCCCTGCGCCAAAGTTCACTTGGTGCCCTGCGCCACAGTTCACTCGGTGCCCTGCGCCACAGTTCACTCGGTGCCTGATGCACAGTTCACTTGGCGCCCTGCGCCACAGTTCACTCGGTGCCCTGCGCCACAGTTCACTCGGTGCCTAATCCACAGTTCACTCGGTGCCCTGCGCCACAGTTCACTCGGTGCCCTGCGCCACAGTTCACTCGGTGCCCTGCGCCACAGTTCACTCGGTGCCTGATGCACAGTTCACTCGGTGCCCTGCGCCACAGTTAACCCGGTGCCCTGCGCCACAGTTCACCCGGTGCCCTGCGCCACAGTTCACTCGATGCCTGATGCACAGTTCACTCGGTGCCCTGCGCCACAGTTCACTCGGTGACCTGCGCCACAGTTAACCCGGTGCCCTGCGCCACAGTTCACCCGGTGCCCTGCGCCACAGTTCACTCGGTGCCTGATGCACAGTTCACTCGGTGCCCTGCGCCACAGTTCACTCGGTGCCCTGCGCCACACTTCACTCAGTGCCCTGCGCCACAGTTCACTCGGTGCCCTGCGCCACAGTTCACCCGGTGCCCTGCGCCACAGTTCACTCGGTGCCCTGCGCCACAGTTCACTCGGTGCCCTCCGCCACAGTTCACTCGGTGCCCTGCGCCACAGTTGACCCGGTGCAATGATGCACAGTTCACTCGGTGCCCTGCGCCACAGTTCACCCGGTGCCCTGCGCCACAGTTAACCAGGTGCCCTGCGCCACAGTTAACCCGGTGCCCTGCGCCACAGTTCACTCGGTGCCCAGCGCCACAGTTCACTCGGTGCCCTGCGCCACATTTAACCCGGTGCCCTGCGCCACAGTTCACTCGGGGCCCTGCGCCACAGTTAACCCGGTGCCCTGCGCCACAGTTCACTCGGTGCCCTGCGCCACAGTTCACTCAGTGCCCTCCGCCACAGTTCACTCGGTGCCCTGCGCCACAGTTGACCCGGTGCCCTGATGCACAGTTCACTCGGTGCCCTGCGCCACAGTTAACCCGGTGCCCTGCGCCACAGTTCACCCGCTGCCCATATGCACAGTTCACTCGGTGCCCTGCGCCACAGTTCACTCGGTGCCCTGCGCCACAGTTCACTCGGGGCCCTGCGCCACAGTTAACCCGGTGCCCTGCGCCACAGTTCACTCGGTGCCCTCCGCCACAGTTCACTCGGTGCCCTGCGCCACAGTTGACCCGGTGCCCTGATGCACAGTTCACTCGGTGCCCTGCGCCACAGTTAACCCGGTGCCCTGCGCCACAGTTCACCCGCTGCCCATATGCACAGTTCACTCGGTGCCCTGCGCCACAGTTCACTCGGTGCCCTGCGCCACAGTTCACTCGGTGCCCTGCGCCACACTTCACCCGGTGCCCTGTGCCACAGTTCACCCGGTGCCTGATGCACAGTTCACTCGGTGCGCTGAGCCACACTTCACTCGGTGCCCTGCACCACACTTCACTCGGTGCCCTGCGCCACAGTTCACTCGGTGCCTGATGCACAGTTCACTCGGCGCCCTGCGCCACAGTTCACTCGGTGCCCTGCTCCACAGTTCACTCGGTGCCTGATCCACAGTTCACTCGGAGCCCTGCGCCAAAGTTCACTTGGTGCCCTGCGCCACAGTTCACTCGGTGCCCTGCGCCACAGTTCACTCGGTGCCTGATGCACAGTTCACTCGGCGCCCTGCGCCACAGTTCACTCGGTGCCTGTTCCACAGTTCACTCGGTGCCCTGTTCCACAGTTCACTCGGTGCCCTGCGCCACAGTTCACTCGGTGCCCTGCGCCACAGTTCACTCGGTGCCTGATGCACAGTTCACTCGGTGCCCTGCGACACAGTTAACCCGGTGCCCTGCGCCACAGTTTACTCGGTGCCCTGCGCCACAGTTCACTCGGTGCCCTGCGCCACAGTTCACTCGGTGCGCTGCGCCACACTTCACTCGGTGCCCTGCGCCACACTTCACTCGGTGCCCTGCGCCACACTTCACTCGGTGCCCTGTGCCACACTTCACTCGGTGCCCTGCGCCACACTTCACTCGGTGCCCTGCGCCAGACTTCACTCGGTGCCCTGCGCCACAGTTCACTCGGTGCCCTGCGCCACAGTTCACTCGGTGCCTGATGCACAGTTCACTCGGTGCCCTGGGCCACAGTTCACTCGGTGCCCTGCGCCACAGTTAACCCGGTGCCCTGCGCCACAGTTCACTCGGTGCCTGATGCACAGTTCACCCGGTGCCCTGCGCCACAGTTCCCTCCGTGCCCTGTGCCACAGTTCACTCGGTGCCCTGCGCCACAGTTCACTCGGTGCGCTGCGCCACACTTCACTCGGTGCCCTGCGCCACATTTCACTCGGTGCCCTGCGCCACACTTCACTCGGTGCCCTGCGCCACACTTCACTCGGTGCCCTGCGCCACACTTCACTCGGCGCCCTGCGCCACACTTCACTCGGCGCCCTGCGCCACACTTCACTCGGTGCCTGATGCACTGTTCACTCGGCGCCCTGCGCCACAGTTCACTCGGTGCCCTGCGCCACAGTTCACTCGGTGCCTGATCCACAGTTCACTCGGTGCCCTGCGCCAAAGTTCACTTGGTGCCCTGCGCCACAGTTCACTCGGTGCCCTGCGCCACAGTTCACTCGGTGCCTGATGCACAGTTCACTTGGCGCCCTGCGCCACAGTTCACTCGGTGCCCTGCGCCACAGTTCACTCGGTGCCTAATCCACAGTTCACTCGGTGCCCTGCGCCACAGTTCACTCGGTGCCCTGCGCCACAGTTCACTCGGTGCCCTGCGCCACAGTTCACTCGGTGCCTGATGCACAGTTCACTCGGTGCCCTGCGCCACAGTTAACCCGGTGCCCTGCGCCACAGTTCACCCGGTGCCCTGCGCCACAGTTCACTCGATGCCTGATGCACAGTTCACTCGGTGCCCTGCGCCACAGTTCACTCGGTGACCTGCGCCACAGTTAACCCGGTGCCCTGCGCCACAGTTCACCCGGTGCCCTGCGCCACAGTTCACTCGGTGCCTGATGCACAGTTCACTCGGTGCCCTGCGCCACAGTTCACTCGGTGCCCTGCGCCACACTTCACTCAGTGCCCTGCGCCACAGTTCACTCGGTGCCCTGCGCCACAGTTAACCCGGTGCCCTGCGCCACAGTTCACTCGGTGCCCTGCGCCACAGTTCACTCGGTGCACTCCGCCACAGTTCACTCGGTGCCCTGCGCCACAGTTGACCCGGTGCAATGAGGCACAGTTCACTCGGTGCCCTGCGCCACAGTTCACCCGGTGCCCTGCGCCAGAGTTAACCAGGTGCCCTGCGCCACAGTTAACCCGGTGCCCTGCGCCACAGTTCACTCGGTGCCCTGCGCCACAGTTCACTCGGTGCCCTGCGCCACAGTTAACCCGGTGCCCTGCGCCACAGTTCACTCGGGGTCCTGCGCCACAGTTAACCCGGTGCCCTGCGCCACAGTTCACTCGGTGCCCTGCGCCACAGTTCACTCGGTGCCCTCCGCCACAGTTCACTCGGTGCCCTGCGCCACAGTTGACCCGGTGCCCTGATGCACAGTTCACTCGGTGCCCTGCGCCACAGTTAACCCGGTGCCCTGCGCCACAGTTCACCCGCTGCCCATATGCACAGTTCACTCGGTGCCCTGCGCCACAGTTCACTCGGTGCCCTGCGCCACAGTTCACTCGGGGCCCTGCGCCACAGTTAACCCGGTGCCTGGCGCCACAGTTCACTCGGTGCCCTGCGCCACAGTTCACTCGGTGCCCTCCGCCACAGTTCACTCGGTGCCCTGCGCCACAGTTGACCCGGTGCCCTGATGCACAGTTCACTCGGTGCCCTGCGCCACAGTTAACCCGGTGCCCTGCGCCACAGTTCACCCGCTGCCCATATGCACAGTTCACTCGGTGCCCTGCGCCACAGTTCACTCGGTGCCCTGCGCCACAGTTCACTCGGTGCCCTGCGCCACACTTCACCCGGTGCCCTGCGCCACAGTTCACCCGGTGCCTGATGCACAGTTCACTCGGTGCGCTGAGCCACACTTCACTCGGTGCCCTGCGCCACACTTCTCTCGGTGCCCTGCGCCACAGTTCACTCGGTGCCTGATGCACAGTTCACTCGGCGCACTGCGCCACAGTTCACTCGGTGCCCTGCTCCACAGTTCACTCGGTGCCTGATCCACAGTTCACTCGGTGCCCTGCGCCAAAGTTCACTTGGTGCCCTGCGCCACAGTTCACTCGGTGCCCTGCGCCACAGTTCACTCGGTGCCTGATGCACAGTTCACTCGGCGCCCTGCGCCACAGTTCACTCGGTGCCCTGCGCCACAGTTCACTCGGTGCCTGATCCACAGTTCACTCGGTGCCCTGCTCCACAGTTCACTCGGTGCCCTGCGCCACAGTTCACTCGGTGCCCTGCGCCACAGTTCACTCGGTGCCTGATGCACAGTTCACTCGGTGCCCTGCGACACAGTTAACCCGGTGCCCTGCGCCACAGTTTACTCGGTGCCCTGCGCCACAGTTCACTCGGTGCCCTGCGCCACAGTTCACTCGGTGCGCTGCGCCACACTTCACTCGGTGCCCTGCGCCACACTTCACTCGGTGCCCTGCGCCACACTTCACTCGGTGCCCTGTGCCACACTTCACTCGGTGCCCTGCGCCACACTTCACTCGGTGCCCTGCGCCAGACTTCACTCGGTGCCCTGCGCCACAGTTCACTCGGTGCCCTGCGCCACAGTTCACTCGGTGCCTGATGCACAGTTCACTCGGTGCCCTGGGCCACAGTTCACTCGGTGCCCTGCGCCACAGTTAACCCGGTGCCCTGCGCCACAGTTCACTCGGTGCCTGATGCACAGTTCACCCGGTGCCCTGCGCCACAGTTCCCTCGGTGCCCTGCGCCACAGTTCACTCGGTGCCCTGCGCCACAGTTCACTCGGTGCGCTGCGCCACACTTCACTCGGTGCCGTGCGCCACACTTCACTCGGTGCCCTGCGCCACACTTCACTCGGTGCCCTGCGCCACACTTCACTCGGTGCCCTGCGCCACACTTCACTCGGCAAACTGCGCCACACTTCACTCGGCGCCCTGCGCCACACTTCACTCGGTGCCTGATGCACTGTTCACTCGGCGCCCTGCGCCACAGTTCACTCGGTGCCCTGCGCCACAGTTCACTCGGTGCCTGATCCACAGTTCACTCGGTGCCCTGCGCCAAAGTTCACTTGGTGCCCTGCGCCACAGTTCACTCGGTGCCCTGCGCCACAGTTCACTCGGTGCCTGATGCACAGTTCACTTGGCGCCCTGCGCCACAGTTCACTCGGTGCCCTGCGCCACAGTTCACTCGGTGCCTAATCCACAGTTCACTCGGTGCCCTGCGCCACAGTTCACTCGGTGCCCTGCGCCACAGTTCACTCGGTGCCCTGCGCCACAGTTCACTCGGTGCCTGATGCACAGTTCACTCGGTGCCCTGCGCCACAGTTAACCCGGTGCCCTGCGCCACAGTTCACCCGGTGCCCTGCGCCACAGTTCACTCGATGCCTGATGCACAGTTCACTCGGTGCCCTGCGCCACATTTCACTCGGTGACCTGCGCCACAGTTAACCCGGTGCCCTGCGCCACAGTTCACCCGGTGCCCTGCGCCACAGTTCACTCGGTGCCTGATGCACAGTTCACTCGGTGCCCTGCGCCACAGTTCACTCGGTGCCCTGCGCCACACTTCACTCAGTGCCCTGCGCCACAGTTCACTCGGTGCCCTGCGCCACAGTTAACCCGGTGCCCTGCGCCACAGTTCACCCGGTGCCCTGATGCACAGTTCACCCGGTGCCCTGCGCCACAGTTCACTCGGTGCCCTGCGCCACAGTTCACTCGGTGCCCTCCGCCACAGTTCACTCGGTGCCCTGCGCCACAGTTGACCCGGTGCCCTGATGCACAGTTCACTCGGTGCCCTGCGCCACAGTTCACCCGGTGCCCTGCGCCACAGTTAACCAGGTGCCCTGCGCCACAGTTAACCCGGTGCCCTGCGCCACAGTTCACTCGGTGCCCTGCGCAACAGTTAACCCGGTGCCCTGCGCCACAGTTCACTCGGGGCCCTGCGCCACAGTTAACCCGGTGCCCTGCGCCACAGTTCACTCGGTGCCCTGCGCCACAGTTCACTCGGTGCCCTCCGCCACAGTTCACTCGGTGCCCTGCGCCACAGTTGACCCGGTGCCCTGATGCACAGATCACTCGGTGCCCTGCGCCACAGTTCACCCGGTGCCCTGCGCCACAGTTAACCAGGTGCCCTGCGCCACAGTTAACCCGGTGCCCTGCGCCACAGTTCACTCTGTGCCCTGCGCCACAGTTCACTCGGTGCCCTGCGCCACAGTTCACTCGGTGCCCTGCGCCACAGTTAACCCGGTGCCGTGCGCCACAGTTCACTCGGGGCCCTGCGCCACAGTTAACCCGGTGCCCTGCGCCACAGTTCACACGGTGCCCTGCGCCACAGTTCACTCGGTGCCCTGCGCCACAGTTCACCCGGTGCCTCATGCACAGTTCACCCGGTGCCCTGCGCCACAGTTCCCTCGGTGCCCTGCGCCACAGTTCACTCGGTGCCCTGCGCCACAGTTCACTCGGTGCCCTGCGCCACAGTTCACTCGGTGCCTGATGCACAGTTCACTTGGTGCCCTGCGCCACAGTTCACTCGGTGCCCGGCGACACAATTCACTCGGTGCCTGATGCACAGTTCACCCGGTGCCCGGCGCCACAGTTCACCCGGTGCCTGATGCACAGTTCACTCGGTGCCCTGCGCCACACTTCACTCGGTGCCCTGCGCCACACTTCACTCGGTGCCCCGCGCCACACTTCACTCGGTGCCCTGCGGCACACTTCACTCGGTGCCCTGCGCCACACTTCACTCGGTGCCATGCGCCACACTTCACTCGGTGCCATGCGCCACACTTCACTCGGTGCCATGCGCCACACTTCACTCGGTGCCCTGAGCCACACTTCACTCGGTGCCCTGCGCCACACTTCACTCGCTGCCCTGCGCCACACTTCACTCGGTGCCTGATGCACAGTTCACTCAGGGCCCTGCGCCACAGTTCACTCGGTGCCCTGCGCCACAGTTCACTCGGTGCCCTGCGCCACAGTTAACCCGGTGCCTTGCGCCACAGTTCACCCGCTGCCCATATGCACAGTTCACTCGGTGCCCTGCGCCACAGTTCACCCGGTGCCCTGCGCCACAGTTCACTCGGTGCCTGATGCACAGTTCACTCGTTGCCCTGCGCCACAGTTCACTCGGTGCCCTGCGCCACAGTTCACTCGGTGCCCTGCGTCACAGTTCACTCGGTGCCCTGTGCCACAGTTCACTCCGTGCCCTATGCCACAGTTAACGCGGTGCCCTGCGCCACAGTTCACCCGGTGCCCTGCGCCACAGTTCACTCGGTGCCCTGCGCCACAGTTCACTCGGTGCCCTGCGCCACAGTTCACTCGCTGCCCTGCGCCACAGTTCACTCGGTGACTGATGCACAGTTCACTCGGTGCCCTGCGCCACAGTTAACCCGGTGCCCTGCGCCACAGTTCACCCGCTGCCCATATGCACAGTTCACTCGGTGCCCTGCGCCACAGTTCACTCGGTGCCCTGCGCCACAGTTCACTCGGGGCCCTGCGCCACAGTTAACCCGGTGCCCTGCGCCACAGTTCACTCGGTGCCCTGCGCCACAGTTCACTCGGTGCCCTCCGCCACAGTTCACTCGGTGCCCTGCGCCACAGTTGACCCGGTGCCCTGATGCACAGTTCACTCGGTGCCCTGCGCCACAGTTAACCCGGTGCCCTGCGCCACAGTTCACCCGCTGCCCATATGCACAGTTCACTCGGTGCCCTGCGCCACAGTTCACTCGGTGCCCTGCGCCACAGTTCACTCGGTGCCCTGCGCCACACTTCACCCGGTGCCCTGCGCCACAGTTCACCCGGTGCCTGATGCACAGTTCACTCGGTGCGCTGAGCCACACTTCACTCGGTGCCCTGCGCCACACTTCACTCGGTGCCCTGCGCCACAGTTCACTCGGTGCCTGATGCACAGTTCACTCGGCGCCCTGCGCCACAGTTCACTCGGTGCCCTGCTCCACAGTTCACTCGGTGCCTGATCCACAGTTCACTCGGTGCCCTGCGCCAAAGTTCACTTGGTGCCCTGCGCCACAGTTCACTCGGTGCCCTGCGCCACAGTTCACTCGGTGCCTGATGCACAGTTCACTCGGCGCCCTGCGCCACAGTTCACTCGGTGCCCTGCGCCACAGTTCACTCGGTGCCTGATCCACAGTTCACTCGGTGCCCTGCGCCACAGTTCACTCGGTGCCCTGCGCCACAGTTCACTCGGTGCCCTGCGCCACAGTTCACTCGGTGCCTGATGCACAGTTCACTCGGTGCCCTGCGACACAGTTAACCCGGTGCCCTGCGCCACAGTTTACTCGGTGCCCTGCGCCACAGTTCACTCGGTGCCCTGCGCCACAGTTCACTCGGTGCGCTGCGCCACACTTCACACGGTGCCCTGCGCCACACTTCACTCGGTGCCCTACGCCACACTTCACTCGGTGCCCTGTGCCACACTTCACTCGGTGCCCTGCGCCACAGTTCACTCGGTGCCCTGCGCCACAGTTAACCCCGTGCCCTGCGCCACAGTTCACTCGGGGCCCTGCGCCACAGTTAACCCGGTGCCCTGCGCCACAGTTCACTCGGTGCCCTGCGCCACAGTTCACTCGGTGCCCTCCGCCACAGTTCACTCGGTGCCCTGCGCCACAGTTGACCCGGTGCCCTGATGCACAGTTCACTCGGTGCCCTGCGCCACAGTTCACCCGGTGCCCTGCGCCACAGTTAACCAGGTGCCCTGCGCCACAGTTAACCCGGTGCCCTGCGCCACAGTTCACTCTGTGCCCTGCGCCACAGTTCACTCGGTGCCCTGCGCCACAGTTCACTCGGTGCCCTGCGCCACAGTTAACCCGGTGCCGTGCGCCACAGTTCACTCGGGGCCCTGCGCCACAGTTAACCCGGTGCCCTGCGCCACAGTTCACACGGTGCCCTGCGCCACAGTTCACTCGGTGCCCTGCGCCACAGTTCACCCGGTGCCTCATGCACAGTTCACCCGGTGCCCTGCGCCACAGTTCCCTCGGTGCCCTGCGCCACAGTTCACTCGGTGCCCTGCGCCACAGTTCACTCGGTGCCCTGCGCCACAGTTCACTCGGTGCCTGATGCACAGTTCACTTGGTGCCCTGCGCCACAGTTCACTCGGTGCCCGGCGACACAATTCACTCGGTGCCTGATGCACAGTTCACCCGGTGCCCGGCGCCACAGTTCACCCGGTGCCTGATGCACAGTTCACTCGGTGCCCTGCGCCACACTTCACTCGGTGCCCTGCGCCACACTTCACTCGGTGCCCCGCGCCACACTTCACTCGGTGCCCTGCGGCACACTTCACTCGGTGCCCTGCGCCACACTTCACTCGGTGCCATGCGCCACACTTCACTCGGTGCCATGCGCCACACTTCACTCGGTGCCATGCGCCACACTTCACTCGGTGCCCTGAGCCACACTTCACTCGGTGCCCTGCGCCACACTTCACTCGCTGCCCTGCGCCACACTTCACTCGGTGCCTGATGCACAGTTCACTCAGGGCCCTGCGCCACAGTTCACTCGGTGCCCTGCGCCACAGTTAACCCGGTGCCTTGCGCCACAGTTCACCCGCTGCCCATATGCACAGTTCACTCGGTGCCCTGCGCCACAGTTCACCCGGTGCCCTGCGCCACAGTTCACTCGGTGCCTGATGCACAGTTCACTCGTTGCCCTGCGCCACAGTTCACTCGGTGCCCTGCGCCACAGTTCACTCGGTGCCCTGCGTCACAGTTCACTCGGTGCCCTGTGCCACAGTTCACTCGGTGCCCTATGCCACAGTTAACGCGGTGCCCTGCGCCACAGTTCACCCGGTGCCCTGCGCCACAGTTCACTCGGTGCCCTGCGCCACAGTTCACTCGGTGCCCTGCGCCACAGTTCACTCGCTGCCCTGCGCCACAGTTCACTCGGTGACTGATGCACAGTTCACTCGGTGCCCTGCGCCACAGTTAACCCGGTGCCCTGCGCCACAGTTCACCCGCTGCCCATATGCACAGTTCACTCGGTGCCCTGCGCCACAGTTCACTCGGTGCCCTGCGCCACAGTTCATTCGGGGCCCTGCGCCACAGGTAACCCGGTGCCCTGCGCCACAGTTCACTCGGTGCCCTGCGCCACAGTTCACTCGGTGCCCTCCGCCACAGTTCACTCGGTGCCCTGCGCCACAGTTGACCCGGTGCCCTGATGCACAGTTCACTCGGTGCCCTGCGCCACAGTTAACCCGGTGCCCTGCGCCACAGTTCACCCGCTGCCCATATGCACAGTTCACTCGGTGCCCTGCGCCACAGTTCACTCGGTGCCCTGCGCCACAGTTCACTCGGTGCCCTGCGCCACACTTCACCCGGTGCCCTGCGCCACAGTTCACCCGGTGCCTGATGCACAGTTCACTCGGTGCGCTGAGCCACACTTCACTCGGTGCCCTGCGCCACACTTCACTCGGTGCCCTGCGCCACAGTTCACTCGGTGCCTGATGCACAGTTCACTCGGCGCCCTGCGCCACAGTTCACTCGGTGCCCTGCTCCACAGTTCACTCGGTGCCTGATCCACAGTTCACTCGGTGCCCTGCGCCAAAGTTCACTTGGTGCCCTGCGCCACAGTTCACTCGGTGCCCTGCGCCACAGTTCACTCGGTGCCTGATGCACAGTTCACTCGGCGCCCTGCGCCACAGTTCACTCGGTGCCCTGCGCCACAGTTCACTCGGTGCCTGATCCACAGTTCACTCGGTGCCCTGCGCCACAGTTCACTCGGTGCCCTGCGCCACAGTTCACTCGGTGCCCTGCGCCACAGTTCACTCGGTGCCTGATGCACAGTTCACTCGGTGCCCTGCGACACAGTTAACCCGGTGCCCTGCGCCACAGTTTACTCGGTGCCCTGCGCCACAGTTCACTCGGTGCCCTGCGCCACAGTTCACTCGGTGCGCTGCGCCACACTTCACTCGGTGCCCTGCGCCACACTTCACTCGGTGCCCTGCGCCACACTTCACTCGGTGCCCTGTGCCACACTTCACTCGGTGCCCTGCGCCACACTTCACTCGGTGCCCTGCGCCAGACTTCACTCGGTGCCCTGCGCCACAGTTCACTCGGTGCCCTGCGCCACAGTTCACTCGGTGCCTGATGCACAGTTCACTCGGTGCCCTGGGCCACAGTTCACTCGGTGCCCTGCGCCACAGTTAACCCGGTGCCCTGCGCCACAGTTCACTCGGTGCCTGATGCACAGTTCACCCGGTGCCCTGCGCCACAGTTCCCTCGGTGCCCTGCGCCACAGTTCACTCGGTGCCCTGCGCAACAGTTCACTCGGTGCGCTGCGCCACACTTCACTCGGTGCCCTGCGCCACACTTCACTCGGTGCCCTGCGCCACACTTCACTCGGTGCCCTGCGCCACACTTCACTCGGTGCCCTGCGCCACACTTCACTCGGCGCCCTGCGCCACACTTCACTCGGCGCCCTGCGCCACACTTCACTCGGTGCCTGATGCACTGTTCACTCGGCGCCCTGCGCCACAGTTCACTCGGTGCCCTGCGCCACAGTTCACTCGGTGCCTGATCCACAGTTCACTCGGTGCCCTGCGCCAAAGTTCACTTGGTGCCCTGCGCCACAGTTCACTCGGTGCCCTGCGCCACAGTTCACTCGGTGCCTGATGCACAGTTCACTTGGCGCCCTGCGCCACAGTTCACTCGGTGCCCTGCGCCACAGTTCACTCGGTGCCTAATCCACAGTTCACTCGGTGCCCTGCGCCACAGTTCACTCGGTGCCCTGCGCCACAGTTCACTCGGTGCCCTGCGCCACAGTTCACTCGGTGCCCTGCGCCACAGTTCACTCGGTGCCCTGCGCCACAGTTCACTCGGTGCCCTCCGCCACAGTTCACTCGGTGCCCTGCGCCACAGTTGACCCGGTGCCCTGATGCACAGTTCACCCGGTGCCCTGCGCCACAGTTAACCAGGTGCCCTGCGCCACAGTTAACCCGGTGCCCTGCGCCACAGTTCACCCGGTGCCCTGCGCCACAGTTCACCCGGTGCCCTGCGCCACAGTTCACTCGGTGCCCTGCGCCACAGTTAACCCGGTGCCCTGCGCCAGAGTTCACTCGGGGCCCTGCGCCACAGTTAACCCGGTGCCCTGCGCCACAGTTCACTCGGTGCCCTGCGCCACAGGTAACCCGGTGCCCTGCGCCACAATTAACCAGGTGCACTGCGCCACAGTTCACCCGGTGCCTGATGCACAGTTCACCCGGTGCCCTGCGCAACAGTTCCCTCGGTGCCCTGCGCCACAGTTCCCTCGGTGCCCTGCGCCACAGTTCACTCGGTGCCCTGCGCCACAGTTCACTCGGTGCCCTGCGCCACAGTTCACTCGGTGCCTGATGCACAGTTCACTTGGTGCCCTGCGCCACAGTTCACCCGGTGCCCGGTGCCACAGTTCACACGGTGCCTGATGCACAGTTCACTCGGTGCCCTGCGCCACACTTCACTCGGTGCCCTGCGCCACACTTCACTCGGTGCCCTGCGCCACACCTCACTCGGTGCCCTGCGCCACACTTCACTCGGTGCCCTGCGCCACACTTCACTCGGTGCCCTGCGCCACACTTCACTCGTGCCCTGCGCCACACTTCACTCGGTGCCCTGCGCCACACTTCACTCGGTGCCCTGCGCCACACTTCACTCGGTGCCATGCGCCACACTTCACTCGGTGCCCTGCGCCACACTTCACTCGGTGCCCTGCGCCACACTTCACTCGGTGCCTGATGCACATTTCACTCGGTGCCCTGCGCCACAGTTCACTCGGTGCCCTGCGCCACAGTTCACTCGGTGCCTGATGCACAGTTCACTCGGTGCCCTGCGCCACAGTTAACCCAGTGCCCAGCGCCACAGTTCACCCGGTTCCCTGCACCACAGTTTACTCGGTGCCTGATGCACAGTTCACTCGGTGCTCTGCGCCACACTTCACTCGATGCCCTGCGCCACACTTCACTCGGTGCCCTGCGCCACACTTCACTCGGTGCCTGATGCACAGTTCACTCGGTGCCCTGGGCCACAGTTCACTCGGTGCCCTGCGCCACAGTTAACCCGGTGCCCTGCGCCACAGTTCACTCGGTGCCTAATGCACAGTTCACCCGGTGCCCTGCGCCACAGTTCCCTCGGTGCCCTGTGCCTCAGTTCACTCGGTGCGCTGAGCCACACTTCACTCGGTGCGCTGCGCCACACTTCACTCGGTGCCCTGCGCCACACTTCACTCGGTGCCCTGCGCCACACTTCACTCGGTGCCCTGCGCCACAGTTCACTCGGTGCCCTGCGCCACAGTTCACTCGGTGCCCTGCGCCACAGTTAACCCGGTGCCCTGCGCCACAGTTCACCCGGTGCCCTGATGCACAGTTCACTCGGTGCCCTGCGCCACAGTTCACTCGGTGCCCTGCGCCACAGTTCACTCGGTGCCCTGCGCCACAGTTCACTCGGTGCCTGATGCACAGTTCACTCGGTGCCCTGCGCCACAGTTCACCCGGTGCCCTGCGCCACAGTTCACTCGGTGCCCTGCGCCACAGTTCACTCGGTGCCCTGCGCCACAGTTCACTCGGTGCCCTGCGCCACAGTTCACTCCGTGCCCTGCGCCACAGTTCACTCGGTGCCCTGCGCCACAGTTCACTCGGTGCCCTGCGCCACAGTTAACCCGGTGCCCTGCGCCACAGTTCACCCGCTGCCCATATGCACAGTTCACTCGGTGCCCTGCGCCACAGTTCACTCGGTGCCCTGCGCCACAGTTCACTCGGTGCCCTGCGCCACACTTCACCCGGTGCCCTGCGCCACAGTTCACCCGGTGCCTGATGCACAGTTCACTCGGTGCGCTGAGCCACACTTCACTCGGTGCCCTGCGCCACACTTCACTCGGTGCCCTGCGCCACAGTTCACTCGGTGCCTGATGCACAGTTCACCCGGTGCCCTGCGCCACAGTTCACTCGGTGCCCTGCGCCACAGTTCACTCGGTGCGATGCGCCACACTTCACTCGGTGCCCTGCGCCACACTTCACTCGGTGCCCTGCGCCACACTTCACTCGGTGCCCTGCGCCACACTTCACTCGGTGCCCTGCGCCACACTTCACTCGGTGCCCTGCGCCAGACTTCACTCGGTGCCCTGCGCCACAGTTCACTCGGTGCCCTGCGCCACAGTTCACTCGGTGCCTGATGCACAGTTCACTCGGTGCCCTGGGCCACAGTTCACTCGGTGCCCTGCGCCACAGTTAACCCGGTGCCCTGCGCCACAGTTCACTCGGTGCCTGATGCACAGTTCACCCGGTGCCCTGCGCCACAGTTCCCTCGGTGCCCTGCGCCACAGTTCACTCGGTGCCCTGCGCCACAGTTCACTCGGTGCGCTGCGCCACACTTCACTCGGTGCCCTGCGCCACACTTCACTCGGTGCCCTGCGCCACACTTCACTCGGTGCCCTGCGCCACACTTCACTCGGTGCCCTGCGCCACACTTCACTCGGCGCCCTGCGCCACACTTCACTCGGCGCCCTGCGCCACACTTCACTCGGTGCCTGATGCACTGTTCACTCGGCGCCCTGCGCCACAGTTCACTCAGTGCCCTGCGCCACAGTTCACTCGGTGCCTGATCCACAGTTCACTCGGTGCCCTGCGCCAAAGTTCACTTGGTGCCCTGCGCCACAGTTCACTCGGTGCCCTGCGCCACAGTTCACTCGGTGCCTGATGCACAGTTCACTTGGCGCCCTGCGCCACAGTTCACTCGGTGCCCTGCGCCACAGTTCACTCGGTGCCTAATCCACAGTTCACTCGGTGCCCTGCGCCACAGTTCACTCGGTGCCCTGCGCCACAGTTCACTCGGTGCCCTGCGCCACAGTTCACTCGGTGCCTGATGCACAGTTCACTCGGTGCCCTGCGCCACAGTTAACCCGGTGCCCTGCGCCACAGTTCACCCGGTGCCCTGCGCCACAGTTCACTCGATGCCTGATGCACAGTTCACTCGGTGCCCTGCGCCACAGTTCACTCGGTGACCTGCGCCACAGTTAACCCGGTGCCCTGCGCCACAGTTCACCCGGTGCCCTGCGCCACAGTTCACTCGGTGCCTGATGCACAGTTCACTCGGTGCCCTGCGCCACAGTTCACTCGGTGCCCTGCGCCACACTTCACTCAGTGCCCTGCGCCACAGTTCACTCGGTGCCCTGCGCCACAGTTAACCCGGTGCCCTGCGCCACAGTTCACCCGGTGCCTGATCCACAGTTCACTCGGTGCCCTGCGCCAAAGTTCACTTGGTGCCCTGCGCCACAGTTCACTCGGTGCCCTGCGCCACAGTTCACTCGGTGCCTGATGCACAGTTCACTTGGCGCCCTGCGCCACAGTTCACTCGGTGCCCTGCGCCACAGTTCACTCGGTGCCTAATCCACAGTTCACTCGGTGCCCTGCGCCACAGTTCACTCGGTGCCCTGCGCCACAGTTAACCCGGTGCCCTGCGCCACAGTTCACTCGGTGCCTGATCCACAGTTCACTCGGTGCCCTGCGCCAAAGTTCACTTGGTGCCCTGCGCCACAGTTCACTCGGTGCCCTGCGCCACAGTTCACTCGGTGCCTGATGCACAGTTCACTTGGCGCCCTGCGCCACAGTTCACTCGGTGCCCTGCGCCACAGTTCACTCGGTGCCTAATCCACAGTTCACTCGGTGCCCTGCGCCACAGTTCACTCGGTGCCCTGCGCCACAGTTCACTCGGTGCCCTGCGCCACAGTTCACTCGGTGCCTGATGCACAGTTCACTCGGTGCCCTGCGCCACAGTTAACCCGGTGCCCTGCGCCACAGTTCACCCGGTGCCCTGCGCCACAGTTCACTCGATGCCTGATGCACAGTTCACTCGGTGCCCTGCGCCACAGTTCACTCGGTGACCTGCGCCACAGTTAACCCGGTGCCCTGCGCCACAGTTCACCCGGTGCCCTGCGCCACAGTTCACTCGGTGCCTGATGCACAGTTCACTCGGTGCCCTGCGCCACAGTTCACTCGGTGCCCTGCGCCACACTTCACTCAGTGCCCTGCGCCACAGTTCACTCGGTGCCCTGCGCCACAGTTAACCCGGTGCCCTGCGCCACAGTTCACCCGGTGCCCTGATGCACAGTTCACCCGGTGCCCTGCGCCACAGTTCACTCGGTGCCCTTCGCCACAGTTCACTCGGTGCACTCCGCCACAGTTCACTCGGTGCCCTGCGCCACAGTTGACCCGGTGCCCTGATGCACAGTTCACTCGGTGCCCTGCGCCACAGTTCACCCGGTGCCCTGCGCCACAGTTCACCCGCTGCCCATATGCACAGTTCACTCGGTGCCCTGCGCCACAGTTCACTCGGTGCCCTGCGCCACAGTTCACTCGGTGCCCTGCGCCACACTTCACCCGGTGCCCTGCGCCACAGTTCACCCGGTGCCTGATGCACAGTTCACTCGGTGCGCTGAGCCACACTTCACTCGGTGCCCTGCGCCACACTTCACTCGGTGCCCTGCGCCACAGTTCACTCGGTGCCTGATGCACAGTTCACTCGGCGCCCTGCGCCACAGTTCACTCGGTGCCCTGCTCCACAGTTCACTCGGTGCCTGATCCACAGTTCACTCGGTGCCCTGCGCCAAAGTTCACTTGGTGCCCTGCGCCACAGTTCACTCGGTGCCCTGCGCCACAGTTCACTCGGTGCCTGATGCACAGTTCACTCGGCGCCCTGCGCCACAGTTCACTCGGTGCCCTGCGCCACAGTTCACTCGGTGCCTGATCCACAGTTCACTCGGTGCCCTGCGCCACAGTTCACTCGGTACCCTGCGCCACAGTTCACTCGGTGCCCTGCGCCACAGTTCACTCGGTGCCTGATGCACAGTTCACTCGGTGCCCTGCGACACAGTTAACCCGGTGCCCTGCGCCACAGTTTACTCGGTGCCCTGCGCCACAGTTCACTCGGTGCCCTGCGCCACAGTTCACTCGGTGCGCTGCGCCACACTTCACTCGGTGCCCTGCGCCACACTTCACTCGGTGCCCTGCGCCACACTTCACTCGGTGCCCTGTGCCACACTTCACTCGGTGCCCTGCGCCACACTTCACTCGGTGCCCTGCGCCAGACTTCACTCGGTGCCCTGCGCCACAGTTCACTCGGTGCCCTGCGCCACAGTTCACTCGGTGCCTGATGCACAGTTCACTCGGTGCCCTGGGCCACAGTTCACTCGGTGCCCTGCGCCACAGTTAACCCGGTGCCCTGCGCCACAGTTCACTCGGTGCCTGATGCACAGTTCACCCGGTGCCCTGCGCCACAGTTCCCTCGGTGCCCTGCGCCACAGTTCACTCGGTGCCCTGCGCAACAGTTCACTCGGTGCGCTGCGCCACACTTCACTCGGTGCCCTGCGCCACACTTCACTCGGTGCCCTGCGCCACACTTCACTCGGTGCCCTGCGCCACACTTCACTCGGTGCCCTGCGCCACACTTCACTCGGCGCCCTGCGCCACACTTCACTCGGCGCCCTGCGCCACACTTCACTCGGTGCCTGATGCACTGTTCACTCGGCGCCCTGCGCCACAGTTCACTCGGTGCCCTGCGCCACAGTTCACTCGGTGCCTGATCCACAGTTCACTCGGTGCCCTGCGCCAAAGTTCACTTGGTGCCCTGCGCCACAGTTCACTCGGTGCCCTGCGCCACAGTTCACTCGGTGCCTGATGCACAGTTCACTTGGCGCCCTGCGCCACAGTTCACTCGGTGCCCTGCGCCACAGTTCACTCGGTGCCTAATCCACAGTTCACTCGGTGCCCTGCGCCACAGTTCACTCGGTGCCCTGCGCCACAGTTCACTCGGTGCCCTGCGCCACAGTTCACTCGGTGCCTGATGCACAGTTCACTCGGTGCCCTGCGCCACAGTTAACCCGGTGCCCTGCGCCACAGTTCACCCGGTGCCCTGCGCCACAGTTCACTCGATGCCTGATGCACAGTTCACTCGGTGCCCTGCGCCACAGTTCACTCGGTGACCTGCGCCACAGTTAACCCTGTGCCCTGCGCCACAGTTCACCCGGTGCCCTGCGCCACAGTTCACTCGGTGCCTGATGCACAGTTCACTCGGTGCCCTGCGCCACAGTTCACTCGGTGCCCTGCGCCACACTTCACTCAGTGCCCTGCGCCACAGTTCACTCGGTGCCCTGCGCCACAGTTAACCCGGTGCCCTGCGCCACAGTTCACCCGGTGCCCTGATGCACAGTTCACCCGGTGCCCTGCGCCACAGTTCACTCGGTGCCCTGCGCCACAGTTCACTCGATGCCCTCCGCCACAGTTCACTCGGTGCCCTGCGCCACAGTTGACCCGGTGCCCTGATGCACAGTTCACTCGGTGCCCTGCGCCACAGTTCACCCGTTGCCCTGCGCCACAGTTAACCAGGTGCCCTGCGCCACAGTTAACCCGGTGCCCTGCGCCACAGTTCACTCGGTGCCCTGCGCCACAGTTCACTCGGTGCCCTGCGCCACAGTTAACCCGGTGCCCTGCGCCACAGTTCACTCGGGGCCCTGCGCCACAGTTAACCCGGTGCCCTGCGCCACAGTTCACTCGGTGCCCTGCGCCACAGTTCACTCGGTGCCCTCCGCCACAGTTCACTCGGTGCCCTGCGCCACAGTTGACCCGGTGCCCTGATGCACAGTTCACTCGGTGCCCTGCGCCACAGTTCACCCGGTGCCCTGCGCCACAGTTAACCAGGTGCCCTGCGCCACAGTTAACCCGGTGCCCTGCGCCACAGTTCACTCTGTGCCCTGCGCCACAGTTCACTCGGTGCCCTGCGCCACAGTTCACTCGGTGCCCTGCGCCACAGTTAACCCGGTGCCGTGCGCCACAGTTCACTCGGGGCCCTGCGCCACAGTTAACCTGGTGCCCTGCGCCACAGTTCACACGGTGCCCTGCGCCACAGTTCACTCGGTGCCCTGCGCCACAGTTCACCCGGTGCCTCATGCACAGTTCACCCGGTGCCCTGCGCCACAGTTCCCTCGGTGCCCTGCGCCACAGTTCACTCGGTGCCCTGCGCCACAGTTCACTCGGTGCCCTGCGCCACAGTTCACTCGGTGCCTGATGCACAGTTCACTTGGTGCCCTGCGCCACAGTTCACTCGGTGCCCGGCGACACAATTCACTCGGTGCCTGATGCACAGTTCACCCGGTGCCCGGCGCCACAGTTCACCCGGTGCCTGATGCACAGTTCACTCGGTGCCCTGCGCCACACTTCACTCGGTGCCCTGCGCCACACTTCACTCGGTGCCCCGCGCCACACTTCACTCGGTGCCCTGCGGCACACTTCACTCGGTGCCCTGCGCCACACTTCACTCGGTGCCATGCGCCACACTTCACTCGGTGCCATGCGCCACACTTCACTCGGTGCCATGCGCCACACTTCACTCGGTGCCCTGAGCCACACTTCACTCGGTGCCCTGCGCCACACTTCACTCGCTGCCCTGCGCCACACTTCACTCGGTGCCTGATGCACAGTTCACTCAGGGCCCTGCGCCACAGTTCCCTCGGTGCCCTGCGCCACAGTTCACTCGGTGCCCTGCGCCACAGTTAACCCGGTGCCTTGCGCCACAGTTCACCCGCTGCCCATATGCACAGTTCACTCGGTGCCCTGCGCCACAGTTCACCCGGTGCCCTGCGCCACAGTTCACTCGGTGCCTGATGCACAGTTCACTCGTTGCCCTGCGCCACAGTTCACTCGGTGCCCTGCGCCACAGTTCACTCGGTGCCCTGCGTCACAGTTCACTCGGTGCCCTGTGCCACAGTTCACTCGGTGCCCTATGCCACAGTTAACGCGGTGCCCTGCGCCACAGTTCACCCGGTGCCCTGCGCCACAGTTCACTCGGTGCCCAGCGCCACAGTTCACTCGGTGCCCTGCGCCACAGTTCACTCGCTGCCCTGCGCCACAGTTCACTCGGTGGCTGATGCACAGTTCACTCGGTGCCCTGCGCCACAGTTCACTCGGTGCCCTGCGCCACAGTTCACTCGGTGCCCTGCGCCACAGTTCACTCGGTGCCCTCCGCCACAGTTCACTCGGTGCCCTGCGCCACAGTTGACCCGGTGCCCTGCGCCACAGTTGACCCGGTGCCCTGATGCACAGTTCACCCGGTGCCCTGCGCCACAGTTAACCAGGTGCCCTGCGCCACAGTTAACCCGGTGCCCTGCGCCACAGTTCACCCGGTGCCCTGCGCCACAGTTCACCCGGTGCCCTGCGCCACAGTTCACTCGGTGCCCTGCGCCACAGTTAACCCGGTGCCCTGCGCCAGAGTTCACTCGGGGCCCTGCGCCACAGTTAACCCGGTGCCCTGCGCCACAGTTCACTCGGTGCCCTGCGCCACAGGTAACCCGGTGCCCTGCGCCACAATTAACCAGGTGCACTGCGCCACAGTTCACCCGGTGCCTGATGCACAGTTCACCCGGTGCCCTGCGCAACAGTTCCCTCGGTGCCCTGCGCCACAGTTCCCTCGGTGCCCTGCGCCACAGTTCACTCGGTGCCCTGCGCCACAGTTCACTCGGTGCCCTGCGCCACAGTTCACTCGGTGCCTGATGCACAGTTCACTTGGTGCCCTGCGCCACAGTTCACCCGGTGCCCGGTGCCACAGTTCACACGGTGCCTGATGCACAGTTCACTCGGTGCCCTGCGCCACACTTCACTCGGTGCCCTGCGCCACACTTCACTCGGTGCCCTGCGCCACACCTCACTCGGTGCCCTGCGCCACACTTCACTCGGTGCCCTGCGCCACACTTCACTCGGTGCCCTGCGCCACACTTCACTCGTGCCCTGCGCCACACTTCACTCGGTGCCCTGCGCCACACTTCACTCGGTGCCCTGCGCCACACTTCACTCGGTGCCATGCGCCACACTTCACTCGGTGCCCTGCGCCACACTTCACTCGGTGCCCTGCGCCACACTTCACTCGGTGCCTGATGCACATTTCACTCGGTGCCCTGCGCCACAGTTCACTCGGTGCCCTGCGCCACAGTTCACTCGGTGCCTGATGCACAGTTCACTCGGTGCCCTGCGCCACAGTTAACCCAGTGCCCAGCGCCACAGTTCACCCGGTTCCCTGCACCACAGTTTACTCGGTGCCTGATGCACAGTTCACTCGGTGCTCTGCGCCACACTTCACTCGATGCCCTGCGCCACACTTCACTCGGTGCCCTGCGCCACACTTCACTCGGTGCCTGATGCACAGTTCACTCGGTGCCCTGGGCCACAGTTCACTCGGTGCCCTGCGCCACAGTTAACCCGGTGCCCTGCGCCACAGTTCACTCGGTGCCTGATGCACAGTTCACCCGGTGCCCTGCGCCACAGTTCCCTCGGTGCCCTGTGCCTCAGTTCACTCGGTGCGCTGAGCCACACTTCACTCGGTGCGCTGCGCCACACTTCACTCGGTGCCCTGCGCCACACTTCACTCGGTGCCCTGCGCCACACTTCACTCGGTGCCCTGCGCCACAGTTCACTCGGTGCCCTGCGCCACAGTTCACTCGGTGCCCTGCGCCACAGTTAACCCGGTGCCCTGCGCCACAGTTCACCCGGTGCCCTGATGCACAGTTCACTCGGTGCCCTGCGCCACAGTTCACTCGGTGCCCTGCGCCACAGTTCACTCGGTGCCCTGCGCCACAGTTCACTCGGTGCCTGATGCACAGTTCACTCGGTGCCCTGCGCCACAGTTCACCCGGTGCCCTGCGCCACAGTTCACTCGGTGCCCTGCGCCACAGTTCACTCGGTGCCCTGCGCCACAGTTCACTCGGTGCCCTGCGCCACAGTTCACTCGGTGCCCTGCGCCACAGTTCACTCGGTGCCCTGCACCACAGTTCACTCGGTGCCCTGCGCCACAGTTAACCCGGTGCCCTGCGCCACAGTTCACCCGCTGCCCATATGCACAGTTCACTCGGTGCCCTGCGCCACAGTTCACTCGGTGCCCTGCGCCACAGTTCACTCGGTGCCCTGCGCCACACTTCACCCGGTGCCCTGCGCCACAGTTCACCCGGTGCCTGATGCACAGTTCACTCGGTGCGCTGAGCCACACTTCACTCGGTGCCCTGCGCCACACTTCACTCGGTGCCCTGCGCCACAGTTCACTCGGTGCCTGATGCACAGTTCACCCGGTGCCCTGCGCCACAGTTCACTCGGTGCCCTGCGCCACAGTTCACTCGGTGCGCTGCGCCACACTTCACTCGGTGCCCTGCGCCACACTTCACTCGGTGCCCTGCGCCACACTTCACTCGGTGCCCTGTGCCACACTTCACTCGGTGCCCTGCGCCACACTTCACTCGGTGCCCTGCGCCAGACTTCACTCGGTGCCCTGCGCCACAGTTCACTCGGTGCCCTGCGCCACAGTTCACTCGGTGCCTGATGCACAGTTCACTCGGTGCCCTGGGCCACAGTTCACTCGGTGCCCTGCGCCACAGTTAACCCGGTGCCCTGCGCCACAGTTCACTCGGTGCCTGATGCACAGTTCACCCGGTGCCCTGCGCCACAGTTCCCTCGGTGCCCTGCGCCACAGTTCACTCGGTGCCCTGCACCACAGTTCACTCGGTGCGCTGCGCCACACTTCACTCGGTGCCCTGCGCCACACTTCACTCGGTGCCCTGCGCCACACTTCACTCGGTGCCCTGCGCCACACTTCACTCGGTGCCCTGCGCCACACTTCACTCGGCGCCCTGCGCCACACTTCACTCGGCGCCCTGCGCCACACTTCACTCGGTGCCTGATGCACTGTTCACTCGGCGCCCTGCGCCACAGTTCACTCGGTGCCCTGCGCCACAGTTCACTCGGTGCCTGATCCACAGTTCACTCGGTGCCCTGCGCCAAAGTTCACTTGGTGCCCTGCGCCACAGTTCACTCGGTGCCCTGCGCCACAGTTCACTCGGTGCCTGATGCACAGTTCACTTGGCGCCCTGCGCCACAGTTCACTCGGTGCCCTGCGCCACAGTTCACTCGGTGCCTAATCCACAGTTCACTCGGTGCCCTGCGCCACAGTTCACTCGGTGCCCTGCGCCACAGTTCACTCGGTGCCCTGCGCCACAGTTCACTCGGTGCCTGATGCACAGTTCACTCGGTGCCCTGCGCCACAGTTAACCCGGTGCCCTGCGCCACAGTTCACCCGGTGCCCTGCGCCACAGTTCACTCGATGCCTGATGCACAGTTCACTCGGTGCCCTGCGCCACAGTTCACTCGGACACCTGCGCCACAGTTAACCCGGTGCCCAGCGCCACAGTTCACCCGGTGCCCTGCGCCACAGTTCACTCGGTGCCTGATGCACAGTTCACTCGGTGCCCTGCGCCACAGTTCACTCGGTGCCCTGCGCCACACTTCACTCAGTGCCCTGCGCCACAGTTCACTCGGTGCCCTGCGCCACAGTTAACCCGGTGCCCTGCGCCACAGTTCACCCGGTGCCCTGATGCACAGTTCACCCGGTGCCCTGCGCCACAGTTCACTCGGTGCCCTTCGCCACAGTTCACTCGGTGCCCTCCGCCACAGTTCACTCGGTGCCCTGCGCCACAGTTGACCCGGTGCCCTGATGCACAGTTCACTCGGTGCCCTGCGCCACAGTTCACCAGGTGCCCTGCGCCACAGTTAACCATTATGCCCTGCGCCACAGTTAACCCGGTGCCCTGCGCCACAGTTCACTCGGTGCCCTGCGCCACAGTTCACTCGGTGCCCTGCGCCACAGTTAACCCGGTGCCCTGCGCCACAGTTCACTCGGGGCCCTGCGCCACAGTTAACCCGGTGCCCTGCGCCACAGTTCACTCGGTGCCCTGCGCCACAGTTCACTCGGTGCCCTCCGCCACAGTTCACTCGGTGCCCTGCTCCACAGTTGACCCGGTGCCCTGATGCACAGTTCACTCGGTGCCCTGCGCCACAGTTAACCCGGTGCCCTGCGCCACAGTTCACCCGCTGCCCATATGCACAGTTCACTCGGTGCCCTGCGCCACAGTTCACTCGGTGCCCTGCGCCACAGTTCACTCGGGGCCCTGCGCCACAGTTAACCCGGTGCCCTGCGCCACAGTTCACTCGGTGCCCTGCGCCACAGTTCACTCGGTGCCCTCCGCCACAGTTCACTCGGTGCCCTGCGCCACAGTTGACCCGGTGCCCTGATGCACAGTTCACTCGGTGCCCTGCGCCACAGTTAACCCGGTGCCCTGCGCCACAGTTCACCCGCTGCCCATATGCACAGTTCACTCGGTGCCCTGCGCCACAGTTCACTCGGTGCCCTGCGCCACAGTTCACTCGGTGCCCTGCGCCACACTTCACCCGGTGCCCTGCGCCACAGTTCACCCGGTGCCTGATGCACAGTTCACTCGGTGCGCTGAGCCACACTTCACTCGGTGCCCTGCGCCACACTTCACTCGGTGCCCTGCGCCACAGTTCACTCGGTGCCTGATGCACAGTTCACCCGGTGCCCTGCGCCACAGTTCACTCGGTGCCCTGCGCCACAGTTCACTCGGTGCGCTGCGCCACACTTCACTCGGTGCCCTGCGCCACACTTCACTCGGTGCCCTGCGCCACAGTTCACTCGGTGCCCTGCGCCACACTTCACTCGGTGCCCTGCGCCACACTTCACTCGGTGCCCTGCGCCAGACTTCACTCGGTGCCTGATGCACAGTTCACTCGGTGCCCTGGGCCACAGTTCACTCGGTGCCCTGCGCCACAGTTAACCCGGTGCCCTGCGCCACAGTTCACTCGGTGCCTGATGCACAGTTCACCCGGTGCCCTGCGCCACAGTTCACTCGGTGCCCTGCGCCACAGTTCACTCGGTGCGCTGCGCCACACTTCACACGGTGCCCTGCGCCACACTTCACTCGGTGCCCTGCGCCACACTTCACTCGGTGCCCTGCGCCACACTTCACTCGGTGCCCTGCGCCACACTTCACTCGGCGCCCTGCGCCACACTTCACTCGGCGCCCTGCGCCACACTTCACTCGGTGCCTGATGCACTGTTCACTCGGCGCCCTGCGCCACAGTTCACTCGGTGCCCTGCGCCACAGTTCACTCGGTGCCTGATCCACAGTTCACTCGGTGCCCTGCGCCAAAGTTCACTTGGTGCCCTGCGCCACAGTTCACTCGGTGCCCTGCGCCACAGTTCACTCGGTTCCTGATGCACAGTTCACTTGGCGCCCTGCGCCACAGTTCACTCGGTGCCCTGCGCCACAGTTCACTCGGTGGCTAATCCACAGTTCACTCGGTGCCCTGCGCCACAGTTCACTCGGTGCCCTGCGCCACAGTTCACTCGGTGCCTGATGCACAGTTCACTCGGTGCCCTGCGCCACAGTTAACCCGGTGCCCTGCGCCACAGTTCACCCGGTGCCCTGCGCCACAGTTCACTCGATGCCTGATGGACAGTTCACTCGGTGACCTGCGCCACAGTTAACCCGGTGCCCTGCGCCACAGTTCACCCGGTGCCCTGCGCCACAGTTCACTCGGTGCCTGATGCACAGTTCACTCGGTGCCCTGCGCCACAGTTCACTCGGTGCCCTGCGCCACACTTCACTCAGTGCCCTGCGCCACAGTTCACTCGGTGCCCTGCGCCACAGTTAACCCGGTGCCCTGCGCCACAGTTCACCCGGTGCCCTGATGCACAGTTCACCCGGTGCCCTGCGCCACAGTTCACTCGGTGCCCTTCGCCACAGTTCACTCGGTGCCCTCCGCCACAGTTCACTCGGTGCTCTGCGCCACATTTGACCCGGTGCCCTGATGCACAGTTAACCCGGTGCCCTGCGCCACAGTTCACTCGGTGCCCTGCGCCACAGTTCACTCGGTGCCCTGCGCCACAGTTAACCCGGTGCCCTGCGCCACAGTTCACTCGGGGCCCTGCGCCACAGTTAACCCGGTGCCCTGCACCACAGTTCACTCGGTGCCCTGCGCCACAGTTCACTCGGTGCCCTCCGCCACAGTTCACTCGGTGCCCTGCGCCACAGTTGACCCGGTGCCCTGATGCACAGTTCACTCGGTGCGCTGCGCCACAGTTCACCCGGTGCCCTGCGCCACAGTTAACCAGGTGCCCTGCGCCACAGTTAACCCGGTGCCCTGCGCCACAGTTCACCCGGTGCCCTGCGCCACCGTTCACTCGGTGCCCTGCGCCACAGTTAACCCGGTGCCCTGCGCCAGAGTTCACTCGGGGCCCTGCGCCACAGTTAACCCGGTGCCCTGCGCCACAGTTCACTCGGTGCCCTGCGCCACAGGTAACCCGGTGCCCTGCGCCACAATTAACCAGGTGCACTGCGCCACAGTTCACCCGGTGCCTGATGCACAGTTCACCCGGTGCCCTGCGCCACAGTTCCCTCGGTGCCCTGCGCCACAGTTCCCTCGGTGCCCTGCGCCACAGTTCACTCGGTGCCCTGCGCCACATTTCACTCGGTGCCCTGCGCCACAGTTCACTCGGTGCCCTGCGCCACAGTTCACTCGGTGCCCTGCGCCACAGTTAACTCGGTGCCTGATGCACAGTTCACTCGGTGCCCTGCGCCACAGTTAACCCGGTGCCCTGCGCCACAGTTCACCCGGTGCCCTGCGCCACAGTTCACTCGATGCCTGATGGACAGTTCACTCGGTGCCCTGCGCCACAGTTCACTCGGTGACCTGCGCCACAGTTAACCCGGTGCCCTGCGCCACATTTCACCCGGTGCCCTGCGCCACAGTTCTCTCGGTGCCTGATGCACAGTTCACTCGGTGCCCTGCGCCACAGTTCACTCGGTGCCCTGCGCCACACTTCACTCAGTGCCCTGCGCCACAGTTCACTCGGTGCCCTGCGCCACAGTTAACCCGGTGCCCTGCGCCACAGTTCACCCGGTGCCCTGATGCACAGTTCACCCGGTGCCCTGCGCCACAGTTCACTCGGTGCCCTTCGCCACAGTTCACTCGGTGCCCTCCGCCACAGTTCACTCGGTGCTCTGCGCCACATTTGACCCGGTGCCCTGATGCACAGTTAACCCGGTGCCCTGCGCCACAGTTCACTCGGTGCCCTGCGCCACAGTTCACTCGGTGCCCTGCGCCACAGTTAACCCGGTGCCCTGCGCCACAGTTCACTCGGGGCCCTGCGCCACAGTTAACCCGGTGCCCTGCACCACAGTTCACTCGGTGCCCTGCGCCACAGTTCACTCGGTGCCCTCCGCCACAGTTCACTCGGTGCCCTGCGCCACAGTTGACCCGGTGCCCTGATGCACAGTTCACTCGGTGCGCTGCGCCACAGTTCACCCGGTGCCCTGCGCCACAGTTAACCAGGTGCCCTGCGCCACAGTTAACCCGGTGCCCTGCGCCACAGTTCACCCGGTGCCCTGCGCCACAGTTCACTCGGTGCCCTGCGCCACAGTTAACCCGGTGCCCTGCGCCAGAGTTCACTCGGGGCCCTGCGCCACAGTTAACAAGGTGCCCAGCGCCACAGTTCACTCGGTGCCCTGCGCCACAGGTAACCCGGTGCCCTGCGCCACAATTAACCAGGTGCACTGCGCCACAGTTCACCCGGTGCCTGATGCACAGTTCACCCGGTGCCCTGCGCCACAGTTCCCTCGGTGCCCTGCGCCACAGTTCCCTCGGTGCCCTGCGCCACAGTTCACTCGGTGCCCTGCGCCACAGTTCACTCGGTGCCCTGCGCCACAGTTCACTCGGTGCCTGATGCACAGTTCACTCGGTGCCCTGCGCCACAGTTCACCCGGTGCCCGGCGCCACAGTTCACACGGTGCCTGATGCACAGTTCACTCGGTGCCCTGCGCCACACTTCACTCGGTGCCCTGCGCCACACTTCACTCGGTGCCCTGCGCCACACCTCACTCGGTGCCCTGGGCCACACTTCACTCGGTGCCCTGCGCCACACTTCACTCGGTGCCCTGCGTCACAGTTCACTCGGTGCCCTGTGCCACAGTTCACTCGGTGCCCTATGCCACAGTTAACGCGGTGCCCTGCGCCACAGTTCACCCGGTGCCCTGCGCCACAGTTCACTCGGTGCCCTGCGCCACAGTTCACTCGGTGCCCTGCGCCACAGTTCACTCGCTGCCCTGCGCCACAGTTCACTCGGTGACTGATGCACAGTTCACTCGGTGCCCTGCGCCACAGTTCACTCGGTGCCCTGCGCCACAGTTCACTCGGTGCCCTGCGCCACAGTTCACTCGGTGCCCTCCGCCACAGTTCACTCGGTGCCCTGCGCCACAGTTGACCCGGTGCCCTGCGCCACAGTTGACCCGGTGCCCTGATGCACAGTTCACCCGGTGCCCTGCGCCACAGTTAACCAGGTGCCCTGCGCCACAGTTAACCCGGTGCCCTGCGCCACAGTTCACCCGGTGCCCTGCGCCACAGTTCACCCGGTGCCCTGCGCCACAGTTCACTCGGTGCCCTGCGCCACAGTTAACCCGGTGCCCTGCGCCAGAGTTCACTCGGGGCCCTGCGCCACAGTTAACCCGGTGCCCTGCGCCACAGTTCACTCGGTGCCCTGCGCCACAGGTAACCCGGTGCCCTGCGCCACAATTAACCAGGTGCACTGCGCCACAGTTCACCCGGTGCCTGATGCACAGTTCACCCGGTGCCCTGCGCAACAGTTCCCTCGGTGCCCTGCGCCACAGTTCCCTCGGTGCCCTGCGCCACAGTTCACTCGGTGCCCTGCGCCACAGTTCACTCGGTGCCCTGCGCCACAGTTCACTCGGTGCCTGATGCACAGTTCACTTGGTGCCCTGCGCCACAGTTCACCCGGTGCCCGGCGCCACAGTTCACACGGTGCCTGATGCACAGTTCACTCGGTGCCCTGCGCCACACTTCACTCGGTGCCCTGCGCCACACTTCACTCGGTGCCCTGCGCCACACCTCACTCGGTGCCCTGCGCCACACTTCACTCGGTGCCCTGCGCCACACTTCACTCGGTGCCCTGCGCCACACTTCACTCGTGCCCTGCGCCACACTTCACTCGGTGCCCTGCGCCACACTTCACTCGGTGCCCTGCGCCACACTTCACTCGGTGCCATGCGCCACACTTCACTCGGTGCCATGCGCCACACTTCACTCGGTGCCCTGCGCCACACTTCACTCGGTGCCCTGCGCCACACTTCACTCGGTGCCTGATGCACATTTCACTCAGTGCCCTGCGCCACAGTTCACTCGGTGCCCTGCGCCACAGTTCACTCGGTGCCTGATGCACAGTTCACTCGGTGCCCTGCGCCACAGTTAACCCAGTGCCCAGCGCCACAGTTCACCCGGTTCCCTGCACCACAGTTTACTCGGTGCCTGATGCACAGTTCACTCGGTGCTCTGCGCCACACTTCACTCGATGCCCTGCGCCACACTTCACTCGGTGCCCTGCGCCACACTTCACTCGGTGCCTGATGCACAGTTCACTCGGTGCCCTGGGCCACAGTTCAATCGGTGCCCTGCGCCACTGTTAACCCGGTGCCCTGCGCCACAGTTCACTCGGTGCCTGATGCACAGTTCACCCGGTGCCCTGCGCCACAGTTCCCTCGGTGCCCTGTGCCTCAGTTCACTCGGTGCGGTGAGCCACACTTCACTCGGTGCGCTGCGCCACACTTCACTCGGTGCCCTGCGCCACACTTCACTCGGTGCCCTGCGCCACACTTCACTCGGTGCCCTGCGCCACAGTTCACTCGGTGCCCTGCGCCACAGTTAACCCGGTGCCCTGCGCCACAGTTCACCCGGTGCCGTGATGCACAGTTCACTCGGTGCCCTGCGCCACAGTTCACTCGGTGCCCTGCGCCACAGTTCACTCGGTGCCCTGCGCCACAGTTCACTCGGTGCCTGATGCACAGTTCACTCGGTGCCCTGCGCCACAGTTCACCCGGTGCCCTGCGCCACAGTTCACTCGGTGCCCTGCGCCACAGTTCACTCGGTGCCCTGCGCCACAGTTCACTCGGTGCCCTGCGCCACAGTTCACTCGGTGCCCTGCGCCACAGTTCACTCGGTGCCCTGCACCACAGTTCACTCGGTGCCCTGCGCCACAGTTAACCCGGTGCCCTGCGCCACAGTTCACCCGCTGCCCATATGCACAGTTCACTCGGTGCCCTGCGCCACAGTTCACTCGGTGCCCTGCGCCACAGTTCACTCGGTGCCCTGCGCCACACTTCACCCGGTGCCCTGCGCCACAGTTCACCCGGTGCCTGATGCACAGTTCACTCGGTGCGCTGAGACACACTTCACTCGGTGCCCTGCGCCACACTTCACTCGGTGCCCTGCGCCACAGTTCACTCGGTGCCTGATGCACAGTTCACCCGGTGCCCTGCGCCTCAGTTCACTCGGTGCCCTGCGCCACAGTTCACTCGGTGCGCTGCGCCACACTTCACTCGGTGCCCTGCGCCACAATTAACCCGGTGCCCTGCGCCAGAGTTCACTCGGGGCCCTGCGCCACAGTTAACCCGGTGCCCTGCGCCACAGTTCACTCGGTGCCCTGCGCCACAGGTAACCCGGTGCCCTGCGCCACAATTAACCAGGTGCACTGCGCCACAGTTCACCCGGTGCCTGATGCACAGTTCACCCGGTGCCCTGCGCCACAGTTCCCTCGGTGCCCTGCGCCACAGTTCCCTCGGTGCCCTGCGCCACAGTTCACTCGGTGCCCTGCGCCACAGTTCACTCGGTGCCCTGCGCCACAGTTCACTCGGTGCCTGATGCACAGTTCACTCGGTGCCCTGCGCCACAGTTCACCCGGTGCCCGGCGCCACAGTTCACACGGTGCCTGATGCACAGTTCACTCGGTGCCCTGCGCCACACTTCACTCGGTGCCCTGCGCCACACTTCACTCGGTGCCCTGCGCCACACCTCACTCGGTGCCCTGCGCCACACTTCACTCGGTGCCCTGCGCCACACTTCACTCGGTGCCCTGCGCCACACTTCACTCGTGCCCTGCGCCACACTTCACTCGGTGCCCTGCGCCACACTTCACTCGGTGCCCTGCGCCACACTTCACTCGGTGCCATGCGCCACACTTCACTCGGTGCCATGCGCCACACTTCACTCGGTGGCCTGCGCCACACTTCACTCGGTGCCCTGCGCCACAGTTAACCCGGTGCCTTGCGCCACAGTTCACCCGCTGCCCATATGCACAGTTCACTCGGTGCCCTGCGCCACAGTTCACCCGGTGCCCTGCGCCACAGTTCACTCGGTGCCTGATGCACAGTTCACTCGTTGCCCTGCGCCACAGTTCACTCGGTGCCCTGCGCCACAGTTCACTCGGTGCCCTGCGTCACAGTTCACTCGGTGCCCTGTGCCACAGTTCACTCGGTGCCCTATGCCACAGTTAACGCGGTGCCCTGCGCCACAGTTCACCCGGTGCCCTGCGCCACAGTTCACTCGGTGCCCTGCGCCACAGTTCACTCGGTGCCCTGCGCCACAGTTCACTCGCTGCCCTGCGCCACAGTTCACTCGCTGACTGATGCACAGTTCACTCGGTGCCCTGCGCCACAGTTCACTCGGTGCCCTGCGCCACAGTTCACTCGGTGCCCTGCGCCACAGTTCACTCGGTGCCCTCCGCCACAGTTCACTCGGTGCCCTGCGCCACAGTTGACCCGGTGCCCTGCGCCACAGTTGACCCGGTGCCCTGATGCACAGTTCACCCGGTACCCTGCGCCACAGTTAACCAGGTGCCCTGCGCCACAGTTAACCCGGTGCCCTGCGCCACAGTTCACCCGGTGCCCTGCGCCACAGTTCACCCGGTGCCCTGCGCCACAGTTCACTCGGTGCCCTGCGCCACAGTTAACCCGGTGCCCTGCGCCAGAGTTCACTCGGGGCCCTGCGCCACAGTTAACCCGGTGCCCTGCGCCACAGTTCACTCGGTGCCCTGCGCCACAGGTAACCCGGTGCCCTGCGCCACAATTAACCAGGTGCACTGCGCCACAGTTCACCCGGTGCCTGATGCACAGTTCACCCGGTGCCCTGCGCAACAGTTCCCTCGGTGCCCTGCGCCACAGTTCCCTCGGTGCCCTGCGCCACAGTTCACTCGGTGCCCTGCGCCACAGTTCACTCGGTGCCCTGCGCCACAGTTCACTCGGTGCCTGATGCACAGTTCACTTGGTGCCCTGCGCCACAGTTCACCCGGTGCCCGGCGCCACAGTTCACTCGGTGCCTGATGCACAGTTCACTCGGTGCCCTGCGCCACACTTCACTCGGTGCCCTGCGCCACACTTCACTCGGTGCCCTGCGCCACACCTCACTCGGTGCCCTGCGCCACACTTCACTCGGTGCCCTGCGCCACACTTCACTCGGTGCCCTGCGCCACACTTCACTCGTGCCCTGCGCCACACTTCACTCGGTGCCCTGCGCCACACTTCACTCGGTGCCCTGCGCCACACTTCACTCGGTGCCATGCGCCACACTTCACTCGGTGCCATGCGCCACACTTCACTCGGTGCCCTGCGCCACACTTCACTCGGTGCCCTGCGCCACACTTCACTCGGTGCCTGATGCACATTTCACTCAGTGCCCTGCGCCACAGTTCACTCGGTGCCCTGCGCCACAGTTCACTCGGTGCCTGATGCACAGTTCACTCGGTGCCCTGCGCCACAGTTAACCCAGTGCCCAGCGCCACAGTTCACCCGGTTCCCTGCACCACAGTTTACTCGGTGCCTGATGCACAGTTCACTCGGTGCTCTGCGCCACACTTCACTCGATGCCCTGCGCCACACTTCACTCGGTGCCCTGCGCCACACTTCACTCGGTGCCTGATGCACAGTTCACTCGGTGCCCTGGGCCACAGTTCACTCGGTGCCCTGCGCCACAGTTAACCCGGTGCCCTGCGCCACAGTTCACTCGGTGCCTGATGCACAGTTCACCCGGTGCCCTGCGCCACAGTTCCCTCGGTGCCCTGTGCCTCAGTTCACTCGGTGCGCTGAGCCACACTTCACTCGGTGCGCTGCGCCACACTTCACTCGGTGCCCTGCGCCACACTTCACTCGGTGCCCTGCGCCACACTTCACTCGGTGCCCTGCGCCACAGTTCACTCGGTGCCCTGCGCCACAGTTCACTCGGTGCCCTGCGCCACAGTTAACCCGGTGCCCTGCGCCACAGTTCACCCGGTGCCCTGATGCACAGTTCACTCGGTGCCCTGCGCCACAGTTCACTCGGTGCCCTGCGCCACAGTTCACTCGGTGCCCTGCGCCACAGTTCACTCGGTGCCTGATGCACAGTTCACTCGGTGCCCTGCGCCACAGTTCACCCGGTGCCCTGCGCCACAGTTCACTCGGTGCCCTGCGCCACAGTTCACTCGGTGCCCTGCGCCACAGTTCACTCGGTGCCCTGCGCCACAGTTCACTCGGTGCCCTGCGCCACAGTTCACTCGGTGCCCTGCACCACAGTTCACTCGGTGCCCTGCGCCACAGTTAACCCGGTGCCCTGCGCCACAGTTCACCCGCTGCCCATATGCACAGTTCACTCGGTGCCCTGCGCCACAGTTCACTCGGTGCCCTGCGCCACAGTTCACTCGGTGCCCTGCGCCACACTTCACCTGGTGCCCTGCGCCACAGTTCACCCGGTGCCTGATGCACAGTTCACTCGGTGCGCTGAGCCACACTTCACTCGGTGCCCTGCGCCACACTTCACTCGGTGCCCTGCGCCACAGTTCACTCGGTGCCTGATGCACAGTTCACCCGGTGCCCTGCGCCACAGTTCACTCGGTGCCCTGCGCCACAGTTCACTCGGTGCGCTGCGCCACACTTCACTCGGTGCCCTGCGCCACACTTCACTCGGTGCCCTGCGCCACACTTCACTCGGTGCCCTGTGCCACACTTCACTCGGTGCCCTGCGCCACACTTCACTCGGTGCCCTGCGCCAGACTTCACTCGGTGCCCTGCGCCACAGTTCACTCGGTGCCCTGCGCCACAGTTCACTCGGTGCCTGATGCACAGTTCACTCGGTGCCCTGGGCCACAGTTCACTCGGTGCCCTGCGCCACAGTTAACCCGGTGCCCTGCGCCACAGTTCACTCGGTGCCTGATGCACAGTTCACTCGGTGCCCTGCGCCACAGTTAACCCGGTGCCCTGCGCCACAGTTCACCCGCTGCCCATATGCACAGTTCACTCGGTGCCCTGCGCCACAGTTCACTCGGTGCCCTGCGCCACAGTTCACTCGGTGCCCTGCGCCACACTTCACCCGGTGCCCTGCGCCACAGTTCACCCGGTGCCTGATGCACAGTTCACTCGGTGCGCTGAGCCACACTTCACTCGGTGCCCTGCGCCACACTTCACTTGGTGCCCTGCGCCACAGTTCACTCGGTGCCTTGCGCCACAGTTCACCCGGTGCCCTGCGCCACAGTTCACCCGGTGCCTGATGCACAGTTCACTCGGTGCGCTGCGCCACACTTCACTCGGTGCCCTGCGTCACACTTCACTCGGTGCCCTGCGCCACACTTCTCTCGGTGCCCTGTGCCACACTTCACTCGGTGCCCTGCGCCACACTTCACTCGGTGCCCTGCGCCAGACTTCACTCGGTGCCCTGCGCCACAGTTCACTCGGTGCCCTGCGCCACAGTTCACTCGGTGCCTGATGCACAGTTCACTCGGTGCCCTGCGCCACACTTCACTCGGTGCCCTGCGCCACAGTTAACCCGGTGCCCTGCGCCACAGTTCACTCGGTGCCTGATGCACAGTTCACCCGGTGCCCTGCGCCACAGTTCCCTCGGTGCCCTGCGCCACAGTTCACTCGGTGCCCTGCGCCACAGTTCACTCGGTGCGCTGCGCCACACTTCACTCGGTGCCCTGCGCCACACTTCACTCGGTGCCCTGCGCCACACTTCACTCGGTGCCCTGCGCCACACTTCACTCGGTGCCCTGCGCCACACTTCACTCGGCGCCCTGCGCCACACTTCACTCGGCGCCCTGCGCCACACTTCACTCGGTGCCTGATGCACTGTTCACTCGGCACCCTGCGCCACAGTTCACTCGGTGCCCTGCGCCACAGTTCACTCGGTGCCTGATCCACAGTTCACTCGGTGCCCTGCGCCAAAGTTCACTTGGTGCCCTGCGCCACAGTTCACTCGGTGCCCTGCGCCACAGTTCACTCGGTGCCTGATGCACAGTTCACTTGGCGCCCTGCGCCACAGTTCACTCGGTGCCCTGCGCCACAGTTCACTCGGTGCCTAATCCACAGTTCACTCGGTGCCCTGCGCCACAGTTCACTCGGTGCCCTGCGCCACAGTTCACTCGGTGCCCTGCGCCACAGTTCACTCGGTGCCTGATGCACAGTTCACTCGGTGCCCTGCGCCACAGTTAACCCGGTGCCCTGCGCCACAGTTCACCCGGTGCCCTGCGCCACAGTTCACTCGATGCCTGATGCACAGTTCACTCGGTGCCCTGCGCCACAGTTCACTCGGTGACCTGCGCCACAGTTAACCCGGTGCCCTGCGCCACAGTTCACCCGGTGCCCTGCGCCACAGTTCACTCGGTGCCTGATGCACAGTTCACTCGGTGCCCTGCGCCACAGTTCACTCGGTGCCCTGCGCCACACTTCACTCAGTGCCCTGCGCCACAGTTCACTCGGTGCCCTGCGCCACAGTTAACCCGGTGCCCTGCGCCACAGTTCACCCGGTGCCCTGATGCACAGTTCACCCGGTGCCCTGCGCCACAGTTCACTCGGTGCCCTGCGCCACAGTTCACTCGGTGCCCTCCGCCACAGTTCACTCGGTGCCCTGCGCCACAGTTGACCCGGTGCCCTGATGCACAGTTCACTCGGTGCCCTGCGCCACAGTTCACCCGGTGCCCTGCGCCACAGTTAACCAGGTGCCCTGCGCCACAGTTAACCCGGTGCCCTGCGCCACAGTTCACTCGGTGCCCTGCGCCACAGTTCACTCGGTGCCCTGCGCCACAGTTAACCCGGTGCCCTGCGCCACAGTTCACTCGGGGCCCTGCGCCACAGTTAACCCGGTGCCCTGCGCCACAGTTCACTCGGTGCCCTGCGCCACAGTTCACTCGGTGCCCGCCGCCACAGTTCACTCGGTGCCCTGCGCCACAGTTGACCCGGTGCCCTGATGCACAGTTCACTCGGTGCCCTGCGCCACAGTTAACCCGGTGCCCTGCGCCACAGTTCACCCGCTGCCCATATGCACAGTTCACTCGGTGCCCTGCGCCACAGTTCACTCGGTGCCCTGCGCCACAGTTCACTCGGGGCCCTGCGCCACAGTTAACCCGGTGCCCTGCGCCACAGTTCACTCGGTGCCCTGCGCCACAGTTCACTCGGTGCCCTCCGCCATAGTTCACTCGGTGCCCTGCGCCACATTGGACCCGGTGCCCTGATGCACAGTTCACTCGGTGCCCTGCGCCACAGTTAACCCGGTGCCCTGCGCCACAGTTCACCCGCTGCCCATATGCACAGTTCACTCGGTGCCCTGCGCCACAGTTCACTCGGTGCCCTGCGCCACAGTTCACTCGGTGCCCTGCGCCACACTTCACCCGGTGCCCTGCGCCACAGTTCACCCGGTGCCTGATGCACAGTTCACTCGGTGCGCTGAGCCACACTTCACTCGGTGCCCTGCGCCACACTTCACTCGGTGCCCTGCGCCACAGTTCACTCGGTGACCTGCGCCACAGTTCACTCGGTGCGCTGCGCCACACTTCACTCGGTGCCCTGCGCCACACTTCACTCGGTGCCCTGCGCCACACTTCACTCCTTGCCCTGTGCCACACTTCACTCGGTGCCCTGCGCCACACTTCACTCGGTGCCCTGCGCCAGACTTCACTCGGTGCCTGATGCACAGTTCACTCGGTGCCCTGGGCCACAGTTCACTCGGTGCCCTGCGCCACAGTTAACCCGGTGCCCTGCGCCACAGTTCACTCGGTGCCTGATGCACAGTTCACCCGGTGCCCTGCGCCACAGTTCACTCGGTGCCCTGCGCCACAGTTCACTCGGTGCGCTGCGCCACACTTCACTCGGTGCCCTGCGCCACACTTCACTCGGTGCCCTGCGCCACACTTCACTCGGTGCCCTGCGCCACACTTCACTCGGTGCCCTGCGCCACACTTCACTCGGCGCCCTGCGCCACACTTCACTCGGCGTCCTGCGCCACACTTCACTCGGTGCCTGATGCACTGTTCACTCGGCGCCCTGCGCCACAGTTCACTCGGTGCCCTGCGCCACAGTTCACTCGGTGCCTGATCCACAGTTCACTCGGTGCCCTGCGCCAAAGTTCACTTGGTGCCCTGCGCCACAGTTCACTCGGTGCCCTGCGCCACAGTTCACTCGGTTCCTGATGCACAGTTCACTTGGCGCCCTGCGCCACAGTTCACTCGGTGCCCTGCGCCACAGTTCACTCGGTGGCTAATCCACAGTTCACTCGGTGCCCTGCGCCACAGTTCACTCGGTGCCCTGCGCCACAGTTCACTCGGTGCCCTGCGCCACAGTTAACTCGGTGCCTGATGCACAGTTCACTCGGTGCCCTGCGCCACAGTTAACCCGGTGCCCTGCGCCACAGTTCACCCGGTGCCCTGCGCCACAGTTCACTCGATGCCTGATGGACAGTTCACTCGGTGCCCTGCGCCACAGTTCACTCGGTGACCTGCGCCACAGTTAACCCTGTGCCCTGCGCCACAGTTCACCCGGTGCCCTGCGCCACAGTTCACTCGGTGCCTGATGCACAGTTCACTCGGTGCCCTGCGCCACAGTTCACTCGGTGCCCTGCGCCACACTTCACTCAGTGCCCTGCGCCACAGTTCACTCGGTGCCCTGCGCCACAGTTAACCCGGTGCCCTGCGCCACAGTTCACCCGGTGCCCTGATGCACAGTTCACCCGGTGCCCTGCGCCACAGTTCACTCGGTGCCCTTCGCCACAGTTCACTCGGTGCCCTCCGCCACAGATCACTCGGTGCTCTGCGCCACATTTGACCCGGTGCCCTGATGCACAGTTAACCCGGTGCCCTGCGCCACAGTTCACTCGGTGCCCTGCGCCACAGTTCACTCGGTGCCCTGCGCCACAGTTAACCCGGTGCCCTGCGCCACAGTTCACTCGGGGCCCTGCGCCACAGTTAACCCGGTGCCCTGCACCACAGTTCACTCGGTGCCCTCCGCCACAGTTCACTCGGTGCCCTGCGCCACAGTTGACCCGGTGCCCTGATGCAGAGTTCACTCGGTGCGCTGCGCCACAGTTCACCCGGTGCCCTGCGCCACAGTTAACCAGGTGCCCTGCGCCACAGTTAACCCGGTGCCCTGCGCCACAGTTCACCCGGTGCCCTGCGCCACAGTTCACTCGGTGCCCTGCGCCACAGTTAACCCGGTGCCCTGCGCCAGAGTTCACTCGGGGCCCTGCGCCACAGTTAACCCGGTGCCCTGCGCCACAGTTCACTCGGTGCCCTGCGCCACAGGTAACCCGGTGCCCTGCGCCACAATTAACCAGGTGCACTGCGCCACAGTTCACCCGGTGCCTGATGCACAGTTCACCCGGTGCCCTGCGCCACAGTTCCCTCGGTGCCCTGCGCCACAGTTCCCTCGGTGCCCTGCGCCACAGTTCACTCGGTGCCCTGCGCCACAGTTCACTCGGTGCCCTGCGCCACAGTTCACTCGGTGCCTGATGCACAGTTCACTCGGTGCCCTGCGCCACAGTTCACCCGGTGCCCGGCGCCACAGTTCACACGGTGCCTGATGCACAGTTCACTCGGTGCCCTGCGCCACACTTCACTCGGTGCCCTGCGCCACACTTCACTCGGTGCCCTGCGCCACACCTCACTCGGTGCCCTGCGCCACACTTCACTCGGTGCCCTGCGCCACACTTCACTCGGTGCCCTGCGCCACACTTCACTCGTGCCCTGCGCCACACTTCACTCGGTGCCCTGCGCCACACTTCACTCGGTGCCCTGCGCCACACTTCACTCGGTGCCATGCGCCACACTTCACTCGGTGCCATGCGCCACACTTCACTCGGTGCCCTGCGCCACACTTCACTCGGTGCCCTGCGCCACACTTCACTCGGTGCCTGATGCACATTTCACTCAGTGCCCTGTGCCACAGTTCACTCGGTGCCCTATGCCACAGTTAACGCGGTGCCCTGCGCCACAGTTCACCCGGTGCCCTGCGCCACAGTTCACTCGGTGCCCTGCGCCACAGTTCACTCGGTGCCCTGCGCCACAGTTCACTCGCTGCCCTGCGCCACAGTTCACTCGGTGACTAATGCACAGTTCACTCGGTGCCCTGCGCCACAGTTCACTCGGTGCCCTGCGCCACAGTTCACTCGGTGCCCTGCGCCACAGTTCACTCGGTGCCCTCCGCCACAGTTCACTCGGTGCCCTGCGCCACAGTTGACCCGGTGCCCTGCGCCACAGTTGACCCGGTGCCGTGATGCACAGTTCACCTGGTGCCCTGCGCCACAGTTAACCAGGTGCCCTGCGCCACAGTTAACCCGGTGCCCTGCGCCACAGTTCACCCGGTGCCTGATGCACAGTTCACCCGGTGCCCTGCGCAACAGTTCCCTCGGTGCCCTGCGCCACAGTTCCCTCGGTGCCCTGCGCCACAGTTCACTCGGTGCCCTGCGCCACAGTTCACTCGGTGCCCTGCGCCACAGTTCACTCGGTGCCTGATGCACAGTTCACTTGGTGCCCTGCGCCACAGTTCACCCGGTGCCCGGCGCCACAGTTCACACGGTGCCTGATGCACAGTTCACTCGGTGCCCTGCGCCACACTTCACTCGGTGCCCTGCGCCACACTTCACTCGGTGCCCTGCGCCACACCTCACTCGGTGCCCTGCGCCACACTTCACTCGGTGCCCTGCGCCACACTTCACTCGGTGCCCTGCGCCACACTTCACTCGTGCCCTGCGCCACACTTCACTCGGTGCCCTGCGCCACACTTCACTCGGTGCCCTGCGCCACACTTCACTCGGTGCCATGCGCCACACTTCACTCGGTGCCATGCGCCACACTTCACTCGGTGCCCTGCGCCACACTTCACTCGGTGCCCTGCGCCACACTTCACTCGGTGCCTGATGCACATTTCACTCAGTGCCCTGCGCCACAGTTCACTCGGTGCCCTGCGCCACAGTTCACTCGGTGCCTGATGCACAGTTCACTCGGTGCCCTGCGCCACAGTTAACCCAGTGCCCAGCGCCACAGTTCACCCGGTTCCCTGCACCACAGTTTACTCGGTGCCTGATGCACAGTTCACTCGGTGCTCTGCGCCACACTTCACTCGATGCCCTGCGCCACACTTCACTCGGTGCCCTGCGCCACACTTCACTCGGTGCCTGATGCACAGTTCACTCGGTGCCCTGGGCCACAGTTTACTCGGTGCCCTGCGCCACAGTTAACCCGGTGCCCTGCGCCACAGTTCACTCGGTGCCTGATGCACAGTTCACCCGGTGCCCTGCGCCACAGTTCCCTCGGTGCCCTGTGCCTCAGTTCACTCGGTGCGCTGAGCCACACTTCACTCGGTGCGCTGCGCCACACTTCACTCGGTGCCCTGCGCCACACTTCACTCGGTGCCCTGCGCCACACTTCACTCGGTGCCCTGCGCCACAGTTCACTCGGTGCCCTGCGCCACAGTTCACTCGGTGCCCTGCGCCACAGTTAACCCGGTGCCCTGCGCCACAGTTCACCCGGTGCCCTGATGCACAGTTCACTCGGTGCCCTGCGCCACAGTTCACTCGGTGCCCTGCGCCACAGTTCACTCGGTGCCCTGCGCCACAGTTCACTCGGTGCCTGATGCACAGTTCACTCGGTGCCCTGCGCCACAGTTCACCCGGTGCCCTGCGCCACAGTTCACTCGGTGCCCTGCGCCACAGTTCACTCGGTGCCCTGCGCCACAGTTCACTCGGTGCCCTGCGCCACAGTTCACTCGGTGCCCTGCGCCACAGTTCACTCGGTGCCCTGCGCCACAGTTCACTCGGTGCCCTGCGGCACAGTTAACCCGGTGCCCTGCGCCACAGTTCACCCGCTGCCCATATGCACAGTTCACTCGGTGCCCTGCGCCACAGTTCACTCGGTGCCCTGCGCCACAGTTCACTCGGTGCCCTGCGCCACACTTCACCCGGTGCCCTGCGCCACAGTTCACCCGGTGCCTGATGCACAGTTCACTCGGTGCGCTGAGCCACACTTCACTCGGTGCCCTGCGCCACACTTCACTCGGTGCCCTGCGCCACAGTTCACTCGGTGCCTGATGCACAGTTCACCCGGTGCCCTGCGCCACAGTTCACTCGGTGCCCTGCGCCACAGTTCACTCGGTGCGCTGCGCCACACTTCACTCGGTGCCCTGCGCCACACTTCACTCGGTGCCCTGCGCCACACTTCACTCGGTGCCCTGTGCCACACTTCACTCGGTGCCCTGCGCCACACTTCACTCGGTGCCCTGCGCCAGACTTCACTCGGTGCCCTGCGCCACAGTTCACTCGGTGCCCTGCGCCACAGTTCACTCGGTGCCTGATGCACAGTTCACTCGGTGCCCCGGGCCACAGTTCACTCGGTGCCCTGCGCCACAGTTAACCCGGTGCCCTGCGCCACAGTTCACTCGGTGCCTGATGCACAGTTCACTCGGTGCCCTGCGCCACAGTTCCCTCGGTGCCCTGCGCCACAGTTCACTCGGTGCCCTGCGCCACAGTTCACTCGGTGCGCTGCGCCACACTTCACTCGGTGCCCTGCGTCACACTTCACTCGGTGCCCTGCGCCACACTTCACTCGGTGCCCTGCGCCACACTTCACTCGGTGCCCTGCGCCACACTTCACTCGGCGCCCTGCGCCACACTTCACTCGGTGCCTGATGCACTGTTCACTCGGCGCCCTGCGCCACAGTTCACTCGGTGCCCTGCGCCACAGTTCACTCGGTGCCTGATCCACAGTTCACTCGGTGCCCTGCGCCAAAGTTCACTTGGTGCCCTGCGCCACATTTCACTCGGTGCCCTGCGCCACAGTTCACTCGGTGCCTGATGCACAGTTCACTTGGCGCCCTGCGCCACAGTTCACTCGGTGCCCTGCGCCACAGTTCACTCGGTGCCTAATCCACAGTTCACTCGGTGCCCTGCGCCACAGTTCACTCGGTGCCCTGCGCCACAGTTCACTCGGTGCCATGCGCCACAGTTCACTCGGTGCCTGATGCACAGTTCACTCGGTGCTCTGCGCCACAGTTAACCCGGTGCCCTGCGCCACAGTTCACCCGGTGCCCTGCGCCACAGTTCACTCGATGCCTGATGCACAGTTCACTCGGTGCCCTGCGCCACAGTTCACTCGGTGACCTGCGCCACAGTTAACCCGGTGCCCTGCGCCACAGTTCACCCGGTGCCCTGCGCCACAGTTCACTCGGTGCCTGATGCACAGTTCACTCGGTGCCCTGCGCCACAGTTCACTCGGTGCCCTGCGCCACACTTCACTCAGTGCCCTGCGCCACAGTTCACTCGGTGCCCTGCGCCACAGTTAACCCGGTGCCCTGCGCCACAGTTCACCCGGTGCCCTGATGCACAGTTCACCCGGTGCCCTGCGCCACAGTTCACTCGGTGCCCTGCGCCACAGTTCACTCGGTGCCCTCCGCCACAGTTCACTCGGTGCCCTGCGCCACAGTTGACCCGGTGCCCTGATGCACAGTTCACTCGGTGCCCTGCGCCACAGTTCACCCGGTGCCCTGCGCCACAGTTAACCAGGTTGCCTGCGCCACAGTTAACCCGGTGCCCTGCGCCACAGTTCACTCGGTGCCCTGCGCCACAGTTCACTCGGTGCCCTGCGCCACAGTTAACCCGGTGCCCTGCGCCACAGTTCACTCGGGGCCCTGCGCCACAGTTAACCCGGTGCCCTGCGCCACAGTTCACTCGGTGCCCTGCGCCACAGTTCACTCGGTGCCCTCCGCCACAGTTCACTCGGTGCCCTGCGCCACAGTTGACCCGGTGCCCTGATGCACAGTTCACTCGGTGCCCTGCGCCACAGTTAACCCGGTGCCCTGCGCCACAGTTCACCCGCTGCCCATATGCACAGTTCACTCGGTGCCCTGCGCAACAGTTCACTCGGTGCCCTGCGCCACAGTTCACTCGGGGCCCTGCGCCACAGTTAACCCGGTGCCCTGCGCCACAGTTCACTCGGTGCCCTGCGCCACAGTTCACTCGGTGCCCTCCGCCACAGTTCACTCGGTGCCCTGCGCCACAGTTGACCCGGTGCCCTGATGCACAGTTCACTCGGTGCCCTGCGCCACAGTTAACCCGGTGCCCTGCGCCACAGTTCACCCGCTGCCCATATGCACAGTTCACTCGGTGCCCTGCGCCACAGTTCACTCGGTGCCCTGCGCCACAGTTCACTCGGTGCCCTGCGCCACACTTCACCCGGTGCCCTGCGCCACAGTTCACCCGGTGCCTGATGCACAGTTCACTCGGTGCGCTGAGCCACACTTCACTCGGTGCCCTGCGCCACACTTCACTCGGTGCCCTGCGCCACAGTTCACTCGGTGCCTGATGCACAGTTCACCCGGTGCCCTGCGCCACAGTTCACTCGGTGCCCTGCGCCACAGTTCACTCGGTCCGCTGCGCCACACTTCACTCGGTGCCCTGCGCCACACTTCACTCGGTGCCCTGCGCCACACTTCACTCGGTGCCCTGTGCCACACTTCACTCGGTGCCCTGCGCCACACTTCACTCGGTGCCCTGCGCCAGACTTCACTCGGTGCCTGATGCACAGTTCACTCGGTGCCCTGGTCCACAGTTCACTCGGTGCCCTGCGCCACAGTTAACCCGGTGCCCTGCGCCACAGTTCACTCGGTGCGTGATGCACAGTTAACCCGGTGCCCTGCGCCACACTTCACTCGGTGCCCTGCGCCACAGTTCACTCGGTGCGCTGCGCCACACTTCACTCGGTGCCCTGCGCCACACTTCACTCGGTGCCCTGCGCCACACTTCACTCGGTGCCCTGCGCCACACTTCACTCGGTGCCCTGCGCCACACTTCACTCGGCGCCCTGCGCCACACTTCACTCGGCGCCCTGCGCCACACTTCACTCGGTGCCTGATGCACTGTTCACTCGGCGCCCTGCGCCACAGTTCACTCGGTGCCCTGCGCCACAGTTCACTCGGTGCCTGATCCACAGTTCACTCGGTGCCCTGCGCCAAAGTTCACTTGGTGCCCTGCGCCACAGTTCACTCGGTGCCCTGCGCCACAGTTCACTCGGTTCCTGATGCACAGTTCACTTGGCGCCCTGCGCCACAGTTCACTCGGTGCCCTGCGCCACAGTTCACTCGGTGGCTAATCCACAGTTCACTCGGTGCCCTGCGCCACAGTTCACTCGGTGCCCTGCGCCACAGTTCACTCGGTGCCCTGCGCCACAGTTAACTCGGTGCCTGATGCACAGTTCACTCGGTGCCCTGCGCCACAGTTAACCCGGTGCCCTGCGCCACAGTTCACCCGGTGCCCTGCGCCACAGTTCACTCGATGCCTGATGGACAGTTCACTCGGTGCCCTGCGCCACAGTTCACTCGGTGACCTGCGCCACAGTTAACCCGGTGCCCTGCGCCACAGTTCACCCGGTGCCCTGCGCCACAGTTCACTCGGTGCCTGATGCACAGTTCACTCGGTGCCCTGCGCCACAGTTCACTCGGTGCCCTGCGCCACACTTCACTCAGTGCCCTGCGCCACAGTTCACTCGGTGCCCTGCGCCACAGTTAACCCGGTGCCCTGCGCCACAGTTCACCCGGTGCCCTGATGCACAGTTCACCCGGTGCCCTGCGCCACAGTTCACTCGGTGCCCTGCGCCACAGTTCACTCGGTGCCCTCCGCCACAGTTCACTCGGTGCTCTGCGCCACATTTGACCCGGTGCCCTGATGCACAGTTAACCCGGTGCCCTGCGCCACAGTTCACTCGGTGCCCTGCGCCACAGTTCACTCGGTGCCCTGCGCCACAGTTAACCCGGTGCCCTGCGCCACAGTTCACTCGGGGCCCTGCGCCACAGTTAACCCGGTGCCCTGCACCACAGTTCACTCGGTGCCCTGCGCCACAGTTCACTCGGTGCCCTCCGCCACAGTTCACTCGGTGCCCTGCGCCACAGTTGACCCGGTGCCCTGATGCACAGTTCACTCGGTGCGCTGCGCCACAGTTCACCCGGTGCCCTGCGCCACAGTTAACCAGGTGCCCTGCGCCACAGTTAACCCGGTGCCCTGCGCCACAGTTCACCCGGTGCCCTGCGCCACAGTTCACTCGGTGCCCTGCGCCACAGTTAACCCGGTGCCCTGCGCCAGATTTCACTCGGGGCCCTGCGCCACAGTTAACCCGGTGCCCTGCGCCACAGTTCACTCGGTGCCCTGCGCCACAGGTAACCCGGTGCCCTGCGCCACAAATAACCAGGTGCACTGCGCCACAGTTCACCCGGTGCCTGATGCACAGTTCACCCGGTGCCCTGCGCCACAGTTCCCTCGGTGCCCTGCGCCACAGTTCCCTCGGTGCCCTGCGCCACAGTTCACTCGGTGCCCTGCGCCACAGTTCACTCGGTGCCCTGCGCCACAGTTCACTCGGTGCCTGATGCACAGTTCACTCGGTGCCCTGCGCCACAGTTCACCCGGTGCCCGGCGCCACAGTTCACCCGGTGCCCGGCGCCACAGTTCACACGGTGCCTGATGCACAGTTCACTCGGTGCCCTGCGCCACACTCTACTCGGTGCCCTGCGCCACACTTCACTCGGTGCCCTGCGCCACACCTCACTCGGTGCCCTGCGCCACACTTCACTCGGTGCACTGCGCCACACTTCACTCGGTGCCCTGCGCCACACTTCACTCGTGCCCTGCGCCACACTTCACTCGGTGCCCTGCGCCACACTTCACTCGGTGCCCTGCGCCACACTTCACTCGGTGCCATGCGCCACACTTCACTCGGTGCCATGCGCCACACTTCACTCGGTGCCCTGCGCCACACTTCACTCGGTGCCCTGCGCCACACTTCACTCGGTGCCTGATGCACATTTCACTCAGTGCCCTGCGCCACAGTTCACTCGGTGCCCTGCGCCACAGTTCACTCGGTGCCTGATGCACAGTTCACTCGGTGCCCTGCGCCACAGTTAACCCAGTGCCCAGCGCCACAGTTCACCCGGTTCCCTGCGCCACAGTTTACTCGGTGCCTGATGCACAGTTCACTCGGTGCTCTGCGCCACACTTCACTCGATGCCCTGCGCCACACTTCACTCGGTGCCCTGCGCCACACTTCACTCGGTGCCTGATGCACAGTTCACTCGGTGCCCTGGGCCACAGTTCACTCGGTGCCCTGCGCCACAGTTAACCCGGTGCCCTGCGCCACAGTTCACTCGGTGCCTGATGCACAGTTCACCCGGTGCCCTGCGCCACAGTTCCCTCGGTGCCCTGCGCCACAGTTCACTCGGTGCGCTGAGCCACACTTCACTCGGTGCGCTGCGCCACACTTCACTCGGTGCCCTGCGCCACACTTCACTCGGTGCCCTGCGCCACACTTCACTCGGTGCCCTGCGCCACAGTTCACTCGGTGCCCTGCGCCACAGTTAACCCGGTGCCCTGCGCCACAGTTCACCCGCTGCCCATATGCACAGTTCACTCGGTGCCCTGCGCCACAGTTCACTCGGTGCCCTGCGCCACAGTTCACTCGGTGCCCTGCGCCACACTTCACCCGGTGCCCTGCGCCACAGTTCACCCGGTGCCTGATGCACAGTTCACTCGGTGCGCTGAGCCACACTTCACTCGGTGCCCTGCGCCACACTTCACTCGGCGCCCTGCGCCACACTTCACTCGGCGCCCTTCGCCACACTTCACTCGGTGCCTGATGCACTGTTCACTCGGCGCCCTGCGCCACAGTTCACTCGGTGCCCTGCGCCACAGTTCACTCGGTGCCTGATCCACAGTTCACCCGGTGCCCTGCGCCACAGTTCACTCGGTGCCCTGCGCCACAGTTAACCCGGTGCCCTGCGCCAGATTTCACTCGGGGCCCTGCGCCACACTTCACTCGGTGCCATGCGCCACACTTCACTCGGTGCCCTGCGCCACAGTTCACTCGGTGCCCTGCGCCACAGTTCACTCGGTGCCCTCCGCCACAGTTCACTCGGTGCCCTGCGCCACACTTCACTCAGTGCCCTGCGCCACAGTTCACTCGGTGCCCTGCGCCACAGTTAACCCGGTGCCCTGCGCCACAGTTCACCCGGTGCCCTGATGCACAGTTCACCCGGTGCCCTGCGCCACAGTTCACTCGGTGCCCTGCGCCACAGTTCACTCGGTGCCCTCCGCCACAGTTCACTCGGTGCTCTGCGCCACAATTGACCCGGTGCCCTGATGCACAGTTAACCCGGTGCCCTGCGCCACAGTTCACTCGGTGCCCTGCGCCACAGTTCACTCGGTGCCCTGCGCCACAGTTAACCCGGTGCCCTGCGCCACAGTTCACTCGGGGCCCTGCGCCACAGTTCACTCGGTGCCCTCCGCCACAGTTCACTCGGTGCCCTGCGCCACAGTTGACCCGGTGCCCTGATGCACAGTTCACTCGGTGCCCTGCGCCACAGTTAACCCGGTGCACTGCGCCACAGTTCACCCGCTGCCCATATGCACATTTCACTCGGTGCCCTGCGCCACAGTTCACTCGGTGCCCTGCGCCACAGTTCACTCGGTGCCTGATGCACAGTTCACTCGGTGCCCTGCGCCACAGTTCACTCGGTGCCCTGCGCCACAGTTAACCCGGTGCCCTGTGCCAGAGTTCACTCGGGGCCCTGCGCCACAGTTAACCCGGTGCCCTGCGCCACAGTTCACTCGGTGCCCTGCGCCACAGGTAACCCGGTGCCCTGCGCCACAATTAACCAGGTGCACTGCGCCACAGTTCACCCGGTGCCTGATGCACAGTTCACACGGTGCCCTGCGCCACAGTTCCCTCGGTGCCCTGCGCCACAGTTCCCTCGGTGCCCTGCGCCACAGTTCACTCGGTGCCCTGCGCCACAGTTCACTCGGTGCCCTGCGCCACAGTTCACTCGGTGCCTGATGCACAGTTCACTCGGTGCCCTGCGCCACAGTTCACCCGGTGCCCGGCGCCACAGTTCACACGGTGCCTGATGCACAGTTCACTCGGTGCCCTGCGCCACACTTCACTCGGTGCCCTGCGCCACACTTCACTCGGTGCCCTGCGCCACACCTCACTCGGTGCCCTGCGCCACACTTCACTCGGTGCCCTGCGCCACACTTCACTCGGTGCCCTGCGCCACACTTCACTCGTGCCCTGCGCCACACTTCACTCGGTGCCCTGCGCCACACTTCACTCGGTGCCCTGCGCCACACTTCACTCGGTGCCATGCGCCACACTTCACTCGGTGCCATGCGCCACACTTCACTCGGTGCCCTGCGCCACACTTCACTCGGTGCCCTGCGCCACACTTCACTCGGTGCCTGATGCACATTTCACTCAGTGCCCTGCGCCACAGTTCACTCGGTGCCCTGCGCCACAGTTCACTCGGTGCGCTGAGCCACACTTCACTCGGTGCGCTGCGCCACACTTCACTCGGTGCCCTGCGCCACACTTCACTCGGTGCCCTGCGCCACACTTCACTCGGTGCCCTGCGCCACAGTTCACTCGGTGCCCTGCGCCACAGTTAACCCGGTGCCCTGCGCCACAGTTCACCCGGTGCCCTGATGCACAGTTCACTCGGTGCCCTGCGCCACAGTTCACTCGGTGCCCTGCGCCACAGTTCACTCGGTGCCCTGCGCCACAGTTCACTCGGTGCCTGATGCACAGTTCACTCGGTGCCCTGCGCCACAGTTCACCCGGTGCCCTGCGCCACAGTTCACTCGGTGCCCTGCGCCACAGTTCACTCGGTGCCCTGCGCCACAGTTCACTCGGTGCCCTGCGCCACAGTTCACTCGGTGCCCTGCGCCACAGTTCACTCGGTGCCCTGCACCACAGTTCACTCGGTGCCCTGCGCCACAGTTAACCCGGTGCCCTGCGCCACAGTTCACCCGCTGCCCATATGCACAGTTCACTCGGTGCCCTGCGCCACAGTTCACTCGGTGCCCTGCGCCACAGTTCACTCGGTGCCCTGCGCCACACTTCACCCGGTGCCCTGCGCCACAGTTCACCCGGTGCCTGATGCACAGTTCACTCGGTGCGCTGAGCCACACTTCACTCGGTGCCCTGCGCCACACTTCACTCGGTGCCCTGCGCCACAGTTCACTCGGTGCCTGATGCACAGTTCACCCGGTGCCCTGCGCCACAGTTCACTCGGTGCCCTGCGCCACAGTTCACTCGGTGCGCTGCGCCACACTTCACTCGGTGCCCTGCGCCACACTTCACTCGGTGCCCTGCGCCACACTTCACTCGGTGCCCTGTGCCACACTTCACTCGGTGCCCTGCGCCACACTTCACTCGGTGCCCTGCGCCAGACTTCACTCGGTGCCCTGCGCCACAGTTCACTCGGTGCCCAGCGCCACAGTTCACTCGGTGCCTGATGCACAGTTCACTCGGTGCCCTGCGCCACAGTTCACTCGGTGCCCTGCGCCACAGTTAACCCGGTGCCCTGCGCCACAGTTCACTCGGTGCCTGATGCACAGTTCACCCGGTGCCCTGCGCCACAGTTCCCTCGGTGCCCTGCGCCACAGTTCACTCGGTGCCCTGCGCCACAGTTCACTCGGTGCGCTGCGCCACACTTCACTCGGTGCCCTGCGCCACACTTCACTCGGTGCCCTGCGCCACACTTCACTCGGTGCCCTGCGCCACACATCACTCGGTGCCCTGCGCCACACTTCACTCGGCGCCCTGCGCCACACTTCACTCGGCGCCCTTCGCCACACTTCACTCGGTGCCTGATGCACTGTTCACTCGGCGCCCTGCGCCACAGTTCACTCGGTGCCCTGCGCCACAGTTCACTCGGTGCCTGATCCACAGTTCACTCGGTGCCCTGCGCCACAGTTAACCCGGTGCCCTGCGCCACAGTTCACCCGGTGCCCTGATGCACAGTTCACCCGGTGCCCTGCGCCACAGTTCACTCGGTGCCCTGCGCCACAGTTCACTCGGTGCCCTCCGCCACAGTTCACTCGGTGCCCTGCGCCACAGTTGACCCGGTGCCCTGATGCACAGTTCACTCGGTGCCCTGCGCCACAGTTCACCCGGTGCCCTGCGCCACAGTTAACCAGGTGCCCTGCGCCACAGTTAACCCGGTGCCCTGCGCCACAGTTCACTCGATGCCCTGCGCCACAGTTCACTCGGTGCCCTGCGCCACAGTTAACCCGGTGCCCTGCGCCACAGTTCACTCGGGGCCCTGCGCCACAGTTAACCCGGTGCCCTGCGCCACAGTTCACTCGGTGCCCTGCGCCACAGTTCACTCGGTGCCCTCCGCCACAGTTCACTCGGTGCCCTGCGCCACAGTTGACCCGGTGCCCTGATGCACAGTTCACTCGGTGCCCTGCGCCACAGTTAACCCGGTGCACTGCGCCACAGTTCACCCGCTGCCCATATGCACATTTCACTCGGTGCCCTGCGCCACAGTTCACTCGGTGCCCTGCGCCACAGTTCACTCGGTGCCTGATGCACAGTTCACTCGGTGCCCTGCGCCACAGTTCACTCGGTGCCCTGCGCCACACTTCACTCAGTGCCCTGCGCCACAGTTCACTCGGTGCCCTGCGCCACAGTTAACCCGGTGCCCTGCGCCACAGTTCACCCGGTGCCCTGATGCACAGTTCACCCGGTGCCCTGCGCCACAGTTCACTCGGTGCCCTGCGCCACAGTTCACTCGGTGCCCTCCGCCACAGTTCACTCGGTGCCCTGCGCCACAGTTGACCCGGTGCCCTGATGCACAGTTCACTCGGTGCCCTGCGCCAAAGTTCACCCGGTGCCCTGCGCCACAGTTAATCAGGTGCCCTGCGCCACAGTTAACCCGGTGCCCTGCGCCACAGTTCACTCGGTGCCCTGCGCCACAGTTCACTCGGTGCCCTGCGCCACAGTTAACCCGGTGCCCTGCGCCACAGTTCACTCGGGGCCCTGCGCCACAGTTAACCCGGTGCCCTGCGCCACAGTTCACTCGGTGCCCTGCGCCACAGTTCACTCGGTGCCCTCCGCCACAGTTCACTCGGTGACCTGCGCCACAGTTGACCCGGTGCCCTGATGCACAGTTCACTCGGTGCGCTGCGCCACAGTTCACCCGGTGCCCTGCGCCACTGTTAACCAGGTGCCCTGCGCCACAGTTAACCCGGTGCCCTGCGCCACAGTTCACCCGGTGCCCTGCGCCACAGTTCACTCGGTGCCCTGCGCCACAGTTAACCCGGTGCCCTGCGCCAGAGTTCACTCGGGGCCCTGCACCACAGTTAACCCGGTGCCCTGCGCCACAGTTCACTCGGTGCCCTGCGCCACAGGTAACCCGGTGCCCTGCGCCACAATTAACCAGGTGCACTGCGCCACAGTTCACCCGGTGCCTGATGCACAGTTCACCCGGTGCCCTGCGCCACAGTTCCCTCGGTGCCCTGCGCCACAGTTCCCTCGGTGCCCTGCGCCACAGTTCACTCGGTGCCCTGCGCCACAGTTCACTCGGTGCCCTGCGCCACAGTTCACTCGGTGCCTGATGCACAGTTCACTCGGTGCCCTGCGCCACAGTTCACCCGGTGCCCGGCGCCACAGTTCACACGGTGCCTGATGCACAGTTCACTCGGTGCCCTGCGCCACACTTCACTCGGTGCCCTGCGCCACACTTCACTCGGTGCCCTGCGCCACACCTCACTCGGTGCCCTGCGCCACACTTCACTCGGTGCCCTGCGCCACACTTCACTCGGTGCCCTGCGCCACACTTCACTCGTGCCCTGCGCCACACTTCACTCGGTGCCCTGCGCCACACTTCACTCGGTGCCCTGCGCCACACTTCACTCGGTGCCATGCGCCACACTTCACTCGGTGCCATGCGCCACACTTCACTCGGTGCCCTGCGCCACACTTCACTCGGTGCCCTGCGCCACACTTCACTCGGTGCCTGATGCACATTTCACTCAGTGCCCTGCGCCACAGTTCACTCGGTGCCCTGCGCCACAGTTCACTCGGTGCCCTGCGCCACAGTTCACTCGGTGCCCTGCGCCACACTTCACCCGGTGCCCTGCGCCACAGTTCACCCGGTGCCTGATGCACAGTTCACTCGGTGCGCTGAGCCACACTTCACTCGGTGCCCTGCGCCACACTTCACTCGGTGCCCTGCGCCACAGTTCACTCGGTGCCTGATGCACAGTTCACCCGGTGCCCTGCGCCACAGTTCACTCGGTGCCCTGCGCCACAGTTCACTCGGTCCGCTGCGCCACACTTCACTCGGTGCCCTGCGCCACACTTCACTCGGTGCCCTGCGCCACACTTCACTCGGTGCCCTGTGCCACACTTCACTCGGTGCCCTGCGCCACACTTCACTCGGTGCCCTGCGCCAGACTTCACTCGGTGCCCTGCGCCACAGTTCACTCGGTGCCCAGCGCCACAGTTCACTCGGTGCCTGATGCACAGTTCACTCGGTGCCCTGCGCCACAGTTCACTCGGTGCCCTGCGCCACAGTTAACCCGGTGCCCTGCGCCACAGTTCACTCGGTGCCTGATGCACAGTTCACCCGGTGCCCTGCGCCACAGTTCCCTCGGTGCCCTGCGCCACAGTTCACTCGGTGCCCTGCGCCACAGTTCACTCGGTGCGCTGCGCCACACTTCACTCGGTGCCCTGCGCCACACTTCACTCGGTGCCCTGCGCCACACTTCACTCGGTGCCCTGCGCCACACATCACTCGGTGCCCTGCGCCACACTTCACTCGGCGCCCTGCGCCACACTTCACTCGGCGCCCTTCGCCACACTTCACTCGGTGCCTGATGCACTGTTCACTCGGCGCCCTGCGCCACAGTTCACTCGGTGCCCTGCGCCACAGTTCACTCGGTGCCTGATCCACAGTTCACTCGGTGCCCTGCGCCACAGTTAACCCGGTGCCCTGCGCCACAGTTCACCCGGTGCCCTGATGCACAGTTCACCCGGTGCCCTGCGCCACAGTTCACTCGGTGCCCTGCGCCACAGTTCACTCGGTGCCCTCCGCCACAGTTCACTCGGTGCCCTGCGCCACAGTTGACCCGGTGCCCTGATGCACAGTTCACTCGGTGCCCTGCGCCACAGTTCACCCGGTGCCCTGCGCCACAGTTAACCAGGTGCCCTGCGCCACAGTTAACCCGGTGCCCTGCGCCACAGTTCACTCGATGCCCTGCGCCACAGTTCACTCGGTGCCCTGCGCCACAGTTAACCCGGTGCCCTGCGCCACAGTTCACTCGGGGCCCTGCGCCACAGTTAACCCGGTGCCCTGCGCCACAGTTCACTCGGTGCCCTGCGCCACAGTTCACTCGGTGCCCTCCGCCACAGTTCACTCGGTGCCCTGCGCCACAGTTGACCCGGTGCCCTGATGCACAGTTCACTCGGTGCCCTGCGCCACAGTTAACCCGGTGCACTGCACCACAGTTCACCCGCTGCCCATATGCACATTTCACTCGGTGCCCTGCGCCACAGTTCACTCGGTGCCCTGCGCCACAGTTCACTCGGTGCCTGATGCACAGTTCACTCGGTGCCCTGCGCCACAGTTCACTCGGTGCCCTGCGCCACACTTCACTCAGTGCCCTGCGCCACAGTTCACTCGGTGCCCTGCGCCACAGTTAACCCGGTGCCCTGCGCCACAGTTCACCCGGTGCCCTGATGCACAGTTCACCCGGTGCCCTGCGCCACAGTTCACTCGGTGCCCTGCGCCACAGTTCACTCGGTGCCCTCCGCCACAGTTCACTTGGTGCCCTGCGCCACAGTTGACCCGGTGCCCTGATGCACAGTTCACTCGGTGCCCTGCGCCAAAGTTCACCCGGTGCCCTGCGCCACAGTTAATCAGGTGCCCTGCGCCACAGTTAACCCGGTGCCCTGCGCCACAGTTCACTCGGTGCCCTGCGCCACAGTTCACTCGGTGCCCTGCGCCACAGTTAACCCGGTGCCCTGCGCCACAGTTCACTCGGGGCCCTGCGCCACAGTTAACCCGGTGCCCTGCGCCACAGTTCACTCGGTGCCCTGCGCCACAGTTCACTCGGTGCCCTCCGCCACAGTTCACTCGGTGACCTGCGCCACAGTTGACCCGGTGCCCTGATGCACAGTTCACTCGGTGCGCTGCGACACAGTTCACCCGGTGCCCTGCGCCACTGTTAACCAGGTGCCCTGCGCCACAGTTAACCCGGTGCCCTGCGCCACAGTTCACCCGGTGCCCTGCGCCACAGTTCACTCGGTGCCCTGCGCCACAGTTAACCCGGTGCCCTGCGCCACAGTTCACTCGGGGCCCTGCACCACAGTTAACCCGGTGCCCTGCGCCACAGTTCACTCGGTGCCCTGCGCCACAGGTAACCCGGTGCCCTGCGCCACAATTAACCAGGTGCACTGCGCCACAGTTCACCCGGTGCCTGATGCACAGTTCACCCGGTGCCCTGCGCCACAGTTCCCTCGGTGCCCTGCGCCACAGTTCCCTCGGTGCCCTGCGCCACAGTTCACTCGGTGCCCTGCGCCACAGTTCACTCGGTGCCCTGCGCCACAGTTCACTCGGTGCCCTGCGCCACACTTCACTCAGTGCCCTGCGCCACAGTTCACTCGGTGCGCTGAGCCACACTTCACTCGGTGCGCTGCGCCACACTTCACTCGGTGCCCTGCGCCACACTTCACTCGGTGCCCTGCGCCACACTTCACTCGGTGCCCTGCGCCACAGTTCACTCGGTGCCCAGCGCCACAGTTCACTCGGTGCCCTGCGCCACAGTTAACCCGGTGCCCTGCGCCACAGTTCACCCGGTGCCCTGATGCACAGTTCACTCGGTGCCCTGCGCCACAGTTCACTCGGTGCCCTGCGCCACAGTTCACTCGGTTCCCTGCGCCACAGTTCACTCGGTGCCTGATGCACAGTTCACTCGGTGCCCTGCGCCACAGTTCACCCGGTGCCCTGCGCCACAGTTCACTCGGTGCCCTGCGCCACAGTTCACTCGGTGCCCTGCGCCACAGTTCACTCGGTGCCCTGCGCCACAGTTCACTCGGTGCCCTGCGCCACAGTTCACTCGGGGCCCTGCGCCAGAGTTAACCCGGTGCCCTGCACCACAGTTCACTCGGTGCCCTGCGCCACAGTTCACTCGGTGCCCTCCGCCACAGTTCACTCGGTGCCCTGCGCCACAGTTGACCCGGTGCCCTGATGCACAGTTCACTCGGTGCGCTGCGTCACAGTTCACCCGGTGCCCTGCGCCACAGTTAACCAGGTGCCCTGCGCCACAGTTAACCCGGTGCCCTGCGCCACAGTTCACCCGGTGCCCTGCGCCACAGTTCACTCGGTGCCCTGCGCCACAGTTAACCCGGTGCCCTGTGCCAGAGTTCACTCGGGGCCCTGCGCCACAGTTAACCCGGTGCCCTGCGCCACAGTTCACTCGGTGCCCTGCGCCACAGGTAACCCGGTGCCCTGCGCCACAATTAACCAGGTGCACTGCGCCACAGTTCACCCGGTGCCTGATGCACAGTTCACACGGTGCCCTGCGCCACAGTTCCCTCGGTGCCCTGCGCCACAGTTCCCTCGGTGCCCTGCGCCACAGTTCACTCGGTGCCCTGCGCCACAGTTCACTCGGTGCCCTGCGCCACAGTTCACTCGGTGCCTGATGCACAGTTCACTCAGTGCCCTGCGCCACAGTTCACCCGGTGCCCGGCGCCACAGTTCACACGGTGCCTGATGCACAGTTCACTCGGTGCCCTGCGCCACACTTCACTCGGTGCCCTGCGCCACACTTCACTCGGTGCCCTGCGCCACACCTCACTCGGTGCCCTGCGCCACACTTCACTCGGTGCCCTGCGCCACACTTCACTCGGTGCCCTGCGCCACACTTCACTCGTGCCCTGCGCCACACTTCACTCGGTGCCCTGCGCCACACTTCACTCGGTGCCATGCGCCACACTTCACTCGGTGCCCTGCGCCACACTTCACTCGGTGCCCTGCGCCACACTTCACTCGGTGCCTGATGCACATTTCACTCAGTGCCCTGCGCCACAGTTCACTCGGTGCCCTGCGCCACAGTTCACTCGGTGCCTGATGCACAGTTCACTCGGTGCCCTGCGCCACAGTTAACCCAGTGCCCAGCGCCACAGTTCACCCGGTTCCCTGCGCCACAGTTTACTCGGTGCCTGATGCACAGTTCACTCGGTGCTCTGCGCCACACTTCACTCGATGCCCTGCGCCACACTTCACTCGGTGCCCTGCGCCACACTTCACTCGGTGCCTGATGCACAGTTCACTCGGTGCCCTGGGCCACAGTTCACTCGGTGCCCTGCGCCACAGTTAACCCGGTGCCCTGCGCCACAGTTCACTCGGTGCCTGATGCACAGTTCACCCGGTGCCCTGCGCCACAGTTCCCTCGGTGCCCTGCGCCACAGTTCACTCGGTGCGCTGAGCCACACTTCACTCGGTGCGCTGCGCCACACTTCACTCGGTGCCCTGCGCCACACTTCACTCGGTGCCCTGCGCCACACTTCACTCGGTGCCCTGCGCCACAGTTCACTCGGTGCCCTGCGCCACAGTTCACTCGGTGCCCTGCGCCACAGTTAACCCGGTGCCCTGCGCCACAGTTCACCCGGTGCCCTGATGCACAGTTCACTCGGTGCCCTGCGCCACAGTTCACTCGGTGCCCTGCGCCACAGTTCACTCGGTGCCCTGCGCCACAGTTCACTCGGTGCCTGATGCACAGTTCACTCGGTGCCCTGCGCCACAGTTCACCCGGTGCCCTGCGCCACAGTTCACTCGGTGCCCTGCGCCACAGTTCACTCGGTGCCCTGCGCCACAGTTCACTCGGTGCCCTGCGCCACAGTTCACTCGGTGCCCTGCGCCACAGATCACTCGGTGCCCTGCACCACAGTTCACTCGGTGCCCTGCGCCACAGTTAACCCGGTGCCCTGCGCCACAGTTCACCCGCTGCCGATATGCACAGTTCACTCGGTGCCCTGCGCCACAGTTCACTCGGTGCCCTGCGCCACAGTTCACTCGGTGCCCTGCGCCACACTTCACCCGGTGCCCTGCGCCACAGTTCACCCGGTGCCTGATGCACAGTTCACTCGGTGCGCTGAGCCACACTTCACTCGGTGCCCTGCGCCACACTTCACTCGGTGCCCTGCGCCACAGTTCACTCGGTGCCTGATGCACAGTTCACCCGGTGCCCTGCGCCACAGTTCACTCGGTGCCCTGCGCCACAGTTCACTCGGTGCGCTGCGCCACACTTCACTCGGTGCCCTGCGCCACACTTCACTCGGTGCCCTGCGCCACACTTCACTCGGTGCCCTGTGCCACACTTCACTCGGTGCCCTGCGCCACACTTCACTCGGTGCCCTGCGCCAGACTTCACTCGGTGCCCTGCGCCACAGTTCACTCGGTGCCCAGCGCCACAGTTCACTCGGTGCCTGATGCACAGTTCACTCGGTGCCCTGCGCCACAGTTCACTCGGTGCCCTGCGCCACAGTTAACCCGGTGCCCTGCGCCACAGTTCACTCGGTGCCTGATGCACAGTTCACCCGGTGCCCTGCGCCACAGTTCCCTCGGTGCCCTGCGCCACAGTTCACTCGGTGCCCTGCGCCACAGTTCACTCGGTGCGCTGCGCCACACTTCACTCGGTGCCCTGCGCCACACTTCACTCGGTGCCCTGCGCCACACTTCACTCGGTGCCCTGCGCCACACATCACTCGGTGCCCTGCGCCACACTTCACTCGGCGCCCTGCGCCACACTTCACTCGGCGCCCTTCGCCACACTTCACTCGGTGCCTGATGCACTGTTCACTCGGCGCCCTGCGCCACAGTTCACTCGGTGCCCTGCGCCACAGTTCACTCGGTGCCTGATCCACAGTTCACTCGGTGCCCTGCGCCACAGTTAACCCGGTGCCCTGCGCCACAGTTCACCCGGTGCCCTGATGCACAGTTCACCCGGTGCCCTGCGCCACAGTTCACTCGGTGCCCTGCGCCACAGTTCACTCGGTGCCCTCCGCCACAGTTCACTCGGTGCCCTGCGCCACAGTTGACCCGGTGCCCTGATGCACAGTTCACTCGGTGCCCTGCGCCACAGTTCACCCGGTGCCCTGCGCCACAGTTAACCAGGTGCCCTGCGCCACAGTTAACCCGGTGCCCTGCGCCACAGTTCACTCGATGCCCTGCGCCACAGTTCACTCGGTGCCCTGCGCCACAGTTAACCCGGTGCCCTGCGCCACAGTTCACTCGGGGCCCTGCGCCACAGTTAACCCGGTGCCCTGCGCCACAGTTCACTCGGTGCCCTGCGCCACAGTTCACTCGGTGCCCTCCGCCACAGTTCACTCGGTGCCCTGCGCCACAGTTGACCCGGTGCCCTGATGCACAGTTCACTCGGTGCCCTGCGCCACAGTTAACCCGGTGCACTGCGCCACAGTTCACCCGCTGCCCATATGCACATTTCACTCGGTGCCCTGCGCCACAGTTCACTCGGTGCCCTGCGCCACAGTTCACTCGGTGCCTGATGCACAGTTCACTCGGTGCCCTGCGCCACAGTTCACTCGGTGCCCTGCGCCACACTTCACTCAGTGCCCTGCGCCACAGTTCACTCGGTGCCCTGAGCCACAGTTAACCCGGTGCCCTGCGCCACAGTTCACCCGGTGCCCTGATGCACAGTTCACCCGGTGCCCTGCGCCACAGTTCACTCGGTGCCCTGCGCCACAGTTCACTCGGTGCCCTCCGCCACAGTTCACTCGGTGCCCTGCGCCACAGTTGACCCGGTGCCCTGATGCACAGTTCACTCGGTGCCCTGCGCCAAAGTTCACCCGGTGCCCTGCGCCACAGTTAATCAGGTGCCCTGCGCCACAGTTAACCCGGTGCCCTGCGCCACAGTTCACTCGGTGCCCTGCGCCACAGTTCACTCGGTGCCCTGCGCCACAGTTAACCCGGTGCCCTGCGCCACAGTTCACTCGGGGCCCTGCGCCACAGTTAACCCGGTGCCCTGCGCCACAGTTCACCCGGTGCCTGATGCACAGTTCACCCGGTGCCCTGCGCCACAGTTCCCTCGGTGCCCTGCGCCACAGTTCCCTCGGTGCCCTGCGCCACAGTTCACTCGGTGCCCTGCGCCACAGTTCACTCGGTGCCCTGCGCCACAGTTCACTCGGTGCCTGATGCACAGTTCACTCGGTGCCCTGCGCCACAGTTCACCCGGTGCCCTGCGCCACAGTTGACCCGGTGCCCTGATGCACAGTTCACTCGATGCGCTGCGCCACAGTTCACCCGGTGCCCTGCGCCACTGTTAACCAGGTGCCCTGCGCCACAGTTAACCCGGTGCCCTGCGCCACAGTTCACCCGGTGCCCTGCGCCACAGTTCACTCGGTGCCCTGCGCCACAGTTAACCCGGTGCCCTGCGCCAGAGTTCACTCGGGGCCCTGCACCACAGTTAACCCGGTGCCCTGCGCCACAGTTCACTCGGTGCCCTGCGCCACAGGTAACCCGGTGCCCTGCGCCACAATTAACCAGGTGCACTGCGCCACAGTTCACCCGGTGCCTGATGCACAGTTCACCCGGTGCCCTGCGCCACAGTTCCCTCGGTGCCCTGCGCCACAGTTCCCTCGGTGCCCTGCGCCACAGTTCACTCGGTGCCCTGCGCCACAGTTCACTCGGTGCCCTGCGCCACAGTTCACTCGGTGCCTGATGCACAGTTCACTCGGTGCCCTGCGCCACAGTTCACCCGGTGCCCGGCGCCACAGTTCACACGGTGCCTGATGCACAGTTCACTCGGTGCCCTGCGCCACACTTCACTCGGTGCCCTGCGCCACACTTCACACGGTGCCCTGCGCCACACCTCACTCGGTGCCCTGCGCCACACTTCACTCGGTGCCCTGCGCCACACTTCACTCGGTGCCCTGCGCCACACTTCACTCGTGCCCTGCGCCACACTTCACTCGGTGCCCTGCGCCACACTTCACTCGGTGCCCTGCGCCACACTTCACTCGGTGCCATGCGCCACACTTCACTCGGTGCCATGCGCCACACTTCACTCGGTGCCCTGCGCCACACTTCACTCGGTGCCCTGCGCCACACTTCACTCGGTGCCTGATGCACATTTCACTCAGTGCCCTGCGCCACAGTTCACTCGGTGCCCTGCGCCACAGTTCACTCGGTGCCCTGCGCCACAGTTCACTCGGTGCCCTGCGCCACACTTCACCCGGTGCCCTGCGCCACAGTTCACCCGGTGCCTGATGCACAGTTCACTCGGTGCGCTGAGCCACACTTCACTCGGTGCCCTGCGCCACACTTCACTCGGTGCCCTGCGCCACAGTTCACTCGGTGCCTGATGCACAGTTCACCCGGTGCCCTGCGCCACAGTTCACTCGGTGCCCTGCGCCACAGTTCACTCGGTCCGCTGCGCCACACTTCACTCGGTGCCCTGCGCCACACTTCACTCGGTGCCCTGCGCCACACTTCACTCGGTGCCCTGTGCCACACTTCACTCGGTGCCCTGCGCCACACTTCACTCGGTGCCCTGCGCCAGACTTCACTCGGTGCCCTGCGCCACAGTTCACTCGGTGCCCAGCGCCACAGTTCACTCGGTGCCTGATGCACAGTTCACTCGGTGCCCTGCGCCACAGTTCACTCGGTGCCCTGCGCCACAGTTAACCCGGTGCCCTGCGCCACAGTTCACTCGGTGCCTGATGCACAGTTCACCCGGTGCCCTGCGCCACAGTTCCCTCGGTGCCCTGCGCCACAGTTCACTCGGTGCCCTGCGCCACAGTTCACTCGGTGCGCTGCGCCACACTTCACTCGGTGCCCTGCGCCACACTTCACTCGGTGCCCTGCGCCACACTTCACTCGGTGCCCTGCGCCACACATCACTCGGTGCCCTGCGCCACACTTCACTCGGCGCCCTGCGCCACACTTCACTCGGCGCCCTTCGCCACACTTCACTCGGTGCCTGATGCACTGTTCACTCGGCGCCCTGCGCCACAGTTCACTCGGTGCCCTGCGCCACAGTTCACTCGGTGCCTGATCCACAGTTCACTCGGTGCCCTGCGCCACAGTTAACCCGGTGCCCTGCGCCACAGTTCACCCGGTGCCCTGATGCACAGTTCACCCGGTGCCCTGCACCACAGTTCACTCGGTGCCCTGCGCCACAGTTCACTCGGTGCACTCCGCCACAGTTCACTCGGTGCCCTGCGCCACAGTTGACCCGGTGCCCTGATGCACAGTTCACTCGGTGCCCTGCGCCACAGTTCACCCGGTGCCCTGCGCCACAGTTAACCAGGTGCCCTGCGCCACAGTTAACCCGGTGCCCTGCGCCACAGTTCACTCGATGCCCTGCGCCACAGTTCACTCGGTGCCCTGCGCCACAGTTAACCCGGTGCCCTGCGCCACAGTTCACTCGGGGCCCTGCGCCACAGTTAACCCGGTGCCCTGCGCCACAGTTCACTCGGTGCCCTGCGCCACAGTTCACTCGGTGCCCTCCGCCACAGTTCACTCGGTGCCCTGCGCCACAGTTGACCCGGTGCCCTGATGCACAGTTCACTCGGTGCCCTGCGCCACAGTTAACCCGGTGCACTGCGCCACAGTTCACCCGCTGCCCATATGCACATTTCACTCGGTGCCCTGCGCCACAGTTCACTCGGTGCCCTGCGCCACAGTTCACTCGGTGCCTGATGCACAGTTCACTCGGTGCCCTGCGCCACAGTTCACTCGGTGCCCTGCGCCACACTTCACTCAGTGCCCTGCGCCACAGTTCACTCGGTGCCCTGCGCCACAGTTAACCCGGTGCCCTGCGCCACAGTTCACCCGGTGCCCTGATGCACAGTTCACCCGGTGCCCTGCGCCACAGTTCACTCGGTGCCCTGCGCCACAGTTCACTCGGTGCCCTCCGCCACAGTTCACTCGGTGCCCTGCGCCACAGTTGACCCGGTGCCCTGATGCACAGTTCACTCGGTGCCCTGCGCCAAAGTTCACCCGGTGCCCTGCGCCACAGTTAATCAGGTGCCCTGCGCCACAGTTAACCCGGTGCCCTGCGCCACAGTTCACTCGGTGCCCTGCGCCACAGTTCACTCGGTGCCCTGCGCCACAGTTAACCCGGTGCCCTGCGCCACAGTTCACTCGGGGCCCTGCGCCACAGTTAACCCGGTGCCCTGCGCCACAGTTCACTCGGTGCCCTGCGCCACAGTTCACTCGGTGCCCTCCGCCACAGTTCACTCGGTGACCTGCGCCACAGTTGACCCGGTGCCCTGATGCACAGTTCACTCGGTGCGCTGCGACACAGTTCACCCGGTGCCCTGCGCCACTGTTAACCAGGTGCCCTGCGCCACAGTTAACCCGGTGCCCTGCGCCACAGTTCACCCGGTGCCCTGCGCCACAGTTCACTCGGTGCCCTGCGCCACAGTTAACCCGGTGCCCTGCGCCACAGTTCACTCGGGGCCCTGCACCACAGTTAACCCGGTGCCCTGCGCCACAGTTCACTCGGTGCCCTGCGCCACAGGTAACCCGGTGCCCTGCGCCACAATTAACCAGGTGCACTGCGCCACAGTTCACCCGGTGCCTGATGCACAGTTCACCCGGTGCCCTGCGCCACAGTTCCCTCGGTGCCCTGCGCCACAGTTCCCTCGGTGCCCTGCGCCACAGTTCACTCGGTGCCCTGCGCCACAGTTCACTCGGTGCCCTGCGCCACAGTTCACTCGGTGCCTGATGCACAGTTCACTCGGTGCCCTGCGCCACAGTTCACCCGGTGCCCGGCGCCACAGTTCACACGGTGCCTGATGCACAGTTCACTCGGTGCCCTGCGCCACACTTCACTCGGTGCCCTGCGCCACACTTCACTCGGTGCCCTGCGCCACACCTCACTCGGTGCCCTGCGCCACACTTCACTCGGTGCCCTGCGCCACACTTCACTCGGTGCCCTGCGCCACACTTCACTCGTGCCCTGCGCCACACTTCACTCGGTGCCCTGCGCCACACTTCACTCGGTGCCCTGCGCCACACTTCACTCGGTGCCATGCGCCACACTTCACTCGGTGCCATGCGCCACACTTCACTCGGTGCCCTGCGCCACACTTCACTCGGTGCCCTGCGCCACACTTCACTCGGTGCCTGATGCACATTTCACTCAGTGCCCTGCGCCACAGTTCACTCGGTGCCCTGCGCCACAGTTCACTCGGTGCCTGATGCACAGTTCACTCGGTGCCCTGCGCCACAGTTAACCCAGTGCCCAGCGCCACAGTTCACCCGGTTCCCTGCGCCACAGTTTACTCGGTGCCTGATGCACAGTTCACTCGGTGCTCTGCGCCACACTTCACTCGATGCCCTGCGCCACACTTCACTCGGTGCCCTGCGCCACACGTCACTCGGTGCCTGATGCACAGTTCACTCGGTGCCCTGGGCCACAGTTCACTCGGTGCCCTGCGCCACAGTTAACCCGGTGCCCTGCGCCACAGTTCACTCGGTGCCTGATGCACAGTTCACCCGGTGCCCTGCGCCACAGTTCCCTCGGTGCCCTGCGCCACAGTTCACTCAGTGCGCTGAGCCACACTTCACTCGGTGCGCTGCGCCACACTTCACTCGGTGCCCTGCGCCACACTTCACTCGGTGCCCTGCGCCACACTTCACTCGGTGCCCTGCGCCACAGTTCACTCGGTGCCCTGCGCCACAGTTCACTCGGTGCCCTGCGCCACAGTTAACCCGGTGCCCTGCGCCACATTTCACCCGGTGCCCTGATGCACAGTTCACTCGGTGCCCTGCGCCACAGTTCACTCGGTGCCCTGCGCCACAGTTCACTCGGTGCCCTGCGCCACAGTTCACTCGGTGCCTGATGCACAGTTCACTCGGTGCCCTGCGCCACAGTTCACTCGGTGCCCTGCGCCACAGTTCACTCGGTGCCCTGCGCCACAGTTCACTCGGTGCCCTGCGCCACAGTTCACTCGGTGCCCTGCACCACAGTTCACTCGGTGCCCAGCGCCACAGTTAACCCGGTGCTCTGCGCCACAGTTCACCCGCTGCCCATATGCACAGTTCACTCGGTGCCCTGCGCCACAGTTCACTCGGTGCCCTGCGCCACAGTTCACTCGGTGCCCTGCGCCACACTTCACCCGGTGCCCTGCGCCACAGTTCACCCGGTGCCTGATGCACAGTTCACTCGGTGCGCTGAGCCACACTTCACTCGGTGCCCTGCGCCACACTTCACTCGGTGCCCTGCGCCACAGTACACTCGGTGCCTGATGCACAGTTCACCCGGTGCCCTGCGCCACAGTTCACTCGGTGCCCTGCGCCACAGTTCACTCGGTGCGCTGCGCCACACTTCACTCGGTGCCAAGCGCCACACTTCACTCGGTGCCCTGCGCCACACTTCACTCGGTGCCCTGTGCCACACTTCACTCGGTGCCCTGCGCCACACTTCACTCGGTGCCCTCCGCCAGACTTCACTCGGTGCCCTGCGCCACAGTTCACTCGGTGCCCTGCGCCACACTTCACTCGGTGCCTGATGCACAGTTCACTCGGTGCCCTGCGCCACAGTTCACTCGGTGCCCTGCGCCACAATTAACCCGGTGCCCTGCGCCACAGTTCACTCGGTGCCTGATGCACAGTTCACCCGGTGCCCTGCGCCACAGTTCCCTCGGTGCCCTGCGCCACAGTTCACTCGGTGCCCTGCGCCACAGTTCACTCGGTGCGCTGCGCCACACTTCACTCGGTGCCCTGCGCCACACTTCACTCGGTGCCCTGCGCCACACTTCACTCGGTGCCCTGCGCCACACTTCACTCGGTGCCCTGCGCCACACTTCACTCGGTGCCTGATGCACAGTTCACTCGGTGCCCTGGGCCACAGTTAACTCGGTGCCCTGCGCCACAGTTAACCCGGTGCCCTGCGCCACATTTCACTCGGTGCCTGATGCACAGTTCACCCGGTGCCCTGCGCCACAGTTCCCTCGGTGCCCTGCGCCACAGTTCACTCGGTGCGCTGAGCCACACTTCACTCGGTGCGCTGCGCCACACTTCACTCGGTGCCCTGCGCCACACTTCACTCGGTGCCCTGCGCCACACTTCACTCGGTGCCCTGCGCCACAGTTCACTCGGTGCCCTGCGCCACAGTTCACTCGGTGCCCTGCGCCACAGTTAACCCGGTGCCCTGCGCCACAGTTCACCCGGTGCCCTGATGCACAGTTCACTCGGTGCCCTGCGCCACAGTTCATTCGGTGCCCTGCGCCACAGTTCACTCGGTGCCCTGCGCCACAGTTCACTCGGTGCCTGATGCACAGTTCACTCGGTGCCCTGCGCCACAGTTCACCCGGTGCCCTGCGCCACAGTTCACTCGGTGCCCTGCGCCACAGTTCACTCGGTGCCCTGCGCCACAGTTCACTCGGTGCCCTGCGCCACAGTTCACTCGGTGCCCTGCGCCACAGTTCACTCGGTGCCCTGCACCACAGTTCACTCGGTGCCCTGCGCCACAGTTAACCCGGTGCCCTGCGCCACAGTTCACCCGCTGCCCATATGCACAGTTCACTCGGTGCCCTGCGCCACAGTTCACTCGGTGCCCTTCGCCACAGTTCACTCGGTGCCCTGCGCCACACTTCACCCGGTGCCCTGCGCCACAGTTCACCCGGTGCCTGATGCACAGTTCACTCGGTGCGCTGAGCCACACTTCACTCGGTGCCCTGCGCCACACTTCACTCGGTGCCCTGCGCCACAGTTCACTCGGTGCCTGATGCACAGTTCACCCGGTGCCCTGCGCCACAGTTCACTCGGTGCCCTGCGCCACAGTTCACTCGGTGCGCTGCGCCACACTTCACTCGGTGCCCTGCGCCACACTTCACTCGGTGCCCTGCGCCACACTTCACTCGGTGCCCTGTGCCACACTTCACTCGGTGCCCTGCGCCACACTTCACTCGGTGCCCTCCGCCAGACTTCACTCGGTGCCCTGCGCCACAGTTCACTCGGTGCCCTGCGCCACAGTTCACTCGGTGCCTGATGCACAGTTCACTCGGTGCCCTGCGCCACAGTTCACTCGGTGCCCTGCGCCACAGTTAACCCGGTGCCCTGCGCCACAGTTCACTCGGTGCCTGATGCACAGTTCACCCGGTGCCCTGCGCTACAGTTCCCTCGGTGCCCTGCGCCACAGTTCACTCGGTGCCCTGCGCCACAGTTCACTCGGTGCGCTGCGCCACACTTCACTCGGTGCCCTGCGCCACACTTCACTCGGTGCCCTGCGCCACACTTCACTCGGTGCCCTGCGCCACACTTCACTCGGTGCCCTGCGCCACACTTCACTCGGCGCCCTGCGCCACACTTCACTCGGCGCCCTGCGCCACACTTCACTCGGTGCCTGATGCACTGCTCACTCGGCGCCCTGCGCCACAGTTCACTCGGTGCCCTGCGCCACAGTTCACTCGGTGCCTGATCCACAGTTCACTCGGTGCCCTGCGTCAAAGTTCACTTGGTGCCCTGCGCCACAGTTCACTCGGTGCCCTGCGCCACAGTTCACTCGGTGCCTGATGCACAGTTCACTTGGCGCCCTGCGCCACAGTTCACTCGGTGCCCTGCGCCACAGTTCACTCGGTGCCTAATCCACAGTTCACTCGGTGCCCTGCGCCACAGTTCACTCGGTGCCCTGCGCCACAGTTCACTCGGTGCCCTGCGCCACAGTTCACTCGGTGCCTGATGCACAGTTCACTCGGTGCCCTGCGCCACAGTTAACCCGGTGCCCTGCGCCACAGTTCACCCGGTGCCCTGCGCCACAGTTCACTCGATGCCTGATGCACAGTTCACTCGGTGCCCTGCGCCACAGTTCACTCGGTGACCTGCGCCACAGTTAACCCGGTGCCCTGCGCCACAGTTCACCCGGTGCCCTGCGCCACAGTTCACTCGGTGCCTGATGCACAGTTCACTCGGTGCCCTGCGCCACAGTTCACTCGGTGCCCTGCGCCACACTTCACTCAGTGCCCTGCGCCACAGTTCACTCGGTGCCCTGCGCCACAGTTAACCCGGTGCCCTGCGCCACAGTTCACCCGGTGCCCTGATGCACAGTTCACCCGGTGCCCTGCGCCACAGTTCCCTCGGTGCCCTGCGCCACAGTTCACTCGGTGCGCTGAGCCACACTTCACTCGGTGCGCTGCGCCACACTTCACTCGGTGCCCTGCGCCACACTTCACTCGGTGCCCTGCGCCACACTTCACTCGGTGCCCTGCGCCACAGTTCACTCGGTGCCCTGCGCCACAGTTCGCTCGGTGCCCTGCGCCACAGTTAACCCGGTGCCCTGCGCCACAGTTCACCCGGTGCCCTGATGCACAGTTCACTCGGTGCCCTGCGCCACAGTTCACTCGGTGCCCTGCGCCACAGTTCACTCGGTGCCCTGCGCCACAGTTCACTCGGTGCCTGATGCACAGTTCACTCGGTGCCCTGCGCCACAGTTCACCCGGTGCCCTGCGCCACAGTTCACTCGGTGCCCTGCGCCACAGTTCACTCGGTGCCCTGCGCCACAGTTCACTCGGTGCCCTGCGCCACAGTTCACTCGGTGCCCTGCGCCACAGTTCACTCGGGGCCCTGCGCCACAGTTAACCCGGTGCCCTGCACCACAGTTCACTCGGTGCCCTGCGCCACAGTTCACTCGGTGCCCTCCGCCACAGTTCACTCGGTGCCCTGCGCCACAGTTGACCCGGTGCCCTGATGCACAGTTCACTCGGTGCGCTGCGCCACAGTTCACCCGGTGCCCTGCGCCACAGTTAACCAGGTGCCCTGCGCCACAGTTAACCCGGTGCCCTGCGCCACAGTTCACCCGGTGCCCTGCGCCACAGTTCACTCGGTGCCCTGCGCCACAGTTAACCCGGTGCCCTGTGCCAGAGTTCACTCGGGGCCCTGCGCCACAGTTAACCCGGTGCCCTGCGCCACAGTTCACTCGGTGCCCTGCGCCACAGGTAACCCGGTGCCCTGCGCCACAATTAACCAGGTGCACTGCGCCACAGTTCACCCGGTGCCTGATGCACAGTTCACACGGTGCCCTGCGCCACAGTTCCCTCGGTGCCCTGCGCCACAGTTCCCTCGGTGCCCTGCGCCACAGTTCACTCGGTGCCCTGCGCCACAGTTCACTCGGTGCCCTGCGCCACAGTTCACTCGGTGCCTGATGCACAGTTCACTCGGTGCCCTGCGCCACAGTTCACCCGGTGCCCGGCGCCACAGTTCACACGGTGCCTGATGCACAGTTCACTCGGTGCCCTGCGCCACACTTCACTCGGTGCCCTGCGCCACACTTCACTCGGTGCCCTGCGCCACACCTCACTCGGTGCCCTGCGCCACACTTCACTCGGTGCCCTGCGCCACACTTCACTCGGTGCCCTGCGCCACACTTCACTCGTGCCCTGCGCCACACTTCACTCGGTGCCCTGCGCCACACTTCACTCGGTGCCATGCGCCACACTTCACTCGGTGCCCTGCGCCACACTTCACTCGGTGCCCTGCGCCACACTTCACTCGGTGCCTGATGCACATTTCACTCAGTGCCCTGCGCCACAGTTCACTCGGTGCCCTGCGCCACAGTTCACTCGGTGCCTGATGCACAGTTCACTCGGTGCCCTGCGCCACAGTTAACCCAGTGCCCAGCGCCACAGTTCACCCGGTTCCCTGCGCCACAGTTTACTCGGTGCCTGATGCACAGTTCACTCGGTGCTCTGCGCCACACTTCACTCGATGCCCTGCGCCACACTTCACTCGGTGCCCTGCGCCACACTTCACTCGGTGCCTGATGCACAGTTCACTCGGTGCCCTGGGCCACAGTTCACTCGGTGCCCTGCGCCACAGTTAACCCGGTGCCCTGCGCCACAGTTCACTCGGTGCCTGATGCACAGTTCACCCGGTGCCCTGCGCCACAGTTCCCTCGGTGCCCTGCGCCACAGTTCACTCGGTGCGCTGAGCCACACTTCACTCGGTGCGCTGCGCCACACTTCACTCGGTGCCCTGCGCCACACTTCACTCGGTGCCCTGCGCCACACTTCACTCGGTGCCCTGCGCCACAGTTCACTCGGTGCCCTGCGCCACAGTTCACTCGGTGCCCTGCGCCACAGTTAACCCGGTGCCCTGCGCCACAGTTCACCCGGTGCCCTGATGCACAGTTCACTCGGTGCCCTGCGCCACAGTTCACTCGGTGCCCTGCGCCACAGTTCACTCGGTGCCCTGCGCCACAGTTCACTCGGTGCCTGATGCACAGTTCACTCGGTGCCCTGCGCCACAGTTCACCCGGTGCCCTGCGCCACAGTTCACTCGGTGCCCTGCGCCACAGTTCACTCGGTGCCCTGCGCCACAGTTCACTCGGTGCCCTGCGCCACAGTTCACTCGGTGCCCTGCGCCACAGTTCACTCGGTGCCCTGCACCACAGTTCACTCGGTGCCCTGCGCCACAGTTAACCCGGTGCCCTGCGCCACAGTTCACCCGCTGCCCATATGCACAGTTCACTCGGTGCCCTGCGCCACAGTTCACTCGGTGCCCTGCGCCACAGTTCACTCGGTGCCCTGCGCCACACTTCACCCGGTGCCCTGCGCCACAGTTCACCCGGTGCCTGATGCACAGTTCACTCGGTGCGCTGAGCCACACTTCACTCGGTGCCCTGCGCCACACTTCACTCGGTGCCCTGCGCCACAGTTCACTCGGTGCCTGATGCACAGTTCACCCGGTGCCCTGCGCCACAGTTCACTCGGTGCCCTGCGCCACAGTTCACTCGGTGCGCTGCGCCACACTTCACTCGGTGCCCTGCGCCACACTTCACTCGGTGCCCTGCGCCACACTTCACTCGGTGCCCTGTGCCACACTTCACTCGGTGCCCTGCGCCACACTTCACTCGGTGCCCTGCGCCAGACTTCACTCGGTGCCCTGCGCCACAGTTCACTCGGTGCCCAGCGCCACAGTTCACTCGGTGCCTGATGCACAGTTCACTCGGTGCCCTGCGCCACAGTTCACTCGGTGCCCTGCGCCACAGTTAACCCGGTGCCCTGCGCCACAGTTCACTCGGTGCCTGATGCACAGTTCACCCGGTGCCCTGCGCCACAGTTCCCTCGGTGCCCTGCGCCACAGTTCACTCGGTGCCCTGCGCCACAGTTCACTCGGTGCGCTGCGCCACACTTCACTCGGTGCCCTGCGCCACACTTCACTCGGTGCCCTGCGCCACACTTCACTCGGTGCCCTGCGCCACACATCACTCGGTGCCCTGCGCCACACTTCACTCGGCGCCCTGCGCCACACTTCACTCGGCGCCCTTCGCCACACTTCACTCGGTGCCTGATGCACTGTTCACTCGGCGCCCTGCGCCACAGTTCACTCGGTGCCCTGCGCCACAGTTCACTCGGTGCCTGATCCACAGTTCACTCGGTGCCCTGCGCCACAGTTAACCCGGTGCCCTGCGCCACAGTTCACCCGGTGCCCTGATGCACAGTTCACCCGGTGCCCTGCGCCACAGTTCACTCGGTGCCCTGCGCCACAGTTCACTCGGTGCCCTCCGCCACAGTTCACTCGGTGCCCTGCGCCACAGTTGACCCGGTGCCCTGATGCACAGTTCACTCGGTGCCCTGCGCCACAGTTCACCCGGTGCCCTGCGCCACAGTTAACCAGGTGCCCTGCGCCACAGTTAACCCGGTGCCCTGCGCCACAGTTCACTCGATGCCCTGCGCCACAGTTCACTCGGTGCCCTGCGCCACAGTTAACCCGGTGCCCTGCGCCACAGTTCACTCGGGGCCCTGCGCCACAGTTAACCCGGTGCCCTGCGCCACAGTTCACTCGGTGCCCTGCGCCACAGTTCACTCGGTGCCCTCCGCCACAGTTCACTCGGTGCCCTGCGCCACAGTTGACCCGGTGCCCTGATGCACAGTTCACTCGGTGCCCTGCGCCACAGTTAACCCGGTGCACTGCGCCACAGTTCACCCGCTGCCCATATGCACATTTCACTCGGTGCCCTGCGCCACAGTTCACTCGGTGCCCTGCGCCACAGTTCACTCGGTGCCTGATGCACAGTTCACTCGGTGCCCTGCGCCACAGTTCACTCGGTGCCCTGCGCCACACTTCACTCAGTGCCCTGCGCCACAGTTCACTCGGTGCCCTGCGCCACAGTTAACCCGGTGCCCTGCGCCACAGTTCACCCGGTGCCCTGAAGCACAGTTCACCCGGTGCCCTGCGCCACAGTTCACTCGGTGCCCTGCGCCACAGTTCACTCGGTGCCCTCCGCCACAGTTCACTCGGTGCCCTGCGCCACAGTTGACCCGGTGCCCTGATGCACAGTTCACTCGGTGCCCTGCGCCAAAGTTCACCCGGTGCCCTGCGCCACAGTTAATCAGGTGCCCTGCGCCACAGTTAACCCGGTGCCCTGCGCCACAGTTCACTCGGTGCCCTGCGCCACAGTTCACTCGGTGCCCTGCGCCACAGTTAACCCGGTGCCCTGCGCCACAGTTCACTCGGGGCCCTGCGCCACAGTTAACCCGGTGCCCTGCGCCACAGTTCACCCGGTGCCTGATGCACAGTTCACCCGGTGCCCTGCGCCACAGTTCCCTCGGTGCCCTGCGCCACAGTTCCCTCGGTGCCCTGCGCCACAGTTCACTCGGTGCCCTGCGCCACAGTTCACTCGGTGCCCTGCGCCACAGTTCACTCGGTGCCTGATGCACAGTTCACTCGGTGCCCTGCGCCACAGTTCACCCGGTGCCCGGCGCCACAGTTCACACGGTGCCTGATGCACAGTTCACTCGGTGCCCTGCGCCACACTTCACTCGGTGCCCTGCGCCACACTTCACTCGGTGCCCTGCGCCACACCTCACTCGGTGCCCTGCGCCACACTTCACTCGGTGCCCTGCGCCACACTTCACTCGGTGCCCTGCGCCACACTTCACTCGTGCCCTGCGCCACACTTCACTCGGTGCCCTGCGCCACACTTCACTCGGTGCCCTGCGCCACACTTCACTCGGTGCCATGCGCCACACTTCACTCGGTGCCATGCGCCACACTTCACTCGGTGCCCTGCGCCACACTTCACTCGGTGCCCTGCGCCACACTTCACTCGGTGCCTGATGCACATTTCACTCAGTGCCCTGCGCCACAGTTCACTCGGTGCCCTGCGCCACACTTCACTCGTGCCCTGCGCCACACTTCACTCGGTGCCCTGCGCCACACTTCACTCGGTGCCCTGCGCCACACTTCACTCGGTGCCATGCGCCACACTTCACTCGGTGCCATGCGCCACACTTCACTCGGTGCCCTGCGCCACACTTCACTCGGTGCCCTGCGCCACACTTCACTCGGTGCCTGATGCACATTTCACTCAGTGCCCTGCGCCACAGTTCACTCGGTGCCCTGCGCCACAGTTCACTCGGTGCCTGATGCACAGTTCACTCGGTGCCCTGCGCCACAGTTAACCCAGTGCCCAGCGCCACAGTTCACCCGGTTCCCTGCGCCACAGTTTACTCGGTGCCTGATGCACAGTTCACTCGGTGCTCTGCGCCACACTTCACTCGATGCCCTGCGCCACACTTCACTCGGTGCCCTGCGCCACACGTCACTCGGTGCCTGATGCACAGTTCACTCGGTGCCCTGGGCCACAGTTCACTCGGTGCCCTGCGCCACAGTTAACCCGGTGCCCTGCGCCACAGTTCACTCGGTGCCTGATGCACAGTTCACCCGGTGCCCTGCGCCACAGTTCCCTCGGTGCCCTGCGCCACAGTTCACTCAGTGCGCTGAGCCACACTTCACTCGGTGCGCTGCGCCACACTTCACTCGGTGCCCTGCGCCACACTTCACTCGGTGCCCTGCGCCACACTTCACTCGGTGCCCTGCGCCACAGTTCACTCGGTGCCCTGCGCCACAGTTCACTCGGTGCCCTGCGCCACAGTTAACCCGGTGCCCTGCGCCACATTTCACCCGGTGCCCTGATGCACAGATCACTCGGTGCCCTGCGCCACAGTTCACTCGGTGCCCTGCGCCACAGTTCACTCGGTGCCCTGCGCCACAGTTCACTCGGTGCCTGATGCACAGTTCACTCGGTGCCCTGCGCCACAGTTCACTCGGTGCCCTGCGCCACAGTTCACTCGGTGCCCTGCGCCACAGTTCACTCGGTGCCCTGCGCCACAGTTCACTCGGTGCCCTGCACCACAGTTCACTCGGTGCCCAGCGCCACAGTTAACCCGGTGCCCTGCGCCACAGTTCACCCGCTGCCCATATGCACAGTTCACTCGGTGCCCTGCGCCACAGTTCACTCGGTGCCCTGCGCCACAGTTCACTCGGTGCCCTGCGCCACACTTCACCCGGTGCCCTGCGCCACAGTTCACCCGGTGCCTGATGCACAGTTCACTCGGTGCGCTGAGCCACACTTCACTCGGTGCCCTGCGCCACACTTCACTCGGTGCCCTGCGCCACAGTACACTCGGTGCCTGATGCACAGTTCACCCGGTGCCCTGCGCCACAGTTCACTCGGTGCCCTGCGCCACAGTTCACTCGGTGCGCTGCGCCACACTTCACTCGGTGCCCTGCGCCACACTTCACTCGGTGCCCTGCGCCACACTTCACTCGGTGCCCTGTGCCACACTTCACTCGGTGCCCTGCGCCACACTTCACTCGGTGCCCTCCGCCAGACTGCACTCGGTGCCCTGCGCCACAGTTCACTCGGTGCCCTGCGCCACACTTCACTCGGTGCCTGATGCACAGTTCACTCGGTGCCCTGCGCCACAGTTCACTCGGTGCCCTGCGCCACAATTAACCCGGTGCCCTGCGCCACAGTTCACTCGGTGCCTGATGCACAGTTCACCCGGTGCCCTGCGCCACAGTTCCCTCGGTGCCCTGCGCCACAGTTCACTCGGTGCCCTGCGCCACAGTTCACTCGGTGCGCTGCGCCACACTTCACTCGGTGCCCTGCGCCACACTTCACTCGGTGCCCTGCGCCACACTTCACTCGGTGCCCTGCGCCACACTTCACTCGGTGCCCTGCGCCACACTTCACTCGGTGCCTGATGCACAGTTCACTCGGTGCCCTGGGCCACAGTTCACTCGGTGCCCTGCGCCACAGTTAACCCGGTGCCCTGCGCCACATTTCACTCGGTGCCTGATGCACAGTTCACCCGGTGCCCTGCGCCACAGTTCCCTCGGTGCCCTGCGCCACAGTTCACTCGGTGCGCTGAGCCACACTTCACTCGGTGCGCTGCGCCACACTTCACTCGGTGCCCTGCGCCACACTTCACTCGGTGCCCTGCGCCACACTTCACTCGGTGCCCTGCGCCACAGTTCACTCGGTGCCCTGCGCCACAGTTCACTCGGTGCCCTGCGCCACAGTTAACCCGGTGCCCTGCGCCACAGTTCACCCGGTGCCCTGATGCACAGTTCACTCGGTGCCCTGCGCCACAGTTCACTCGGTGCCCTGCGCCACAGTTCACTCGGTGCCCTGCGCCACAGTTCACTCGGTGCCTGATGCACAGTTCACTCGGTGCCCTGCGCCACAGTTCACCCGGTGCCCTGCGCCACAGTTCACTCGGTGCCCTGCGCCACAGTTCACTCGGTGCCCTGCGCCACAGTTCACTCGGTGCCCTGCGCCACAGTTCACTCGGTGCCCTGCGCCACAGTTCACTCGGTGCCCTGCGCCACAGTTCACTCGGTGCCCTGCGCCACAGTTAACCCGGTGCCCTGCGCCACAGTTCACCCGCTGCCCATATGCACAGTTCACTCGGTGCCCTGCGCCACAGTTCACTCGGTGCCCTTCGCCACAGTTCACTCGGTGCCCTGCGCCACACTTCACCCGGTGCCCTGCGCCACAGTTCACCCGGTGCCTGATGCACAGTTCACTCGGTGCGCTGAGCCACACTTCACTCGGTGCCCTGCGCCACACTTCACTCGGTGCCCTGCGCCACAGTTCACTCGGTGCCTGATGCACAGTTCACCCGGTGCCCTGCGCCACAGTTCACTCGGTGCCCTGCGCCACAGTTCACTCGGTGCGCTGCGCCACACTTCACTCGGTGCCCTGCGCCACACTTCACTCGGTGCCCTGCGCCACACTTCACTCGGTGCCCTGTGCCACACTTCACTCGGTGCCCTGCGCCACAGTTCACTCGGTGCCTGATGCACAGTTCACTCGGTGCCCTGCGCCACAGTTCACTCGGTGCCCTGCGCCACAGTTAACCCGGTGCCCTGCGCCACAGTTCACTCGGTGCCTGATGCACAGTTCACCCGGTGCCCTGCGCTACAGTTCCCTCGGTGCCCTGCGCCACAGTTCACTCGGTGCCCTGCGCCACAGTTCACTCGGTGCGCTGCGCCACACTTCACTCGGTGCCCTGCGCCACACTTCACTCGGTGCCCTGCGCCACACTTCACTCGGTGCCCTGCGCCACACTTCACTCGGTGCCCTGCGCCACACTTCACTCGGCGCCCTGCGCCACACTTCACTCGGCGCCCTGCGCCACACTTCACTCGGTGCCTGATGCACTGCTCACTCGGCGCCCTGCGCCACAGTTCACTCGGTGCCCTGCGCCACAGTTCACTCGGTGCCTGATCCACAGTTCACTCGGTGCCCTGCGTCAAAGTTCACTTGGTGCCCTGCGCCACAGTTCACTCGGTGCCCTGCGCCACAGTTCACTCGGTTCCTGATGCACAGTTCACTTGGCGCCCTGCGCCACAGTTCACTCGGTGCCCTGCGCCACAGTTCACTCGGTGCCTAATCCACAGTTCACTCGGTGCCCTGCGCCACAGTTCACTCGGTGCCCTGCGCCACAGTTCACTCGGTGCCCTGCGCCACAGTTCACTCGGTGCCTGATGCACAGTTCACTCGGTGCCCTGCGCCACAGTTAACCCGGTGCCCTGCGCCACAGTTCACCCGGTGCCCTGCGCCACAGTTCACTCGATGCCTGATGCACAGTTCACTCGGTGCCCTGCGCCACAGTTCACTCGGTGACCTGCGCCACAGTTAACCCGGTGCCCTGCGCCACAGTTCACCCGGTGCCCTGCGCCACAGTTCACTCGGTGCCTGATGCACAGTTCACTCGGTGCCCTGCGCCACAGTTCACTCGGTGCCCTGCGCCACACTTCACTCAGTGCCCTGCGCCACAGTTCACTCGGTGCCCTGCGCCACAGTTAACCCGGTGCCCTGCGCCACAGTTCACCCGGTGCCCTGATGCACAGTTCACCCGGTGCCCTGCGCCACAGTTCCCTCGGTGCCCTGCGCCACAGTTCACTCGGTGCGCTGAGCCACACTTCACTCGGTGCGCTGCGCCACACTTCACTCGGTGCCCTGCGCCACACTTCACTCGGTGCCCTGCGCCACACTTCACTCGGTGCCCTGCGCCACAGTTCACTCGGTGCCCTGCGCCACAGTTCACTCGGTGCCCTGCGCCACAGTTAACCCGGTGCCCTGCGCCACAGTTCACCCGGTGCCCTGATGCACAGTTCACTCGGTGCCCTGCGCCACAGTTCACTCGGTGCCCTGCGCCACAGTTCACTCGGTGCCCTGCGCCACAGTTCACTCGGTGCCTGATGCACAGTTCACTCGGTGCCCTGCGCCACAGTTCACCCGGTGCCCTGCGCCACAGTTCACTCGGTGCCCTGCGCCACAGTTCACTCGGTGCCCTGCGCCACAGTTCACTCGGTGCCCTGCGCCACAGTTCACTCGGTGCCCTGCGCCACAGTTCACTCGGGGCCCTGCGCCACAGTTAACCCGGTGCCCTGCACCACAGTTCACTCGGTGCCCTGCGCCACAGTTCACTCGGTGCCCTCCGCCACAGTTCACTCGGTGCCCTGCGCCACAGTTGACCCGGTGCCCTGATGCACAGTTCACTCGGTGCGCTGCGCCACAGTTCACCCGGTGCCCTGCGCCACAGTTAACCAGGTGCCCTGCGCCACAGTTAACCCGGTGCCCTGCGCCACAGTTCACCCGGTGCCCTGCGCCACAGTTCACTCGGTGCCCTGCGCCACAGTTAACCCGGTGCCCTGTGCCAGAGTTCACTCGGGGCCCTGCGCCACAGTTAACCCGGTGCCCTGCGCCACAGTTCACTCGGTGCCCTGCGCCACAGGTAACCCGGTGCCCTGCGCCACAATTAACCAGGTGCACTGCGCCACAGTTCACCCGGTGCCTGATGCACAGTTCACACGGTGCCCTGCGCCACAGTTCCCTCGGTGCCCTGCGCCACAGTTCCCTCGGTGCCCTGCGCCACAGTTCACTCGGTGCCCTGCGCCACAGTTCACTCGGTGCCCTGCGCCACAGTTCACTCGGTGCCTGATGCACAGTTCACTCGGTGCCCTGCGCCACAGTTCACCCGGTGCCCGGCGCCACAGTTCACACGGTGCCTGATGCACAGTTCACTCGGTGCCCTGCGCCACACTTCACTCGGTGCCCTGCGCCACACTTCACTCGGTGCCCTGCGCCACACCTCACTCGGTGCCCTGCGCCACACTTCACTCGGTGCCCTGCGCCACACTTCACTCGGTGCCCTGCGCCACACTTCACTCGTGCCCTGCGCCACACTTCACTCGGTGCCCTGCGCCACACTTCACTCGGTGCCATGCGCCACACTTCACTCGGTGCCCTGCGCCACACTTCACTCGGTGCCCTGCGCCACACTTCACTCGGTGCCTGATGCACATTTCACTCAGTGCCCTGCGCCACAGTTCACTCGGTGCCCTGCGCCACAGTTCACTCGGTGCCTGATGCACAGTTCACTCGGTGCCCTGCGCCACAGTTAACCCAGTGCCCAGCGCCACAGTTCACCCGGTTCCCTGCGCCACAGTTTACTCGGTGCCTGATGCACAGTTCACTCGGTGCTCTGCGCCACACTTCACTCGATGCCCTGCGCCACACTTCACTCGGTGCCCTGCGCCACACTTCACTCGGTGCCTGATGCACAGTTCACTCGGTGCCCTGGGCCACAGTTCACTCGGTGCCCTGCGCCACAGTTAACCCGGTGCCCTGCGCCACAGTTCACTCGGTGCCTGATGCACAGTTCACCCGGTGCCCTGCGCCACAGTTCCCTCGGTGCCCTGCGCCACAGTTCACTCGGTGCGCTGAGCCACACTTCACTCGGTGCGCTGCGCCACACTTCACTCGGTGCCCTGCGCCACACTTCACTCGGTGCCCTGCGCCACACTTCACTCGGTGCCCTGCGCCACAGTTCACTCGGTGCCCTGCGCCACAGTTCACTCGGTGCCCTGCGCCACAGTTAACCCGGTGCCCTGCGCCACAGTTCACCCGGTGCCCTGATGCACAGTTCACTCGGTGCCCTGCGCCACAGTTCACTCGGTGCCCTGCGCCACAGTTCACTCGGTGCCCTGCGCCACAGTTCACTCGGTGCCTGATGCACAGTTCACTCGGTGCCCTGCGCCACAGTTCACCCGGTGCCCTGCGCCACAGTTCACTCGGTGCCCTGCGCCACAGTTCACTCGGTGCCCTGCGCCACAGTTCACTCGGTGCCCTGCGCCACACTTCACCCGGTGCCCTGCGCCACAGTTCACCCGGTGCCTGATGCACAGTTCACTCGGTGCGCTGAGCCACACTTCACTCGGTGCCCTGCGCCACACTTCACTCGGTGCCCTGCGCCACAGTTCACTCGGTGCCTGATGCACAGTTCACCCGGTGCCCTGCGCCACAGTTCACTCGGTGCCCTGCGCCACAGTTCACTCGGTGCGCTGCGCCACACTTCACTCGGTGCCCTGCGCCACACTTCACTCGGTGCCCTGCGCCACACTTCACTCGGTGCCCTGTGCCACACTTCACTCGGTGCCCTGCGCCACACTTCACTCGGTGCCCTGCGCCAGACTTCACTCGGTGCCCTGCGCCACAGTTCACTCGGTGCCCAGCGCCACAGTTCACTCGGTGCCTGATGCACAGTTCACTCGGTGCCCTGCGCCACAGTTCACTCGGTGCCCTGCGCCACAGTTAACCCGGTGCCCTGCGCCACAGTTCACTCGGTGCCTGATGCACAGTTCACCCGGTGCCCTGCGCCACAGTTCCCTCGGTGCCCTGCGCCACAGTTCACTCGGTGCCCTGCGCCACAGTTCACTCGGTGCGCTGCGCCACACTTCACTCGGTGCCCTGCGCCACACTTCACTCGGTGCCCTGCGCCACACTTCACTCGGTGCCCTGCGCCACACATCACTCGGTGCCCTGCGCCACACTTCACTCGGCGCCCTGCGCCACACTTCACTCGGCGCCCTTCGCCACACTTCACTCGGTGCCTGATGCACTGTTCACTCGGCGCCCTGCGCCACAGTTCACTCGGTGCCCTGCGCCACAGTTCACTCGGTGCCCTGATGCACAGTTCACTCGGTGCCCTGCGCCACAGTTAACCCGGTGCACTGCGCCACAGTTCACCCGCTGCCCATATGCACATTTCACTCGGTGCCCTGCGCCACAGTTCACTCGGTGCCCTGCGCCACAGTTCACTCGGTGCCCTGCGCCACAGTTCACTCGGTGCCCTGCGCCACACTTCACTCAGTGCCCTGCGCCACAGTTCACTCGGTGCCCTGCGCCACAGTTAACCCGGTGCCCTGCGCCACAGTTCACCCGGTGCCCTGATGCACAGTTCACCCGGTGCCCTGCGCCACAGTTCACTCGGTGCCCTGCGCCACAGTTCACTCGGTGCCCTCCGCCACAGTTCACTCGGTGCCCTGCGCCACAGTTGACCCGGTGCCCTGATGCACAGTTCACTCGGTGCCCTGCGCCAAAGTTCACCCGGTGCCCTGCGCCACAGTTAATCAGGTGCCCTGCGCCACAGTTAACCCGGTGCCCTGCGCCACAGTTCACTCGGTGCCCTGCGCCACAGTTCACTCGGTGCCCTGCGCCACAGTTAACCCGGTGCCCTGCGCCACAGTTCACTCGGGGCCCTGCGCCACAGTTAACCCGGTGCCCTGCGCCACAGTTCACTCGGTGCCCTGCGCCACAGTTCACTCGGTGCCCTCCGCCACAGTTCACTCGGTGACCTGCGCCACAGTTGACCCGGTGCCCTGATGCACAGTTCACTCGGTGCGCTGCGCCACAGTTCACCCGGTGCCCTGCGCCACTGTTAACCAGGTGCCCTGCGCCACAGTTAACCCGGTGCCCTGCGCCACAGTTCACCCGGTGCCCTGCGCCACAGTTCACTCGGTGCCCTGCGCCACAGTTAACCCGGTGCCCTGCGCCAGAGTTCACTCGGGGCCCTGCACCACAGTTAACCCGGTGCCCTGCGCCACAGTTCACTCGGTGCCCTGCGCCACAGGTAACCCGGTGCCCTGCGCCACAATTAACCAGGTGCACTGCGCCACAGTTCACCCGGTGCCTGATGCACAGTTCACCCGGTGCCCTGCGCCACAGTTCCCTCGGTGCCCTGCGCCACAGTTCCCTCGGTGCCCTGCGCCACAGTTCACTCGGTGCCCTGCGCCACAGTTCACTCGGTGCCCTGCGCCACAGTTCACTCGGTGCCTGATGCACAGTTCACTCGGTGCCCTGCGCCACAGTTCACCCGGTGCCCGGCGACACAGTTCACACGGTGCCTGATGCACAGTTCACTCGGTGCCCTGCGCCACACTTCACTCGGTGCCCTGCGCCACACTTCACTCGGTGCCCTGCGCCACACCTCACTCGGTGCCCTGCGCCACACTTCACTCGGTGCCCTGCGCCACACTTCACTCGGTGCCCTGCGCCACACTTCACTCGTGCCCTGCGCCACACTTCACTCGGTGCCCTGCGCCACACTTCACTCGGTGCCCTGCGCCACACTTCACTCGGTGCCATGCGCCACACTTCACTCGGTGCCATGCGCCACACTTCACTCGGTGCCCTGCGCCACACTTCACTCGGTGCCCTGCGCCACACTTCACTCGGTGCCTGATGCACATTTCACTCAGTGCCCTGCGCCACAGTTCACTCGGTGCCCTGCGCCACAGTTCACTCGGTGCCCTGCGCCACAGTTCACTCGGTGCCCTGCGCCACACTTCACCCGGTGCCCTGCGCCACAGTTCACCCGGTGCCTGATGCACAGTTCACTCGGTGCGTTGAGCCACACTTCACTCGGTGCCCTGCGCCACACTTCACTCGGTGCCCTGCGCCACAGTTCACTCGGTGCCTGATGCACAGTTCACCCGGTGCCCTGCGCCACAGTTCACTCGGTGCCCTGCGCCACAGTTCACTCGGTGCGCTGCGCCACACTTCACTCGGTGCCTTGCGCCACACTTCACTCGGTGCCCTGCGCCACACTTCACTCGGTGCCCTGTGCCACACTTCACTCGGTGCCCTGCGCCACACTTCACTCGGTGCCCTGCGCCAGACTTCACTCGGTGCCCTGCGCCACAGTTCACTCGGTGCCCAGCGCCACAGTTCACTCGGTGCCTGATGCACAGTTCACTCGGTGCCCTGCGCCACAGTTCACTCGGTGCCCTGCGCCACAGTTAACCCGGTGCCCTGCGCCACAGTTCACTCGGTGCCTGATGCACAGTTCACCCGGTGCCCTGCGCCACAGTTCCCTCGGTGCCCTGCGCCACAGTTCACTCGGTGCCCTGCGCCACAGTTCACTCGGTGCGCTGCGCCACACTTCACTCGGTGCCCTGCGCCACACTTCACTCGGTGCCCTGCGCCACACTTCACTCGGTGCCCTGCGCCACACATCACTCGGTGCCCTGCGCCACACTTCACTCGGCGCCCTGCACCACACTTCACTCGGCGCCCTTCGCCACACTTCACTCGGTGCCTGATGCACTGTTCACTCGGCGCCCTGCGCCACAGTTCACTCGGTGCCCTGCGCCACAGTTCACTCGGTGCCTGATCCACAGTTCACTCGGTGCCCTGCGCCACAGTTAACCCGGTGCCCTGCGCCACAGTTCACCCGGTGCCCTGATGCACAGTTCACCCGGTGCCCTGCGCCACAGTTCACTCGGTGCCCTGCGCCACAGTTCACTCGGTGCCCTCCGCCACAGTTCACTCGGTGCCCTGCGCCACAGTTGACCCGGTGCCCTGATGCACAGTTCACTCGGTGCCCTGCGCCACAGTTCACCCGGTGCCCTGCGCCACAGTTAACCAGGTGCCCTGCGCCACAGTTAACCCGGTGCCCTGCGCCACAGTTCACTCGATGCCCTGCGCCACAGTTCACTCGGTGCCCTGCGCCACAGTTAACCCGGTGCCCTGCGCCACAGTTCACTCGGGGCCCTGCGCCACAGTTAACCCGGTGCCCTGCGCCACAGTTCACTCGGTGCCCTGCGCCACAGTTCACTCGGTGCCCTCCGCCACAGTTCACTCGGTGCCCTGCGCCACAGTTGACCCGGTGCCCTGATGCACAGTTCACTCGGTGCCCTGTGCCACAGTTAACCCGGTGCACTGCGCCACAGTTCACCCGCTGCCCATATGCACATTTCACTCGGTGCCCTGCGCCACAGTTCACTCGGTGCCCTGCGCCACAGTTCACTCGGTGCCTGATGCACAGTTCACTCGGTGCCCTGCGCCACAGTTCACTCGGTGCCCTGCGCCACACTTCACTCAGTGCCCTGCGCCACAGTTCACTCGGTGCCCTGCGCCACAGTTAACCCGGTGCCCTGCGCCACAGTTCACCCGGTGCCCTGATGCACAGTTCACCCGGTGCCCTGCGCCACAGTTCACTCGGTGCCCTGCGCCACAGTTCACTCGGTGCCCTCCGCCACAGTTCACTCGGTGCCCTGCGCCACAGTTGACCCGGTGCCCTGATGCACAGTTCACTCGGTGCCCTGCGCCAAAGTTCACCCGGTGCCCTGCGCCACAGTTAATCAGGTGCCCTGCGCCACAGTTAACCCGGTGCCCTGCGCCACAGTTCACTCGGTGCCCTGCGCGACAGTACACTCGGTGCCCTGCGCCACAGTTAACCCGGTGCCCTGCGCCACAGTTCACTCGGGGCCCTGCGCCACAGTTAACCCGGTGCCCTGCGCCACAGTTCACTCGGTGCCCTGCGCCACAGTTCACTCGGTGACCTCCGCCACAGTTCACTCGGTGACCTGCGCCACAGTTGACCCGGTGCCCTGATGCACAGTTCACTCGGTGCGCTGCGCCACAGTTCACCCGGTGCCCTGCGCCACTGTTAACCAGGTGCCCTGCGCCACAGTTAACCCGGTGCCCTGCGCCACAGTTCACCCGGTGCCCTGCGCCACAGTTCACTCGGTGCCCTGCGCCACAGTTAACCCGGTGCCCTGCGCCAGAGTTCACTCGGGGCCCTGCACCACAGTTAACCCGGTGCCCTGCGCCACAGTTCACTCGGTGCCCTGCGCCACAGGTAACCCGGTGCCCTGCGCCACAATTAACCAGGTGCACTGCGCCACAGTTCACCCGGTGCCTGATGCACAGTTCACCCGGTGCCCTGCGCCACAGTTCCCTCGGTGCCCTGCGCCACAGTTCCCTCGGTGCCCTGCGCCACAGTTCACTCGGTGCCCTGCGCCACAGTTCACTCGGTGCCCTGCGCCACAGTTCACTCGGTGCCTGATGCACAGTTCACTCGGTGCCCTGCGCCACAGTTCACCCGGTGCCCGGCGCCACAGTTCACACGGTGCCTGATGCACAGTTCACTCGGTGCCCTGCGCCACACTTCACTCGGTGCCCTGCGCCACACTTCACTCGGTGCCCTGCGCCACACCTCACTCGGTGCCCTGCGCCACACTTCACTCGGTGCCCTGCGCCACACTTCACTCGGTGCCCTGCGCCACACTTCACTCGTGCCCTGCGCCACACTTCACTCGGTGCCCTGCGCCACACTTCACTCGGTGCCCTGCGCCACACTTCACTCGGTGCCATGCGCCACACTTCACTCGGTGCCATGCGCCACACTTCACTCGGTGCCCTGCGCCACACTTCACTCGGTGCCCTGCGCCACACTTCACTCGGTGCCTGATGCACATTTCACTCAGTGCCCTGCGCCACAGTTCACTCGGTGCCCTGCGCCACAGTTCACTCGGTGCCTGATGCACAGTTCACTCGGTGCCCTGCGCCACTGTTAACCCAGTGCCCAGCGCCACAGTTCACCCGGTTCCCTGCGCCACAGTTTACTCGGTGCCTGATGCACAGTTCACTCGGTGCTCTGCGCCACACTTCACTCGATGCCCTGCGCCACACTTCACTCGGTGCCCTGCGCCACACGTCACTCGGTGCCTGATGCACAGTTCACTCGGTGCCCTGGGCCACAGTTCACTCGGTGCCCTGCGCCACAGTTAACCCGGTGCCCTGCGCCACAGTTCACTCGGTGCCTGATGCACAGTTCACCCGGTGCCCTGCGCCACAGTTCCCTCGGTGCACTGCGCCACAGTTCACTCAGTGCGCTGAGCCACACTTCACTCGGTGCGCTGCGCCACACTTCACTCGGTGCCCTGCGCCACACTTCACTCGGTGCCCTGCGCCACACTTCACTCGGTGCCCTGCGCCACAGTTCACTCGGTGCCCTGCGCCACAGTTCACTCGGTGCCCTGCGCCACAGTTAACCCGGTGCCCTGCGCCACATTTCACCCGTTGCCCTGATGCACAGTTCACTCGGTGCCCTGCGCCACAGTTCACTCGGTGCCCTGCGCCACAGTTCACTCGGTGCCCTGCGCCACAGTTCACTCGGTGCCTGATGCACAGTTCACTCGGTGCCCTGCGCCACAGTTCACTCGGTGCCCTGCGCCACAGTTCACTCGGTGCCCTGCGCCACAGTTCACTCGGTGCCCTGCGCCACAGTTCACTCGGTGCCCTGCACCACAGTTCACTCGGTGCCCAGCGCCACAGTTAACCCGGTGCCCTGCGCCACAGTTCACCCGCTGCCCATATGCACAGTTCACTCGGTGCCCTGCGCCACAGTTCACTCGGTGCCCTGCGCCACAGTTCACTCGGTGCCCTGCGCCACACTTCACCCGGTGCCCTGCGCCACAGTTCACCCGGTGCCTGATGCACAGTTCACTCGGTGCGCTGAGCCACACTTCACTCGGTGCCCTGCGCCACAGTACACTCGGTGCCTGATGCACAGTTCACCCGGTGCCCTGCGCCACAGTTCACTCGGTGCCCTGCGCCACAGTTCACTCGGTGCGCTGCGCCACACTTCACTCGGTGCCCTGCGCCACACTTCACTCGGTGCCCTGCGCCACACTTCACTCGGTGCCCTGTGCCACACTTCACTCGGTGCCCTGCGCCACACTTCACTCGGTGCCCTCCGCCAGACTTCACTCGGTGCCCTGCGCCACAGTTCACTCGGTGCCCTGCGCCACACTTCACTCGGTGCCTGATGCACAGTTCACTCGGTGCCCTGCGCCACAGTTCACTCGGTGCCCTGCGCCACAATTAACCCGGTGCCCTGCCCCACAGTTCACTCGGTGCCTGATGCACAGTTCACCCGGTGCCCTGCGCCACAGTTCCCTCGGTGCCCTGCGCCACAGTTCACTCGGTGCCCTGCGCCACAGTTCACTCGGTGCGCTGCGCCACACTTCACTCGGTGCCCTGCGCCACACTTCACTCGGTGCCCTGCGCCACACTTCACTCGGTGCCCTGCGCCACACTTCACTCGGTGCCCTGCGCCACACTTCACTCGGTGCCTGATGCACAGTTCACTCGGTGCCCTGGGCCACAGTTCACTCGGTGCCCTGCGCCACAGTTAACCCGGTGCCCTGCGCCACATTTCACTCGGTGCCTGATGCACAGTTCACCCGGTGCCCTGCGCCACAGTTCCCTCGGTGCCCTGCGCCACAGTTCACTCGGTGCGCTGAGCCACACTTCACTCGTTGCGCTGCGCCACACTTCACTCGGTGCCCTGCGCCACACTTCACTCGGTGCCCTGCGCCACACTTCACTCGGTGCCCTGCGCCACAGTTCACTCGGTGCCCTGCGCCACAGTTCACTCGGTGCCCTGCGCCACAGTTAACCCGGTGCCCTGCGCCACAGTTCACCCGGTGCCCTGATGCACAGTTCACTCGGTGCCCTGCGCCACAGTTCACTCGGTGCCCTGCGCCACAGTTCACTCGGTGCCCTGCGCCACAGTTCACTCGGTGCCTGATGCACAGTTCACTCGGTGCCCTGCGCCACAGTTCACCCGGTGCCCTGCGCCACAGTTCACTCGGTGCCCTGCGCCACAGTTCACTCGGTGCCCGGCGCCACAGTTCACTCGGTGCCCTGCGCCACAGTTCACTCGGTTTCCTGCGCCACAGTTCACTCGGTGCCCTGCACCACAGTTCACTCGGTGCCCTGCGCCACAGTTAACCCGGTGCCCTGCGCCACAGTTCACCCGCTGCCCATATGCACAGTTCACTCGGTGCCCTGCGCCACAGTTCACTCGGTGCCCTTCGCCACAGTTCACTCGGTGCCCTGCGCCACACTTCACCCGGTGCCCTGCGCCACAGTTCACCCGGTGCCTGATGCACAGTTCACTCGGTGCGCTGAGCCACACTTCACTCGGTGCCCTGCGCCACACTTCACTCGGTGCCCTGCGCCACAGTTCACTCGGTGCCTGATGCACAGTTCACCCGGTGCCCTGCGCCACAGTTCACTCGGTGCCCTGCGCCACAGTTCACTCGGTGCGCTGCGCCACACTTCACTCGGTGCCCTGCGCCACACTTCACTCGGTGCCCTGCGCCACACTTCACTCGGTGCCCTGTGCCACACTTCACTCGGTGCCCTGCGCCACACTTCACTCGGTGCCCTCCGCCAGACTTCACTCGGTGCCCTGCGCCACAGTTCACTCGGTGCCCTGCGCCACAGTTCACTCGGTGCCTGATGCACAGTTCACTCGGTGCCCTGCGCCACAGTTCACTCGGTGCCCTGCGCCACAGTTAACCCGGTGCCCTGCGCCACAGTTCACTCGGTGCCTGATGCACAGTTCACCCGGTGCCCTGCGCCACAGTTCCCTCGGTGCCCTGCGCCACAGTTCACTCGGTGCCCTGCGCCACAGTTCACTCGGTGCGCTGCGCCACACTTCACTCGGTGCCCTGCGCCACACTTCACTCGGTGCCCTGCGCCACACTTCACTCGGTGCCCTGCGCCACACTTCACTCGGCGCCCTGCGCCACACTTCACTCGGCGCCCTGCGCCACACTTCACTCGGCGCCCTGCGCCACACTTCACTCGGTGCCTGATGCACTGCTCACTCGGCGCCCTGCGCCACAGTTCACTCGGTGCCCTGCGCCACAGTTCACTCGGTGCCTGATCCACAGTTCACTCGGTGCCCTGCGTCAAAGTTCACTTGGTGCCCTGCGCCACAGTTCACTCGGTGCCCTGCGCCACAGTTCACTCTGTGCCTGATGCACAGTTCACTTGGCGCCCTGCGCCACAGTTCACTCGGTGCCCTGCGCCACAGTTCACTCGGTGCCTAATCCACAGTTCACTCGGTGCCCTGCGCCACAGTTCACTCGGTGCCCTGCGCCACAGTTCACTCGGTGCCCTGCGCCACAGTTCACTCGGTGCCTGATGCACAGTTCACTCGGTGCCCTGCGCCACAGTTAACCCGGTGCCCTGCGCCACAGTTCACCCGGTGCCCTGCGCCACAGTTCACTCGATGCCTGATGCACAGTTCACTCGGTGCCCTGCGCCACAGTTCACTCGGTGACCTGCGCCACAGTTAACCCGGTGCCCTGCGCCACAGTTCACCCGGTGCCCTGCGCCACAGTTCACTCGGTGCCTGATGCACAGTTCACTCGGTGCCCTGCGCCACAGTTCACTCGGTGCCCTGCGCCACACTTCACTCAGTGCCCTGCGCCACAGTTCACTCGGTGCCCTGCGCCACAGTTAACCCGGTGCCCTGCGCCACAGTTCACCCGGTGCCCTGATGCACAGTTCACCCGGTGCCCTGCGCCACAGTTCCCTCGGTGCCCTGCGCCACAGTTCACTCGGTGCGCTGAGCCACACTTCAATCGGTGCGCTGCGCCACACTTCACTCGGTGCCCTGCGCCACACTTCACTCGGTGCCCTGCGCCACACTTCACTCGGTGCCCTGCGCCACAGTTCACTCGGTGCCCTGCGCCACAGTTCACTCGGTGCCCTGCGCCACAGTTAACCCGGTGCCCTGCTCCACAGTTCACCCGGTGCCCTGATGCACAGTTCACTCGGTGCCCTGCGCCACAGTTCACTCGGTGCCCTGCGCCACAGTTCACTCGGTGCCCTGCGCCACAGTTCACTCGGTGCCTGATGCACAGTTCACTCGGTGCCCTGCGCCACAGTTCACCCGGTGCCCTGCGCCACAGTTCACTCGGTGCCCTGCGCCACAGTTCACTCGGTGCCCTGCGCCACAGTTCACTCGGTGCCCTGCGCCACAGTTCACTCGGTGCCCTGCGCCACAGTTCATTCGGTGCCCTGCACCACAGTTCACTCGGTGCCCTGCGCCACAGTTAACCCGGTGCCCTGCGCCACAGTTCACCCGCTGCCCATATGCACAGTTCACTCGGTGCCCTGCGCCACAGTTCACTCGGTGCCCTTCGCCACAGTTCACTCGGTGCCCTCCGCCACACTTCACCCGGTGCCCTGCGCCACAGTTCACCCGGTGCCTGATGCACAGTTCACTCGGTGCGCTGAGCCACACTTCACTCGGTGCCCTGCGCCACACTTCACTCGGTGCCCTGCGCCACAGTTCACTCGGTGCCTGATGCACAGTTCACCCGGTGCCCTGCGCCACAGTTCACTCGGTGCCCAGCGCCACAGTTCACTCGGTGCGCTGCGCCACACTTCACTCGGTGCCCTGCGCCACACTTCACTCGGTGCCCTGCGCCACACTTCACTCGGTGCCCTGTGCCACACTTCACTCGGTGCCCTGCGCCACACTTCACTCGGTGCCCTCCGCCAGACTTCACTCGGTGCCCTGCGCCACAGTTCACTCGGTGCCCTGCGCCACAGTTCACTCGGTGCCTGATGCACAGTTCACTCGGTGCCCTGCGCCACAGTTCACTCGGTGCCCTGCGCCACAGTTAACCCGGTGCCCTGCGCCACAGTTCACTCGGTGCCTGATGCACAGTTCACCCGGTGCCCTGCGCCACAGTTCCCTCGGTGCCCTGCGCCACAGTTCACTCGGTGCCCTGCGCCACAGTTCACTCGGTGCGCTGCGCCACACTTCACTCGGTGCCCTGCGCCACACTTCACTCGGTGCCCTGCGCCACACTTCACTCGGTGCCCTGCGCCACACTTCACTCGGTGCCCTGCGCCACACTTCACTCGGCGCCCTGCGCCACACTTCACTCGGCGCCCTGCGCCACACTTCACTCGGTGCCTGATGCACTGCTCACTCGGCGCCCTGCGCCACAGTTCACTCGGTGCCCTGCGCCACAGTTCACTCGGTGCCTGATCCACAGTTCACTCGGTGCCCTGCGTCAAAGTTCACTTGGTGCCCTGCGCCACAGTTCACTCGGTGCCCTGCGCCACAGTTCACTCGGTGCCTGATGCACAGTTCACTTGGCGCCCTGCGCCACAGTTCACTCGGTGCCCTGCGCCACAGTTCACTCGGTGCCTAATCCACAGTTCACTCGGTGCCCTGCGCCACAGTTCACTCGGTGCCCTGCGCCACAGTTCACTCGGTGCCCTGCGCCACAGTTCACTCGGTGCCTGATGCACAGTTCACTCGGTGCCCTGCGCCACAGTTAACCCGGTGCCCTGCGCCACAGTTCACCCGGTGCCCTGCGCCACAGTTCACTCGATGCCTGATGCACAGTTCACTCGGTGCCCTGCGCCACAGTTCACTCGGTGACCTGCGCCACAGTTAACCCGGTGCCCTGCGCCACAGTTCACCCGGTGCCCTGCGCCACAGTTCACTCGGTGCCTGATGCACAGTTCACTCGGTGCCCTGCGCCACAGTTCACTCGGTGCCCTGCGCCACACTTCACTCAGTGCCCTGCGCCACAGTTCACTCGGTGCCCTGCGCCACAGTTAACCCGGTGCCCTGCGCCACAGTTCACCCGGTGCCCTGATGCACAGTTCACCCGGTGCCCTGCGCCACAGTTCACTCGGTGCCCTGCGCCACAGTTCACTCGGTGCCCTCCGCCACAGTTCACTCGGTGCCCTGCGCCACAGTTGACCCGGTGCCCTGATACACAGTTCAATCGGTGCCCTGCGCCACAGTTCACCCGGTGCCCTGCGCCACAGTTAACCAGGTGCCCTGCGCCACAGTTAACCCGGTGCCCTGCGCCACAGTTCACTCGGTGCCCTGCGCCACAGTTCACTCGGTGCCCTGCGCCACAGTTAACCCGGTGCCCTGCGCCACAGTTCACTCGGGGCCCTGCACCACAGTTAACCCGGTGCCCTGCGCCACAGTTCACTCGGTGCCCTGCGCCACAGTTCACTCGGTGCCCTCCGCCACAGTTCACTCGGTGCCCTGCGCCACAGTTGACCCGGTGCCCTGATGCACAGTTCACTCGGTGCCCTGCGCCACAGTTAACCCGGTGCCCTGCGCCACAGTTCACCCGCTGCCCATATGCACAGTTCACTCGGTGCCCTGCGCCACAGTTCACTCGGTGCCCTGCGCCACAGTTCACTCGGGGCCCTGCGCCACAGTTAACCCGGTGCCCTGCGCCACAGTTCACTCGGTGCCCTGCGCCACAGTTCACTCGGTGCCCTCCGCCACAGTTCACTCGGTGCCCTGCGCCACAGTTGACCCGGTGCCCTGATGCACAGTTCACTCGGTGCCCTGCGCCACAGTTAACCCGGTGCCCTGCGCCACAGTTCACCCGCTGCCCATATGCACAGTTCACTCGGTGCCCTGCGCCACAGTTCACTCGGTGCCCTGCGCCACAGTTCACTCGGTGCCCTGCGCCACACTTCACCCGGTGCCCTGATGCACAGTTCACTCGGTGCCCTGCGCCACAGTTCACTCGGTGCCCTGCGCCACAGTTCACTCGGTGCCCTGCGCCACACTTCACCCGGTGCCCTGCGCCACAGTTCACCCGGTGCCTGATGCACAGTTCACTCTGTGCGCTGAGCCACACTTCACTCGGTGCCCTGCGCCACACTTCACTCGGTGCCCTGCGCCACAGTTCACTCGGTGCCTGATGCACAGTTCACCCGGTGCCCTGCGCCACAGTTCACTCGGTGCCCTGCGCCACAGCTCACTCGGTGCGCTGCGCCACACTTCACTCGGTGCCCTGCGCCACACTTCACTCGGTGCCCTGCGCCACACTTCACTCGGTGCCCTGTGCCACACTTCACTCGGTGCCCTGCGCCACACTTCACTCGGTGCCCTGCGCCAGACTTCACTCGGTGCCCTGCGCCACAGTTCACTCGGTGCCCTGCGCCACACTTCACTCGGTGCCTGATGCACAGTTCACTCGGTGCCCTGGGCCACAGTTCACTCGGTGCCCTGCGCCACAGTTAACCCGGTGCCCTGCGCCACAGTTCACTCGGTGCCTGATGCACAGTTCAACCGGTGCCCTGCGCCACAGTTCCCTCGGTGCCCTGCGCCACAGTTCACTCGGTGCCCTGCGCCACAGTTCACTCGGTGCGCTGCGCCACACTTCACTCGGTGCCCTGCGCCACACTTCACTCGGTGCCCTGCGCCACACTTCACTCGGTGCCCTGCGCCACACTTCACTCGGTGCCCTGCGCCACACTTCACTCGGCGCCCTGCGCCACACTTCACTCGGCGCCCTGCGCCACACTTCACTCGATGCCTGATGCACTGTTCACTCGGCGCCCTGCGCCACAGTTCACTCGGTGCCCTGCGCCACAGTTCTCTCGGTGCCTGATCCACAGTTCACTCGGTGCCCTGCGCCAAAGTTCACTTGGTGCCCTGCGCCACAGTTCACTCGGTGCCCTGCGCCACAGTTCACTCGGTGCCTGATGCACAGTTCACTCGGCGCCCTGCGCCACAGTTCACTCGGCGCCCTGCGCCACAGTTCACTCGGTGCCTAATCCACAGTTCACTCGGTGCCCTGCGCCACATTTCACTCGGTGCCCTGCGCCACAGTTCACTCGGTGCCCTGCGCCACAGTTCACTCGGTGCCTGATGCCCAGTTCACTCGGTGCCCTGCGCCACAGTTAACCAGGTGCCCTGCGCCACAGTTAACCCGGTGCCCTGCGCCACAGTTCACTCGGTGCCCTGCGCCACAGTTCACTCGGTGCCCTGCGCCACAGTTAACCCGGTGCCCTGCGCCACAGTTCACTCGGGGCCCTGCGCCACAGTTAACCCGGTGCCCTGCGCCACAGTTCACTCGGTGCCCTACGCCACAGTTCACTCGGTGCCCTCCGCCACAGTTCACTCGGTGCCCTGCGCCACAGTTGACCCGGTGCCCTGATGCACAGTTCACTCGGTGCCCTGCGCCACAGTTCACCCGGTGCCCTGCGCCACAGTTAACCAGTTGCCCTGCGCCACAGTTAACCCGGTGCCCTGCGCCACAGTTCACTCGGTGCCCTGCGCCACAGTTCACTCGGTGCCCTGCGCCACAGTTCACTCGGTGCCCTGCGCCACAGTTAACCCGGTGCCGTGCGCCACAGTTCACTCGGGGCCCTGCGCCACAGTTAACCCGGTGCCCTGCGCCACAGTTCACACGGTGCCCTGCGCCACAGTTAACCAGGTGCCCTGCGCCACAGTTCACCCGGTGCCTCATGCACAGTTCACCCGGTGCCCTGTGCCACAGTTCCCTCGGTGCCCTGCGCCACAGTTCCCTCGGTGCCCTGCGCCACAGTTCACTCGGTGCCCTGCGCCACAGTTCACTCGGTGCCCTGCGCCACAGTTCACTCGGTGCCTGATGCACAGTTGACTTGGTGCCCTGCGCCACAGTTCACTCGGTGCCCGGCGACACAGTTCACTCGGTGCCTGATGCACAGTTCACCCGGTGCCCGGCGCCACAGTTCACCCGGTGCCTGATGCACAGTTCACTCGGTGCCCTGCGCCACACTTCACTCGGTGCCCTGCGCCACACTTCACTCGGTGCCCTGCGCCACACTTCACTTCGTGCCCTGTGGCACACTTCACTCGGTGCCCTGCGCCACACTTCACTCGGTGCCATGCGCCACACTTCACTCGGTGCCATGCGCCACACTTCACTCGGTGCCATGCGCCACACTTCACTCGGTGCCCTGAGCCACACTTCACTCGGTGCCCTGCGCCACACTTCACTCAGTGCCCTGCGCCACACTTCACTCGGTGCCTGATGCACAGTTCACTCAGGGCCCTGCGCCACAGTTCACTCGGTGCCCTGCGCCACAGTTCACTCAGTGCCTGATGCACAGTTCACTCGGTGCCCTGCGCCACAGTTAACCCGGTGCCCTGCGCCACAGTTCACCCGGTTCCCTGCGCCACAGTTCACTCGGTGCCTGATGCACAGCTCACTCGGTGCCCTGCGCCACACTTCACTCGGTGCCCTCCGCCACACTTCACTCGGTGCCCTGCGCCACACTTCACTCGGTGCCCTGCGCCACAGTTCACTCGGTGCCCTGCGCCACAGTTCACTCGGTGCCTGATGCACAGTTCACTCGGTGCCCTGCGCCACAGTTCACCCGTTGCCCTGCGCAACAGTTCACTCTGTGCCTGATGCACAGTTCACTCATTGCCCAGCGCCACAGTTCACTCGGTGCCCTGCGCCACAGTTCACTCGGTGCCCTGCGCCACAGTTCACTCGGTGCCCTGCGCCACAGTTAACCCGGTGCCCTGCGCCACAGTTCACCCGCTGCCCATATGCACAGTTCACTCGGTGCCCTGCGCCACACTTCACTCGGTGCCTGATGCACAGTTCACTCGACACCCTGCGCCACAGTTCACTCGGTGCCCTGCGCCACAGTTCACTCGGTGCCCTGCGCCACAGTTCACTCGGTGCCTGATGCACAGTTCACTCGGTGCCCTGCGCCACAGTTCACTCGGTGCCCTGCGCCACAGTTCACTCGGTGCCCTGCGCCACAGTTCACCCGGTGCCTGCGCCACAGTTCACCCGGTGCCCTGCGCCACAGTTCACTCGGTGCCTGATGCACAGTTCACTCGGTGCCCTGCGCCACAGTTCACTCGGTGCCCTGCGCCACAGTTCACTCGGTGCCCTGCGTCACAGTTCACTCGGTGCCCTGTGCCACAGTTCACTCGGTGCCCTGCGCCACAGTTAACCCGGTGCCCTGCGCCACAGTTCACCCGGTGCCCTGCGCCACAGTTCACTCGGTGCCCTGCGACACAGTTCACTCGGTGCCCTGCGCCACAGTTCACTCGCTGCCCTGCGCCACAGTTCACTCGGTGACTGATGCACAGTTCACTCGGTGCCCTGCGCCACAGTTCACTCGGTGCCCTGCGCCACAGTTCACTCGGTGCCCTGCGCCACAGTTCACTCGGTGCCTGATGCCCAGTTCACTCGGTGCCCAGCGCCACAGTTAACCAGGTGCCCTGCGCCACAGTTAACCCGGTGCCCTGCGCCACAGTTCACTCGGTGCCCTGCGCCACAGTTCACTCGGTGCCCTGCGCCACAGTTAACCCGGTGCCCTGCGCCACAGTTCACTCGGGGCCCTGCGCCACAGTTAACCCGGTGCCCTGCGCCACAGTTCACTCGGTGCCCTACGCCACAGTTCACTCGGTGCCCTCCGCCACAGTTCACTCGGTGCCCTGCGCCACAGTTGACCCGGTGCCCTGATGCACAGTTCACTCGGTGCCCTGCGCCACAGTTCACCCGGTGCCCTGCGCCACAGTTAACCAGTTGCCCTGCGCCACAGTTAACCCGGTGCCCTGCGCCACAGTTCACTCGGTGCCCTGCGCCACAGTTCACTCGGTGCCCTGCGCCACAGTTCACTCGGTGCCCTGCGCCACAGTTAACCCGGTGCCGTGCGCCACAGTTCACTCGGGGCCCTGCGCCACAGTTAACCCGGTGCCCTGCGCCACAGTTCACACGGTGCCCTGCGCCACAGTTAACCAGGTGCCCTGCGCCACAGTTCACCCGGTGCCTCATGCACAGTTCACCCGGTGCCCTGTGCCACAGTTCCCTCGGTGCCCTGCGCCACAGTTCCCTCGGTGCCCTGCGCCACAGTTCACTCGGTGCCCTGCGCCACAGTTCACTCGGTGCCCTGCGCCACAGTTCACTCGGTGCCTGATGCACAGTTGACTTGGTGCCCTGCGCCACAGTTCACTCGGTGCCCGGCGACACAGTTCACTCGGTGCCTGATGCACAGTTCACCCGGTGCCCGGCGCCACAGTTCACCCGGTGCCTGATGCACAGTTCACTCGGTGCCCTGCGCCACACTTCACTCGGTGCCCTGCGCCACACTTCACTCGGTGCCCTGCGCCACACTTCACTTCGTGCCCTGTGGCACACTTCACTCGGTGCCCTGCGCCACACTTCACTCGGTGCCATGCGCCACACTTCACTCGGTGCCATGCGCCACACTTCACTCGGTGCCATGCGCCACACTTCACTCGGTGCCCTGAGCCACACTTCACTCGGTGCCCTGCGCCACACTTCACTCAGTGCCCTGCGCCACACTTCACTCGGTGCCTGATGCACAGTTCACTCAGGGCCCTGCGCCACAGTTCACTCGGTGCCCTGCGCCACAGTTCACTCAGTGCCTGATGCACAGTTCACTCGGTGCCCTGCGCCACAGTTAACCCGGTGCCCTGCGCCACAGTTCACCCGGTTCCCTGCGCCACAGTTCACTCGGTGCCTGATGCACAGCTCACTCGGTGCCCTGCGCCACACTTCACTCGGTGCCCTCCGCCACACTTCACTCGGTGCCCTGCGCCACACTTCACTCGGTGCCCTGCGCCACAGTTCACTCGGTGCCCTGCGCCACAGTTCACTCGGTGCCTGATGCACAGTTCACTCGGTGCCCTGCGCCACAGTTCACCCGTTGCCCTGCGCAACAGTTCACTCTGTGCCTGATGCACAGTTCACTCATTGCCCAGCGCCACAGTTCACTCGGTGCCCTGCGCCACAGTTCACTCGGTGCCCTGCGCCACAGTTCACTCGGTGCCCTGCGCCACAGTTAACCCGGTGCCCTGCGCCACAGTTCACCCGCTGCCCATATGCACAGTTCACTCGGTGCCCTGCGCCACACTTCACTCGGTGCCTGATGCACAGTTCACTCGACACCCTGCGCCACAGTTCACTCGGTGCCCTGCGCCACAGTTCACTCGGTGCCCTGCGCCACAGTTCACTCGGTGCCTGATGCACAGTTCACTCGGTGCCCTGCGCCACAGTTCACTCGGTGCCCTGCGCCACAGTTCACTCGGTGCCCTGCGCCACAGTTCACCCGGTGCCTGCGCCACAGTTCACCCGGTGCCCTGCGCCACAGTTCACTCGGTGCCTGATGCACAGTTCACTCGGTGCCCTGCGCCACAGTTCACTCGGTGCCCTGCGCCACAGTTCACTCGGTGCCCTGCGTCACAGTTCACTCGGTGCCCTGTGCCACAGTTCACTCGGTGCCCTGCGCCACAGTTAACCCGGTGCCCTGCGCCACAGTTCACCCGGTGCCCTGCGCCACAGTTCACTCGGTGCCCTGCGACACAGTTCACTCGGTGCCCTGCGCCACAGTTCACTCGCTGCCCTGCGCCACAGTTCACTCGGTGACTGATGCACAGTTCACTCGGTGCCCTGCGCCACAGTTCACTCGGTGCCCTGCGCCACAGTTCACTCGGTGCCTGATGCACAGTTCACTTGGTGCCCTGCGCCACAGTTCACTCGGTGCCCGGCGACACAGTTCACTCGGTGCCTGATGCACAGTTCACCCGGTGCCCGGCGCCACAGTTCACTCGGTGCCCTGCGCCACAGTTCACCCGGTGCCTGCGCCACAGTTCACCCGGTGCCCTGCGCCACAGTTCACTCGGTGCCTGATGCACAGTTCACTCGGTGCCCTGCGCCACAGTTCACTCGGTGCCCTGCGCCACAGTTCACTCGGTGCCCTGTGCCACAGTTCACTCGGTGCCCTGCGCCACAGTTAACCCGGTGCCCTGCGCCACAGTTCACCCGGTGCCCTGCGCCACAGTTCACTCGGTGCCCTGCGACACAGTTCACTCGGTGCCCTGCGCCACAGTTCACTCGCTGCCCTGCGCCACAGTTCACTCGGTGACTGATGCACAGTTCACCCGGTGCCTGCGCCACAGTTCACCCGGTGCCCTGCGCCACAGTTCACTCGGTGCCTGATGCACAGTTCACTCGGTGCCCTGCGCCACAGTTCACCCGTTGCCCTGCGCAACAGTTCACTCTGTGCCTGATGCACAGTTCACTCATTGCCCAGCGCCACAGTTCACTCGGTGCCCTGCGCCACAGTTCACTCGGTGCCCTGCGCCACAGTTCACTCGGTGCCCTGCGCCACAGTTAACCCGGTGCCCTGCGCCACAGTTCACCCGCTGCCCATATGCACAGTTCACTCGGTGCCCTGCGCCACACTTCACTCGGTGCCTGATGCACAGTTCACTCGGCACCCTGCGCCACAGTTCACTCGGTGCCCTGCGCCACAGTTCACTCGGTGCCCTGCGCCACAGTTCACTCGGTGCCTGATGCACAGTTCACTCGGTGCCCTGCGCCACAGTTCACTCGGTGCCCTGCGCCACAGTTCACTCGGTGCCCTGCGCCACAGTTCACCCGGTGCCTGCGCCACAGTTCACCCGGTGCCCTGCGCCACAGTTCACTCGGTGCCTGATGCACAGTTCACTCGGTGCCCTGCGCCACAGTTCACTCGGTGCCCTGCGCCACAGTTCACTCGGTGCCCTGCGTCACAGTTCACTCGGTGCCCTGTGCCACAGTTCACTCGGTGCCCTGCGCCACAGTTAACCCGGTGCCCTGCGCCACAGTTCACCCGGTGCCCTGCGCCACAGTTCACTCGGTGCCCTGCGACACAGTTCACTCGGTGCCCTGCGCCACAGTTCACTCGCTGCCCTGCGCCACAGTTCACTCGGTGACTGATGCACAGTTCACTCGGTGCCCTGCGCCACAGTTCACTCGGTGCCCTGCGCCACAGTTCACTCGGTGCCTGATGCACAGTTCACTTGGTGCCCTGCGCCACAGTTCACTCGGTGCCCGGCGACACAGTTCACTCGGTGCCTGATGCACAGTTCACCCGGTGCCCGGCGCCACAGTTCACTCGGTGCCCTGCGCCACAGTTCACCCGGTGCCTGCACCACAGTTCACCCGGTGCCCTGCGCCACAGTTCACTCGGTGCCTGATGCACAGTTCACTCGGTGCCCTGCGCCACAGTTCACTCGGTGCCCTGCGCCACAGTTCACTCGGTGCCCTGCGTCACAGTTCACTCGGTGCCCTGTGCCACAGTTCACTCGGTGCCCTGCGCCACAGTTAACCCGGTGCCCTGCGCCACAGTTCACCCGGTGCCCTGCGCCACAGTTCACTCGTTGCCCTGCGACACAGTTCACTCGGTGCCCTGCGCCACAGTTCACTCGCTGCCCTGCGCCACAGTTCACTCGGTGACTGATGCACAGTTCACTCGGTGCCCTGCGCCACAGTTCACTCGGTGCCCTGCGCCACAGTTCACTCGGTGCCTGATGCACAGTTCACTTGGTGCCCTGCGCCACAGTTCACTCGGTGCCCGGCGACACAGTTCACTCGGTGCCTGATGCACAGTTCACCCGGTGCCCGGCGCCACAGTTCACCCGGTGCCTGATGCACAGTTCACTCGGTGCCCTGCGCCACACTTCACTCGGTGCCCTGCGCCACACTTCACTCGGTGCCCTGCGCCACACTTCACTCGGTGCCCAGCGCCACACTTCACTCGGTGCCCTGCGCCACACTTCACTCGGTGCCCTGCGCCACAGTTCCCTCCGTGCACTGCGCCACAGTTCCCTCGGTGCCCAGCGCCACAGTTCACTCGGTGCCCTGCGCCACAGTTCACTCGGTGCCCTGCGCCACAGTTCACTCGGTGCCTGATGCACAGTTCACTCGGTGCCCTGCGCCACAGTTCACCCGGTGCCCGGCGCCACAGTTCACACGGTGCCTGATGCACGGTTCACTCGGTGCCCTGCGCCACACTTCACTCGGTGCCCTGCGCCACACTTCACTCGGTGCCCTGCGCCACACCTCACTCGGTGCCCTGCGCCACACTTCACTCGGTGCCCTGCGCCACACTTCACTCTGTGCCCTGCGCCACACTTCACTCGTGCCCTGCGCCACACTTCACTCGGTGCCCTGCGCCACACTTCACTCGGTGCCCTGCGCCACACTTCACTCGGTGCCATGCGCCACAGTTCACTCGGTGCCCTGCGCCACACTTCACTCGGTGCCCTGCGCCACACTTCACTCGGTGCCCTGCGCCACACTTCACTCGGTGCCTGATGCACATTTCACTCAGTGCCCTGCGCCACAGTTCACTCGGTGCCCTGCGCCACAGTTCACTCGGTGCCTGATGCACAGTTCACTCGGTGCCCTGCGCCACAGTTAACCCAGTGCCCAGCGCCACAGTTCACCCGGTTTCCTGCGCCACAGTTCACTCGGTGCCTGATGCACAGTTCACTCGGTGCTCTGCGCCACACTTCACTCTATGCCCTGCGCCACACTTCACTCGGTGCCCTGCGCCACACTTCACTCGGTGCCTGATGCACAGTTCACTCGGTGCCCTGGGCCACAGTTCACTCGGTGCCCTGCGCCACAGTTAACCCGGTGCCCTGCGCCACAGATCACTCGGTGCCTGATGCACAGTTCACCCGGTGCCCTGCGCCACAGTTCCCTCGGTGCCCTGCGCCACAGTTCACTCGGTGCGCTGAGCCACACTTCACTCGGTGCGCTGCGCCACACTTCACTCGGTGCCCTGCGCCACACTTCACTCGGTGCCCTGCGCCACACTTCACTCGGTGCCCTGCGCCACACTTCACTCGGTGCACTGCGCCACACTTCACTCGGTGCCCTGCGCCACAGTTCACTCGGTGCCCTGCGCCACAGTTAACCCGGTGCCCTGCGCCACAGTTCACCCGGTGCCCTGATGCACAGTTCACTCGGTGCCCTGCGCCACAGTTCACTCGGTGCCCTGCGCCACAGTTCACTCGGTGCCTGATGCACAGTTCACTCGGTGCCCTGCGCCACAGTTCACCCGGTGCCCTGCGCCACAGTTCACTCGGTGCCCTGCGCCACAGTTCACTCGGTGCCTGATGCACAGTTCACTCGGTGCCCTGCGCCACACTTCACTCGGTGCCCTGCGCCACACTTCACTCGGTGCCCTGCGCCACACTTCACTTGGTGCCCTGTGGCACACTTCACTCGGTGCCCTGCGCCACACTTCACTCGGTGCCATGCGCCACACTTCACTCGGTGCCATGCGCCACACTTCACTCGGTGCCATGCGCCACACTTCACTCGGTGCCCTGAGCCACACTTCACTCGGTGCCCTGCGCCACACTTCACTCAGTGCCCTGCGCCACACTTCACTCGGTGCCTGATGCACAGTTCACTCAGGGCCCTGCGCCACAGTTCACTCGGTGCCCTGCGCCACAGTTCACTCAGTGCCTGATGCACAGTTCACTCGGTGCCCTGCGCCACAGTTAACCCGGTGCCCTGCGCCACAGTTCACCCGGTTCCCTGCGCCACAGTTCACTCGGTGCCTGATGCACAGCTCACTCGGTGCCCTGCGCCACACTTCACTCGGTGCCCTCCGCCACACTTCACTCGGTGCCCTGCGCCACACTTCACTCGGTGCCCTGCGCCACAGTTCACTCGGTGCCCTGCGCCACAGTTCACTCGGTGCCTGATGCACAGTTCACTCGGTGCCCTGCGCCACAGTTCACCCGTTGCCCTGCGCAACAGTTCACTCTGTGCCTGATGCACAGTTCACTCATTGCCCAGCGCCACAGTTCACTCGGTGCCCTGCGCCACAGTTCACTCGGTGCCCTGCGCCACAGTTCACTCGGTGCCCTGCGCCACAGTTAACACGGTGCCCTGCGCCACAGTTCACCCGCTGCCCATATGCACAGTTCACTCGGTGCCCTGCGCCACACTTCACTCGGTGCCTGATGCACAGTTCACTCGACACCCTGCGCCACAGTTCACTCGGTGCCCTGCGCCACAGTTCACTCGGTGCCCTGCGCCACAGTTCACTCGGTGCCTGATGCACAGTTCACTCGGTGCCCTGCGCCACAGTTCACTCGGTGCCCTGCGCCACAGTTCACTCGGTGCCCTGCGCCACAGTTCACCCGGTGCCTGCGCCACAGTTCACCCGGTGCCCTGCGCCACAGTTCACTCGGTGCCTGATGCACAGTTCACTCGGTGCCCTGCGCCACAGTTCACTCGGTGCCCTGCGCCACAGTTCACTCGGTGCCCTGCGTCACAGTTCACTCGGTGCCCTGTGCCACAGTTCACTCGGTGCCCTGCGCCACAGTTAACCCGGTGCCCTGCGCCACAGTTCACCCGGTGCCCTGCGCCACAGTTCACTCGGTGCCCTGCGACACAGTTCACTCGGTGCCCTGCGCCACAGTTCACTCGCTGCCCTGCGCCACAGTTCACTCGGTGACTGATGCACAGTTCACTCGGTGCCCTGCGCCACAGTTCACTCGGTGCCCTGCGCCACAGTTCACTCGGTGCCTGATGCACAGTTCACTTGGTGCCCTGCGCCACAGTTCACTCGGTGCCCGGCGACACAGTTCACTCGGTGCCTGATGCACAGTTCACCCGGTGCCCTGCGTCACAGTTCACTCGGTGCCCTGTGCCACAGTTCACTCGGTGCCCTGCGCCACAGTTAACCCGGTGCCCTGCGCCACAGTTCACCCGGTGCCCTGCGCCACAGTTCACTCGGTGCCCTGCGACACAGTTCACTCGGTGCCCTGCGCCACAGTTCACTCGCTGCCCTGCGCCACAGTTCACTCGGTGACTGATGCACAGTTCACTCGGTGCCCTGCGCCACAGTTCACTCGGTGCCCTGCGCCACAGTTCACTCGGTGCCTGATGCACAGTTCACTTGGTGCCCTGCGCCACAGTTCACTCGGTGCCCGGCGACACAGTTCACTCGGTGCCTGATGCACAGTTCACCCGGTGCCCGGCGCCACAGTTCACTCGGTGCCCTGCGCCACAGTTCACCCGGTGCCTGCGCCACAGTTCACCCGGTGCCCTGCGCCACAGTTCACTCGGTGCCTGATGCACAGTTCACTCGGTGCCCTGCGCCACAGTTCACTCGGTGCCCTGCGCCACAGTTCACTCGGTGCCCTGTGCCACAGTTCACTCGGTGCCCTGCGCCACAGTTAACCCGGTGCCCTGCGCCACAGTTCACCCGGTGCCCTGCGCCACAGTTCACTCGGTGCCCTGCGACACAGTTCACTCGGTGCCCTGCGCCACAGTTCACTCGCTGCCCTGCGCCACAGTTCACTCGGTGACTGATGCACAGTTCACCCGGTGCCTGCGCCACAGTTCACCCGGTGCCCTGCGCCACAGTTCACTCGGTGCCTGATGCACAGTTCACTCAGTGCCCTGCGCCACAGTTCACCCGTTGCCCTGCGCAACAGTTCACTCTGTGCCTGATGCACAGTTCACTGATTGCCCAGCGCCACAGTTCACTCGGTGCCCTGCGCCACAGTTCACTCGGTGCCCTGCGCCACAGTTCACTCGGTGCCCTGCGCCACAGTTAACCCGGTGCCCTGCGCCACAGTTCACCCGCTGCCCATATGCACAGTTCACTCGGTGCCCTGCGCCACACTTCACTCGGTGCCTGATGCACAGTTCACTCGGCACCCTGCGCCACAGTTCACTCGGTGCCCTGCGCCACAGTTCACTCGGTGCCCTGCGCCACAGTTCACTCGGTGCCTGATGCACAGTTCACTCGGTGCCCTGCGCCACAGTTCACTCGGTGCCCTGCGCCACAGTTCACTCGGTGCCCTGCGCCACAGTTCACCCGGTGCCTGCGCCACAGTTCACCCGGTGCCCTGCGCCACAGTTCACTCGGTGCCTGATGCACAGTTCACTCGGTGCCCTGCGCCACAGTTCACTCGGTGCCCTGCGCCACAGTTCACTCGGTGCCCTGCGTCACAGTTCACTCGGTGCCCTGTGCCACAGTTCACTCGGTGCCCTGCGCCACAGTTAACCCGGTGCCCTGCGCCACAGTTCACCCGGTGCCCTGCGCCACAGTTCACTCGGTGCCCTGCGACACAGTTCACTCGGTGCCCTGCGCCACAGTTCACTCGCTGCCCTGCGCCACAGTTCACTCGGTGACTGATGCACAGTTCACTCGGTGCCCTGCGCCACAGTTCACTCGGTGCCCTGCGCCACAGTTCACTCGGTGCCTGATGCACATTTCACTTGGTGCCCTGCGCCACAGTTCACTCGGTGCCCGGCGACACAGTTCACTCGGTGCCTGATGCACAGTTCACCCGGTGCCCGGCGCCACAGTTCACTCGGTGCCCTGCGCCACAGTTCACCCGGTGCCTGCACCACAGTTCACCCGGTGCCCTGCGCCACAGTTCACTCGGTGCCTGATGCACAGTTCACTCGGTGCCCTGCGCCACAGTTCACTCGGTGCCCTGCGCCACAGTTCACTCGGTGCCCTGCGTCACAGTTCACTCGGTGCCCTGTGCCACAGTTCACTCGGTGCCCTGCGCCACAGTTAACCCGGTGCCCTGCGCCACAGTTCACCCGGTGCCCTGCGCCACAGTTCACTCGTTGCCCTGCGACACAGTTCACTCGGTGCCCTGCGCCACAGTTCACTCGCTGCCCTGCGCCACAGTTCACTCGGTGACTGATGCACAGTTCACTCGGTGCCCTGCGCCACAGTTCACTCGGTGCCCTGCGCCACAGTTCACTCGGTGCCTGATGCACAGTTCACTTGGTGCCCTGCGCCACAGTTCACTCGGTGCCCGGCGACACAGTTCACTCGGTGCCTGATGCACAGTTCACCCGGTGCCCGGCGCCACAGTTCACCCGGTGCCTGATGCACAGTTCACTCGGTGCCCTGCGCCACACTTCACTCGGTGCCCTGCGCCACACTTCACTCGGTGCCCTGCGCCACACTTCACTCGGTGCCCTGCGCCACACTTCACTCGGTGCCCTGCGCCACACTTCACTCGGTGCCCTGCGCCACAGTTCCCTCCGTGCACTGCGCCACAGTTCCCTCGGTGCCCAGCGCCACAGTTCACTCGGTGCCCTGCGCCACAGTTCACTCGGTGCCCTGCGCCACAGTTCACTCGGTGCCTGATGCACAGTTCACTCGGTGCCCTGCGCCACAGTTCACCCGGTGCCCGGCGCCACAGTTCACACGGTGCCTGATGCACGGTTCACTCGGTGCCCTGCGCCACACTTCACTCGGTGCCCTGCGCCACACTTCACTCGGTGCCCTGCGCCACACCTCACTCGGTGCCCTGCGCCACACTTCACTCGGTGCCCTGCGCCACACTTCACTCTGTGCCCTGCGCCACACTTCACTCGTGCCCTGCGCCACACTTCACTCGGTGCCCTGCGCCACACTTCACTCGGTGCCCTGCGCCACACTTCACTCGGTGCCATGCGCCACAGTTCACTCGGTGCCCTGCGCCACACTTCACTCGGTGCCCTGCGCCACACTTCACTCGGTGCCCTGCGCCACACTTCACTCGGTGCCTGATGCACATTTCACTCAGTGCCCTGCGCCACAGTTCACTCGGTGCCCTGCGCCACAGTTCACTCGGTGCCTGATGCACAGTTCACTCGGTGCCCTGCGCCACAGTTAACCCAGTGCCCAGCGCCACAGTTCACCCGGTTCCCTGCGCCACAGTTCACTCGGTGCCTGATGCACAGTTCACTCGGTGCTCTGCGCCACACTTCACTCTATGCCCTGCGCCACACTTCACTCGGTGCCCTGCGCCACACTTCACTCGGTGCCTGATGCACAGTTCACTCGGTGCCCTGGGCCACAGTTCACTCGGTGCCCTGCGCCACAGTTAACCCGGTGCCCTGCGCCACAGATCACTCGGTGCCTGATGCACAGTTCACCCGGTGCCCTGCGCCACAGTTCCCTCGGTGCCCTGCGCCACAGTTCACTCGGTGCGCTGAGCCACACTTCACTCGGTGCGCTGCGCCACACTTCACTCGGTGCCCTGCGCCACACTTCACTCGGTGCCCTGCGCCACACTTCACTCGGTGCCCTGCGCCACACTTCACTCGGTGCACTGCGCCACACTTCACTCGGTGCCCTGCGCCACAGTTCACTCGGTGCCCTGCGCCACAGTTAACCCGGTGCCCTGCGCCACAGTTCACCCGGTGCCCTGATGCACAGTTCACTCGGTGCCCTGCGCCACAGTTCACTCGGTGCCCTGCGCCACAGTTCACTCGGTGCCTGATGCACAGTTCACTCGGTGCCCTGCGCCACAGTTCACCCGGTGCCCTGCGCCACAGTTCACTCGGTGCCCTGCGCCACAGTTCACTCGGTGCCCTGCGCCACAGTTCACTCGGTGCCCTGCGCCACAGTTCACTCGGTGCCCTGCGCCACAGTTCACTCGGTGCCCTGCACCACAGTTCACTCGGTGCCCTGCGCCACAGTTAACCCGGTGCCCTGCGCCACAGTTCACCCGCTGCCCATATGCACAGTTCACTCGGTGCCCTGCGCCACAGTTCACTCGGTGCCCTGCGCCACAGTTCACTCGGTGCCCTGCGCCACACTTCACCCGGTGCCCTGCGCCACAGTTCACCCGGTGCCTGATGCACAGTTCACTCGGTGCGCTGAGCCACACTTCACTCGGTGCCCTGCGCCACACTTCACTCGGTGCCCTGCGCCACAGTTCACTCGGTGCCTGATGCACAGTTCACCCGGTGCCCTGCGCCACAGTTCACTCGGTGCCCTGCGCCACAGTTCACTCGGTGCGCTGCGCCACACTTCACTCGGTGCCCTGCGCCACACTTCACTCGGTGCCCTGCGCCACAGTTCACTCGGTGCCCTGCGCCACACTTCACTCGGTGCCCTGCGCCACACTTCACTCGGTGCCCTGCGCCACACTTCACTCGGTGCCCTGCGCCACACTTCACTCGGCGCCCTGCGCCACACTTCACTCGGCGCCCTGTGCCACACTTCACTCGGTGCCTGATGCACTGTTCACTCGGCGCCCTGCGCCACAGTTCACTCGGTGCCCTGCGCCACAGTTCACTCGGTGCCTGATCCACAGTTCACTCGGTGCCCTGCGCCAAAGTTCACTTGGTGCCCTGCGCCACAGTTCACTCGGTGCCCTGCGCCACAGTTCACTCGGTGCCTGATGCACAGTTCACTCGGCGCCCTGCGCCACAGTTCACTCGGTGCCCTGCGCCACAGTTCACTCGGTGCCTAATCCACAGTTCACTCGGTGCCCTGCGCCACAGTTCACTCGGTGCCCTGCGCCACAGTTCACTCGGTGCCCTGCGCCACAGTTCACTCGGTGCCTGATGCACAGTTCACTCGGTGCCCTGCGCCACAGTTAACCCGGTGCCCTGCGCCACAGTTCACCCGGTGCCCTGCGCCACAGTTCACTCGATGCCTGATGCACAGTTCACTCGGTGCCCTGCGCCACAGTTCACTCGGTGACCTGCGCCACAGTTAACCCGGTGCCCTGCGCCACAGTTCACCCGGTGCCCTGCGCCACAGTTCACTCGGTGCCTGATGCACAGTTCACTCGGTGCCCTGCTCCACAGTTCACTCGGTGCCCTGCGCCACACTTTACTCAGTGCCCTGCGCCACAGTTCACTCGGTGCCCTGCGCCACAGTTAACCCGGTGCCCTGCGCCACAGTTCACCCGGTGCCCTGATGCACAGTTCACCCGGTGCCCTGCGCCACAGTTCACTCGGTGCCCTGCGCCACAGCTCACTCGGTGCCCTCCGCCACACTTCACTCGGTGCCCTGCGCCACAGTTGACCCGGTGCCCTGATGCACAGTTCACTCGGTGCCCTGCGCCACAGTTCACCCGGTGCCCTGCGCCACAGTTAACCAGGTGCCCTGCGCCACAGTTAACCCGGTGTCCTGCGCCACAGTTCACTCGGGGCCCTGCGCCACAGTTCACTCGGTGCCCTGCGCCACAGTTAACCCGGTGTCCTGCGCCACAGTTCACTCGGGGCCCTGTGCCACAGTTAACCCGGTGCCCTGCGCCACAGTTCACTCGGTGCCCTGCGCCACAGTTCACTCGATGCCCTCCGCCACAGTTCACTCGGTGCCCTGCGCCACAGTTGACCCGGTGCCCTGATGCACAGTTCACTCGGTGCCCTGCGCCACAGTTCACCCGGTGCCCTGCGCCACAGTTAACCCGGTGCCCTGCGCCACAGTTCACCCGCTGCCCATATGCACAGTTCACTCGGTGCCCTGCGCCACAGTTCACTCGGTGCCCTGCGCCACAGTTAACCCGGTGCCCTGCGCCACAGTTCACCCGCTGCCCATATGCACAGTTCACTCGGTGCCCTGCGCCACACTTCACTCGGTGCCTGATGCACAGTTCACTCGGCACCCTGCGCCACAGTTCACTCGGTGCCCTGCGCCACAGTTCACTCGGTGCCCTGCGCCACAGTTCACTCGGTGCCTGATGCACAGTTCACTCGGTGCCCTGCGCCACAGTTCACTCGGTGCCCTGCGCCACAGTTCACTCGGTGCCCTGCGCCACAGTTCACCCGGTGCCTGCGCCACAGTTCACCCGGTGCCCTGCGCCACAGTTCACTCGGTGCCTGATGCACAGTTCACTCGGTGCCCTGCGCCACAGTTCACTCGGTGCCCTGCGCCACAGTTCACTCGGTGCCCTGCGTCACAGTTCACTCGCTGCCCTGTGCCACAGTTCACTCGGTGCCCTGCGCCACAGTTAACCCGGTGCCCTGCGCCACAGTTCACCCGGTGCCCTGCGCCACAGTTCACTCGGTGCCCTGCGACACAGTTCACTCGGTGCCCTGCGCCACAGTTCACTCGCTGCCCTGCGCCACAGTTCACTCGGTGACTGATGCACAGTTCACTCGGTGCCCTGCGCCACAGTTCACTCGGTGCCCTGCGCCACAGTTCACTCGGTGCCTGATGCACATTTCACTTGGTGCCCTGCGCCACAGTTCACTCGGTGCCCGGCGACACAGTTCACTCGGTGCCTGATGCACAGTTCACCCGGTGCCCGGCGCCACAGTTCACTCGGTGCCCTGCGCCACAGTTCACCCGGTGCCTGCACCACAGTTCACCCGGTGCCCTGCGCCACAGTTCACTCGGTGCCTGATGCACAGTTCACTCGGTGCCCTGCGCCACAGTTCACTCGGTGCCCTGCGCCACAGTTCACTCGGTGCCCTGCGTCACAGTTCACTCGGTGCCCTGTGCCACAGTTCACTCGGTGCCCTGCGCCACAGTTAACCCGGTGCCCTGCGCCACAGTTCACCCGGTGCCCTGCGCCACAGTTCACTCGTTGCCCTGCGACACAGTTCACTCGGTGCCCTGCGCCACAGTTCACTCGCTGCCCTGCGCCACAGTTCACTCGGTGACTGATGCACAGTTCACTCGGTGCCCTGCGCCTCAGTTCACTCGGTGCCCTGCGCCACAGTTCACTCGGTGCCTGATGCACAGTTCACTTGGTGCCCTGCGCCACAGTTCACTCGGTGCCCGGCGACACAGTTCACTCGGTGCCTGATGCACAGTTCACCCGGTGCCCGGCGCCACAGTTCACCCGGTGCCTGATGCACAGTTCACTCGGTGCCCTGCGCCACACTTCACTCGGTGCCCTGCGCCACACTTCACTCGGTGCCCTGCGCCACACTTCACTCGGTGCCCTGCGCCACACTTCACTCGGTGCCCTGCGCCACACTTCACTCGGTGCCCTGCGCCACAGTTCCCTCCGTGCACTGCGCCACAGTTCCCTCGGTGCCCAGCGCCACAGTTCACTCGGTGCCCTGCGCCACAGTTCACTCGGTGCCCTGCGCCACAGTTCACTCGGTGCCTGATGCACAGTTCACTCGGTGCCCTGCGCCACAGTTCACCCGGTGCCCGGCGCCACAGTTCACACGGTGCCTGATGCACGGTTCACTCGGTGCCCTGCGCCACACTTCACTCGGTGCCCTGCGCCACACTTCACTCGGTGCCCTGCGCCACACCTCACTCGGTGCCCTGCGCCACACTTCACTCGGTGCCCTGCGCCACACTTCACTCTGTGCCCTGCGCCACACTTCACTCGTGCCCTGCGCCACACTTCACTCGGTGCCCTGCGCCACACTTCACTCGGTGCCCTGCGCCACACTTCACTCGGTGCCATGCGCCACAGTTCACTCGGTGCCCTGCGCCACACTTCACTCGGTGCCCTGCGCCACACTTCACTCGGTGCCCTGCGCCACACTTCACTCGGTGCCTGATGCACATTTCACTCAGTGCCCTGCGCCACAGTTCACTCGGTGCCCTGCGCCACAGTTCACTCGGTGCCTGATGCACAGTTCACTCGGTGCCCTGCGCCACAGTTAACCCAGTGCCCAGCGCCACAGTTCACCCGGTTCCCTGCGCCACAGTTCACTCGGTGCCTGATGCACAGTTCACTCGGTGCTCTGCGCCACACTTCACTCTATGCCCTGCGCCACACTTCACTCGGTGCCCTGCGCCACACTTCACTCGGTGCCTGATGCACAGTTCACTCGGTGCCCTGGGCCACAGTTCACTCGGTGCCCTGCGCCACAGTTAACCCGGTGCCCTGCGCCACAGATCACTCGGTGCCTGATGCACAGTTCACCCGGTGCCCTGCGCCACAGTTCCCTCGGTGCCCTGCGCCACAGTTCACTCGGTGCGCTGAGCCACACTTCACTCGGTGCGCTGCGCCACACTTCACTCGGTGCCCTGCGCCACACTTCACTCGGTGCCCTGCGCCACACTTCACTCGGTGCCCTGCGCCACACTTCACTCGGTGCACTGCGCCACACTTCACTCGGTGCCCTGCGCCACAGTTCACTCGGTGCCCTGCGCCACAGTTAACCCGGTGCCCTGCGCCACAGTTCACCCGGTGCCCTGATGCACAGTTCACTCGGTGCCCTGCGCCACAGTTCACTCGGTGCCCTGCGCCACAGTTCACTCGGTGCCTGATGCACAGTTCACTCGGTGCCCTGCGCCACAGTTCACCCGGTGCCCTGCGCCACAGTTCACTCGGTGCCCTGCGCCACAGTTCACTCGGTGCCCTGCGCCACAGTTCACTCGGTGCCCTGCGCCACAGTTCACTCGGTGCCCTGCGCCACAGTTCACTCGGTGCCCTGCACCACAGTTCACTCGGTGCCCTGCGCCACAGTTAACCCGGTGCCCTGCGCCACAGTTCACCCGCTGCCCATATGCACAGTTCACTCGGTGCCCTGCGCCACAGTTCACTCGGTGCCCTGCGCCACAGTTCACTCGGTGCCCTGCGCCACACTTCACCCGGTGCCCTGCGCCACAGTTCACCCGGTGCCTGATGCACAGTTCACTCGGTGCGCTGAGCCACACTTCACTCGGTGCCCTGCGCCACACTTCACTCGGTGCCCTGCGCCACAGTTCACTCGGTGCCTGATGCACAGTTCACCCGGTGCCCTGCGCCACAGTTCACTCGGTGCCCTGCGCCACAGTTCACTCGGTGCGCTGCGCCACACTTCACTCGGTGCCCTGCGCCACACTTCACTCGGTGCCCTGCGCCACAGTTCACTCGGTGCCCTGCGCCACACTTCACTCGGTGCCCTGCGCCACACTTCACTCGGTGCCCTGCGCCACACTTCACTCGGTGCCCTGCGCCACACTTCACTCGGCGCCCTGCGCCACACTTCACTCGGCGCCCTGTGCCACACTTCACTCGGTGCCTGATGCACTGTTCACTCGGCGCCCTGCGCCACAGTTCACTCGGTGCCCTGCGCCACAGTTCACTCGGTGCCTGATCCACAGTTCACTCGGTGCCCTGCGCCAAAGTTCACTTGGTGCCCTGCGCCACAGTTCACTCGGTGCCCTGCGCCACAGTTCACTCGGTGCCTGATGCACAGTTCACTCGGCGCCCTGCGCCACAGTTCACTCGGTGCCCTGCGCCACAGTTCACTCGGTGCCTAATCCACAGTTCACTCGGTGCCCTGCGCCACAGTTCACTCGGTGCCCTGCGCCACAGTTCACTCGGTGCCCTGCGCCACAGTTCACTCGGTGCCTGATGCACAGTTCACTCGGTGCCCTGCGCCACAGTTAACCCGGTGCCCTGCGCCACAGTTCACCCGGTGCCCTGCGCCACAGTTCACTCGATGCCTGATGCACAGTTCACTCGGTGCCCTGCGCCACAGTTCACTCGGTGACCTGCGCCACAGTTAACCCGGTGCCCTGCGCCACAGTTCACCCGGTGCCCTGCGCCACAGTTCACTCGGTGCCTGATGCACAGTTCACTCGGTGCCCTGCTCCACAGTTCACTCGGTGCCCTGCGCCACACTTTACTCAGTGCCCTGCGCCACAGTTCACTCGGTGCCCTGCGCCACAGTTAACCCGGTGCCCTGCGCCACAGTTCACCCGGTGCCCTGATGCACAGTTCACCCGGTGCCCTGCGCCACAGTTCACTCGGTGCCCTGCGCCACAGCTCACTCGGTGCCCTCCGCCACAGTTCACTCGGTGCCCTGCGCCACAGTTGACCCGGTGCCCTGATGCACAGTTCACTCGGTGCCCTGCGCCACAGTTCACCCGGTGCCCTGCGCCACAGTTAACCAGGTGCCCTGCGCCACAGTTAACCCGGTGTCCTGCGCCACAGTTCACTCGGGGCCCTGCGCCACAGTTCACTCGGTGCCCTGCGCCACAGTTAACCCGGTGTCCTGCGCCACAGTTCACTCGGGGCCCTGTGCCACAGTTAACCCGGTGCCCTGCGCCACAGTTCACTCGGTGCCCTGCGCCACAGTTCACTCGATGCCCTCCGCCACAGTTCACTCGGTGCCCTGCGCCACAGTTGACCCGGTGCCCTGATGCACAGTTCACTCGGTGCCCTGCGCCACAGTTCACCCGGTGCCCTGCGCCACAGTTAACCCGGTGCCCTGCGCCACAGTTCACCCGCTGCCCATATGCACAGTTCACTCGGTGCCCTGCGCCACAGTTCACTCGGTGCCCTGCGCCACAGTTCACTCGGTGCCCTGCGCCACACTTCACCCGGTGCCCTGATGCACAGTTCACTCGGTGCCCTGCGCCACAGTTCACTCGGTGCCCTGCGCCACAGTTCACTCGGTGCCCTGCGCCACACTTCACTCGGTGCCTGAACCACAGTTCACTCGGTGCCCTGGGCCACAGTTCACTCGGTGCCCTGCGCCACAGTTAACCCGGTGCCCTGCGCCACAGTTCACTCGGTGCCTGATGCACAGTTCAACCGGTGCCCTGCGCCACAGTTCCCTCGGTGCCCTGCGCCACAGTTCACTCGGTGCCCTGCGCCACAGTTCACTCGGTGCGCTGCGCCACACTTCACTCGGTGCCCTGCGCCACACTTCACTCGGTGCCCTGCGCCACACTTCACTCGGTGCCCTGCGCCACACTTCACTCGGTGCCCTGCGCCACACTTCACTCGGCGCCCTGCGCCACACTTCACTCGGCGCCCTGCGCCACACTTCACTCGGTGCCTGATGCACTGTTCACTCGGCGCCCTGCGCCACAGTTCACTCGGTGCCCTGCGCCACAGTTCTCTCGGTGCCTGATCCACAGTTCACTCGGTGCCCTGCGCCAAAGTTCACTTGGTGCCCTGCGCCACAGTTCACTCGGTGCCCTGCGCCACAGTTCACTCGGTGCCTGATGCACAGTTCACTCGGCGCCCTGCGCCACAGTTCACTCGGCGCCCTGCGCCACAGTTCACTCGGTGCCTAATCCACAGTTCACTCGGTGCCCTGCGCCACATTTCACTCGGTGCCCTGCGCCACAGTTCACTCGGTGCCCTGCGCCACAGTTCACTCGGTGCCTGATGCCCAGTTCACTCGGTGCCCTGCGCCACAGTTAACCAGGTGCCCTGCGCCACAGTTAACCCGGTGCCCTGCGCCACAGTTCACTCGGTGCCCTGCGCCACAGTTCACTCGGTGCCCTGCGCCACAGTTAACCCGGTGCCCTGCGCCACAGTTCACTCGGGGCCCTGCGCCACAGTTAACCCGGTGCCCTGCGCCACAGTTCACTCGGTGCCCTACGCCACAGTTCACTCGGTGCCCTCCGCCACAGTTCACTCGGTGCCCTGCGCCACAGTTGACCCGGTGCCCTGATGCACAGTTCACTCGGTGCCCTGCGCCACAGTTCACCCGGTGCCCTGCGCCACAGTTAACCAGTTGCCCTGCGCCACAGTTAACCCGGTGCCCTGCGCCACAGTTCACTCGGTGCCCTGCGCCACAGTTCACTCGGTGCCCTGCGCCACAGTTCACTCGGTGCCCTGCGCCACAGTTAACCCGGTGCCGTGCGCCACAGTTCACTCGGGGCCCTGCGCCACAGTTAACCCGGTGCCCTGCGCCACAGTTCACACGGTGCCCTGCGCCACAGTTAACCAGGTGCCCTGCGCCACAGTTCACCCGGTGCCTCATGCACAGTTCACCCGGTGCCCTGTGCCACAGTTCCCTCGGTGCCCTGCGCCACAGTTCCCTCGGTGCCCTGCGCCACAGTTCACTCGGTGCCCTGCGCCACAGTTCACTCGGTGCCCTGCGCCACAGTTCACTCGGTGCCTGATGCACAGTTGACTTGGTGCCCTGCGCCACAGTTCACTCGGTGCCCGGCGACACAGTTCACTCGGTGCCTGATGCACAGTTCACCCGGTGCCCGGCGCCACAGTTCACCCGGTGCCTGATGCACAGTTCACTCGGTGCCCTGCGCCACACTTCACTCGGTGCCCTGCGCCACACTTCACTCGGTGCCCTGCGCCACACTTCACTTCGTGCCCTGTGGCACACTTCACTCGGTGCCCTGCGCCACACTTCACTCGGTGCCATGCGCCACACTTCACTCGGTGCCATGCGCCACACTTCACTCGGTGCCATGCGCCACACTTCACTCGCTGCCCTGAGCCACACTTCACTCGGTGCCCTGCGCCACACTTCACTCAGTGCCCTGCGCCACACTTCACTCGGTGCCTGATGCACAGTTCACTCAGGGCCCTGCGCCACAGTTCACTCGGTGCCCTGCGCCACAGTTCACTCAGTGCCTGATGCACAGTTCACTCGGTGCCCTGCGCCACAGTTAACCCGGTGCCCTGCGCCACAGTTCACCCGGTTCCCTGCGCCACAGTTCACTCGGTGCCTGATGCACAGCTCACTCGGTGCCCTGCGCCACACTTCACTCGGTGCCCTCCGCCACACTTCACTCGGTGCCCTGCGCCACACTTCACTCGGTGCCCTGCGCCACAGTTCACTCGGTGCCCTGCGCCACAGTTCACTCGGTGCCTGATGCACAGTTCAATCGGTGCCCTGCGCCACAGTTCACCCGTTGCCCTGCGCAACAGTTCACTCTGTGCCTGATGCACAGTTCACTCATTGCCCAGCGCCACAGTTCACTCGGTGCCCTGCGCCACAGTTCACTCGGTGCCCTGCGCCACAGTTCACTCGGTGCCCTGCGCCACAGTTAACCCGGTGCCCTGCGCCACAGTTCACCCGCTGCCCATATGCACAGTTCACTCGGTGCCCTGCGCCACACTTCACTCGGTGCCTGATGCACAGTTCACTCGACACCCTGCGCCACAGTTCACTCGGTGCCCTGCGCCACAGTTCACTCGGTGCCCTGCGCCACAGTTCACTCGGTGCCTGATGCACAGTTCACTCGGTGCCCTGCGCCACAGTTCACTCGGTGCCCTGCGCCACAGTTCACTCGGTGCCCTGCGCCACAGTTCACCCGGTGCCTGCGCCACAGTTCACCCGGTGCCCTGCGCCACAGTTCACTCGGTGCCTGATGCACAGTTCACTCGGTGCCCTGCGCCACAGTTCACTCGGTGCCCTGCGCCACAGTTCACTCGGTGCCCTGCGTCACAGTTCACTCGGTGCCCTGTGCCACAGTTCACTCGGTGCCCTGCGCCACAGTTAACCCGGTGCCCTGCGCCACAGTTCACCCGGTGCCCTGCGCCACAGTTCACTCGGTGCCCTGCGACACAGTTCACTCGGTGCCCTGCGCCACAGTTCACTCGCTGCCCTGCGCCACAGTTCACTCGGTGACTGATGCACAGTTCACTCGGTGCCCGGCGCCACAGTTCACTCGGTGCCCGGCGCCACAGTTCACTCGGTGCCCTGCGCCACAGTTCACTCGGTGCCTGATGCACAGTTCACTTGGTGCCCTGCGCCACAGTTCACTCGGTGCCCGGCGACACAGTTCACTCGGTGCCTGATGCACAGTTCACCCGGTGCCCGGCGCCACAGTTCACTCGGTGCCCTGCGCCACAGTTCACCCGGTTCCCTGCGCCACAGTTCACTCGGTGCCTGATGCACAGCTCACTCGGTGCCCTGCGCCACACTTCACTCGGTGCCCTCCGCCACACTTCACTCGGTGCCCTGCGCCACACTTCACTCGGTGCCCTGCGCCACAGTTCACTCGGTGCCCTGCGCCACAGTTCACTCGGTGCCTGATGCACAGTTCAATCGGTGCCCTGCGCCACAGTTCACCCGTTGCCCTGCGCAACAGTTCACTCTGTGCCTGATGCACAGTTCACTCATTGCCCAGCGCCACAGTTCACTCGGTGCCCTGCGCCACAGTTCACTCGGTGCCCTGCGCCACAGTTCACTCGGTGCCCTGCGCCACAGTTAACCCGGTGCCCTGCGCCACAGTTCACCCGCTGCCCATATGCACAGTTCACTCGGTGCCCTGCGCCACACTTCACTCGGTGCCTGATGCACAGTTCACTCGACACCCTGCGCCACAGTTCACTCGGTGCCCTGCGCCACAGTTCACTCGGTGCCCTGCGCCACAGTTCACTCGGTGCCTGATGCACAGTTCACTCGGTGCCCTGCGCCACAGTTCACTCGGTGCCCTGCGCCACAGTTCACTCGGTGCCCTGCGCCACAGTTCACCCGGTGCCTGCGCCACAGTTCACCCGGTGCCCTGCGCCACAGTTCACTCGGTGCCTGATGCACAGTTCACTCGGTGCCCTGCGCCACAGTTCACTCGGTGCCCTGCGCCACAGTTCACTCGGTGCCCTGCGTCACAGTTCACTCGGTGCCCTGTGCCACAGTTCACTCGGTGCCCTGCGCCACAGTTAACCCGGTGCCCTGCGCCACAGTTCACCCGGTGCCCTGCGCCACAGTTCACTCGGTGCCCTGCGACACAGTTCACTCGGTGCCCTGCGCCACAGTTCACTCGCTGCCCTGCGCCACAGTTCACTCGGTGACTGATGCACAGTTCACTCGGTGCCCGGCGCCACAGTTCACTCGGTGCCCGGCGCCACAGTTCACTCGGTGCCCTGCGCCACAGTTCACTCGGTGCCTGATGCACAGTTCACTTGGTGCCCTGCGCCACAGTTCACTCGGTGCCCGGCGACACAGTTCACTCGGTGCCTGATGCACAGTTCACCCGGTGCCCGGCGCCACAGTTCACTCGGTGCCCTGCGCCACAGTTCACCCGGTGCCTGCGCCAGAGTTCACCCAGTGCCCTGCGCCACAGTTCACTCGGTGCCTGATGCACAGTTCACTCGGTGCCCTGCGCCACAGTTCACTCGGTGCCCTGCGCCACAGTTCACTCGGTGCCCTGTGCCACAGTTCACTCGGTGCCCTGCGCCACAGTTAACCCGGTGCCCTGCGCCACAGTTCACCCGGTGCCCTGCGCCACAGTTCACTCGGTGCCCTGCGACACAGTTCACTCGGTGCCCTGCGCCACAGTTCACTCGCTGCCCTGCGCCACAGTTCACTCGGTGACTGATGCACAGTTCACCCGGTGCCTGCGCCACAGTTCACCCGGTGCCCTGCGCCACAGTTCACTCGGTGCCTGATGCACAGTTCACTCGGTGCCCTGCGCCACAGTTCACCCGTTGCCCTGCGCAACAGTTCACTCTGTGCCTGATGCACAGTTCACTCATTGCCCAGCGCCACAGTTCACTCGGTGCCCTGCGCTACAGTTCACTCGGTGCCCTGCGCCACAGTTCACTCGGTGCCCTGCGCCACAGTTAACCCGGTGCCCTGCGCCACAGTTCACCCGCTGCCCATATGCACAGTTCACTCGGTGCCCTGCGCCACACTTCACTCGGTGCCTGATGCACAGTTCACTCGGCACCCTGCGCCACAGTTCACTCGGTGCCCTGCGCCACAGTTCACTCGGTGCCCTGCGCCACAGTTCACTCGGTGCCTGATGCACAGTTCACTCGGTGCCCTGCGCCACAGTTCACTCGGTGCCCTGCGCCACAGTTCACTCGGTGCCCTGCGCCACAGTTCACCCGGTGCCTGCGCCACAGTTCACCCGGTGCCCTGCGCCACAGTTCACTCGGTGCCTGATGCACAGTTCACTCGGTGCCCTGCGCCACAGTTCACTCGGTGCCCTGCGCCACAGTTCACTCGGTGCCCTGCGTCACAGTTCACTCGGTGCCCTGTGCCACAGTTCACTCGGTGCCCTGCGCCACAGTTAACCCGGTGCCCTGCGCCACAGTTCACCCGGTGCCCTGCGCCACAGTTCACTCGGTGCCCTGCGACACAGTTCACTCGGTGCCCTGCGCCACAGTTCACTCGCTGCCCTGCGCCACAGTTCACTCGGTGACTGATGCACAGTTCACTCGGTGCCCTGCGCCACAGTTCACTCGGTGCCCTGCGCCACAGTTCACTCGGTGCCTGATGCACAGTTCACTTGGTGCCCTGCGCCACAGTTCACTCGGTGCCCGGCGACACAGTTCACTCGGTGCCTGATGCACAGTTCACCCGGTGCCCGGCGCCACAGTTCACTCGGTGCCCTGCGCCACAGTTCACCCGGTGCCTGCGCCACAGTTCACCCGGTGCCCTGCGCCACAGTTCACTCGGTGCCTGATGCACAGTTCACTCGGTGCCCTGCGCCACTGTTCACTCGGTGCCCTGCGCCACAGTTCACTCGGTGCCCTGCGTCACAGTTCACTCGGTGCCCTGTGCCACAGTTCACTCGGTGCCCTGCGCCACAGTTAACCCGGTGCCCTGCGCCACAGTTCACCCGGTGCCCTGCGCCACAGTTCACTCGTTGCCCTGCGACACAGTTCACTCGGTGCCCTGCGCCACAGTTCACTCGCTGCCCTGCGCCACAGTTCACTCGGTGACTGATGCACAGTTCACTCGGTGCCCTGCGCCACAGTTCACTCGGTGCCCTGCGCCACAGTTCACTCGGTGCCTGATGCACAGTTCACTTGGTGCCCTGCGCCACAGTTCACTCGGTGCCCGGCGACACAGTTCACTCGGTGCCTGATGCACAGTTCACCCGGTGCCCGGCGCCACAGTTCACCCGGTGCCTGATGCACAGTTCACTCGGTGCCCTGCGCCACACTTCACTCGGTGCCCTGCGCCACACTTCACTCGGTGCCCTGCGCCACACTTCACTCGGTGCCCTGCGCCACACTTCACTCGGTGCCCTGCGCCACACTTCACTCGGTGCCCTGCGCCACAGTTCCCTCCGTGCACTGCGCCACAGTTCCCTCGGTGCCCAGCGCCACAGTTCACTCGGTGCCCTGCGCCACAGTTCACTCGGTGCCCTGCGCCACAGTTCACTCGGTGCCTGATGCACAGTTCACTCGGTGCCCTGCGCCACAGTTCACCCGGTGCCCGGCGCCACAGTTCACACGGTGCCTGATGCACGGTTCACTCGGTGCCCTGCGCCACACTTCACTCGGTGCCCTGCGCCACACTTCACTCGGTGCCCTGCGCCACACCTCACTCGGTGCCCTGCGCCACACTTCACTCGGTGCCCTGCGCCACACTTCACTCTGTGCCCTGCGCCACACTTCACTCGTGCCCTGCGCCACACTTCACTCGGTGCCCTGCGCCACACTTCACTCGGTGCCCTGCGCCACACTTCACTCGGTGCCATGCGCCACAGTTCACTCGGTGCCTTGCGCCACACTTCACTCGGTGCCCTGCGCCACACTTCACTCGGTGCCCTGCGCCACACTTCACTCGGTGCCTGATGCACATTTCACTCAGTGCCCTGCGCCACAGTTCACTCGGTGCCCTGCGCCACAGTTCACTCGGTGCCTGATGCACAGTTCACTCGGTGCCCTGCGCCACAGTTAACCCAGTGCCCAGCGCCACAGTTCACCCGGTTCCCTGCGCCACAGTTCACTCGGTGCCTGATGCACAGTTCACTCGGTGCTCTGCGCCACACTTCACTCTATGCCCTGCGCCACACTTCACTCGGTGCCCTGCGCCACACTTCACTCGGTGCCTGATGCACAGTTCACTCGGTGCCCTGGGCCACAGTTCACTCGGTGCCCTGCGCCACAGTTAACCCGGTGCCCTGCGCCACAGATCACTCGGTGCCTGATGCACAGTTCACCCGGTGCCCTGCGCCACAGTTCCCTCGGTGCCCTGCGCCACAGTTCACTCGGTGCGCTGAGCCACACTTCACTCGGTGCGCTGCGCCACACTTCACTCGGTGCCCTGCGCCACACTTCACTCGGTGCCCTGCGCCACACTTCACTCGGTGCCCTGCGCCACACTTCACTCGGTGCCCTGCGCCACAGTTCACTCGGTGCCTGATGCACAGTTCACTCGGTGCCCTGCGCCACAGTTCACCCGGTGCCCTGCGCCACAGTTCACTCGGTGCCCTGCGCCACAGTTCACTCGGTGCCCTGCGCCACAGTTCACTCGGTGCCCTGCGCCACAGTTCACTCGGTGCCCTGCGCCACAGTTCACTCGGTGCCCTGCGCCACAGTTCACTCGGTGCCCTGCGCCACAGTTCACTCGGTGCCCTGCGCCACAGTTAACCCGGTGCCCTGCGCCACAGTTCACCCGCTGCCCATATGCACAGTTCACTCGGTGCCCTGCGCCACAGTTCACTCGGTGCCCTGCGCCACAGTTCACTCGGTGCCCTGCGCCACACTTCACCCGGTGCCCTGCGCCACAGTTCACCCGGTGCCTGATGCACAGTTCACTCGGTGCGCTGAGCCACACTTCACTCGGTGCCCTGCGCCACACTTCACTCGGTGCCCTGCGCCACAGTTCACTCGGTGCCTGATGCACAGTTCACCCGGTGCCCTGCGCCACAGTTCACTCGGTGCCCTGCGCCACAGTTCACTCGGTGCGCTGCGCCACACTTCACTCGGTGCCCTGCGCCACACTTCACTCGGTGCCCTGCGCCACAGTTCACTCGGTGCCCTGCGCCACACTTCACTCGGTGCCCTGCGCCACACTTCACTCGGTGCCCTGCGCCACACTTCACTCGGTGCCCTGCGCCACACTTCACTCAGCGCCCTGCGCCACACTTCACTCGGCGCCCTGTGCCACACTTCACTCGGTGCCTGATGCACTGTTCACTCGGCGCCCTGCGCCACAGTTCACTCGCTGCCCTGCGCCACAGTTCACTCGGTGCCTGATGCACAGTTCACTCGGTGCCCTGCGCCACAGTTCACTCGGTGCCCTGCGCCACAGTTCACTCGGTGCCTGATCCACAGTTCACTCGGTGCCCTGCGCCAAAGTTCACTTGGTGCCCTGCGCCACAGTTCACTCGGTGCCCTGCGCCACAGTTCACTCGGTGCCTGATGCACAGTTCACTCGGCGCCCTGCGCCACCCTTCACTCGGTGCCCTGCGCCACAGTTCACTCGGTGCCTAATCCACAGTTCACTCGGTGCCCTGCGCCACAGTTCACTCGGTGCCCTGCGCCACAGTTCACTCGGTGCGCTGCGCCACACTTCACTCGGTGCCCTGCGCCACACTTCACTCGGTGCCCTGCGCCACACTTCACTCGGTGCCCTGCGCCACACTTCACTCGGTGCCCTGCGCCACACTTCACTCGGCGCCCTGCGCCACACTTCACTCGGCACCCTGCGCCACACTTCACTCGGTGCCTGATGCACTGTTCACTCGGCGCCCTGCGCCACAGTTCACTCGGTGCCCTGCGCCACAGTTCTCTCGGTGCCTGATCCACAGTTCACTCGGTGCCCTGCGCCAAAGTTCACTTGGTGCCCTGCGCCACAGTTCACTCGGTGCCCTGCGCCACAGTTCACTCGGTGCCTGATGCACAGTTCACTCGGCGCCCTGCGCCACAGTTCACTCGGCGCCCTGCGCCACAGTTCACTCGGTGCCTAATCCACAGTTCACTCGGTGCCCTGCGCCACATTTCACTCGGTGCCCTGCGCCACAGTTCACTCGGTGCCCTGCGCCACAGTTCACTCGGTGCCTGATGCCCAGTTCACTCGGTGCCCTGCGCCACAGTTAACCAGGTGCCCTGCGCCACAGTTAACCCGGTGCCCTGCGCCACAGTTCACTCGGTGCCCTGCGCCACAGTTCACTCGGTGCCCTGCGCCACAGTTAACCCGGTGCCCTGCGCCACAGTTCACTCGGGGCCCTGCGCCACAGTTAACCCGGTGCCCTGCGCCACAGTTCACTCGGTGCCCTACGCCACAGTTCACTCGGTGCCCTCCGCCACAGTTCACTCGGTGCCCTGCGCCACAGTTGACCCGGTGCCCTGATGCACAGTTCACTCGGTGCCCTGCGCCACAGTTCACCCGGTGCCCTGCGCCACAGTTAACCAGTTGCCCTGCGCCACAGTTAACCCGGTGCCCTGCGCCACAGTTCACTCGGTGCCCTGCGCCACAGTTCACTCGGTGCCCTGCGCCACAGTTCACTCGGTGCCCTGCGCCACAGTTAACCCGGTGCCGTGCGCCACAGTTCACTCGGGGCCCTGCGCCACAGTTAACCCGGTGCCCTGCGCCACAGTTCACACGGTGCCCTGTGCCACAGTTAACCAGGTGCCCTGCGCCACAGTTCACCCGGTGCCTCATGCACAGTTCACCCGGTGCCCTGTGCCACAGTTCCCTCGGTGCCCTGCGCCACAGTTCCCTCGGTGCCCTGCGCCACAGTTCACTCGGTGCCCTGCGCCACAGTTCACTCGGTGCCCTGCGCCACAGTTCACTCGGTGCCTGATGCACAGTTGACTTGGTGCCCTGCGCCACAGTTCACTCGGTGCCCGGCGACACAGTTCACTCGGTGCCTGATGCACAGTTCACCCGGTGCCCGGCGCCACAGTTCACCCGGTGCCTGATGCACAGTTCACTCGGTGCCCTGCGCCACACTTCACTCGGTGCCCTGCGCCACACTTCACTCGGTGCCCTGCGCCACACTTCACTTGGTGCCCTGTGGCACACTTCACTCGGTGCCCTGCGCCACACTTCACTCGGTGCCATGCGCCACACTTCACTCGGTGCCATGCGCCACACTTCACTCGGTGCCATGCGCCACACTTCACTCGGTGCCCTGAGCCACACTTCACTCGGTGCCCTGCGCCACACTTCACTCAGTGCCCTGCGCCACACTTCACTCGGTGCCTGATGCACAGTTCACTCAGGGCCCTGCGCCACAGTTCACTCGGTGCCCTGCGCCACAGTTCACTCAGTGCCTGATGCACAGTTCACTCGGTGCCCTGCGCCACAGTTAACCCGGTGCCCTGCGCCACAGTTCACCCGGTTCCCTGCGCCACAGTTCACTCGGTGCCTGATGCACAGCTCACTCGGTGCCCTGCGCCACACTTCACTCGGTGCCCTCCGCCACACTTCACTCGGTGCCCTGCGCCACACTTCACTCGGTGCCCTGCGCCACAGTTCACTCGGTGCCCTGCGCCACAGTTCACTCGGTGCCTGATGCACAGTTCACTCGGTGCCCTGCGCCACAGTTCACCCGTTGCCCTGCGCAACAGTTCACTCTGTGCCTGATGCACAGTTCACTCATTGCCCAGCGCCACAGTTCACTCGGTGCCCTGCGCCACAGTTCACTCGGTGCCCTGCGCCACAGTTCACTCGGTGCCCTGCGCCACAGTTAACCCGGTGCCCTGCGCCACAGTTCACCCGCTGCCCATATGCACAGTTCACTCGGTGCCCTGCGCCACACTTCACTCGGTGCCTGATGCACAGTTCACTCGACACCCTGCGCCACAGTTCACTCGGTGCCCTGCGCCACAGTTCACTCGGTGCCCTGCGCCACAGTTCACTCGGTGCCTGATGCACAGTTCACTCGGTGCCCTGCGCCACAGTTCACTCGGTGCCCTGCGCCACAGTTCACTCGGTGCCCTGCGCCACAGTTCACCCGGTGCCTGCGCCACAGTTCACCCGGTGCCCTGCGCCACAGTTCACTCGGTGCCTGATGCACAGTTCACTCGGTGCCCTGCGCCACAGTTCACTCGGTGCCCTGCGCCACAGTTCACTCGGTGCCCTGCGTCACAGTTCACTCGGTGCCCTGTGCCACAGTTCACTCGGTGCCCTGCGCCACAGTTAACCCGGTGCCCTGCGCCACAGTTCACCCGGTGCCCTGCGCCACAGTTCACTCGGTGCCCTGCGACACAGTTCACTCGGTGCCCTGCGCCACAGTTCACTCGCTGCCCTGCGCCACAGTTCACTCGGTGACTGATGCACAGTTCACTCGGTGCCCTGCGCCACAGTTCACTCGGTGCCCTGCGCCACAGTTCACTCGGTGCCTGATGCACAGTTCACTTGGTGCCCTGCGCCACAGTTCACTCGGTGCCCGGCGACACAGTTCACTCGGTGCCTGATGCACAGTTCACCCGGTGCCCGGCGCCACAGTTCACTCGGTGCCCTGCGCCACAGTTCACCCGGTGCCTGCGCCAGAGTTCACCCGGTGCCCTGCGCCACAGTTCACTCGGTGCCCTATGCACAGTTCACTCGGTGCCCTGCGCCACAGTTCACTCGGTGCCCTGCGCCACAGTTCACTCGGTGCCCTGTGCCACAGTTCACTCGGTGCCCTGCGCCACAGTTAACCCGGTGCCCTGCGCCACAGTTCACCCGGTGCCCTGCGCCACAGTTCACTCGGTGCCCTGCGACACAGTTCACTCGGTGCCCTGCGCCACAGTTCACTCGCTGCCCTGCGCCACAGTTCACTCGGTGACTGATGCACAGTTCACCCGGTGCCTGCGCCACAGTTCACCCGGTGCCCTGCGCCACAGTTCACTCGGTGCCTGATGCACAGTTCACTTGGTGCCCTGCGCCACAGTTCACCCGTTGCCCTGCGCAACAGTTCACTCTGTGCCTGATGCACAGTTCACTCATTGCCCAGCGCCACAGTTCACTCGGTGCCCTGCGCCACAGTTCACTCGGTGCCCTGCGCCACAGTTCACTCGGTGCCCTGCGCCACAGTTAACCCGGTGCCCTGCGCCACAGTTCACCCGCTGCCCATATGCACAGTTCACTCGGTGCCCTGCGCCACACTTCACTCGGTGCCTGATGCACAGTTCACTCGGCACCCTGCGCCACAGTTCACTCGGTGCCCTGCGCCACAGTTCACTCGGTGCCCTGCGCCACAGTTCACTCGGTGCCTGATGCACAGTTCACTCGGTGCCCTGCGCCACAGTTCACTCGGTGCCCTGCGCCACAGTTCACTCGGTGCCCTGCGCCACAGTTCACCCGGTGCCTGCGCCACAGTTCACCCGGTGCCCTGCGCCACAGTTCACTCGGTGCCTGATGCACAGTTCACTCGGTGCCCTGCGCCACAGTTCACTCGGTGCCCTGCGCCACAGTTCACTCGGTGCCCTGCGTCACAGTTCATTCGGTGCCCTGTGCCACAGTTCACTCGGTGCCCTGCGCCACAGTTAACCCGGTGCCCTGCGCCACAGTTCACCCGGTGCCCTGCGCCACAGTTCACTCGGTGCCCTGCGACACAGTTCACTCGGTGCCCTGCGCCACAGTTCACTCGCTGCCCTGCGCCACAGTTCACTCGGTGACTGATGCACAGTTCACTCGGTGCCCTGCGCCACAGTTCACTCGGTGCCCTGCGCCACAGTTCACTCGGTGCCTGATGCACAGTTCACTTGGTGCCCTGCGCCACAGTTCACTCGGTGCCCGGCGACACAGTTCACTCGGTGCCTGATGCACAGTTCACCCGGTGCCCGGCGCCACAGTTCACTCGGTGCCCTGCGCCACAGTTCACCCGGTGCCTGCGCCACAGTTCACCCGGTGCCCTGCGCCACAGTTCACTCGGTGCCTGATGCACAGTTCACTCGGTGCCCTGCGCCACAGTTCACTCGGTGCCCTGCGCCACAGTTCACTCGGTGCCCTGCGTCACAGTTCACTCGGTGCCCTGTGCCACAGTTCACTCGGTGCCCTGCGCCACAGTTAACCCGGTGCCCTGCGCCACAGTTCACCCGGTGCCCTGCGCCACAGTTCACTCGTTGCCCTGCGACACAGTTCACTCGGTGCCCTGCGCCACAGTTCACTCGCTGCCCTGCGCCACAGTTCACTCGGTGACTGATGCACAGTTCACTCGGTGCCCTGCGCCACAGTTCACTCGGTGCCCTGCGCCACAGTTCACTCGGTGCCTGATGCACAGTTCACTTGGTGCCCTGCGCCACAGTTCACTCGGTGCCTGGCGACACAGTTCACTCGGTGCCTGATGCACAGTTCACCCGGTGCCCGGCGCCACAGTTCACCCGGTGCCTGATGCACAGTTCACTCGGTGCCCTGCGCCACACTTCACTCGGTGCCCTGCGCCACACTTCACTCGGTGCCCTGCGCCACACTTCACTCGGTGCCCTGCGCCACACTTCACTCGGTGCCCTGCGCCACACTTCACTCGGTGCCCTGCGCCACAGTTCCCTCCGTGCACTGCGCCACAGTTCCCTCGGTGCCCAGCGCCACAGTTCACTCGGTGCCCTGCGCCACAGTTCACTCGGTGCCCTGCGCCACAGTTCACTCGGTGCCTGATGCACAGTTCACTCGGTGCCCTGCGCCACAGTTCACCCGGTGCCCGGCGCCACAGTTCACACGGTGCCTGATGCACGGTTCACTCGGTGCCCTGCGCCACACTTCACTCGGTGCCCTGCGCCACACTTCACTCGGTGCCCTGCGCCACACCTCACTCGGTGCCCTGCGCCACACTTCACTCGGTGCCCTGCGCCACACTTCACTCTGTGCCCTGCGCCACACTTCACTCGTGCCCTGCGCCACACTTCACTCGGTGCCCTGCGCCACACTTCACTCGGTGCCCTGCGCCACACTTCACTCGGTGCCATGCGCCACAGTTCACTCGGTGCCTTGCGCCACACTTCACTCGGTGCCCTGCGCCACACTTCACTCGGTGCCCTGCGCCACACTTCACTCGGTGCCTGATGCACATTTCACTCAGTGCCCTGCGCCACAGTTCACTCGGTGCCCTGCGCCACAGTTCACTCGGTGCCTGATGCACAGTTCACTCGGTGCCCTGCGCCACAGTTAACCCAGTGCCCAGCGCCACAGTTCACCCGGTTCCCTGCGCCACAGTTCACTCGGTGCCTGATGCACAGTTCACTCGGTGCTCTGCGCCACACTTCACTCTATGCCCTGCGCCACACTTCACTCGGTGCCCTGCGCCACACTTCACTCGGTGCCTGATGCACAGTTCACTCGGTGCCCTGGGCCACAGTTCACTCGGTGCCCTGCGCCACAGTTAACCCGGTGCCCTGCGCCACAGATCACTCGGTGCCTGATGCACAGTTCACCCGGTGCCCTGCGCCACAGTTCCCTCGGTGCCCTGCGCCACAGTTCACTCGGTGCGCTGAGCCACACTTCACTCGGTGCGCTGCGCCACACTTCACTCGGTGCCCTGCGCCACACTTCACTCGGTGCCCTGCGCCACACTTCACTCGGTGCCCTGCGCCACACTTCACTCGGTGCCCTGCGCCACAGTTCACTCGGTGCCTGATGCACAGTTCACTCGGTGCCCTGCGCCACAGTTCACCCGGTGCCCTGCGCCACAGTTCACTCGGTGCCCTGCGCCACAGTTCACTCGGTGCCCTGCGCCACAGTTCACTCGGTGCCCTGCGCCACAGTTCACTCGGTGCCCTGCGCCACAGTTCACTCGGTGCCCGGCGCCACAGTTCACTCGGTGCCCTGCGCCACAGTTAACCCGGTGCCCTGCGCCACAGTTCACCCGCTGCCCATATGCACAGTTCACTCGGTGCCCTGCGCCACAGTTCACTCGGTGCCCTGCGCCACAGTTCACTCGGTGCCCTGCGCCACACTTCACCCGGTGCCCTGCGCCACAGTTCACCCGGTGCCTGATGCACAGTTCACTCGGTGCGCTGAGCCACACTTCACTCGGTGCCCTGCGCCACACTTCACTCGGTGCCCTGCGCCACAGTTCACTCGGTGCCTGATGCACAGTTCACCCGGTGCCCTGCGCACAGTTCACTCGGTGACCTGCGCCACAGTTCACTCGGTGCGCTGCGCCACACTTCACTCGGTGCCCTGCGCCACACTTCACTCGGTGCCCTGCGCCACAGTTCACTCGGTGCCCTGCGCCACACTTCACTCGGTGCCCTGCGCCACACTTCACTCGGTGCCCTGCGCCACACTTCACTCGGTGCCCTGCGCCACACTTCACTCGGCGCCCTGCGCCACACTTCACTCGGCGCCCTGTGCCACACTTCACTCGGTGCCTGATGCACTGTTCACTCGGCGCCCTGCGCCACAGTTCACTCGCTGCCCTGCGCCACAGTTCACTCGGTGCCTGATGCACAGTTCACTCGGTGCCCTGCGCCACAGTTCACTCGGTGCCCTGCGCCACAGTTCACTCGGTGCCTGATCCACAGTTCACTCGGTGCCCTGCGCCAAAGTTCACTTGGTGCCCTGCGCCACAGTTCACTCGGTGCCCTGCGCCACAGTTCACTCGGTGCCTGATGCACAGTTCACTCGGCGCCCTGCGCCACACTTCACTCGGTGCCCTGCGCCACAGTTCACTCGGTGCCTAATCCACAGTTCACTCGGTGCCCTGCGCCACAGTTCACTCGGTGCCCTGCGCCACAGTTCACCCGGTGCCTGCGCCACAGTTCACCCGGTGCCCTGCGCCACAGTTCACTCGGTGCCTGATGCACAGTTCACTCGGTGCCCTGCGCCACAGTTCACTCGGTGCCCTGCGCCACAGTTCACTCGGTGCCTGATCCACAGTTCACTCGGTGCCCTGCGCCAAAGTTCACTTGGTGCCCTGCGCCACAGTTCACTCGGTGCCCTGCGCCACAGTTCACTCGGTGCCTGATGCACAGTTCACTCGGCGCCCTGCGCCACACTTCACTCGGTGCCCTGCGCCACAGTTCACTCGGTGCCTAATCCACAGTTCACTCGGTGCCCTGCGCCACAGTTCACTCGGTGCCCTGCGCCACAGTTCACTCGGTGCCCTGCGCCACAGTTCACTCGGTGCCTGATGCACAGTTCACTCGGTGCCCTGCGCCACAGTTAACCCGGTGCCCTGCGCCACAGTTCACCCGGTGCCCTGCGCCACAGTTCACTCGATGCCTGATGCACAGTTCACTCGGTGCCCTGCGCCACAGTTCACTCGGTGACCTGCGCCACAGTTAACCCGGTGCCCTGCGCCACAGTTCACCCGGTGCCCTGCGCCACAGTTCACTCGGTGCCTGATGCACAGTTCACTCGGTGCCCTGCTCCACAATTCACTCGGTGCCCTGCGCCACACTTCACTCAGTGCCCTGCGCCACAGTTCACTCGGTGCCCTGCGCCACAGTTAACCCGGTGCCCTGCGCCACAGTTCACCCGGTGCCCTGATGCACAGTTCACCCGGTGCCCTGCGCCACAGTTCACTCGGTGCCCTGCGCCACAGCTCACTCGGTGCCCTCCGCCACAGTTCACTCGGTGCCCTGCGCCACAGTTGACCCGGTGCCCTGATGCACAGTTCACTCGGTGCCCTGCGCCACAGTTCACCCGGTGCCCTGCGCCACAGTTAACCAGGTGCCCTGCGCCACAGTTAACCCGGTGTCCTGCGCCACAGTTCACTCGGGGCCCTGCGCCACAGTTCACTCGGTGCCCTGCGCCACAGTTAACCCGGTGTCCTGCGCCACAGTTCACTCGGGGCCCTGCGCCACAGTTAACCCGGTGCCCTGCGCCACAGTTCACTCGGTGCCCTGCGCCACAGTTCACTCGATGCCCTCCGCCACAGTTCACTCGGTGCCCTGCGCCACAGTTGACCCGGTGCCCTGATGCACAGTTCACTCGGTGCCCTGCGCCACAGTTCACCCGGTGCCCTGCGCCACAGTTAACCCGGTGCCCTGCGCCACAGTTCACACGGTGCCCTGCGCCACAGTAAACCAGGTGCCCTGCGCCACAGTTCACCCGGTGCCTCATGCACAGTTCACCCGGTGCCCTGTGCCACAGTTCCCTCGGTGCCCTGCCCCACAGTTCCCTCGGTGCCCTGCGCCACAGTTCACTCGGTGCCCTGCGCCACAGTTCACTCGGTGCCCTGCGCCACAGTTCACTCGGTGCCTGATGCACAGTTCACTTGGTGCCCTGCGCCACAGTTCACTCGGTGCCCGGCGACACAGTTCACTCGGTGCCTGATGCACAGTTCACCCGGTGCCCGGCGCCACAGTTCACCATGTGCCTGATGCACAGTTCACTCGGTGCCCTGCGCCACACTTCACTCGGTGCCCTGCGCCACACTTCACTCGGTGCCATGCGGCACACTTCACTCGGTGCCCTGCGCCACACTTCACTCGGTGCCCTGCGCCACACTTCACTCGGTGCCATGCGCCACACTTCACTCGGTGCCATGCGCCACACTTCACTCGGTGCCATGCGCCACACTTCACTCGGTGCCCTGCGCCACACTTCACTCGGTGCCCTGCGCCACACTTCACTCGGTGCCCTGCGCCACACTTCACTCGGTGCCTGATGCACAGTTCACTCAGGGCCCTGCGCCACAGTTCACTCGGTGCCCAGCGCCACAGTTCACTCAGTGCCTGATGCACAGTTCACTCGGTGCCCTGCGCCACAGTTAACCCGGTGCCCTGCGCCACAGTTCACACGGTTCCCTGCGCCACAGTTCACTCGGTGCCTAATGCACAGCTCACTCGGTGCCCTGCGCCACACTTCACTCGGTGCCCTGCGCCACACTTCACTCGGTGCCCTGCGCCACACTTCACTCGGTGCCCTGCGCCACAGTTCACTCGGTGCCCTGCGCCACAGTTCACTCGGTGCCTGATGCACAGTTCACTCGGTGCCCTGCGCCACAGTTCACCCGGTGCCCTGCGCCACAGTTCACTCGGTGCCTGATGCACAGTTCACTCGGTGCCCAGCGCCACAGTTCACTCGGTGCCCTGCGCCACAGTTCACTCGGTGCCCTGCGCCACAGTTCACTCGGTGCCCTGCGCCACAGTTAACCCGGTGCCCTGCGCCACAGTTCACCCGCTGCCCATATGCACAGTTCACTCGGTGCACTGCGCCACACTTCACTCGGTGCCTGATGCACAGTTCACTCGGCACCCTGCGCCACAGTTCACTCGGTGCCCTGCGCCACAGTTCACTCGGTGCCCTGCGCCACAGTTCACTCGGTGCCTGATGCACAGTTCACTCGGTGCCCTGCGCCACAGTTCACTCGGTGCCCTGCGCCACAGTTCACTCGGTGCCCTGCGCCACAGTTCACCCGGTGCCTGCGCCACAGTTCACCCGGTGCCCTGCGCCACAGTTCACTCGGTGCCTGATGCACAGTTCACTCGGTGCCCTGCGCCACAGTTCACTCGGTGCCCTGCGCCACAGTTCACTCGGTGCCCTGCGTCACAGTTCACTCGGTGCCCTGCGCCACAGTTCACTCGGTGCCCTGCGCCACAGTTCACCCGGTGCCTGCGCCACTGTTCACTCGGCGCCCTGCGCCACAGTTCACTCGGTGCCCTGCGCCACAGTTCACTCGGTGCCTGATGCACAGTTCACTCGGTGCCCTGCGCCACAGTTCACTCGGTGCCCTGCGCCACAGTTCACTCGGTGCCCTGCGTCACAGTTCACTCGGTGCCCTGTGCCACAGTTCACTCGGTGCCCTGCGCCACAGTTAACCCGGTGCCCTGCGCCACAGTTCACCCGGTGCCCTGCGCCACAGTTCACTCGGTGCCCTGCGACACAGTTCACTCGGTGCCCTGCGCCACAGTTCACTCGCTGCCCTGCGCCACAGTTCACTCGGTGACTGATGCACAGTTCACTCGGTGCCCTGCGCCACAGTTCACTCGGTGCCCTGCGCCACAGTTCACTCGGTGCCTGATGCACAGTTCACTTGGTGCCCTGCGCCACAGTTCACTCGGTGCCCGGCGACACAGTTCACTCGGTGCCTGATGCACAGTTCACCCGGTGCCCGGCGCCACAGTTCACCCGGTGCCTGATGCACAGTTCACTCGGTGCCCTGCGCCACACTTCACTCGGTGCCCTGCGCCACACTTCACTCGGTGCCCTGCGCCACACTTCACTCGGTGCCCTGCGCCACACTTCACTCGGTGCCCTGCGCCACACTTCACTCGGTGCCCTGCGCCACAGTTCCCTCCGTGCACTGCGCCACAGTTCCCTCGGTGCCCAGCGCCACAGTTCACTCGGTGCCCTGCGCCACAGTTCACTCGGTGCCCTGCGCCACAGTTCACTCGGTGCCTGATGCACAGTTCACTCGGTGCCCTGCGCCACAGTTCACCCGGTGCCCGGCGCCACAGTTCACACGGTGCCTGATGCACGGTTCACTCGGTGCCCTGCGCCACACTTCACTCGGTGCCCTGCGCCACACTTCACTCGGTGCCCTGCGCCACACCTCACTCGGTGCCCTGCGCCACACTTCACTCGGTGCCCTGCGCCACACTTCACTCGGTGCCCTGCGCCACACTTCACTCGTGCCCTGCGCCACACTTCACTCGGTGCCCTGCGCCACACTTCACTCGGTGCCCTGCGCCACACTTCACTCGGTGCCATGCGCCACACTTCACTCGGTGCCATGCGCCACACTTCACTCGGTGCCCTGCGCCACACTTCACTCGGTGCCCTGCGCCACACTTCACTCGGTGCCTGATGCACATTTCACTCAGTGCCCTGCGCCACAGTTCACTCGGTGCCCTGCGCCACAGTTCACTCGGTGCCTGATGCACAGTTCACTCGGTGCCCTGCGCCACAGTTAACCCAGTGCCCAGCGCCACAGTTCACCCGGTTCCCTGCGCCACAGTTCACTCGGTGCCTGATGCACAGTTCACTCGGTGCTCTGCGCCACACTTCACTCTATGCCCTGCGCCACACTTCACTCGGTGCCCTGCGCCACACTTCACTCGGTGCCTGATGCACAGTTCACTCGGTGCCCTGGGCCACAGTTCACTCGGTGCCCTGCGCCACAGTTAACCCGGTGCCCTGCGCCACAGATCACTCGGTGCCTGATGCACAGTTCACCCGGTGCCCTGCGCCACAGTTCCCTCGGTGCCCTGCGCCACAGTTCACTCGGTGCGCTGAGCCACACTTCACTCGGTGCGCTGCGCCACACTTCACTCGGTGCCCTGCGCCACACTTCACTCGGTGCCCTGCGCCACACTTCACTCGGTGCCCTGCGCCACACTTCACTCGGTGCCCTGCGCCACAGTTCACTCGGTGCCCTGCGCCACAGTTCACTCGGTGCCCTGCGCCACAGTTAACCCGGTGCCCTGCGCCACAGTTCACCCGGTGCCCTGATGCACAGTTCACTCGGTGCCCTGCGCCACAGTTCACTCGGTGCCCTGCGCCACAGTTCACTCGGTGCCCTGCGCCACAGTTCACTCGGTGCCTGATGCACAGTTCACTCGGTGCCCTGCGCCACAGTACACCCGGTGCCCTGCGCCACAGTTCACTCGGTGCCCTGCGCCACAGTTCACTCGGTGCCCTGCGCCACAGTTCACTCGGTGCCCTGCGCCACAGTTCACTCGGTGCCCTGCGCCACAGTTCACTCGGTGCCCTGCACCACAGTTCACTCGGTGCCCTGCGCCACAGTTAACCCGGTGCCCTGCGCCACAGTTCACCCGCTGCCCATATGCACAGTTCACTCGGTGCCTTGCGCCACAGTTCACTCGGTGCCCTGCGCCACAGTTCACTCGGTGCCCTGCGCCACACTTCACCCGGTGCCCTGCGCCACAGTTCACCCGGTGCCTGATGCACAGTTCACTCGGTGCGCTGAGCCACACTTCACTCGGTGCCCTGCGCCACACTTCACTCGGTGCCCTGCGCCACAGTTGACTCGGTGCCTGATGCACAGTTCACCCGGTGCCCTGCGCCACAGTTCACTCGGTGCCCTGCGCCTCAGTTCACTCGGTGCGCTGCGCCACACTTCACTCGGTGCCCTGCGCCACACTTCACTCGGTGCCCTGCGCCACAGTTCACTCGGTGCCCTGCGCCACACTTCACTCGGTGCCCTGCGCCACACTTCACTCGGTGCCCTGCGCCACACTTCACTCGGTGCCCTGCGCCACACTTCACTCGGCGCCCTACGCCACACTTCACTCGGCGCCCTGTGCCACACTTCACTCGGTGCCTGATGCACTGTTCACTCGGCGCCCTGCGCCACAGTTCACTCGGTGCCCTGCGCCACAGTTCACTCGGTGCCTGATCCACAGTTCACTCGGTGCCCTGCGCCAAAGTTCACTTGGTGCCCTGCGCCACAGTTCACTCGGTGCCCTGCGCCACAGTTCACTCGGTGCCTGATGCACAGTTCACTCGGCGCCCTGCGCCACAGTTCACTCGGTGCCCTGCGCCACAGTTCACTCGGTGCCTAATCCACAGTTCACTCGGTGCCCTGCGCCACAGTTCACTCGGTGCCCTGCGCCACAGTTCACTCGGTGCCCTGCGCCACAGTTCACTCGGTGCCTGATGCACAGTTCACTCGGTGCCCTGCGCCACAGTTAACCCGGTGCCCTGCGCCACAGTTCACCCGGTGCCCTGCGCCACAGTTCACTCGATGCCTGATGCACAGTTCACTCGGTGCCCTGCGCCACAGTTCACTCGGTGACCTGCGCCACAGTTAACCCGGTGCCCTGCGCCACAGTTCACCCGGTGCCCTGCGCCACAGTTCACTCGGTGCCTGATGCACAGTTCACTCGGTGCCCTGCGCCACAGTTCACTCGGTGCCCTGCGCCACACTTCACTCAGTGCCCTGCGCCACAGTTCACTCGGTGCCCTGCGCCACAGTTAACCCGGTGCCCTGCGCCACAGTTCACCCGGTGCCCTGATGCACAGTTCACCCGGTGCCCTGCGCCACAGTTCACTCGGTGCCCTGCGCCACAGCTCACTCGGTGCCCTCCGCCACAGTTCACTCGGTGCCCTGCGCCACAGTTGACCCGGTGCCCTGATGCACAGTTCACTCGGTGCCCTGCGCCACAGTTCACCCGGTGCCCTGCGCCACAGTTAACCAGGTGCCCTGCGCCACAGTTAACCCGGTGTCCTGCGCCACAGTTCACTCGGTGCCCTGCGACACAGTTCACTCGGTGCCCTGCGCCACAGTTCACTCGCTGCCCTGCGCCACAGTTCTCTCGGTGACTGATGCACAGTTCACCCGGTGCCTGCGCCACAGTTCACCCGGTGCCCTGCGCCACACTTCACTCGGTGCCTGATGCACAGTTCACTCGGTGCCCTGCGCCACAGTTCACCCGTTGCCCTGCGCAACAGTTCACTCTGTGCCTGATGCACAGTTCACTCATTGCCCAGCGCCACAGTTCACTCGGTGCCCTGCGCCACAGTTCACTCGGTGCCCTGCGCCACAGTTCACTCGGTGCCCTGCGCCACAGTTAACCCGGTGCCCTGCGCCACAGTTCACCCGCTGCCCATATGCACAGTTCACACGGTGCCCTGCGCCACACTTCACTCGGTGCCTGATGCACAGTTCACTCGGCACCCTGCGCCACAGTTCACTCGGTGCCCTGCGCCACAGTTCACTCGGTGCCCTGCGCCACAGTTCACTCGGTGCCTGATGCACAGTTCACTCGGTGCCCTGCGCCACAGTTCACTCGGTGCCCTGCGCCACAGTTCACTCGGTGCCCTGCGCCACAGTTCACCCGGTGCCTGCGCCACAGTTCACCCGGTGCCCTGCGCCACAGTTCACTCGGTGCCTGATGCACAGTTCACTCGGTGCCCTGCGCCACAGTTCACTCGGTGCCCTGCGCCACAGTTCACTCGGTGCCCTGCGTCACAGTTCACTCGGTGCCCTGTGCCACAGTTCACTCGGTGCCCTGCGCCACAGTTAACCCGGTGCCCTGCGCCACAGTTCACCCGGTGCCCTGCGCCACAGTTCACTCGGTGCCCTGCGACACAGTTCACTCGGTGCCCTGCGCCACAGTTCACTCGCTGCCCTGCGCCACAGTTCACTCGGTGACTGATGCACAGTTCACTCGGTGCCCTGCGCCACAGTTCACTCGGTGCCCTGCGCCACAGTTCACTCGGTGCCTGATGCACAGTTCACTTGGTGCCCTGCGCCACAGTTCACTCGGTGCCCGGCGACACAGTTCACTCGGTGCCTGATGCACAGTTCACCCGGTGCCCGGCGCCACAGTTCACTCGGTGCCCTGCGCCACAGTTCACCCGGTGCCTGCGCCACAGTTCACCCGGTGCCCTGCGCCACAGTTCACTCGGTGCCTGATGCACAGTTCACTCGGTGCCCTGCGCCACAGTTCACTCGGTGCCCTGCGCCACAGTTCACTCGGTGCCCTGCGTCACAGTTCACTCGGTGCCCTGTGCCACAGTTCACTCGGTGCCCTGCGCCACAGTTAACCCGGTGCCCTGCGCCACAGTTCACCCGGTGCCCTGCGCCACAGTTCACTCGTTGCCCTGCGACACAGTTCACTCGGTGCCCTGCGCCACAGTTCACTCGCTGCCCTGCGCCACAGTTCACTCGGTGACTGATGCACAGTTCACTCGGTGTCCTGCGCCACAGTTCACTCGGTGCCCTGCGCCACAGTTCACTCGGTGCCTGATGCACAGTTCACTTGGTGCCCTGCGCCACAGTTCACTCGGTGCCCGGCGACACAGTTCACTCGGTGCCTGATGCACAGTTCACCCGGTGCCCGGCGCCACAGTTCACCCGGTGCCTGATGCACAGTTCACTCGGTGCCCTGCGCCACACTTCACTCGGTGCCCTGCGCCACACTTCACTCGGTGCCCTGCGCCACACTTCACTCGGTGCCCTGCGCCACACTTCACTCGGTGCCCTGCGCCACACTTCACTCGGTGCCCTGCGCCACAGTTCCCTCCGTGCACTGCGCCACAGTTCCCTCGGTGCCCAGCGCCACAGTTCACTCGGTGCCCTGCGCCACAGTTCACTCGGTGCCCTGCGCCACAGTTCACTCGGTGCCTGATGCACAGTTCACTCGGTGCCCTGCACCACAGTTCACCCGGTGCCCGGCGCCACAGTTCACACGGTGCCTGATGCACGGTTCACTCGGTGCCCTGCGCCACACTTCACTCGGTGCCCTGCGCCACACTTCACTCGGTGCCCTGCGCCACACCTCACTCGGTGCCCTGCGCCACACTTCACTCGGTGCCCTGCGCCACACTTCACTCTGTGCCCTGCGCCACACTTCACTCGTGCCCTGCGCCACACTTCACTCGGTGCCCTGCGCCACACTTCACTCGGTGCCCTGCGCCACACTTCACTCGGTGCCATGCGCCACAGTTCACTCGGTGCCCTGCGCCACACTTCACTCGGTGCCCTGCGCCACACTTCACTCGGTGCCCTGCGCCACACTTCACTCGGTGCCTGATGCACATTTCACTCAGTGCCCTGCGCCACAGTTCACTCGGTGCACTGCGCCACAGTTCACTCGGTGCCTGATGCACAGTTCACTCGGTGCCCTGCGCCACAGTTAACCCAGTGCCCAGCGCCACAGTTCACCCGGTTCCCTGCGCCACAGTTCACTCGGTGCCTGATGCACAGTTCACTCGGTGCTCTGCGCCACACTTCACTCTATGCCCTGCGCCACACTTCACTCGGTGCCCTGCGCCACACTTCACTCGGTGCCTGATGCACAGTTCACTCGGTGCCCTGGGCCACAGTTCACTCGGTGCCCTGCGCCACAGTTAACCCGGTGCCCTGCGCCACAGATCACTCGGTGCCTGATGCACAGTTCACCCGGTGCCCTGCGCCACAGTTCCCTCGGTGCCCTGCGCCACAGTTCACTCGGTGCGCTGAGCCACACTTCACTCGGTGCGCTGCGCCACACTTCACTCGGTGCCCTGCGCCACACTTCACTCGGTGCCCTGCGCCACACTTCACTCGGTGCCCTGCGCCACACTTCACTCAGTGCCCTGCGCCACACTTCACTCGGTGCCCTGCGCCACAGTTCACTCGGTGCCCTGCGCCACAGTTAACCCGGTGCCCTGCGCCACAGTTCACCCGGTGCCCTGATGCACAGTTCACTCGGTGCCCTGCGCCACAGTTCACTCGGTGCCCTGCGCCACAGTTCACTCGGTGCCTGATGCACAGTTCACTCGGTGCCCTGCGCCACAGTTCACCCGGTGCCCTGCGCCACAGTTCACTCGGTGCCCTGCGCCACAGTTCACTCGGTGCCCTGCGCCACAGTTCACTCGGTGCCCTGCGCCACAGTTCACTCGGTGCCCTGCGCCACAGTTCACTCGGTGCCCTGCACCACAGTTCACTCGGTGCCCTGCGCCACAGTTAACCCGGTGCCCTGCGCCACAGTTCACCCGCTGCCCATATGCACAGTTCACTCGGTGCCCTGCGCCACAGTTCACTCGGTGCCCTGCGCCACAGTTCACTCGGTGCCCTGCGCCACACTTCACCCGGTGCCCTGCGCCACAGTTCACCCGGTGCCTGATGCACAGTTCACTCGGTGCGCTGAGCCACACTTCACTCGGTGCCCTGCGCCACACTTCACTCGGTGCCCTGCGCCACAGTTCACTCGGTGCCTGATGCACAGTTCACCCGGTGCCCTGCGCCACAGTTCACTCGGTGCCCTGCGCCACAGTTCACTCGGTGCGCTGCGCCACACTTCACTCGGTGCCCTGCGCCACACTTCACTCGGTGCCCTGCGCCACAGTTCACTCGGTGCCCTGCGCCACACTTCACTCGGTGCCCTGCGCCACACTTCACTCGGTGCCCTGCGCCACAGTTCACTCGGTGCCTGATCCACAGTTCACTCGGTGCCCTGCGCCAAAGTTCACTTGGTGCCCTGCGCCACAGTTCACTCGGTGCCCTGCGCCACAGTTGACTCGGTGCCTGATGCACAGTTCACTCGGCGCCCTGCGCCACAGTTCACTCGGTGCCCTGCGCCACAGTTCACTCGGTGCCTAATCCACAGTTCACTCGGTGCCCTGCGCCACAGTTCACTCGGTGCCCTGCGCCACAGTTCACTCGGTGCCCTGCGCCACAGTTCACTCGGTGCCTGATGCACAGTTCACTCGGTGCCCTGCGCCACAGTTAACCCGGTGCCCTGCGCCACAGTTCACCCGGTGCCCTGCGCCACAGTTCACTCGATGCCTGATGCACAGTTCACTCGGTGCCCTGCGCCACAGTTCACTCGGTGACCTGCGCCACAGTTAACCCGGTGCCCTGCGCCACAGTTCACCCGGTGCCCTGCGCCACAGTTCACTCGGTGCCTGATGCACAGTTCACTCGGTGCCCTGCGCCACAGTTCACTCGGTGCCCTGCGCCACACTTCACTCAGTGCCCTGCGCCACAGTTCACTCGGTGCCCTGCGCCACAGTTAACCCGGTGCCCTGCGCCACAGTTCACCCGGTGCCCTGATGCACAGTTCACCCGGTGCCCTGCGCCACAGTTCACTCGGTGCCCTGCGCCACAGCTCACTCGGTGCCCTCCGCCACAGTTCACTCGGTGCCCTGCGCCACAGTTGACCCGGTGCCCTGATGCACAGTTCACTCGGTGCCCTGCGCCACAGTTCACTCGGTGCCTGATGCACAGTTCACTCGGTGCCCTGCGCCACAGTTCACTCGGTGCCCTGCGCCACACTTCACTCAGTGCCCTGCGCCACAGTTCACTCGGTGCCCTGCGCCACAGTTAACCCGGTGCCCTGCGCCACAGTTCACCCGGTGCCCTGATGCACAGTTCACCCGGTGCCCTGCGCCACAGTTCACTCGGTGCCCTGCGCCACAGCTCACTCGGTGCCCTCCGCCACAGTTCACTCGGTGCCCTGCGCCACAGTTGACCCGGTGCCCTGATGCACAGTTCACTCGGTGCCCTGCGCCACAGTTCACCCGGTGCCCTGCGCCACAGTTAACCAGGTGCCCTGCGCCACAGTTAACCCGGTGTCCTGCGCCACAGTTCACTCGGTGCCCTGCGACACAGTTCACTCGGTGCCCTGCGCCACAGTTCACTCGCTGCCCTGCGCCACAGTTCTCTCGGTGACTGATGCACAGTTCACCCGGTGCCTGCGCCACAGTTCACCCGGTGCCCTGCGCCACACTTCACTCGGTGCCTGATGCACAGTTCACTCGGTGCCCTGCGCCACAGTTCACCCGTTGCCCTGCGCAACAGTTCACTCTGTGCCTGATGCACAGTTCACTCATTGCCCAGCGCCACAGTTCACTCGGTGCCCTGCGCCACAGTTCACTCGGTGCCCTGCGCCACAGTTCACTCGGTGCCCTGCGCCACAGTTAACCCGGTGCCCTGCGCCACAGTTCACCCGCTGCCCATATGCACAGTTCACACGGTGCCCTGCGCCACACTTCACTCGGTGCCTGATGCACAGTTCACTCGGCACCCTGCGCCACAGTTCACTCGGTGCCCTGCGCCACAGTTCACTCGGTGCCCTGCGCCACAGTTCACTCGGTGCCTGATGCACAGTTCACTCGGTGCCCTGCGCCACAGTTCACTCGGTGCCCTGCGCCACAGTTCACTCGGTGCCCTGCGCCACAGTTCACCCGGTGCCTGCGCCACAGTTCACCCGGTGCCCTGCGCCACAGTTCACTCGGTGCCTGATGCACAGTTCACTCGGTGCCCTGCGCCACAGTTCACTCGGTGCCCTGCGCCACAGTTCACTCGGTGCCCTGCGTCACAGTTCACTCGGTGCCCTGTGCCACAGTTCACTCGGTGCCCTGCGCCACAGTTAACCCGGTGCCCTGCGCCACAGTTCACCCGGTGCCCTGCGCCACAGTTCACTCGGTGCCCTGCGACACAGTTCACTCGGTGCCCTGCGCCACAGTTCACTCGCTGCCCTGCGCCACAGTTCACTCGGTGACTGATGCACAGTTCACTCGGTGCCCTGCGCCACAGTTCACTCGGTGCCCTGCGCCACAGTTCACTCGGTGCCTGATGCACAGTTCACTTGGTGCCCTGCGCCACAGTTCACTCGGTGCCCGGCGACACAGTTCACTCGGTGCCTGATGCACAGTTCACCCGGTGCCCGGCGCCACAGTTCACTCGGTGCCCTGCGCCACAGTTCACCCGGTGCCTGCGCCACAGTTCACCCGGTGCCCTGCGCCACAGTTCACTCGGTGCCTGATGCACAGTTCACTCGGTGCCCTGCGCCACAGTTCACTCGGTGCCCTGCGCCACAGTTCACTCGGTGCCCTGCGTCACAGTTCACTCGGTGCCCTGTGCCACAGTTCACTCGGTGCCCTGCGCCACAGTTAACCCGGTGCCCTGCGCCACAGTTCACCCGGTGCCCTGCGCCACAGTTCACTCGTTGCCCTGCGACACAGTTCACTCGGTGCCCTGCGCCACAGTTCACTCGCTGCCCTGCGCCACAGTTCACTCGGTGACTGATGCACAGTTCACTCGGTGTCCTGCGCCACAGTTCACTCGGTGCCCTGCGCCACAGTTCACTCGGTGCCTGATGCACAGTTCACTTGGTGCCCTGCGCCACAGTTCACTCGGTGCCCGGCGACACAGTTCACTCGGTGCCTGATGCACAGTTCACCCGGTGCCCGGCGCCACAGTTCACCCGGTGCCTGATGCACAGTTCACTCGGTGCCCTGCGCCACACTTCACTCGGTGCCCTGCGCCACACTTCACTCGGTGCCCTGCGCCACACTTCACTCGGTGCCCTGCGCCACACTTCACTCGGTGCCCTGCGCCACACTTCACTCGGTGCCCTGCGCCACAGTTCCCTCCGTGCACTGCGCCACAGTTCCCTCGGTGCCCAGCGCCACAGTTCACTCGGTGCCCTGCGCCACAGTTCACTCGGTGCCCTGCGCCACAGTTCACTCGGTGCCTGATGCACAGTTCACTCGGTGCCCTGCGCCACAGTTCACCCGGTGCCCGGCGCCACAGTTCACACGGTGCCTGATGCACGGTTCACTCGGTGCCCTGCGCCACACTTCACTCGGTGCCCTGCGCCACACTTCACTCGGTGCCCTGCGCCACACCTCACTCGGTGCCCTGCGCCACACTTCACTCGGTGCCCTGCGCCACACTTCACTCTGTGCCCTGCGCCACACTTCACTCGTGCCCTGCGCCACACTTCACTCGGTGCCCTGCGCCACACTTCACTCGGTGCCCTGCGCCACACTTCACTCGGTGCCATGCGCCACAGTTCACTCGGTGCCCTGCGCCACACTTCACTCGGTGCCCTGCGCCACACTTCACTCGGTGCCCTGCGCCACACTTCACTCGGTGCCTGATGCACATTTCACTCAGTGCCCTGCGCCACAGTTCACTCGGTGCACTGCGCCACAGTTCACTCGGTGCCTGATGCACAGTTCACTCGGTGCCCTGCGCCACAGTTAACCCAGTGCCCAGCGCCACAGTTCACCCGGTTCCCTGCGCCACAGTTCACTCGGTGCCTGATGCACAGTTCACTCGGTGCTCTGCGCCACACTTCACTCTATGCCCTGCGCCACACTTCACTCGGTGCCCTGCGCCACACTTCACTCGGTGCCTGATGCACAGTTCACTCGGTGCCCTGGGCCACAGTTCACTCGGTGCCCTGCGCCACAGTTAACCCGGTGCCCTGCGCCACAGATCACTCGGTGCCTGATGCACAGTTCACCCGGTGCCCTGCGCCACAGTTCCCTCGGTGCCCTGCGCCACAGTTCACTCGGTGCGCTGAGCCACACTTCACTCGGTGCGCTGCGCCACACTTCACTCGGTGCCCTGCGCCACACTTCACTCGGTGCCCTGCGCCACACTTCACTCGGTGCCCTGCGCCACACTTCACTCAGTGCCCTGCGCCACACTTCACTCGGTGCCCTGCGCCACAGTTCACTCGGTGCCCTGCGCCACAGTTAACCCGGTGCCCTGCGCCACAGTTCACCCGGTGCCCTGATGCACAGTTCACTCGGTGCCCTGCGCCACAGTTCACTCGGTGCCCTGCGCCACAGTTCACTCGGTGCCTGATGCACAGTTCACTCGGTGCCCTGCGCCACAGTTCACCCGGTGCCCTGCGCCACAGTTCACTCGGTGCCCTGCGCCACAGTTCACTCGGTGCCCTGCGCCACAGTTCACTCGGTGCCCTGCGCCACAGTTCACTCGGTGCCCTGCGCCACAGTTCACTCGGTGCCCTGCACCACAGTTCACTCGGTGCCCTGCGCCACAGTTAACCCGGTGCCCTGCGCCACAGTTCACCCGCTGCCCATATGCACAGTTCACTCGGTGCCCTGCGCCACAGTTCACTCGGTGCCCTGCGCCACAGTTCACTCGGTGCCCTGCGCCACACTTCACCCGGTGCCCTGCGCCACAGTTCACCCGGTGCCTGATGCACAGTTCACTCGGTGCGCTGAGCCACACTTCACTCGGTGCCCTGCGCCACACTTCACTCGGTGCCCTGCGCCACAGTTCACTCGGTGCCTGATGCACAGTTCACCCGGTGCCCTGCGCCACAGTTCACTCGGTGCCCTGCGCCACAGTTCACTCGGTGCGCTGCGCCACACTTCACTCGGTGCCCTGCGCCACACTTCACTCGGTGCCCTGCGCCACAGTTCACTCGGTGCCCTGCGCCACACTTCACTCGGTGCCCTGCGCCACACTTCACTCGGTGCCCTGCGCCACAGTTCACTCGGTGCCTGATCCACAGTTCACTCGGTGCCCTGCGCCAAAGTTCACTTGGTGCCCTGCGCCACAGTTCACTCGGTGCCCTGCGCCACAGTTCACTCGGTGCCTGATGCACAGTTCACTCGGCGCCCTGCGCCACAGTTCACTCGGTGCCCTGCGCCACAGTTCACTCGGTGCCTAATCCACAGTTCACTCGGTGCCCTGCGCCACAGTTCACTCGGTGCCCTGCGCCACAGTTCACTCGGTGCCCTGCGCCACAGTTCACTCGGTGCCTGATGCACAGTTCACTCGGTGCCCTGCGCCACAGTTAACCCGGTGCCCTGCGCCACAGTTCACCCGGTGCCCTGCGCCACAGTTCACTCGATGCCTGATGCACAGTTCACTCGGTGCCCTGCGCCACAGTTCACTCGGTGACCTGCGCCACAGTTAACCCGGTGCCCTGCGCCACAGTTCACCCGGTGCCCTGCGCCACAGTTCACTCGGTGCCTGATGCACAGTTCACTCGGTGCCCTGCGCCACAGTTCACTCGGTGCCCTGCGCCACACTTCACTCAGTGCCCTGCGCCACAGTTCACTCGGTGCCCTGCGCCACAGTTAACCCGGTGCCCTGCGCCACAGTTCACCCGGTGCCCTGATGCACAGTTCACCCGGTGCCCTGCGCCACAGTTCACTCGGTGCCCTGCGCCACAGCTCACTCGGTGCCCTCCGCCACAGTTCACTCGGTGCCCTGCGCCACAGTTGACCCGGTGCCCTGATGCACAGTTCACTCGGTGCCCTGCGCCACAGTTCACCCGGTGCCCTGCGCCACAGTTAACCAGGTGCCCTGCGCCACAGTTAACCCGGTGTCCTGCGCCACAGTTCACTCGGGGCCCTGCGCCACAGTTCACTCGGTGCCCTGCGCCACAGTTAACCCGGTGCCCTGCGCCACAGTTCACTCGGGGTCCTGCGCCACAGTTAACCCGGTGCCCTGCGCCACAGTTCACTCGGTGCCCTGCGCCACAGTTCACTCGATGCCCTCCGCCACAGTTCACTCGGTGCCCTGCGCCACAGTTGACCCGGTGCCCTGATGCACAGTTCACTCGGTGCCCTGCGCCACAGTTCACCCGGTGCCCTGCGCCACAGTTAACCCGGTGCCCTGCGCCACAGTTCACACGGTGCCCTGCGCCACAGTTAACCAGGTGCCCTGCGCCACAGTTCACCCGGTGCCTCATGCACAGTTCACCCGGTGCCCTGTGCCACAGTTCCCTCGGTGCCCTGCCCCACAGTTCCCTCGGTGCCCTGCGCCACAGTTCACTCGGTGCCCTGCGCCACAGTTCACTCGGTGCCCTGCGCCACAGTTCACTCGGTGCCTGATGCACAGTTCACTTGGTGCCCTGCGCCACAGTTCACTCGGTGCCCGGCGACACAGTTCACTCGGTGCCTGATGCACAGTTCACCCGGTGCCCGGCGCCACAGTTCACCCGGTGCCTGATGCACAGTTCACTCGGTGCCCTGCGCCACACTTCACTCGGTGCCCTGCGCCACACTTCACTCGGTGCCCTGCGCCACACTTCACTCGGTGCCCTGCGGCACACTTCACTCGGTGCCCTGCGCCACACTTCACTCGGTGCCATGCGCCACACTTCACTCGGTGCCATGCGCCACACTTCACTCGGTGCCATGCGCCACACTTCACTCGGTGCCCTGAGCCACACTTCACTCGGTGCCCTGCGCCACACTTCACTCGGTGCCCTGCGCCACACTTCACTCGGTGCCTGATGCACAGTTCACTCAGGGCCCTGCGCCACAGTTCACTCGGTGCCCTGCGCCACAGTTCACTCAGTGCCTGATGCACAGTTCACTCGGTGCCCTGCGCCACAGTTAACCCGGTGCCCTGCGCCACAGTTCACCCGGTTCCCTGCGCCACAGTTCACTCGGTGCCTGATGCACAGCTCACTCGGTGCCCTGCGCCACACTTCACTCGGTGCCCTGCGCCACACTTCACTCGGTGCCTGATGCACAGTTCACTCGGTGCCCTGCGCCACAGTTCACTCGGTGCCCTGCGCCACAGTTCACTCGGTGCCCTGCGCCACAGTTCACCCGGTGCCTGCGCCACAGTTCACCCGGTGCCCTGCGCCACACTTCACTCGGTGCCCTGCGCCACACTTCACTCGGTGCCCTGCGCCACACTTCACTCGGTGCCCTGCGCCACAGTTCACTCGGTGCCCTGCGCCACAGTTCACTCGGTGCCCTGCGCCACAGTTAACCCGGTGCCCTGCGCCACAGTTCACCCGGTGCACTGATGCACAGTTCACTCGGTGCCCTGCGCCACAGTTCCCTCGGTGCCCTGCGCCACAGTTCACTCGGTGCCCTGCGCCACAGTTCACTCGGTGCCTGATGCACAGTTCACTCGGTGCCCTGCGCCACAGTACACCCGGTGCCCTGCGCCACAGTTCACTCGGTGCCCTGCGCCACAGTTCACTCGGTGCCTGATGCACAGTTCACTTGGTGCCCTGCGCCACAGTTCACTCGGTGCCCGGCGACACAGTTCACTCGGTGCCTGATGCACAGTTCACCCGGTGCCCGGCGCCACAGTTCACCCGGTGCCTGATGCACAGTTCACTCGGTGCCCTGCGCCACACTTCACTCGGTGCCCTGCGCCACACTTCACTCGGTGCCCTGCGCCACAGTTCCCTCCGTGCACTGCGCCACAGTTCCCTCGGTGCCCAGCGCCACAGTTCACTCGGTGCCCTGCGCCACAGTTCACTCGGTGCCCTGCGCCACAGTTCACTCGGTGCCTGATGCACAGTTCACTCGGTGCCCTGCGCCACAGTTCACCCGGTGCCCGGCGCCACAGTTCACACGGTGCCTGATGCACGGTTCACTCGGTGCCCTGCGCCACACTTCACTCGGTGCCCTGCGCCACACTTCACTCGGTGCCCTGCGCCACACCTCACTCGGTGCCCTGCGCCACACTTCACTCGGTGCCCTGCGCCACACTTCACTCGGTGCCCTGCGCCACACTTCACTCGTGCCCTGCGCCACACTTCACTCGGTTCCCTGCGCCACACTTCACTCGGTGCCCTGCGCCACACTTCACTCGGTGCCATGCGCCACACTTCACTCGGTGCCCTGCGCCACACTTCACTCGGTGCCCTGCGCCACACTTCACTCGGTGCCCTGCGCCACACTTCACTCGGTGCCTGATGCACATTTCACTCAGTGCCCTGCGCCACAGTTCACTCGGTGCCCTGCGCCACAGTTCACTCGGTGCCTGATGCACAGTTCACTCGGTGCCCTGCGCCACAGTTAACCCAGTGCCCAGCGCCACAGTTCACCCGGTTCCCTGCGCCACAGTTCACTCGGTGCCTGATGCACAGTTCACTCGGTGCTCTGCGCCACACTTCACTCTATGCCCTGCGCCACACTTCACTCGGTGCCCTGCGCCACACTTCACTCGGTGCCTGATGCACAGTTCACTCGGTGCCCTGGGCCACAGTTCACTCGGTGCCCTGCGCCACAGTTAACCCGGTGCCCTGCGCCACAGATCACTCGGTGCCTGATGCACAGTTCACCCGGTGCCCTGCGCCACAGTTCCCTCGGTGCCCTGCGCCACAGTTCACTCGGTGCCCTGCGCCACAGTTCACTCGGTGCCTGATGCACAGTTCACTCGGTGCCCTGCGCCACAGTTCACCCGGTGCCCTGCGCCACAGTTCACCCGGTGCCCTGCGCCACAGTTCACTCGGTGCCCTGCGCCACAGTTCACTCGGTGCCCTGCGCCACAGTTCACTCGGTGCCCTGCGCCACAGTTCACTCGGTGCCCTGCGCCACAGTTCACTCGGTGCCCTGCACCACAGTTCACTCGGTGCCCTGCGCCACAGTTAACCCGGTGCCCTGCGCCACAGTTCACCCGCTGCCCATATGCACAGTTCACTCGGTGCCCTGCGCCACAGTTCACTCGGTGCCCTGCGCCACAGTTCACTCGGTGCCCTGCGCCACACTTCACCCGGTGCCCTGCGCCACAGTTCACTCGGTGCCTGATGCACAGTTCACTCGGCGCCCTGCGCCACAGTTCACTCGGTGCCCTGCGCCACAGTTCACTCGGTGCCTAATCCACAGTTCACTCGGTGCCCTGCGCCACAGTTCACTCGGTGCCCTGCGCCACAGTTCACTCGGTGCCCTGCGCCACAGTTCACTCGGTGCCTGATGCACAGTTCACTCGGTGCCCTGCGCCACAGTTAACCCGGTGCCCTGCGCCACAGTTCACCCGGTGCCCTGCGCCACAGTTCACTCGATGCCTGATGCACAGTTCACTCGGTGCCCTGCGCCACAGTTCACTCGGTGACCTGCGCCACAGTTAACCCGGTGCCCTGCGCCACAGTTCACCCGGTGCCCTGCGCCACAGTTCACTCGGTGCCTGATGCACAGTTCACTCGGTGCCCTGCGCCACAGTTCACTCGGTGCCCTGCGCCACACTTCACTCAGTGCCCTGCGCCACAGTTCACTCGGTGCCCTGCGCCACAGTTAACCCGGTGCCCTGCGCCACAGTTCACCCGGTGCCCTGATGCACAGTTCACCCGGTGCCCTGCGCCACAGTTCACTCGGTGCCCTGCGCCACAGCTCACTCGGTGCCCTCCGCCACAGTTCACTCGGTGCCCTGCGCCACAGTTGACCCGGTGCCCTGATGCACAGTTCACTCGGTGCCCTGCGCCACAGTTCACCCGGTGCCCTGCGCCACAGTTAACCAGGTGCCCTGCGCCACAGTTAACCCGGTGTCCTGCGCCACAGTTCACTCGGGGCCCTGCGCCACAGTTCACTCGGTGCCCTGCGCCACAGTTAACCCGGTGCCCTGCGCCACAGTTCACTCGGGGTCCTGCGCCACAGTTAACCCGGTGCCCTGCGCCACAGTTCACTCGGTGCCCTGCGCCACAGTTCACTCGATGCCCTCCGCCACAGTTCACTCGGTGCCCTGCGCCACAGTTGACCCGGTGCCCTGATGCACAGTTCACTCGGTGCCCTGCGCCACAGTTCACCCGGTGCCCTGCGCCACAGTTAACCCGGTGCCCTGCGCCACAGTTCACACGGTGCCCTGCGCCACAGTTAACCAGGTGCCCTGCGCCACAGTTCACCCGGTGCCTCATGCACAGTTCACCCGGTGCCCTGTGCCACAGTTCCCTCGGTGCCCTGCCCCACAGTTCCCTCGGTGCCCTGCGCCACAGTTCACTCGGTGCCCTGCGCCACAGTTCACTCGGTGCCCTGCGCCACAGTTCACTCGGTGCCTGATGCACAGTTCACTTGGTGCCCTGCGCCACAGTTCACTCGGTGCCCGGCGACACAGTTCACTCGGTGCCTGATGCACAGTTCACCCGGTGCCCGGCGCCACAGTTCACCCGGTGCCTGATGCACAGTTCACTCGGTGCCCTGCGCCACACTTCACTCGGTGCCCTGCGCCACACTTCACTCGGTGCCCTGCGCCACACTTCACTCGGTGCCCTGCGGCACACTTCACTCGGTGCCCTGCGCCACACTTCACTCGGTGCCATGCGCCACACTTCACTCGGTGCCATGCGCCACACTTCACTCGGTGCCATGCGCCACACTTCACTCGGTGCCCTGAGCCACATTTCACTCGGTGCCCTGCGCCACACTTCACTCGGTGCCCTGCGCCACACTTCACTCGGTGCCTGATGCACAGTTCACTCAGGGCCCTGCGCCACAGTTCACTCGGTGCCCTGCGCCACAGTTCACTCAGTGCCTGATGCACAGTTCACTCGGTGCCCTGCGCCACAGTTAACCCGGTGCCCTGCGCCACAGTTCACCCGGTTCCCTGCGCCACAGTTCACTCGGTGCCTGATGCACAGCTCACTCGGTGCCCTGCGCCACACTTCACTCGGTGCCCTGCGCCACACTTCACTCGGTGCCTGATGCACAGTTCACTCGGTGCCCTGCGCCACAGTTCACTCGGTGCCCTGCGCCACAGTTCACTCGGTGCCCTGCGCCACAGTTCACCCGGTGCCTGCGCCACAGTTCACCCGGTGCCCTGCGCCACACTTCACTCGGTGCCCTGCGCCACACTTCACTCGGTGCCCTGCGCCACACTTCACTCGGTGCCCTGCGCCACAGTTCACTCGGTGCCCTGCGCCACAGTTCACTCGGTGCCCTGCGCCACAGTTAACCCGGTGCCCTGCGCCACAGTTCACCCGGTGCACTGATGCACAGTTCACTCGGTGCCCTGCGCCACAGTTCACTCGGTGCCCTGCGCCACAGTTCACTCGGTGCCCTGCGCCACAGTTCACTCGGTGCCTGATGCACAGTTCACTCGGTGCCCTGCGCCACAGTACACCCGGTGCCCTGCGCCACAGTTCACTCGGTGCCCTGCGCCACAGTTCACTCGGTGCCTGATGCACAGTTCACTTGGTGCCCTGCGCCACAGTTCACTCGGTGCCCGGCGACACAGTTCACTCGGTGCCTGATGCACAGTTCACCCGGTGCCCGGCGCCACAGTTCACCCGGTGCCTGATGCACAGTTCACTCGGTGCCCTGCGCCACACTTCACTCGGTGCCCTGCGCCACACTTCACTCGGTGCCCTGCGCCACACTTCACTCGGTGCCCTGCGCCACACTTCACTCGGTGCCCTGCGCCACACTTCACTCGGTGCCCTGCGCCACAGTTCCCTCCGTGCACTGCGCCACAGTTCCCTCGGTGCCCAGCGCCACAGTTCACTCGGTGCCCTGCGCCACAGTTCACTCGGTGCCCTGCGCCACAGTTCACTCGGTGCCTGATGCACAGTTCACTCGGTGCCCTGCGCCACAGTTCACCCGGTGCCCGGCGCCACAGTTCACACGGTGCCTGATGCACGGTTCACTCGGTGCCCTGCGCCACACTTCACTCGGTGCCCTGCGCCACACTTCACTCGGTGCCCTGCGCCACACCTCACTCGGTGCCCTGCGCCACACTTCACTCGGTGCCCTGCGCCACACTTCACTCGGTGCCCTGCGCCACACTTCACTCGTGCCCTGCGCCACACTTCACTCGGTTCCCTGCGCCACACTTCACTCGGTGCCCTGCGCCACACTTCACTCGGTGCCATGCGCCACACTTCACTCGGTGCCCTGCGCCACACTTCACTCGGTGCCCTGCGCCACACTTCACTCGGTGCCTGATGCACATTTCACTCAGTGCCCTGCGCCACAGTTCACTCGGTGCCCTGCGCCACAGTTCACTCGGTGCCTGATGCACAGTTCACTCGGTGCCCTGCGCCACAGTTAACCCAGTGCCCAGCGCCACAGTTCACCCGGTTCCCTGCGCCACAGTTCACTCGGTGCCTGATGCACAGTTCACTCGGTGCTCTGCGCCACACTTCACTCTATGCCCTGCGCCACACTTCACTCGGTGCCCTGCGCCACACTTCACTCGGTGCCTGATGCACAGTTCACTCGGTGCCCTGGGCCACAGTTCACTCGGTGCCCTGCGCCACAGTTAACCCGGTGCCCTGCGCCACAGATCACTCGGTGCCTGATGCACAGTTCACCCGGTGCCCTGCGCCACAGTTCCCTCGGTGCCCTGCGCCACAGTTCACTCGGTGCCCTGCGCCACAGTTCACTCGGTGCCTGATGCACAGTTCACTCGGTGCCCTGCGCCACAGTTCACCCGGTGCCCTGCGCCACAGTTCACTCGGTGCCCTGCGCCACAGTTCACTCGGTGCCCTGCGCCACAGTTCACTCGGTGCCCTGCGCCACAGTTCACTCGGTGCCCTGCGCCACAGTTCACTCGGTGCCCTGCACCACAGTTCACTCGGTGCCCTGCGCCACAGTTAACCCGGTGCCCTGCGCCACAGTTCACCCGCTGCCCATATGCACAGTTCACTCGGTGCCCTGCGCCACAGTTCACTCGGTGCCCTGCGCCACAGTTCACTCGGTGCCCTGCGCCACACTTCACCCGGTGCCCTGCGCCACAGTTCACCCGGTGCCTGATGCACAGTTCACTCGGTGCGCTGAGCCACACTTCACTCGGTGCCCTGCGCCACACTTCACTCGGTGCCCTGCGCCACAGTTCACTCGGTGCCTGATGCACAGTTCACCCGGTGCCCTGCGCCACAGTTCACTCGGTGCCCTGCGCCACAGTTCACTCGGTGCGCTGCGCCACACTTCACTCGGCGCCCTGCGCCACACTTCACTCGGTGCCCTGCGCCACAGTTCACTCGGTGCCCTGCGCCACACTTCACTCGGTGCCCTGCGCCACACTTCACTCGGTGCCCTGCGCCACACTTCACTCGGTGCCCTGCGCCACACTTCACTCGGCGCCCTGCGCCACACTTCACTCGGCGCCCTGTGCCACACTTCACTCGGTGCCTGATGCACTGTTCACTCGGCGCCCTGCGCCACAGTTCACTCGGTGCCCTGCGCCACAGTTCACTCGGTGCCTGATCCACAGTTCACTCGGTGCCCTGCGCCAAAGTTCACTTGGTGCCCTGCGCCACAGTTCACTCGGTGCCCTGCGCCACAGTTCACTCGGGGCCTGATGCACAGTTCACTCGGCGCCCTGCGCCACAGTTCACTCGGTGCCCTGCGCCACAGTTCACTCGGTGCCTAATCCACAGTTCACTCGGTGCCCTGCGCCACAGTTCACTCGGTGCCCTGCGCCACAGTTCACTCGGTGCCCTGCGCCACAGTTCACTCGGTGCCTGATGCACAGTTCACTCGGTGCCCTGCGCCACAGTTAACCCGGTGCCCTGCGCCACAGTTCACCCGGTGCCCTGCGCCACAGTTCACTCGATGCCTGATGCACAGTTCACTCGGTGCCCTGCGCCACAGTTCACTCGGTGACCTGCGCCACAGTTAACCCGGTGCCCTGCGCCACAGTTCACCCGGTGCCCTGCGCCACAGTTCACTCGGTGCCTGATGCACAGTTCACTCGGTGCCCTGCGCCACAGTTCACTCGGTGCCCTGCGCCACACTTCACTCAGTGCCCTGCGCCACAGTTCACTCGGTGCCCTGCGCCACAGTTAACCCGGTGCCCTGCGCCACAGTTCACCCGGTGCCCTGATGCACAGTTCACCCGGTGCCCTGCGCCACAGTTCACTCGGTGCCCTGCGCCACAGCTCACTCGGTGCCCTCCGCCACAGTTCACTCGGTGCCCTGCGCCACAGTTGACCCGGTGCCCTGATGCACAGTTCACTCGGTGCCCTGCGCCACAGTTCACCCGGTGCCCTGCGCCACAGTTAACCAGGTGCCCTGCGCCACAGTTAACCCGGTGTCCTGCGCCACAGTTCACTCGGGGCCCTGCGCCACAGTTCACTCGGTGCCCTGCGCCACAGTTAACCCGGTGTCCTGCGCCACAGTTCACTCGGGGTCCTGCGCCACAGTTAACCCGGTGCCCTGCGCCACAGTTCACTCGGTGCCCTGCGCCACAGTTCACTCGATGCCCTCCGCCACAGTTCACTCGGTGCCCTGCGCCACAGTTGACCCGGTGCCCTGATGCACAGTTCACTCGGTGCCCTGCGCCACAGTTCACCCGGTGCCCTGCGCCACAGTTAACCCGGTGCCCTGCGCCACAGTTCACACGGTGCCCTGCGCCACAGTTAACCAGGTGCCCTGCGCCACAGTTCACCCGGTGCCTCATGCACAGTTCACCCGGTGCCCTGTGCCACAGTTCCCTCGGTGCCCTGCCCCACAGTTCCCTCGGTGCCCTGCGCCACAGTTCACTCGGTGCCCTGCGCCACAGTTCACTCGGTGCCCTGCGCCACAGTTCACTCGGTGCCTGATGCACAGTTCACTTGGTGCCCTGCGCCACAGTTCACTCGGTGCCCGGCGACACAGTTCACTCGGTGCCTGATGCACAGTTCACCCGGTGCCCGGCGCCACAGTTCACCCGGTGCCTGATGCACAGTTCACTCGGTGCCCTGCGCCACACTTCACTCGGTGCCCTGCGCCACACTTCACTCGGTGCCCTGCGCCACACTTCACTCGGTGCCCTGCGGCACACTTCACTCGGTGCCCTGCGCCACACTTCACTCGGTGCCATGCGCCACACTTCACTCGGTGCCATGCGCCACACTTCACTCGGTGCCATGCGCCACACTTCACTCGGTGCCCTGAGCCACACTTCACTCGGTGCCCTGCGCCACACTTCACTCGGTGCCCTGCGCCACACTTCACTCGGTGCCTGATGCACAGTTCACTCAGGGCCCTGCGCCACAGTTCACTCGGTGCCCTGCGCCACAGTTCACTCAGTGCCTGATGCACAGTTCACTCGGTGCCCTGCGCCACAGTTAACCCGGTGCCCTGCGCCACAGTTCACCCGGTTCCCTGCGCCACAGTTCACTCGGTGCCTGATGCACAGCTCACTCGGTGCCCTGCGCCACACTTCACTCGGTGCCCTGCGCCACACTTCACTCGGTGCCTGCTGCACAGTTCACTCGGTGCCCTGCGCCACAGTTCACTCGGTGCCCTGCGCCACAGTTCACTCGGTGCCCTGCGCCACAGTTCACCCGGTGCCTGCGCCACAGTTCACCCGGTGCCCTGCGCCACACTTCACTCGGTGCCCTGCGCCACACTTCACTCGGTGCCCTGCGCCACACTTCACTCGGTGCCCTGCGCCACAGTTCACTCGGTGCCCTGCGCCACAGTTCACTCGGTGCCCTGCGCCACAGTAAACCCGGTGCCCTGCGCCACAGTTCACCCGGTGCACTGATGCACAGTTCACTCGGTGCCCTGCGCCACAGTTCACTCGGTGCCCTGCGCCACAGTTCACTCGGTGCCCTGCGCCACAGTTCACTCGGTGCCTGATGCACAGTTCACTCGGTGCCCTGCGCCACAGTACACCCGGTGCCCTGCGCCACAGTTCACTCGGTGCCCTGCGCCACAGTTCACTCGGTGCCCTGCGCCACAGTTCACTCGGTGCCCTGCGCCACAGTTCACTCGGTGCCCTGCGCCACAGTTCACTCGGTGCCCTGCACCACAGTTCACTCGGTGCCCTGCGCCACAGTTAACCCGGTGCCCTGCGCCACAGTTCACTCGGTGCCTGATGCACAGTTCACTCGGTGCCCTGCGCCACAGTTCACCCGGTGCCCGGCGCCACAGTTCACACGGTGCCTGATGCACGGTTCACTCGGTGCCCTGCGCCACACTTCACTCGGTGCCCTGCGCCACACTTCACTCGGTGCCCTGCGCCACACCTCACTCGGTTCCCTGCGCCACACTTCACTCGGTGCCCTGCGCCACACTTCACTCGGTGCCCTGCGCCACACTTCACTCGTGCCCTGCGCCACACTTCACTCGGTTCCCTGCGCCACACTTCACTCGGTGCCCTGCGCCACACTTCACTCGGTGCCATGCGCCACACTTCACTCGGTGCCCTGCGCCACACTTCACTCGGTGCCCTGCGCCACACTTCACTCGGTGCCTGATGCACATTTCACTCAGTGCCCTGCGCCACAGTTCACTCGGTGCCCTGCGCCACAGTTCACTCGGTGCCTGATGCACAGTTCACTCGGTGCCCTGCGCCACAGTTAACCCAGTGCCCAGCGCCACAGTTCACCCGGTTCCCTGCGCCACAGTTCACTCGGTGCCTGATGCACAGTTCACTCGGTGCTCTGCGCCACACTTCACTCTATGCCCTGCGCCACACTTCACTCGGTGCCCTGCGCCACACTTCACTCGGTGCCTGATGCACAGTTCACTCGGTGCCCTGGGCCACAGTTCACTCGGTGCCCTGCGCCACAGTTAACCCGGTGCCCTGCGCCACAGATCACTCGGTGCCTGATGCACAGTTCACCCGGTGCCCTGCGCCACAGTTCCCTCGGTGCCCTGCGCCACAGTTCACTCGGTGCCCTGCGCCACAGTTCACTCGGTGCCTGATGCACAGTTCACTCGGTGCCCTGCGCCACAGTTCACCCGGTGCCCTGCGCCACAGTTCACTCGGTGCCCTGCGCCACAGTTCACTCGGTGCCCTGCGCCACAGTTCACTCGGTGCCCTGCGCCACAGTTCACTCGGTGCCCTGCGCCACAGTTCACTCGGTGCCCTGCACCACAGTTCACTCGGTGCCCTGCGCCACAGTTAACCCGGTGCCCTGCGCCACAGTTCACCCGCTGCCCATATGCACAGTTCACTCGGTGCCCTGCGCCACAGTTCACTCGGTGCCCTGCGCCACAGTTCACTCGGTGCCCTGCGCCACACTTCACCCGGTGCCCTGCGCCACAGTTCACCCGGTGCCTGATGCACAGTTCACTCGGTGCGCTGAGCCACACTTCACTCGGTGCCCTGCGCCACACTTCACTCGGTGCCCTGCGCCACAGTTCACTCGGTGCCTGATGCACAGTTCACCCGGTGCCCTGCGCCACAGTTCACTCGGTGCCCTGCGCCACAGTTCACTCGGTGCGCTGCGCCACACTTCACTCGGTGCCCTGCGCCACACTTCACTCGGTGCCCTGCGCCACAGTTCACTCGGTGCCCTGCGCCACACTTCACTCGGTGCCCTGCGCCACACTTCACTCGGTGCCCTGCGCCACACTTCACTCGGTGCCCTGCGCCACACTTCACTCGGCGCCCTGCGCCACACTTCACTCGGCGCCCTGTGCCACACTTCACTCGGTGCCTGATGCACTGTTCACTCGGCGCCCTGCGCCACAGTTCACTCGGTGCCCTGCGCCACAGTTCACTCGGTGCCTGATCCACAGTTCACTCGGTGCCCTGCGCCAAAGTTCACTTGGTGCCCTGCGCCACAGTTCACTCGGTGCCCTGCGCCACAGTTCACTCGGTGCCTGATGCACAGTTCACTCGGCGCCCTGCGCCACAGTTCACTCGGTGCCCTGCGCCACAGTTCACTCGGTGCCTAATCCACAGTTCACTCGGTGCCCTGCGCCACAGTTCACTCGGTGCCCTGCGCCACAGTTCACTCGGTGCCCTGCGCCACAGTTCACTCGGTGCCTGATGCACAGTTCACTCGGTGCCCTGCGCCACAGTTAACCCGGTGCCCTGCGCCACAGTTCACCCGGTGCCCTGCGCCACAGTTCACTCGATGCCTGATGCACAGTTCACTCGGTGCCCTGCGCCACAGTTCACTCGGTGACCTGCGCCACAGTTAACCCGGTGCCCTGCGCCACAGTTCACCCGGTGCCCTGCGCCACAGTTCACTCGGTGCCTGATGCACAGTTCACTCGGTGCCCTGCGCCACAGTTCACTCGGTGCCCTGCGCCACACTTCACTCAGTGCCCTGCGCCACAGTTCACTCGGTGCCCTGCGCCACAGTTAACCCGGTGCCCTGCGCCACAGTTCACCCGGTGCCCTGATGCACAGTTCACCCGGTGCCCTGCGCCACAGTTCACTCGGTGCCCTGCGCCACAGCTCACTCGGTGCCCTCCGCCACAGTTCACTCGGTGCCCTGCGCCACAGTTGACCCGGTGCCCTGATGCACAGTTCACTCGGTGCCCTGCGCCACAGTTCACCCGGTGCCCTGCGCCACAGTTAACCAGGTGCCCTGCGCCACAGTTAACCCGGTGTCCTGCGCCACAGTTCACTCGGGGCCCTGCGCCACAGTTCACTCGGTGCCCTGCGCCACAGTTAACCCGGTGTCCTGCGCCACAGTTCACTCGGGGTCCTGCGCCACAGTTAACCCGGTGCCCTGCGCCACAGTTCACTCGGTGCCCTGCGCCACAGTTCACTCGATGCCCTCCGCCACAGTTCACTCGGTGCCCTGCGCCACAGTTGACCCGGTGCCCTGATGCACAGTTCACTCGGTGCCCTGCGCCACAGTTCACCCGGTGCCCTGCGCCACAGTTAACCCGGGGCCCTGCGCCACAGTTCACACGGTGCCCTGCGCCACAGTTAACCAGGTGCCCTGCGCCACAGTTCACCCGGTGCCTCATGCACAGTTCACCCGGTGCCCTGTGCCACAGTTCCCTCGGTGCCCTGCCCCACAGTTCCCTCGGTGCCCTGCGCCACAGTTCACTCGGTGCCCTGCGCCACAGTTCACTCGGTGCCCTGCGCCACAGTTCACTCGGTGCCTGATGCACAGTTCACTTGGTGCCCTGCGCCACAGTTCACTCGGTGCCCGGCGACACAGTTCACTCGGTGCCTGATGCACAGTTCACCCGGTGCCCGGCGCCACAGTTCACCCGGTGCCTGATGCACAGTTCACTCGGTGCCCTGCGCCACACTTCACTCGGTGCCCTGCGCCACACTTCACTCGGTGCCCTGCGCCACACTTCACTCGGTGCCCTGCGGCACACTTCACTCGGTGCCCTGCGCCACACTTCACTCGGTGCCATGCGCCACACTTCACTCGGTGCCATGCGCCACACTTCACTCGGTGCCATGCGCCACACTTCACTCGGTGCCCTGAGCCACACTTCACTCGGTGCCCTGCGCCACACTTCACTCGGTGCCCTGCGCCACACTTCACTCGGTGCCTGATGCACAGTTCACTCAGGGCCCTGCGCCACAGTTCACTCGGTGCCCTGCGCCACAGTTCACTCAGTGCCTGATGCACAGTTCACTCGGTGCCCTGCGCCACAGTTAACCCGGTGCCCTGCGCCACAGTTCACCCGGTTCCCTGCGCCACAGTTCACTCGGTGCCTGATGCACAGCTCACTCGGTGCCCTGCGCCACACTTCACTCGGTGCCCTGCGCCACACTTCACTCGGTGCCTGATGCACAGTTCACTCGGTGCCCTGCGCCACAGTTCACTCGGTGCCCTGCGCCACAGTTCACTCGGTGCCCTGCGCCACAGTTCACCCGGTGCCTGCGCCACAGTTCACCCGGTGCCCTGCGCCACACTTCACTCGGTGCCCTGCGCCACACTTCACTCGGTGCCCTGCGCCACACTTCACTCGGTGCCCTGCGCCACAGTTCACTCGGTGCCCTGCGCCACAGTTCACTCGGTGCCCTGCGCCACAGTTAACCCGGTGCCCTGCGCCACAGTTCACCCGGTGCACTGATGCACAGTTCACTCGGTGCCCTGCGCCACAGTTCACTCGGTGCCCTGCGCCACAGTTCACTCGGTGCCCTGCGCCACAGTTCACTCGGTGCCTGATGCACAGTTCACTCGGTGCCCTGCGCCACAGTACACCCGGTGCCCTGCGCCACAGTTCACTCGGTGCCCTGCGCCACAGTTCACTCGGTGCCCTGCGCCACAGTTCACTCGGTGCCCTGCGCCACAGTTCACTCGGTGCCCTGCGCCACAGTTCACTCGGTGCCCTGCACCACAGTTCACTCGGTGCCCTGCGCCACAGTTAACCCGGTGCCCTGCGCCACAGTTCACCCGCTGCCCATATGCACAGTTCACTCGGTGCCCTGCGCCACAGTTCACTCGGTGCCCTGCGCCACAGTTCACTCGGTGCCCTGCGCCACACTTCACCCGGTGCCCTGCGCCACAGTTCACCCGGTGCCTGATGCACAGTTCACTCGGTGCGCTGAGCCACACTTCACTCGGTGCCCTGCGCCACACTTCACTCGGTGCCCTGCGCCACAGTTCACTCGGTGCCTGATGCACAGTTCACCCGGTGCCCTGCGCCACAGTTCACTCGGTGCCCTGCGCCACAGTTCACTCGGTGCGCTGCGCCACACTTCACTCGGTGCCTGATGCACAGTTCACTCAGGGCCCTGCGCCACAGTTCACTCGGTGCCCTGCGCCACAGTTCACTCAGTGCCTGATGCACAGTTCACTCGGTGCCCTGCGCCACAGTTAACCCGGTGCCCTGCGCCACAGTTCACCCGGTTCCCTGCGCCACAGTTCACTCGGTGCCTGATGCACAGCTCACTCGGTGCCCTGCGCCACACTTCACTCGGTGCCCTGCGCCACACTTCACTCGGTGCCTGATGCACAGTTCACTCGGTGCCCTGCGCCACAGTTCACTCGGTGCCCTGCGCCACAGTTCACTCGGTGCCCTGCGCCACAGTTCACCCGGTGCCTGCGCCACAGTTCACCCGGTGCCCTGCGCCACACTTCACTCGGTGCCCTGCGCCACACTTCACTCGGTGCCCTGCGCCACACTTCACTCGGTGCCCTGCGCCACAGTTCACTCGGTGCCCTGCGCCACAGTTCACTCGGTGCCCTGCGCCACAGTTAACCCGGTGCCCTGCGCCACAGTTCACCCGGTGCACTGATGCACAGTTCACTCGGTGCCCTGCGCCACAGTTCACTCGGTGCCCTGCGCCACAGTTCACTCGGTGCCCTGCGCCACAGTTCACTCGGTGCCTGATGCACAGTTCACTCGGTGCCCTGCGCCACAGTACACCCGGTGCCCTGCGCCACAGTTCACTCGGTGCCCTGCGCCACAGTTCACTCGGTGCCCTGCGCCACAGTTCACTCGGTGCCCTGCGCCACAGTTCACTCGGTGCCCTGCGCCACAGTTCACTCGGTGCCCTGCACCACAGTTCACTCGGTGCCCTGCGCCACAGTTAACCCGGTGCCCTGCGCCACAGTTCACTCGGTGCCTGATGCACAGTTCACTCGGTGCCCTGCGCCACAGTTCACCCGGTGCCCGGCGCCACAGTTCACACGGTGCCTGATGCACGGTTCACTCGGTGCCCTGCGCCACACTTCACTCGGTGCCCTGCGCCACACTTCACTCGGTGCCCTGCGCCACACCTCACTCGGTGCCCTGCGCCACACTTCACTCGGTGCCCTGCGCCACACTTCACTCGGTGCCCTGCGCCACACTTCACTCGTGCCCTGCGCCACACTTCACTCGGTTCCCTGCGCCACACTTCACTCGGTGCCCTGCGCCACACTTCACTCGGTGCCCTGCGCCACACTTCACTCGGTGCCTGATGCACATTTCACTCAGTGCCCTGCGCCACAGTTCACTCGGTGCCCTGCGCCACAGTTCACTCGGTGCCTGATGCACAGTTCACTCGGTGCCCTGCGCCACAGTTAACCCAGTGCCCAGCGCCACAGTTCACCCGGTTCCCTGCGCCACAGTTCACTCGGTGCCTGATGCACAGTTCACTCGGTGCTCTGCGCCACACTTCACTCTATGCCCTGCGCCACACTTCACTCGGTGCCCTGCGCCACACTTCACTCGGTGCCTGATGCACAGTTCACTCGGTGCCCTGGGCCACAGTTCACTCGGTGCCCTGCGCCACAGTTAACCCGGTGCCCTGCGCCACAGATCACTCGGTGCCTGATGCACAGTTCACCCGGTGCCCTGCGCCACAGTTCCCTCGGTGCCCTGCGCCACAGTTCACTCGGTGCCCTGCGCCACAGTTCACTCGGTGCCTGATGCACAGTTCACTCGGTGCCCTGCGCCACAGTTCACCCGGTGCCCTGCGCCACAGTTCACTCGGTGCCCTGCGCCACAGTTCACTCGGTGCCCTGCGCCACAGTTCACTCGGTGCCCTGCGCCACAGTTCACTCGGTGCCCTGCGCCACAGTTCACTCGGTGCCCTGCACCACAGTTCACTCGGTGCCCTGCGCCACAGTTAACCCGGTGCCCTGCGCCACAGTTCACCCGCTGCCCATATGCACAGTTCACTCGGTGCCCTGCGCCACAGTTCACTCGGTGCCCTGCGCCACAGTTCACTCGGTGCCCTGCGCCACACTTCACCCGGTGCCCTGCGCCACAGTTCACCCGGTGCCTGATGCACAGTTCACTCGGTGCGCTGAGCCACACTTCACTCGGTGCCCTGCGCCACACTTCACTCGGTGCCCTGCGCCACAGTTCACTCGGTGCCTGATGCACAGTTCACCCGGTGCCCTGCGCCACAGTTCACTCGGTGCCCTGCGCCACAGTTCACTCGGTGCGCTGCGCCACACTTCACTCGGTGCCCTGCGCCACACTTCACTCGGTGCCCTGCGCCACAGTTCACTCGGTGCCCTGCGCCACACTTCACTCGGTGCCCTGCGCCACATTTCACTCGGTGCCCTGCGCCACACTTCACTCGGTGCCCTGCGCCACACTTCACTCGGCGCCCTGCGCCACACTTCACTCGGCGCCCTGTGCCACACTTCACTCGGTGCCTGATGCACTGTTCACTCGGCGCCCTGCGCCACAGTTCACTCGGTGCCCTGCGCCACAGTTCACTCGGTGCCTGATCCACAGTTCACTCGGTGCCCTGCGCCAAAGTTCACTTGGTGCCCTGCGCCACAGTTCACTCGGTGCCCTGCGCCACAGTTCACTCGGTGCCTGATGCACAGTTCACTCGGCGCCCTGCGCCACAGTTCACTCGGTGCCCTGCGCCACAGTTCACTCGGTGCCTAATCCACAGTTCACTCGGTGCCCTGCGCCACAGTTCACTCGGTGCCCTGCGCCACAGTTCACTCGGTGCCCTGCGCCACAGTTCACTCGGTGCCTGATGCACAGTTCACTCGGTGCCCTGCGCCACAGTTAACCCGGTGCCCTGCGCCACAGTTCACCCGGTGCCCTGCGCCACAGTTCACTCGATGCCTGATGCACAGTTCACTCGGTGCCCTGCGCCACAGTTCACTCGGTGACCTGCGCCACAGTTAACCCGGTGCCCTGCGCCACAGTTCACCCGGTGCCCTGCGCCACAGTTCACTCGGTGCCTGATGCACAGTTCACTCGGTGCCCTGCGCCACAGTTCACTCGGTGCCCTGCGCCACACTTCACTCAGTGCCCTGCGCCACAGTTCACTCGGTGCCCTGCGCCACAGTTAACCCGGTGCCCTGCGCCACAGTTCACCCGGTGCCCTGATGCACAGTTCACCCGGTGCCCTGCGCCACAGTTCACTCGGTGCCCTGCGCCACAGCTCACTCGGTGCCCTCCGCCACAGTTCACTCGGTGCCCTGCGCCACAGTTGACCCGGTGCCCTGATGCACAGTTCACTCGGTGCCCTGCGCCACAGTTCACCCGGTGCCCTGCGCCACAGTTAACCAGGTGCCCTGCGCCACAGTTAACCCGGTGTCCTGCGCCACAGTTCACTCGGGGCCCTGCGCCACAGTTCACTCGGTGCCCTGCGCCACAGTTAACCCGGTGTCCTGCGCCACAGTTCACTCGGGGTCCTGCGCCACAGTTAACCCGGTGCCCTGCGCCACAGTTCACTCGGTGCCCTGCGCCACAGTTCACTCGATGCCCTCCGCCACAGTTCACTCGGTGCCCTGCGCCACAGTTGACCCGGTGCCCTGATGCACAGTTCACTCGGTGCCCTGCGCCACAGTTCACCCGGTGCCCTGCGCCACAGTTAACCCGGTGCCCTGCGCCACAGTTCACACGGTGCCCTGCGCCACAGTTAACCAGGTGCCCTGCGCCACAGTTCACCCGGTGCCTCATGCACAGTTCACCCGGTGCCCTGTGCCACAGTTCCCTCGGTGCCCTGCCCCACAGTTCCCTCGGTGCCCTGCGCCACAGTTCACTCGGTGCCCTGGGCCACAGTTCACTCGGTGCCCTGCGCCACAGTTCACTCGGTGCCTGATGCACAGTTCACTTGGTGCCCTGCGCCACAGTTCACTCGGTGCCCGGCGACACAGTTCACTCGGTGCCTGATGCACAGTTCACCCGGTGCCCGGCGCCACAGTTCACCCGGTGCCTGATGCACAGTTCACTCGGTGCCCTGCGCCACACTTCACTCGGTGCCCTGCGCCACACTTCACTCGGTGCCCTGCGCCACACTTCACTCGGTGCCCTGCGGCACACTTCACTCGGTGCCCTGCGCCACACTTCACTCGGTGCCATGCGCCACACTTCACTCGGTGCCATGCGCCACACTTCACTCGGTGCCATGCGCCACACTTCACTCGGTGCCCTGAGCCACACTTCACTCGGTGCCCTGCGCCACACTTCACTCGGTGCCCTGCGCCACACTTCACTCGGTGCCTGATGCACAGTTCACTCAGGGCCCTGCGCCACAGTTCACTCGGTGCCCTGCGCCACAGTTCACTCAGTGCCTGATGCACAGTTCACTCGGTGCCCTGCGCCACAGTTAACCCGATGCCCTGCGCCACAGTTCACCCGGTTCCCTGCGCCACAGTTCACTCGGTGCCTGATGCACAGCTCACTCGGTGCCCTGCGCCACACTTCACTCGGTGCCCTGCGCCACACTTCACTCGGTGCCTGATGCACAGTTCACTCGGTGCCCTGCGCCACAGTTCACTCGGTGCCCTGCGCCACAGTTCACTCGGTGCCCTGCGCCACAGTTCACCCGGTGCCTGCGCCACAGTTCACCCGGTGCCCTGCGCCACACTTCACTCGGTGCCCTGCGCCACACTTCACTCGGTGCCCTGCGCCACACTTCACTCGGTGCCCTGCGCCACAGTTCACTCGGTGCCCTGCGCCACAGTTCACTCGGTGCCCTGCGCCACAGTTAACCCGGTGCCCTGCGCCACAGTTCACCCGGTGCACTGATGCACAGTTCACTCGGTGCCCTGCGCCACAGTTCACTCGGTGCCCTGCGCCACAGTTCACTCGGTGCCCTGCGCCACAGTTCACTCGGTGCCTGATGCACAGTTCACTCGGTGCCCTGCGCCACAGTACACCCGGTGCCCTGCGCCACAGTTCACTCGGTGCCCTGCGCCACAGTTCACTCGGTGCCCTGCGCCACAGTTCACTCGGTGCCCTGCGCCACAGTTCACTCGGTGCCCTGCGCCACAGTTCACTCGGTGCCCTGCACCACAGTTCACTCGGTGCCCTGCGCCACAGTTAACCCGGTGCCCTGCGCCACAGTTCACCCGCTGCCCATATGCACAGTTCACTCGGTGCCCTGCGCCACAGTTCACTCGGTGCCCTGCGCCACAGTTCACTCGGTGCCCTGCGCCACACTTCACCCGGTGCCCTGCGCCACAGTTCACCCGGTGCCTGATGCACAGTTCACTCGGTGCGCTGAGCCACACTTCACTCGGTGCCCTGCGCCACACTTCACTCGGTGCCCTGCGCCACAGTTCACTCGGTGCCTGATGCACAGTTCACCCGGTGCCCTGCGCCACAGTTCACTCGGTGCCCTGCGCCACAGTTCACTCGGTGCGCTGCGCCACACTTCACTCGGTGCCCTGCGCCACACTTCACTCGGTGCCCTGCGCCACAGTTCACTCGGTGCCCTGCGCCACACTTCACTCGGTGCCTGATGCACATTTCACTCAGTGCCCTGCGCCACAGTTCACTCGGTGCCCTGCGCCACAGTTCACTCGGTGCCTGATGCACAGTTCACTCGGTGCCCTGCGCCACAGTTAACCCAGTGCCCAGCGCCACAGTTCACCCGGTTCCCTGCGCCACAGTTCACTCGGTGCCTGATGCACAGTTCACTCGGTGCTCTGCGCCACACTTCACTCTATGCCCTGCGCCACACTTCACTCGGTGCCCTGCGCCACACTTCACTCGGTGCCTGATGCACAGTTCACTCGGTGCCCTGGGCCACAGTTCACTCGGTGCCCTGCGCCACAGTTAACCCGGTGCCCTGCGCCACAGTTCACCCGGTGCACTGATGCACAGTTCACTCGGTGCCCTGCGCCACAGTTCACTCGGTGCCCTGCGCCACAGTTCACTCGGTGCCCTGCGCCACAGTTCACTCGGTGCCTGATGCACAGTTCACTCGGTGCCCTGCGCCACAGTACACCCGGTGCCCTGCGCCACAGTTCACTCGGTGCCCTGCGCCACAGTTCACTCGGTGCCCTGCGCCACAGTTCACTCGGTGCCCTGCGCCACAGTTCACTCGGTGCCCTGCGCCACAGTTCACTCGGTGCCCTGCACCACAGTTCACTCGGTGCCCTGCGCCACAGTTAACCCGGTGCCCTGCGCCACAGTTCACCCGCTGCCCATATGCACAGTTCACTCGGTGCCCTGCGCCACAGTTCACTCGGTGCCCTGCGCCACAGTTCACTCGGTGCCCTGCGCCACACTTCACCCGGTGCCCTGCGCCACAGTTCACCCGGTGCCTGATGCACAGTTCACTCGGTGCGCTGAGCCACACTTCACTCGGTGCCCTGCGCCACACTTCACTCGGTGCCCTGCGCCACAGTTCACTCGGTGCCTGATGCACAGTTCACCCGGTGCCCTGCGCCACAGTTCACTCGGTGCCCTGCGCCACAGTTCACTCGGTGCGCTGCGCCACACTTCACTCGGTGCCCTGCGCCACACTTCACTCGGTGCCCTGCGCCACAGTTCACTCGGTGCCCTGCGCCACACTTCACTCGGTGCCTGATGCACATTTCACTCAGTGCCCTGCGCCACAGTTCACTCGGTGCCCTGCGCCACAGTTCACTCGGTGCCTGATGCACAGTTCACTCGGTGCCCTGCGCCACAGTTAACCCAGTGCCCAGCGCCACAGTTCACCCGGTTCCCTGCGCCACAGTTCACTCGGTGCCTGATGCACAGTTCACTCGGTGCTCTGCGCCACACTTCACTCTATGCCCTGCGCCACACTTCACTCGGTGCCCTGCGCCACACTTCACTCGGTGCCTGATGCACAGTTCACTCGGTGCCCTGGGCCACAGTTCACTCGGTGCCCTGCGCCACAGTTAACCCGGTGCCCTGCGCCACAGATCACTCGGTGCCTGATGCACAGTTCACCCGGTGCCCTGCGCCACAGTTCCCTCGGTGCCCTGCGCCACAGTTCACTCGGTGCCCTGCGCCACAGTTCACTCGGTGCCTGATGCACAGTTCACTCGGTGCCCTGCGCCACAGTTCACCCGGTGCCCTGCGCCACAGTTCACTCGGTGCCCTGCGCCACAGTTCACTCGGTGCCCTGCGCCACAGTTCACTCGGTGCCCTGCGCCACAGTTCACTCGGTGCCCTGCGCCACAGTTCACTCGGTGCCCTGCACCACAGTTCACTCGGTGCCCTGCGCCACAGTTAACCCGGTGCCCTGCGCCACAGTTCACCCGCTGCCCATATGCACAGTTCACTCGGTGCCCTGCGCCACAGTTCACTCGGTGCCCTGCGCCACAGTTCACTCGGTGCCCTGCGCCACACTTCACCCGGTGCCCTGCGCCACAGTTCACCCGGTGCCTGATGCACAGTTCACTCGGTGCGCTGAGCCACACTTCACTCGGTGCCCTGCGCCACACTTCACTCGGTGCCCTGCGCCACAGTTCACTCGGTGCCTGATGCACAGTTCACCCGGTGCCCTGCGCCACAGTTCACTCGGTGCCCTGCGCCACAGTTCACTCGGTGCGCTGCGCCACACTTCACTCGGTGCCCTGCGCCACACTTCACTCGGTGCCCTGCGCCACAGTTCACTCGGTGCCCTTCGCCACACTTCACTCGGTGCCCTGCGCCACACTTCACTCGGTGCCCTGCGCCACACTTCACTCGGTGCCCTGCGCCACACTTCACTCGGCGCCCTGCGCCACACTTCACTCGGCGCCCTGTGCCACACTTCACTCGGTGCCTGATGCACTGTTCACTCGGCGCCCTGCGCCACAGTTCACTCGGTGCCCTGCGCCACAGTTCACTCGGTGCCTGATCCACAGTTCACTCGGTGCCCTGCGCCAAAGTTCACTTGGTGCCCTGCGCCACAGTTCACTCGGTGCCCTGCGCCACAGTTCACTCGGTGCCTGATGCACAGTTCACTCGGCGCCCTGCGCCACAGTTCACTCGGTGCCCTGCGCCACAGTTCACTCGGTGCCTAATCCACAGTTCACTCGGTGCCCTGCGCCACAGTTCACTCGGTGCCCTGCGCCACAGTTCACTCGGTGCCCTGCGCCACAGTTCACTCGGTGCCTGATGCACAGTTCACTCGGTGCCCTGCGCCACAGTTAACCCGGTGCCCTGCGCCACAGTTCACCCGGTGCCCTGCGCCACAGTTCACTCGATGCCTGATGCACAGTTCACTCGGTGCCCTGCGCCACAGTTCACTCGGTGACCTGCGCCACAGTTAACCCGGTGCCCTGCGCCACAGTTCACCCGGTGCCCTGCGCCACAGTTCACTCGGTGCCTGATGCACAGTTCACTCGGTGCCCTGCGCCACAGTTCACTCGGTGCCCTGCGCCACACTTCACTCAGTGCCCTGCGCCACAGTTCACTCGGTGCCCTGCGCCACAGTTAACCCGGTGCCCTGCGCCACAGTTCACCCGGTGCCCTGATGCACAGTTCACCCGGTGCCCTGCGCCAGAGTTCACTCGGTGCCCTGCGCCACAGCTCACTCGGTGCCCTCCGCCACAGTTCACTCGGTGCCCTGCGCCACAGTTGACCCGGTGCCCTGATGCACAGTTCACTCGGTGCCCTGCGCCACAGTTCACCCGGTGCCCTGCGCCACAGTTAACCAGGTGCCCTGCGCCACAGTTAACCCGGTGTCCTGCGCCACAGTTTACTCGGGGCCCTGTGCCACAGTTCACTCGGTGCCCTGCGCCACAGTTAACCCGGTGTCCTGCGCCACAGTTCACTCGGGGTCCTGCGCCACAGTTAACCCGGTGCCCTGCGCCACAGTTCACTCGGTGCCCTGCGCCACAGTTCACTCGATGCCCTCCGCCACAGTTCACTCGGTGCCCTGCGCCACAGTTGACCCGGTGCCCTGATGCACAGTTCACTCGGTGCCCTGCGCCACAGTTCACCCGGTGCCCTGCGCCACAGTTAACCCGGTGCCCTGCGCCACAGTTCACACGGTGCCCTGCGCCACAGTTAACCAGGTGCCCTGCGCCACAGTTCACCCGGTGCCTCATGCACAGTTCACCCGGTGCCCTGTGCCACAGTTCCCTCGGTGCCCTGCCCCACAGTTCCCTCGGTGCCCTGCGCCACAGTTCACTCGGTGCCCTGCGCCACAGTTCACTCGGTGCCCTGCGCCACAGTTCACTCGGTGCCTGATGCACAGTTCACTTGGTGCCCTGCGCCACAGTTCACTCGGTGCCCGGCGACACAGTTCACTCGGTGCCTGATGCACAGTTCACCCGGTGCCCGGCGCCACAGTTCACCCGGTGCCTGATGCACAGTTCACTCGGTGCCCTGCGCCACACTTCACTCGGTGCCCTGCGCCACACTTCACTCGGTGCCCTGCGCCACACTTCACTCGGTGCCCTGCGGCACACTTCACTCGGTGCCCTGCGCCACACTTCACTCGGTGCCATGCGCCACACTTCACTCGGTGCCATGCGCCACACTTCACTCGGTGCCATGCGCCACACTTCACTCGGTGCCCTGAGCCACACTTCACTCGGTGCCCTGCGCCACACTTCACTCGGTGCCCTGCGCCACACTTCACTCGGTGCCTGATGCACAGTTCACTCAGGGCCCTGCGCCACAGTTCACTCGGTGCCCTGCGCCACAGTTCACTCAGTGCCTGATGCACAGTTCACTCGGTGCCCTGCGCCACAGTTAACCCGGTGCCCTGCGCCACAGTTCACCCGGTTCCCTGCGCCACAGTTCACTCGGTGCCTGATGCACAGCTCACTCGGTGCCCTGCGCCACACTTCACTCGGTGCCCTGCGCCACACTTCACTCGGTGCCCTGCGCCACAGTTCACCCGGTGCCTGCGCCACAGTTCACCCGGTGCCCTGCGCCACACTTCACTCGGTGCCCTGCGCCACACTTCACTCGGTGCCCTGCGCCACACTTCACTCGGTGCCCTGCGCCACAGTTCACTCGGTGCCCTGCGCCACAGTTCACTCGGTGCCCTGCGCCACAGTTAACCCGGTGCCCTGCGCCACAGTTCACCCGGTGCACTGATGCACAGTTCACTCGGTGCCCTGCGCCACAGTTCACTCGGTGCCCTGCGCCACAGTTCACTCGGTGCCCTGCGCCACAGTTCACTCGGTGCCTGATGCACAGTTCACTCGGTGCCCTGCGCCACAGTACACCCGGTGCCCTGCGCCACAGTTCACTCGGTGCCCTGCGCCACAGTTCACTCGGTGCCCTGCGCCACAGTTCACTCGGTGCCCTGCGCCACAGTTCACTCGGTGCCCTGCGCCACAGTTCACTCGGTGCCCTGCACCACAGTTCACTCGGTGCCCTGCGCCACAGTTAACCCGGTGCCCTGCGCCACAGTTCACCCGCTGCCCATATGCACAGTTCACTCGGTGCCCTGCGCCACAGTTCACTCGGTGCCCTGCGCCACAGTTCACTCGGTGCCCTGCGCCACACTTCACCCGGTGCCCTGCGCCACAGTTCACCCGGTGCCTGATGCACAGTTCACTCGGTGCGCTGAGCCACACTTCACTCGGTGCCCTGCGCCACACTTCACTCGGTGCCCTGCGCCACAGTTCACTCGGTGCCTGATGCACAGTTCACCCGGTGCCCTGCGCCACAGTTCACTCGGTGCCCTGCGCCACAGTTCACTCGGTGCGCTGCGCCACACTTCACTCGGTGCCCTGCGCCACACTTCACTCGGTGCCCTGCGCCACAGTTCACTCGGTGCCCTGCGCCACACTTCACTCGGTGCCCTGCGCCACACTTCACTCGGTGCCCTGCGCCACACTTCACTCGGTGCCCTGCGCCACACTTCACTCGGCGCCCTGCGCCACACTTCACTCGGCGCCCTGTGCCACACTTCACTCGGTGCCTGATGCACTGTTCACTCGGCGCCCTGCGCCACAGTTCACTCGGTGCCCTGCGCCACAGTTCACTCGGTTCCTGATCCACAGTTCACTCGGTGCCCTGCGCCAAAGTTCACTTGGTGCCCTGCGCCACAGTTCACTCGGTGCCCTGCGCCACAGTTCACTCGGTGCCTGATGCACAGTTCACTCGGCGCCCTGCGCCACAGTTCACTCGGTGCCCTGCGCCACAGTTCACTCGGTGCCTAATCCACAGTTCACTCGGTGCCCTGCGCCACAGTTCACTCGGTGCCCTGCGCCACAGTTCACTCGGTGCCCTGCGCCACAGTTCACTCGGTGCCTGATGCACAGTTCACTCGGTGCCCTGCGCCACAGTTAACCCGGTGCCCTGCGCCACAGTTCACCCGGTGCCCTGCGCCACAGTTCACTCGATGCCTGATGCACAGTTCACTCGGTGCCCTGCGCCACAGTTCACTCGGTGACCTGCGCCACAGTTAACCCGGTGCCCTGCGCCACAGTTCACCCGGTGCCCTGCGCCACAGTTCACTCGGTGCCTGATGCACAGTTCACTCGGTGCCCTGCGCCACAGTTCACTCGGTGCCCTGCGCCACACTTCACTCAGTGCCCTGCGCCACAGTTCACTCGGTGCCCTGCGCCACAGTTAACCTGGTGCCCTGCGCCACAGTTCACCCGGTGCCCTGATGCACAGTTCACCCGGTGCCCTGCGCCACAGTTCACTCGGTGCCCTGCGCAACAGCTCACTCGGTGCCCTCCGCCACAGTTCACTCGGTGCCCTGCGCCACAGTTGACCCGGTGCCCTGATGCACAGTTCACTCGGTGCCCTGCGCCACAGTTCACCCGGTGCCCTGCGCCACAGTTAACCAGGTGCCCTGCGCCACAGTTAACCCGGTGTCCTGCGCCACAGTTCACTCGGGGCCCTGCGCCACAGTTCACTCGGTGCCCTGCGCCACAGTTAACCCGGTGTCCTGCGCCACAGTTCACTCGGGGTCCTGCGCCACAGTTAACCCGGTGCCCTGCGCCACAGTTCACTCGGTGCCCTGCGCCACAGTTCACTCGATGCCCTCCGCCACAGTTCACTCGGTGCCCTGCGCCACAGTTGACCCGGTGCCCTGATGCACAGTTCACTCGGTGCCCTGCGCCACAGTTCACCCGGTGCCCTGCGCCACAGTTAACCCGGTGCCCTGCGCCACAGTTCACACGGTGCCCTGCGCCACAGTTAACCAGGTGCCCTGCGCCACAGTTCACCCGGTGCCTCATGCACAGTTCACCCGGTGCCCTGTGCCACAGTTCCCTCGGTGCCCTGCCCCACAGTTCCCTCGGTGCCCTGCGCCACAGTTCACTCGGTGCCCTGCGCCACAGTTCACTCGGTGCCCTGCGCCACAGTTCACTCGGTGCCTGATGCACAGTTCACTTGGTGCCCTGCGCCACAGTTCACTCGGTGCCCGGCGACACAGTTCACTCGGTGCCTGATGCACAGTTCACCCGGTGCCCGGCGCCACAGTTCACCCGGTGCCTGATGCACAGTTCACTCGGTGCCCTGCGCCACACTTCACTCGGTGCCCTGCGCCACACTTCACTCGGTGCCCTGCGCCACACTTCACTCGGTGCCCTGCGGCACACTTCACTCGGTGCCCTGCGCCACACTTCACTCGGTGCCATGCGCCACACTTCACTCGGTGCCATGCGCCACACTTCACTCGGTGCCATGCGCCACACTTCACTCGGTGCCCTGAGCCACACTTCACTCGGTGCCCTGCGCCACACTTCACTCGGTGCCCTGCGCCACACTTCACTCGGTGCCTGATGCACAGTTCACTCAGGGCCCTGCGCCACAGTTCACTCGGTGCCCTGCGCCACAGTTCACTCAGTGCCTGATGCACAGTTCACTCGGTGCCCTGCGCCACAGTTAACCCGGTGCCCTGCGCCACAGTTCACCCGGTTCCCTGCGCCACAGTTCACTCGGTGCCTGATGCACAGCTCACTCGGTGCCCTGCGCCACACTTCACTCGGTGCCCTGCGCCACACTTCACTCGGTGCCTGATGCACAGTTCACTCGGTGCCCTGCGCCACAGTTCACTCGGTGCCCTGCGCCACAGTTCACTCGGTGCCCTGCGCCACAGTTCACCCGGTGCCTGCGCCACAGTTCACCCGGTGCCCTGCGCCACAGTTCACTCGGTGCCTGATGCACAGTTCACTCGGTGCCCTGCGCCACAGTTCACTCGGTGCCCTGCGCCACAGTTCACTCGGTGCCCTGCGTCACAGTTCACTCGGTGCCCTGCGCCACAGTTCACTCGGTGCCCTGCGCCACAGTTCACCCGGTGCCTGCGCCACTGTTCACTCGGCGCCCTGCGCCACAGTTCACTCGGTGCCCTGCGCCACAGTTCACTCGGTGCCTGATCCACAGTTCACTCGGTGCCCTGCGCCAAAGTTCACTTGGTGCCCTGCGCCACAGTTCACTCGGTGCCCTGCGCCACAGTTCACTCGGTGCCTGATGCACAGTTCACTCGGCGCCCTGCGCCACAGTTCACTCGGTGCCCTGCGCCACAGTTCACTCGGTGCCTAATCCACAGTTCACTCGGTGCCCTGCGCCACAGTTCACTCGGTGCCCTGCGCCTCAGTTCACTCGGTGCCCTGCGCCACAGTTCACTCGGTGCCTGATGCACAGTTCACTCGGTGCCCTGCGCCACAGTTAACCCGGTGCCCTGCGCCACAGTTCACCCGGTGCCCTGCGCCACTGTTCACTCGATGCCTGATGCACAGTTCACTCGGTGCCCTGCGCCACAGTTCACTCGGTGAACAGCGCCACAGTTAAACCGGTGCCCTGCGCCACAGTTCACCCGGTGCCCTGCGCCACAGTTCACTCGGTGCCTGATGCACAGTTCACTCGGTGCCCTGCGCCACAGTTCACTCGGTGCCCTGCGCCACACTTCACTCAGTGCCCTGCACCACAGTTCACTCGGTGCCCTGCGCCACAGTTAACCCGGTGCCGTGCGCCACAGTTCACCCGGTGCCCTGATGCACAGTTCACCCGGTGCCCTGCGCCACAGTTCACTCGGTGCCCTGCGCCACAGCTCACTCGGTGCCCTCCGCCACAGTTCACTCATAGCCCTGCGCCACAGTTGACCCGGTGCCCTGATGCACAGTTCACTCGGTGCCCTGCGCCACAGTTCACACGGTGCCCTGCGCCACAGTTAACCAGGTGCCCTGCGCCACAGTTAACCCGGTGCCCTGCGCCACAGTTCACTCGGTGCCCTGCACCACAGTTCACTCGGTGCCCTGCGCCACAGTTAACCCGGTGCCCTGCGCCACAGTTCACTGGGGGCCCTGCGCCTCAGTTAACCCGGTGCCCTGCGCCACAGTTCACTCGGTGCCCTGCGCCACAGTTCACTCGGTGCCCTCCGCCACAGTTCACTCGGTGCCCTGCGCCACAGTTGACCCGGTGCCCTGATGCACAGTTCACTCGGTGCCCTGCGCCACAGTTCACCCGGTGCCCTGCGCCACAGTTAACCAGGTGCCCTGCACCACAGTAAACCCGGTGCCCTGCGCCACAGTTCACTCGGTGCCCTGCGCCACAGTTCACTTGGTGCCCTGCGCCACAGTTCACTCGGTGCCCTGCGCCTCAGTTAACCCGGTGCCGTGCGCCACAGTTCACTCGGGGCCCTGCTCCACAGTTAACCCGGTGCCCTGCGCCACAGTTCACACGGTGCCCTGCGCCACAGTTAACCAGGTGCCCTGCGCCACAGTTCACCCGGTGCCTCATGCACAGTTCACCCGGTGCCCTGTGCCACAGTTCCCTCGGTGCCCTGTGCCACAGTTCCCTCGGTGCCCTGCGCCACAGTTCACTCGGTGCCCTGCGCCACAGTTCACTCGGTGCCCTGCGCCACAGTTCACTCGGTGCCTGATGCACAGTTCACTTGGTGCCCTGCGCCACAGTTCACTCGGTGCCCGGCGACACAGTTCACTCGGTGCCTGATGCACAGTTCACCCGGTGCCCGGCGCCACAGTTCACCCGGTGCCTGATGCACAGTTCACTCGGTGCCCTGCGCCACACTTCACTCGGTGCCCTGCGCCACACTTCACTCGGTGCCCTGCGCCACACTTCACTCGGTGCCCTGCGGCACACTTCACTCGGTGCCCTGCGCCACACTTCACTCGGTGCCATGCGCCACACTTCACTCGGTGCCTTGCGCCACACTTCACTCGGTGCCATGCGCCACACTTCACTCGGTGCCCTGAGCCACACTTCACTCGGGGCCCTGCGCCACAGTTAACCCGGTGCCTTGCGCCACAGTTCACTCGGTGCCCTGCGCCACAGTTCACTCGATGCCCTCCGCCACAGTTCACTCGGTGCCCTGCGCCACAGTTGACCCGGTGCCCTGATGCACAGTTCACTCGGTGCCCTGCGCCACAGTTCACCCGGTGCCCTGCGCCACAGTTAACCCGGTGCCCTGCGCCACAGTTCACACGGTGCCCTGCGCCACAGTTAACCAGGTGCCCTGCGCCACAGTTCAACCGGTTCCCTGCGCCACAGTTCACTCGGTGCCTGATGCACAGTTCACTCGGTGCTCTGCGCCACACTTCACTCTATGCCCTGCGCCACACTTCACTCGGTGCCCTGCGCCACACTTCACTCGGTGCCTGATGCACAGTTCACTCGGTGCCCTGGGCCACAGTTCACTCGGTGCCCTGCGCCACAGTTAACCCGGTGCCCTACGCCACAGATCACTCGGTGCCTGATGCACAGTTCACCCGGTGCCCTGCGCCACAGTTCCCTCGGTGCCCTGCGCCACAGTTCACTCGGTGCGCTGAGCCACACTTCACTCGGTGCGCTGCGCCACACTTCACTCGGTGCCCTGCGCCACACTTCACTCGGTGCCCTGCGCCACACTTCACTCGGTGCCCTGCGCCACACTTCACTCGGTGCCCTGCGCCACAGTTCACTCGGTGCCCTGCGCCACAGTTCACTCGGTGCCCTGCGCCACAGTTAACCCGGTGCCCTGCGCCACAGTTCACCCGGTGCACTGATGCACAGTTCACTCGGTGCCCTGCGCCACAGTTCACTCGGTGCCCTGCGCCACAGTTCACTCGGTGCCCTGCGCCACAGTTCACTCGGTGCCTGATGCACAGTTCACTCGGTGCCCTGCGCCACAGTACACCCGGTGCCCTGCGCCACAGTTCACTCGGTGCCCTGCGCCACAGTTCACTCGGTGCCCTGCGCCACAGTTCACTCGGTGCCCTGCGCCACAGTTCACTCGGTGCCCTGCGCCACAGTTCACTCGGTGCCCTGCACCACAGTTCACTCGGTGCCCTGCGCCACAGTTAACCCGGTGCCCTGCGCCACAGTTCACCCGCTGCCCATATGCACAGTTCACTCGGTGCCCTGCGCCACAGTTCACTCGGTGCCCTGCGCCACAGTTCACTCGGTGCCCTGCGCCACACTTCACCCGGTGCCCTGCGCCACAGTTCACCCGGTGCCTGATGCACAGTTCACTCGGTGCGCTGAGCCACACTTCACTCGGTGCCCTGCGCCACACTTCACTCGGTGCCCTGCGCCACAGTTCACTCGGTGCCTGATGCACAGTTCACCCGGTGCCCTGCGCCACAGTTCACTCGGTGCCCTGCGCCACAGTTCACTCGGTGCGCTGCGCCACACTTCACTCGGTGCCCTGCGCCACACTTCACTCGGTGCCCTGCGCCACAGTTCACTCGGTGCCCTGCGCCACACTTCACTCGGTGCCCTGCGCCACACTTCACTCGGTGCCCTGCGCCACACTTCACTCGGTGCCCTGCGCCACAGTTCACTCGGTGCCTGATGCACAGTTCACTCGGTGCCCTGCGCCACAGTTAACCCGGTGCCCTGCGCCACAGTTCACCCGGTGCCCTGCGCCACAGTTCACTCGATGCCTGATGCACAGTTCACTCGGTGCCCTGCGCCACAGTTGACTCGGTGACCTGCGCCACAGTTAACCCGGTGCCCTGCGCCACAGTTCACCCGGTGCCCTGCGCCACAGTTCACTCGGTGCCTGATGCACAGTTCACTCGGTGCCCTGCGCCACAGTTCACTCGGTGCCCTGCGCCACACTTCACTCAGTGCCCTGCGCCACAGTTCACTCGGTGCCCTGCGCCACAGTTAACCCGGTGCCCTGCGCCACAGTTCACCCGGTGCCCTGATGCACAGTTCACCCGGTGCCCTGCGCCACAGTTCACTCGGTGCCCTGCGCCACAGCTCACTCGGTGCCCTCCGCCACAGTTCACTCGGTGCCCTGCGCCACAGTTGACCCGGTGCCCTGATGCACAGTTCACTCGGTGCCCTGCGCCACAGTTCACCCGGTGCCCTGCGCCACAGTTAACCAGGTGCCCTGCGCCACAGTTAACCCGGTGTCCTGCGCCACAGTTCACTCGGGGCCCTGCGCCACAGTTCACTCGGTGCCCTGCACCACAGTTAACCCGGTGTCCTGCGCCACAGTTCACTCGGGGTCCTGCGCCACAGTTAACCCGGTGCCCTGCGCCACAGTTCACTCGGTGCCCTGCGCCACAGTTCACTCGATGCCCTCCGCCACAGTTCACTCGGTGCCCTGCGCCACAGTTGACCCGGTGCCCTGATGCACAGTTCACTCGGTGCCCTGCGCCACAGTTCACCCGGTGCCCTGCGCCACAGTTAACCCGGTGCCCTGCGCCACAGTTCACACGGTGCCCTGCGCCACAGTTAACCAGGTGCCCTGCGCCACAGTTCACCCGGTGCCTCATGCACAGTTCACCCGGTGCCCTGTGCCACAGTTCCCTCGGTGCCCTGCCCCACAGTTCCCTCGGTGCCCTGCGCCACAGTTCACTCGGTGCCCTGCGCCACAGTTCACTCGGTGCCCTGCGCCACAGTTCACTCGGTGCCTGATGCACAGTTCACTTGGTGCCCTGCGCCACAGTTCACTCGGTGCCCGGCGACACAGTTCACTCGGTGCCTGATGCACAGTTCACCCGGTGCCCGGCGCCACAGTTCACCCGGTGCCTGATGCACAGTTCACTCGGTGCCCTGCGCCACACTTCACTCGGTGCCCTGCGCCACACTTCACTCGGTGCCCTGCGCCACACTTCACTCGGTGCCCTGCGGCACACTTCACTCGGTGCCCTGCGCCACACTTCACTCGGTGCCATGCGCCACACTTCACTCGGTGCCATGCGCCACACTTCACTCGGTGCCATGCGCCACACTTCACTCGGTGCCCTGAGCCACACTTCACTCGGTGCCCTGCGCCACACTTCACTCGGTGCCCTGCGCCACACTTCACTCGGTGCCTGATGCACAGTTCACTCGGTGCCCTGCGCCACAGTTCACTCGGTGACCTGCGCCACAGTTAACCCGGTGCCCTGCGCCACAGTTCACCCGGTGCCCTGCGCCACAGTTCACTCGGTGCCTGATGCACAGTTCACTCGGTGCCCTGCGCCACAGTTCACTCGGTGCCCTGCGCCACACTTCACTCAGTGCCCTGCGCCACAGTTCACTCGGTGCCCTGCGCCACAGTTAACCCGGTGCCCTGCGCCACAGTTCACCCGGTGCCCTGATGCACAGTTCACCCGGTGCCCTGCGCCACAGTTCACTCGGTGCCCTGCGCCACAGCTCACTCGGTGCCCTCCGCCACAGTTCACTCGGTGCCCTGCGCCACAGTTGACCCGGTGCCCTGATGCACAGTTCACTCGGTGCCCTGCGCCACAGTTCACCCGGTGCCCTGCGCCACAGTTAACCAGGTGCCCTGCGCCACAGTTAACCCGGTGTCCTGCGCCACAGTTCACTCGGGGCCCTGCGCCACAGTTCACTCGGTGCCCTGCGCCACAGTTAACCCGGTGTCCTGCGCCACAGTTCACTCGGGGTCCTGCGCCACAGTTAACCCGGTGCCCTGCGCCACAGTTCACTCGGTGCCCTGCGCCACAGTTCACTCGATGCCCTCCGCCACAGTTCACTCGGTGCCCTGCGCCACAGTTGACCCGGTGCCCTGATGCACAGTTCACTCGGTGCCCTGCGCCACAGTTCACCCGGTGCCCTGCGCCACAGTTAACCCGGTGCCCTGCGCCACAGTTCACACGGTGCCCTGCGCCACAGTTAACCAGGTGCCCTGCGCCACAGTTCACCCGGTGCCTCATGCACAGTTCACCCGGTGCCCTGTGCCACAGTTCCCTCGGTGCCCTGCCCCACAGTTCCCTCGGTGCCCTGCGCCACAGTTCACTCGGTGCCCTGCGCCACAGTTCACTCGGTGCCCTGCGCCACAGTTCACTCGGTGCCTGATGCACAGTTCACTTGGTGCCCTGCGCCACAGTTCACTCGGTGCCCGGCGACACAGTTCACTCGGTGCCTGATGCACAGTTCACCCGGTGCCCGGCGCCACAGTTCACCCGGTGCCTGATGCACAGTTCACTCGGTGCCCTGCGCCACACTTCACTCGGTGCCCTGCGCCACACTTCACTCGGTGCCCTGCGCCACACTTCACTCGGTGCCCTGCGGCACACTTCACTCGGTGCCCTGCGCCACACTTCACTCGGTGCCATGCGCCACACTTCACTCGGTGCCATGCGCCACACTTCACTCGGTGCCATGCGCCACACTTCACTCGGTGCCCTGAGCCACACTTCACTCGGTGCCCTGCGCCACACTTCACTCGGTGCCCTGCGCCACACTTCACTCGGTGCCTGATGCACAGTTCACTCAGGGCCCTGCGCCACAGTTCACTCGGTGCCCTGCGCCACAGTTCACTCAGTGCCTGATGCACAGTTCACTCGGTGCCCTGCGCCACAGTTAACCCGGTGCCCTGCGCCACAGTTCACCCGGTTCCCTGCGCCACAGTTCACTCGGTGCCTGATGCACAGCTCACTCGGTGCCCTGCGCCACACTTCACTCGGTGCCCTGCGCCACACTTCACTCGGTGCCTGATGCACAGTTCACTCGGTGCCCTGCGCCACAGTTCACTCGGTGCCCTGCGCCACAGTTCACTCGGTGCCCTGCACCACAGTTCACCCGGTGCCTGCGCCACAGTTCACCCGGTGCCCTGCGCCACAGTTCACTCGGTGCCTGATGCACAGTTCACTCGGTGCCCTGCGCCACAGTTCACTCGGTGCCCTGCGCCACAGTTCACTCGGTGCCCTGCGTCACAGTTCACTCGGTGCCCTGCGCCACAGTTCACTCGGTGCCCTGCGCCACAGTTCACCCGGTGCCAGCGCCACTGTTCACTCGGCGCCCTGCGCCACAGTTCACTCGGTGCCCTGCGCCACAGTTCACTCGGTGCCTGATCCACAGTTCACTCGGTGCCCTGCGCCAAAGTTCACTTGGTGCCCTGCGCCACAGTTCACTCGGTGCCCTGCGCCACAGTTCACTCGGTGCCTGATGCACAGTTCACTCGGCGCCCTGCGCCACAGTTCACTCGGTGCCCTGCGCCACAGTTCACTCGGTGCCTAATCCACAGTTCACTCGGTGCCCTGCGCCACAGTTCACTCGGTGCCCTGCGCCACAGTTCACTCGGTGCCCTGCGCCACAGTTCACTCGGTGCCTGATGCACAGTTCACTCGGTGCCCTGCGCCACAGTTAACCCGGTGCCCTGCGCCACAGTTCACCCGGTGCCCTGCGCCACTGTTCACTCGATGCCTGATGCACAGTTCACTCGGTGCCCTGCGCCACAGTTCACTCGGTGAACTGCGCCACAGTTAAACCGGTGCCCTGCGCCACAGTTCACCCGGTGCCCTGCGCCACAGTTCACTCGGTGCCTGATGCACAGTTCACTCGGTGCCCTGCGCCACAGTTCACTCGGTGCCCTGCGCCACACTTCACTCAGTGCCCTGCGCCACAGTTCACTCGGTGCCCTGCGCCACAGTTAACCCGGTGCCGTGCGCCACAGTTCACCCGGTGCCCTGATGCACAGTTCACCCGGTGCCCTGCGCCACAGTTCACTCGGTGCCCTGCGCCACAGCTCACTCGGTGCCCTCCGCCACAGTTCACTCATAGCCCTGCGCCACAGTTGACCCGGTGCCCTGATGCACAGTTCACTCGGTGCCCTGCGCCACAGTTCACCCGGTGCCCTGCGCCACAGTTAACCAGGTGCCCTGCGCCACAGTTAACCCGGTGCCCTGCGCCACAGTTCACTCGGTGCCCTGCACCACAGTTCACTCGGTGCCCTGCGCCACAGTTAACCCGGTGCCCTGCGCCACAGTTCACTGGGGGCCCTGCGCCTCAGTTAACCCGGTGCCCTGCGCCACAGTTCACTCGGTGCCCTGCGCCACAGTTCACTCGGTGCCCTCCGCCACAGTTCACTCGGTGCCCTGCGCCACAGTTCACCCGGTGCCCTGAAGCACAGTTCACTCGGTGCCCTGCGCCACAGTTCACCCGGTGCCCTGCGCCACAGTTAACCAGGTGCCCTGCACCACAGTTAACCCGGTGCCCTGCGCCACAGTTCACTCGGTGCCCTGCGCCACAGTTCACTTGGTGCCCTGCGCCACAGTTCACTCGGTGCCCTGCGCCTCAGTTAACCCGGTGCCGTGCGCCACAGTTCACTCGGGGCCCTGCTCCACAGTTAACCCGGTGCCCTGCGCCACAGTTCACACGGTGCCCTGCGCCACAGTTAACCAGGTGCCCTGCGCCACAGTTCACCCGGTGCCTCATGCACAGTTCACCCGGTGCCCTGTGCCACAGTTCCCTCGGTGCCCTGTGCCACAGTTCCCTCGGTGCCCTGCGCCACAGTTCACTCGGTGCCCTGCGCCACAGTTCACTCGGTGCCCTGCGCCACAGTTCACTCGGTGCCTGATGCACAGTTCACTTGGTGCCCTGCGCCACAGTTCACTCGGTGCCCGGCGACACAGTTCACTCGGTGCCTGATGCACAGTTCACCCGGTGCCCGGCGCCACAGTTCACCCGGTGCCTGATGCACAGTTCACTCGGTGCCCTGCGCCACACTTCACTCGGTGCCCTGCGCCACACTTCACTCGGTGCCCTGCGCCACACTTCACTTGGTGCCCTGCGGCACACTTCACTCGGTGCCCTGCGCCACACTTCACTCGGTGCCATGCGCCACACTTCACTCGGTGCCTTGCGCCACACTTCACTCGGTGCCATGCGCCACACTTCACTCGGTGCCCTGAGCCACACTTCACTCGGGGCCCTGCGCCACAGTTAACCCGGTGCCCTGCGCCACAGTTCACTCGGTGCCCTGCGCCACAGTTCACTCGATGCCCTCCGCCACAGTTCACTCGGTGCCCTGCGCCACAGTTGACCCGGTGCCCTGATGCACAGTTCACTCGGTGCCCTGCGCCACAGTTCACCCGGTGCCCTGCGCCACAGTTAACCCGGTGCCCTGCGCCACAGTTCACACGGTGCCCTGCGCCACAGTTAACCAGGTGCCCTGCGCCACAGTTCACCCGGTGCCTCATGCACAGTTCACCCGGTGCCCTGTGCCACAGTTCCCTCGGTGCCCTGCCCCACAGTTCCCTCGGTGCCCTGCGCCACAGTTCACTCGGTGCCCTGCGCCACAGTTCACTCGGTGCCCTGCGCCACAGTTCACTCGGTGCCTGACGCACAGTTCACTTGGTGCCCTGCGCCACAGTTCACTCGGTGCCCGGCGACACAGTTCACTCGGTGCCTGATGCACAGTTCACCCGGTGCCCGGCGCCACAGTTCACCCGGTGCCTGATGCACAGTTCACTCGGTGCCCTGCGCCACACTTCACTCGGTGCCCTGCGCCACACTTCACTCGGTGCCCTGCGCCACACTTCACTCGGTGCCCTGCGGCACACTTCACTCGGTGCCCTGCGCCACACTTCACTCGGTGCCATGCGCCACACTTCACTCGGTGCCATGCGCCACACTTCACTCGGTGCCATGCGCCACACTTCACTCGGTGCCCTGAGCCACACTTCACTCGGTGCCCTGCGCCACACTTCACTCGGTGCCTGATGCACAGTTCACTCAGGGCCCTGCGCCACAGTTCACTCGGTGCCCAGCGCCACAGTTCACTCAGTGCCTGATGCACAGTTCACTCGGTGCCCTGCGCCACAGTTAACCCGGTGCCCTGCGCCACAGTTCACACGGTTCCCTGCGCCACAGTTCACTCGGTGCCTGATGCACAGCTCACTCGGTGCCCTGCGCCACACTTCACTCGGTGCCCTGCGCCACACTTCACTCGGTGCCCTGCGCCACACTTCACTCGGTGCCCTGCGCCACAGTTCACTCGGTGCCCTGCGCCACAGTTCACTCGGTGCCTGATGCACAGTTCACTCGGTGCCCTGCGCCACAGTTCACCCGGTGCCCTGCGCCACAGTTCACTCGGTGCCTGATGCACAGTTCACTCGGTGCCCAGCGCCACAGTTCACTCGGTGCCCTGCGCCACAGTTCACTCGGTGCGCTGCGCCACAGTTCACTCGGTGCCCTGCGCCACAGTTAACCCGGTGCCCTGCGCCACAGTTCACCCGCTGCCCATATGCACAGTTCACTCGGTGCACTGCGCCACACTTCACTCGGTGCCTGATGCACAGTTCACTCGGCACCCTGCGCCACAGTTCACTCGGTGCCCTGCGCCACAGTTCACTCGGTGCCCTGCGCCACAGTTCACTCGGTGCCTGATGCACAGTTCACTCGGTGCCCTGCGCCACAGTTCACTCGGTGCCCTGCGCCACAGTTCACTCGGTGCCCTGCGCCACAGTTCACCCGGTGCCTGCGCCACAGTTCACCCGGTGCCCTGCGCCACAGTTCACTCGGTGCCTGATGCACAGTTCACTCGGTGCCCTGCGCCACAGTTCACTCGGTGCCCTGCGCCACAGTTCACTCGGTGCCCTGCGTCACAGTTCACTCGGTGCCCTGCGCCACAGTTCACTCGGTGCCCTGCGCAACAGTTCACCCGGTGCCTGCGCCACTGTTCACTCGGCGCCCTGCGCCACAGTTCACTCGGTGCCCTGCGCCACAGTTCACTCGGTGCCTGATGCACAGTTCACTCGGTGCCCTGCGCCACAGTTCACTCGGTACCCTGCGCCACAGTTCACTCGGTGCCCTGCGTCACAGTTCACTCGGTGCCCTGTGCCACAGTTCACTCGGTGCCCTGCGCCACAGTTAACCCGGTGCCCTGCGCCACAGTTCACCCGGTGCCCTGCGCCACAGTTCACTCGGTGCCCTGCGACACAGTTCACTCGGTGCCCTGCGCCACAGTTCACTCGCTGCCCTGCGCCACAGTTCACTCGGTGACTGATGCACAGTTCACTCGGTGCCCTGCGCCACAGTTCACTCGGTGCCCTGCGCCACAGTTCACTCGGTGCCTGATGCACAGTTCACTTGGTGCCCTGCGCCACAGTTCACTCGGTGCCCGGCGACACCGTTCACTCGGTGCCTGATGCACAGTTCACCCGGTGCCCGGCGCCACAGATCACCCGGTGCCTGATGCACAGTTCACTCGGTGCCCTGCGCCACACTTCACTCGGTGCCCTGCGCCACACTTCACTCGGTGCCCTGCGCCACACTTCACTCGGTGCCCTGCGCCACACTTCACTCGGTGCCCTGCGCCACACTTCACTCGGTGCCCTGCGCCACAGTTCCCTCCGTGCACTGCGCCACAGTTCCCTCGGTGCCCAGCGCCACAGTTCACTCGGTGCCCTGCGCCACAGTTCACTCGGTGCCCTGCGCCACAGTTCACTCGGTGCCTGATGCACAGTTCACTCGGTGCCCTGCGCCACAGTTCACCCGGTGCCCGGCGCCACAGTTCACACGGTGCCTGATGCACGGTTCACTCGGTGCCCTGCGCCACACTTCACTCGGTGCCCTGCGCCACACTTCACTCGGTGCCCTGCGCCACAACTCACTCGGTGCCCTGCGCCACACTTCACTCGGTGCCCTGCGCCACACTTCACTCGGTGCCCTGCGCCACACTTCACTCGTGCCCTGCGCCACACTTCACTCGGTTCCCTGCGCCACACTTCACTCGGTGCCCTGCGCCACACTTCACTCGGTGCCATGCGCCACACTTCACTCGGTGCCCTGCGCCACACTTCACTCGGTGCCCTGCGCCACAGTTCACTCGGTGCCTGATGCACATTTCACTCAGTGCCCTGCGCCACAGTTCACTCGGTGCCCTGCGCCACAGTTCACTCGGTGCCTGATGCACAGTTCACTCGGTGCCCTGCGCCACAGTTAACCCAGTGCCCAGCGCCACAGTTCAACCGGTTCCCTGCGCCACAGTTCACTCGGTGCCTGATGCACAGTTCACTCGGTGCTCTGCGCCACACTTCACTCTATGCCCTGCGCCACACTTCACTCGGTGCCCTGCGCCACACTTCACTCGGTGCCTGATGCACAGTTCACTCGGTGCCCTGGGCCACAGTTCACTCGGTGCCCTGCGCCACAGTTAACCCGGTGCCCTGCGCCACAGATCACTCGGTGCCTGATGCACAGTTCACCCGGTGCCCTGCGCCACAGTTCCCTCGGTGCCCTGCGCCACAGTTCACTCGGTGCGCTGAGCCACACTTCACTCGGTGCGCTGCGCCACACTTCACTCGGTGCCCTGCGCCACACTTCACTCGGTGCCCTGCGCCACACTTCACTCGGTGCCCTGCGCCACACTTCACTCGGTGCCCTGCGCCACAGTTCACTCGGTGCCCTGCGCCACAGTTCACTCGGTGCCCTGCGCCACAGTTAACCCGGTGCCCTGCGCCACAGTTCACCCGGTGCACTGATGCACAGTTCACTCGGTGCCCTGCGCCACAGTTCACTCGGTGCCCTGCGCCACAGTTCACTCGGTGCCCTGCGCCACAGTTCACTCGGTGCCTGATGCACAGTTCACTCGGTGCCCTGCGCCACAGTACACCCGGTGCCCTGCGCCACAGTTCACTCGGTGCCCTGCGCCACAGTTCACTCGGTGCCCTGCGCCACAGTTCACTCGGTGCCCTGCGCCACAGTTCACTCGGTGCCCTGCGCCACAGTTCACTCGGTGCCCTGCACCACAGTTCACTCGGTGCCCTGCGCCACAGTTAACCCGGTGCCCTGCGCCACAGTTCACCCGCTGCCCATATGCACAGTTCACTCGGTGCCCTGCGCCACAGTTCACTCGGTGCCCTGCGCCACAGTTCACTCGGTGCCCTGCGCCACACTTCACCCGGTGCCCTGCGCCACAGTTCACCCGGTGCCTGATGCACAGTTCACTCGGTGCGCTGAGCCACACTTCACTCGGTGCCCTGCGCCACACTTCACTCGGTGCCCTGCGCCACAGTTCACTCGGTGCCTGATGCACAGTTCACCCGGTGCCCTGCGCCACAGTTCACTCGGTGCCCTGCGCCACAGTTCACTCGGTGCGCTGCGCCACACTTCACTCGGTGCCCTGCGCCACACTTCACTCGGTGCCCTGCGCCACAGTTCACTCGGTGCCCTGCGCCACACTTCACTCGGTGCCCTGCGCCACACTTCACTCGGTGCCCTGCGCCAAACTTCACTCGGTGCCCTGCGCCACAGTTCACTCGGTGCCTGATGCACAGTTCACTCGGTGCCCTGCGCCACAGTTAACCCGGTGCCCTGCGCCACAGTTCACCCGGTGCCCTGCGCCACAGTTCACTCGATGCCTGATGCACAGTTCACTCGGTGCCCTGCGCCACAGTTCACTCGGTGACCTGCGCCACAGTTAACCCGGTGCCCTGCGCCACATTTCACCCGGTGCCCTGCGCCACAGTTCACTCGGTGCCTGATGCACAGTTCACTCGGTGCCCTGCGCCACAGTTCACTCAGTGCCCTGCGCCACACTTCACTCAGTGCCCTGCGCCACAGTTCACTCGGTGCCCTGCGCCACAGTTAACCCGGTGCCCTGCGCCACAGTTCACCCGGTGCCCTGATGCACAGTTCACCCGGTGCCCTGCGCCACAGTTCACTCGGTGCCCTGCGCCACAGCTCACTCGGTGCCCTCCGCCACAGTTCACTCGGTGCCCTGCGCCACAGTTGACCCGGTGCCCTGATGCACAGTTCACTCGGTGCCCTGCGCCACAGTTCACCCGGTGCCCTGCGCCACAGTTAACCAGGTGCCCTGCGCCACAGTTAACCCGGTGTCCTGCGCCACAGTTCACTCGGGGCCCTGCGCCACAGTTCACTCGGTGCCCTGCGCCACAGTTAACCCGGTGTCCTGCGCCACAGTTCACTCGGGGTCCTGCGCCACAGTTAACCCGGTGCCCTGCGCCACAGTTCACTCGGTGCCCTGCGCCACAGTTCACTCGATGCCCTCCGCCACAGTTCACTCGGTGCCCTGCGCCACAGTTGACCCGGTGCCCTGATGCACAGTTCACTCGGTGCCCTGCGCCACAGTTCACCCGGTGCCCTGCGCCACAGTTAACCCGGTGCCCTGCGCCACAGTTCACACGGTGCCCTGCGCCACAGTTAACCAGGTGCCCTGCGCCACAGTTCACCCGGTGCCTCATGCACAGTTCACCCGGTGCCCTGTGCCACAGTTCCCTCGGTGCCCTGCCCCACAGTTCCCTCGGTGCCCTGCGCCACAGTTCACTCGGTGCCCTGCGCCACAGTTCACTCGGTGCCCTGCGCCACAGTTCACTCGGTGCCTGATGCACAGTTCACTTGGTGCCCTGCGCCACAGTTCACTCGGTGCCCGGCGACACAGTTCACTCGGTGCCTGATGCACAGTTCACCCGGTGCCCGGCGCCACAGTTCACCCGGTGCCTGATGCACAGTTCACTCGGTGCCCTGCGCCACACTTCACTCGGTGCCCTGCGCCACACTTCACTCGGTGCCCTGCGCCACACTTCACTCGGTGCCCTGCGGCACACTTCACTCGGTGCCCTGCGCCACACTTCACTCGGTGCCATGCGCCACACTTCACTCGGTGCCATGCGCCACACTTCACTCGGTGCCATGCGCCACACTTCACTCGGTGCCCTGAGCCACACTTCACTCGGTGCCCTGCGCCACACTTCACTCGGTGCCCTGCGCCACACTTCACTCGGTGCCTGATGCACAGTTCACTCAGGGCCCTGCGCCACAGTTCACTCGGTGCCCTGCGCCACAGTTCACTCAGTGCCTGATGCACAGTTCACTCGGTGCCCTGCGCCACAGTTAACCCGGTGCCCTGCGCCACAGTTCACCCGGTTCCCTGCGCCACAGTTCACTCGGTGCCTGATGCACAGCTCACTCGGTGCCCTGCGCCACACTTCACTCGGTGCCCTGCGCCACACTTCACTCGGTGCCTGATGCACAGTTCACTCGGTGCCCTGCGCCACAGTTCACTCGGTGCCCTGCGCCACAGTTCACTCGGTGCCCTGCGCCACAGTTCACCCGGTGCCTGCGCCACAGTTCACCCGGTGCCCTGCGCCACAGTTCACTCGGTGCCTGATGCACAGTTCACTCGGTGCCCTGCGCCACAGTTCACTCGGTGCCCTGCGCCACAGTTCACTCGGTGCCCTGCGTCACAGTTCACTCGGTGCCCTGCGCCACAGTTCACTCGGTGCCCTGCGCCACAGTTCACCCGGTGCCTGCGCCACTGTTCACTCGGCGCCCTGCGCCACAGTTCACTCGGTGCCCTGCGCCACAGTTCACTCGGTGCCTGATCCACAGTTCACTCGGTGCCCTGCGCCAAAGTTCACTTGGTGCCCTGCGCCACAGTTCACTCGGTGCCCTGCGCCACAGTTCACTCGGTGCCTGATGCACAGTTCACTCGGCGCCCTGCGCCACAGTTCACTCGGTGCCCTGCGCCACAGTTCACTCGGTGCCTAATCCACAGTTCACTCGGTGCCCTGCGCCACAGTTCACTCGGTGCCCTGCGCCACAGTTCACTCGGTGCCCTGCGCCACAGTTCACTCGGTGCCTGATGCACAGTTCACTCGGTGCCCTGCGCCACAGTTAACCCGGTGCCCTGCGCCACAGTTCACCCGGTGCCCTGCGCCACTGTTCACTCGATGCCTGATGCACAGTTCACTCGGTGCCCTGCGCCACAGTTCACTCGGTGAACTGCGCCACAGTTAAACCGGTGCCCTGCGCCACAGTTCACCCGGTGCCCTGCGCCACAGTTCACTCGGTGCCTGATGCACAGTTCACTCGGTGCCCTGCGCCACAGTTCACTCGGTGCCCTGCGCCACACTTCACTCAGTGCCCTGCGCCACAGTTCACTCGGTGCCCTGCGCCACAGTTAACCCGGTGCCGTGCGCCACAGTTCACCCGGTGCCCTGATGCACAGTTCACCCGGTGCCCTGCGCCACAGTTCACTCGGTGCCCTGCGCCACAGCTCACTCGGTGCCCTCCGCCACAGTTCACTCGTAGCCCTGCGCCACAGTTGACCCGGTGCCCTGATGCACAGTTCACTCGGTGCCCTGCGCCACAGTTCACCCGGTGCCCTGCGCCACAGTTAACCAGGTGCCCTGCGCCACAGTTAACCCGGTGCCCTGCGCCACAGTTCACTCGGTGCCCTGCACCACAGTTCACTCGGTGCCCTGCGCCACAGTTAACCCGGTGCCCTGCGCCACAGTTCACTGGGGGCCCTGCGCCTCAGTTAACCCGGTGCCCTGCGCCACAGTTCACTCGGTGCCCTGCGCCACAGTTCACTCGGTGCCCTCCGCCACAGTTCACTCGGTGCCCTGCGCCACAGTTGACCCGGTGCCCTGATGCACAGTTCACTCGGTGCCCTGCGCCACAGTTCACCCGGTGCCCTGCGCCACAGTTAACCAGGTGCCCTGCACCACAGTTAACCCGGTGCCCTGCGCCACAGTTCACTCGGTGCCCTGCGCCACAGTTCAATTGGTGCCCTGCGCCACAGTTCACTCGGTGCCCTGCGCCACAGTTAACCCGGTGCCGTGCGCCACAGTTCACTCGGGGCCCTGCTCCACAGTTAACCCGGTGCCCTGCGCCACAGTTCACACGGTGCCCTGCGCCACAGTTAACCAGGTGCCCTGCGCCACAGTTCACCCGGTGCCTCATGCACAGTTCACCCGGTGCCCTGTGCCACAGTTCCCTCGGTGCCCTGTGCCACAGTTCCCTCGGTGCCCTGCGCCACAGTTCACTCGGTGCCCTGCGCCACAGTTCACTCGGTGCCCTGCGCCACAGTTCACTCGGTGCCTGATGCACAGTTCACTTGGTGCCCTGCGCCACAGTTCACTCGGTGCCCGGCGACACAGTTCACTCGGTGCCTGATGCACAGTTCACCCGGTGCCCGGCGCCACAGTTCACCCGGTGCCTGATGCACAGTTCACTCGGTGCCCTGCGCCACACTTCACTCGGTGCCCTGCGCCACACTTCACTCGGTGCCCTGCGCCACACTTCACTCGGTGCCCTGCGGCACACTTCACTCGGTGCCCTGCGCCACACTTCACTCGCTGCCATGCGCCACACTTCACTCGGTGCCTTGCGCCACACTTCACTCGGTGCCATGCGCCACACTTCACTCGGTGCCCTGAGCCACACTTCACTCGGTGCCCTGCGCCACACTTCACTCGGTGCCCTGCGCCACACTTCACTCGGTGCCTGATGCACAGTTCACTCAGGGCCCTGCGCCACAGTTCACTCGGTGCCCTGCGCCACAGTTCACTCGGTGCCTTGCGCCACACTTCACTCGGTGCCATGCGCCACACTTCACTCGGTGCCCTGCGCCACAACTCACTCGGTGCCCTGCGCCACACTTCACTCGGTGCCCTGCGCCACACTTCACTCGGTGCCCTGCGCCACACTTCACTCGTGCCCTGCGCCACACTTCACTCGGTTCCCTGCGCCACACTTCACTCGGTGCCCTGCGCCACACTTCACTCGGTGCCATGCGCCACACTTCACTCGGTGCCCTGCGCCACACTTCACTCGGTGCCCTGCGCCACACTTCACTCGGTGCCTGATGCACATTTCACTCAGTGCCCTGCGCCACAGTTCACTCGGTGCCCTGCGCCACAGTTCACTCGGTGCCTGATGCACAGTTCACTCGGTGCCCTGCGCCACAGTTAACCCAGTGCCCAGCGCCACAGTTCAACCGGTTCCCTGCGCCACAGTTCACTCGGTGCCTGATGCACAGTTCACTCGGTGCTCTGCGCCACACTTCACTCTATGCCCTGCGCCACACTTCACTCGGTGCCCTGCGCCACACTTCACTCGGTGCCTGATGCACAGTTCACTCGGTGCCCTGGGCCACAGTTCACTCGGTGCCCTGCGCCACAGTTAACCCGGTGCCCTGCGCCACAGATCACTCGGTGCCTGATGCACAGTTCACCCGGTGCCCTGCGCCACAGTTCCCTCGGTGCCCTGCGCCACAGTTCACTCGGTGCGCTGAGCCACACTTCACTCGGTGCGCTGCGCCACACTTCACTCGGTGCCCTGCGCCACACTTCACTCGGTGCCCTGCGCCACACTTCACTCGGTGCCCTGCGCCACACTTCACTCGGTGCCCTGCGCCACAGTTCACTCGGTGCCCTGCGCCACAGTTCACTCGGTGCCCTGCGCCACAGTTAACCCGGTGCCCTGCGCCACAGTTCACCCGGTGCACTGATGCACAGTTCACTCGGTGCCCTGCGCCACAGTTCACTCGGTGCCCTGCGCCACAGTTCACTCGGTGCCCTGCGCCACAGTTCACTCGGTGCCTGATGCACAGTTCACTCGGTGCCCTGCGCCACAGTACACCCGGTGCCCTGCGCCACAGTTCACTCGGTGCCCTGCGCCACAGTTCACTCGGTGCCCTGCGCCACAGTTCACTCGGTGCCCTGCGCCACAGTTCACTCGGTGCCCTGCGCCACAGTTCACTCGGTGCCCTGCACCACAGTTCACTCGGTGCCCTGCGCCACAGTTAACCCGGTGCCCTGCGCCACAGTTCACCCGCTGCCCATATGCACAGTTCACTCGGTGCCCTGCGCCACAGTTCACTCGGTGCCCTGCGCCACAGTTCACTCGGTGCCCTGCGCCACACTTCACCCGGTGCCCTGCGCCACAGTTCACCCGGTGCCTGATGCACAGTTCACTCGGTGCGCTGAGCCACACTTCACTCGGTGCCCTGCGCCACACTTCACTCGGTGCCCTGCGCCACAGTTCACTCGGTGCCTGATGCACAGTTCACCCGGTGCCCTGCGCCACAGTTCACTCGGTGCCCTGCGCCACAGTTCACTCGGTGCGCTGCGCCACACTTCACTCGGTGCCCTGCGCCACACTTCACTCGGTGCCCTGCGCCACAGTTAACCCGGTGCCCTGCGCCACAGTTCACCCGGTGCCCTGCGCCACAGTTCACTCGATGCCTGATGCACAGTTCACTCGGTGCCCTGCGCCACAGTTCACTCGGTGACCTGCGCCACAGTTAACCCGGTGCCCTGCGCCACAGTTCACCCGGTGCCCTGCGCCACAGTTCACTCGGTGCCTGATGCACAGTTCACTCGGTGCCCTGCGCCACAGTTCACTCGGTGCCCTGCGCCACACTTCACTCAGTGCCCTGCGCCACAGTTCACTCGGTGCCCTGCGCCACAGTTAACCCGGTGCCCTGCGCCACAGTTCACCCGGTGCCCTGATGCACAGTTCACCCGGTGCCCTGCGCCACAGTTCACTCGGTGCCCTGCGCCACAGCTCACTCGGTGCCCTCCGCCACAGTTCACTCGGTGCCCTGCGCCACAGTTGACCCGGTGCCCTGATGCACAGTTCACTCGGTGCCCTGCGCCACAGTTCACCCGGTGCCCTGCGCCACAGTTAACCAGGTGCCCTGCGCCACAGTTAACCCGGTGTCCTGCGCCACAGTTCACTCGGGGCCCTGCGCCACAGTTCACTTGGTGCCCTGCGCCACAGTTAACCCGGTGTCCTGCGCCACAGTTCACTCGGGGTCCTGCGCCACAGTTAACCCGGTGCCCTGCGCCACAGTTCACTCGGTGCCCTGCGCCACAGTTCACTCGATGCCCTCCGCCACAGTTCACTCGGTGCCCTGCGCCACAGTTGACCCGGTGCCCTGATGCACAGTTCACTCGGTGCCCTGCGCCACAGTTCACCCGGTGCCCTGCGCCACAGTTAACCCGGTGCCCTGCGCCACAGTTCACACGGTGCCCTGCGCCACAGTTAACCAGGTGCCCTGCGCCACAGTTCACCCGGTGCCTCATGCACAGTTCACCCGGTGCCCTGTGCCACAGTTCCCTCGGTGCCCTGCCCCACAGTTCCCTCGGTGCCCTGCGCCACAGTTCACTCGGTGCCCTGCGCCACAGTTCACTCGGTGCCCTGCGCCACAGTTCACTCGGTGCCTGATGCACAGTTCACTTGGTGCCCTGCGCCACAGTTCACTCGGTGCCCGGCGACACAGTTCACTCGGTGCCTGATGCACAGTTCACCCGGTGCCCGGCGCCACAGTTCACCCGGTGCCTGATGCACAGTTCACTCGGTGCCCTGCGCCACACTTCACTCGGTGCCCTGCGCCACACTTCACTCGGTGCCCTGCGCCACACTTCACTCGGTGCCCTGCGGCACACTTCACTCGGTGCCCTGCGCCACACTTCACTCGGTGCCATGCGCCACACTTCACTCGGTGCCATGCGCCACACTTCACTCGGTGCCATGCGCCACACTTCACTCGGTGCCCTGAGCCACACTTCACTCGGTGCCCTGCGCCACACTTCACTCGGTGCCCTGCGCCACACTTCACTCGGTGCCTGATGCACAGTTCACTCAGGGCCCTGCGCCACAGTTCACTCGGTGCCCTGCGCCACAGTTCACTCAGTGCCTGATGCACAGTTCACTCGGTGCCCTGCGCCACAGTTAACCCGGTGCCCTGCGCCACAGTTCACCCGGTTCCCTGCGCCACAGTTCACTCGGTGCCTGATGCACAGCTCACTCGGTGCCCTGCGCCACACTTCACTCGGTGCCCTGCGCCACACTTCACTCGGTGCCTGATGCACAGTTCACTCGGTGCCCTGCGCCACAGTTCACTCGGTGCCCTGCGCCACAGTTCACTCGGTGCCCTGCGCCACAGTTCACCCGGTGCCTGCGCCACAGTTCACCCGGTGCCCTGCGCCACAGTTCACTCGGTGCCTGATGCACAGTTCACTCGGTGCCCTGCGCCACAGTTCACTCGGTGCCCTGCGCCACAGTTCACTCGGTGCCCTGCGTCACAGTTCACTCGGTGCCCTGCGCCACAGTTCACTCGGTGCCCTGCGCCACAGTTCACCCGGTGCCTGCGCCACTGTTCACTCGGCGCCCTGCGCCACAGTTCACTCGGTGCCCTGCGCCACAGTTCACTCGGTGCCTGATCCACAGTTCACTCGGTGCCCTGCGCCAAAGTTCACTTGGTGCCCTGCGCCACAGTTCACTCGGTGCCCTGCGCCACAGTTCACTCGGTGCCTGATGCACAGTTCACTCGGCGCCCTGCGCCACAGTTCACTCGGTGCCCTGCGCCACAGTTCACTCGGTGCCTAATCCACAGTTCACTCGGTGCCCTGCGCCACAGTTCACTCGGTGCCCTGCGCCACAGTTCACTCGGTGCCCTGCGCCACAGTTCACTCGGTGCCTGATGCACAGTTCACTCGGTGCCCTGCGCCACAGTTAACCCGGTGCCCTGCGCCACAGTTCACCCGGTGCCCTGCGCCACTGTTCACTCGATGCCTGATGCACAGTTCACTCGGTGCCCTGCGCCACAGTTCACTCGGTGAACTGCGCCACAGTTAAACCGGTGCCCTGCGCCACAGTTCACCCGGTGCCCTGCGCCACAGTTCACTCGGTGCCTGATGCACAGTTCACTCGGTGCCCTGCGCCACAGTTCACTCGGTGCCCTGCGCCACAGTTCACTCGGTGCCCTGCGCCACAGTTCACTCGGTGCCCTGCGCCACAGTTCACTCGGTGAACTGCGCCACAGTTAAACCGGTGCCCTGCGCCACAGTTCACCCGGTGCCCTGCGCCACAGTTCACTCGGTGCCTGATGCACAGTTCACTCGGTGCCCTGCGCCACAGTTCACTCGGTGCCCTGCGCCACACTTCACTCAGTGCCCTGCGCCACAGTTCACTCGGTGCCCTGCGCCACAGTTAACCAGGTGCCGTGCGCCACAGTTCACCCGGTGCCCTGATGCACAGTTCACCCGGTGCCCTGCGCCACAGTTCACTCGGTGCCCTGCGCCACAGCTCACTCGGTGCCCTCCGCCACAGTTCACTCGTAGCCCTGCGCCACAGTTGACCCGGTGCCCTGATGCACAGTTCACTCGGTGCCCTGCGCCACAGTTCACCCGGTGCCCTGCGCCACAGTTAACCAGGTGCCCTGCGCCACAGTTAACCCGGTGCCCTGCGCCACAGTTCACTCGGTGCCCTGCACCACAGTTCACTCGGTGCCCTGCGCCACAGTTAACCCGGTGCCCTGCGCCACAGTTCACTGGGGGCCCTGCGCCTCAGTTAACCCGGTGCCCTGCGCCACAGTTCACTCGGTGCCCTGCGCCACAGTTCACTCGGTGCCCTCCGCCACAGTTCACTCGGTGCCCTGCGCCACAGTTGACCCGGTGCCCTGATGCACAGTTCACTCGGTGCCCTGCGCCACAGTTCACCCGGTGCCCTGCGCCACAGTTAACCAGGTGCCCTGCACCACAGTTAACCCGGTGCCCTGCGCCACAGTTCACTCGGTGCCCTGCGCCACAGTTCACTTGGTGCCCTGCGCCACAGTTCACTCGGTGCCCTGCGCCACAGTTAACCCGGTGCCGTGCGCCACAGTTCACTCGGGGCCCTGCTCCACAGTTAACCCGGTGCCCTGCGCCACAGTTCACACGGTGCCCTGCGCCACAGTTAACCAGGTGCCCTGCGCCACAGTTCACCCGGTGCCTCATGCACAGTTCACCCGGTGCCCTGTGCCACAGTTCCCTCGGTGCCCTGTGCCACAGTTCCCTCGGTGCCCTGCGCCACAGTTCACTCGGTGCCCTGCGCCACAGTTCACTCGGTGCCCTGCGCCACAGTTCACTCGGTGCCTGATGCACAGTTCACTTGGTGCCCTGCGCCACAGTTCACTCGGTGCCCGGCGACACAGTTCACTCGGTGCCTGATGCACAGTTCACCCGGTGCCCGGCGCCACAGTTCACCCGGTGCCTGATGCACAGTTCACTCGGTGCCCTGCGCCACACTTCACTCGGTGCCCTGCGCCACACTTCACTCGGTGCCCTGCGCCACACTTCACTCGGTGCCCTGCGGCACACTTCACTCGGTGCCCTGCGCCACACTTCACTCGCTGCCATGCGCCACACTTCACTCGGTGCCTTGCGCCACACTTCACTCGGTGCCATGCGCCACACTTCACTCGGTGCCCTGAGCCACACTTCACTCGGTGCCCTGCGCCACACTTCACTCGGTGCCCTGCGCCACACTTCACTCGGTGCCTGATGCACAGTTCACTCAGGGCCCTGCGCCACAGTTCACTCGGTGCCCTGCGCCACAGTTCACTCAGTGCCTGATGCACAGTTCACTCGGTGCCCTGCGCCACAGTTAACCCGGTGCCCTGCGCCACAGTTCACCCGGTTCCCTGCGCCACAGTTCACTCGGTGCCTGATGCACAGCTCACTCGGTGCCCTGCGCCACACTTCACTCGGTGCCCTGCGCCACACTTCACTCGGTGCACTGCGCCACACTTCACTCGGTGCCCTGCGCCACAGTTCACTCGGTGCCCTGCGCCACAGTTCACTCGGTGCCTGATGCACAGTTCACTCGGTGCCCTGCGCCACAGTTCACCCGGTGCCCTGCGCCACAGTTCACTCGGTGCCTGATGCACAGTTCACTCGGTGCCCAGCGCCACAGTTCACTCGGTGCCCTGCGCCACAGTTCACTCGGTGCCCTGCGCCACAGTTAACCCGGTGCCCTGCGCCACAGTTCACCCGCTGCCCATATGCACAGTTCACTCGGTGCCCTGCGCCACACTTCACTCGGTGCCTGATGCACAGTTCACTCGGCACACTGCGCCACAGTTCACTCGGTGCCCTGCGCCACAGTTCACTCGGTGCCCTGCGCCACAGTTCACTCGGTGCCTGATGCACAGTTCACTCGGTGCCCTGCGCCACAGTTCACTCGGTGCCCTGCGCCACAGTTCACTCGGTGCCCTGCGCCACAGTTCACCCGGTGCCTGCGCCACAGTTCACCCGGTGCCCTGCGCCACAGTTAACCCGGTGCCTGATGCACAGTTCACTCGGTGCCCTGCGCCACAGTTCACTCGGTGCCCTGCGCCACAGTTCACTCGGTGCCCTGCGTCACAGTTCACTCGGTGCCCTGTGCCACAGTTCACTCGGTGCCCTGCGCCACAGTTAACCCGGTGCACTGCGCCACAGTTCACCCGGTGCCCTGCGCCACAGTTCACTCGGTGCCCTGCGACACAGTTCACTCGGTGCCCTGCGCCACAGTTCACTCGCTGCCCTGCGCCACAGTTCACTCGGTGACTGATGCACAGTTCACTCGATGCCCTGCGCCACAGTTCACTCGGTGCCCTGCGCCACAGTTCACTCGGTGCCTGATGCACAGTTCACTTGGTGCCCTGCGCCACAGTTCACTCGGTGCCCGGCGACACAGTTCACTCGGTGCCTGATGCACAGTTCACCCGGTGCCCGGCGCCACAGTTCACCCGGTGCCTGATGCACAGTTCACTCGGTGCCCTGCGCCACACTTCACTCGGTGCCCTGCGCCACACTTCACTCGGTGCACTGCGCCACACTTCACTCGGCGCCCTGCGCCACACTTCACTCGGTGCCCTGCGCCACAGTTCACTCGGTGCGCTGAGCCACACTTCACTCGGTGCGCTGCGCCACACTTCACTCGGTGCCCTGCGCCACACTTCACTCGGTGCCCTGCGCCACACTTCACTCGGTGCCCTGCGCCACAGTTCACTCGGTGCCCTGCGCCACAGTTAACCCGGTGCCCTGCGCCACAGTTCACCCGGTGCCCTGATGCACAGTTCACTCGGTGCCCTGCGCCACAGTTCACTCGGTGCGCTGAGCCACACTTCACTCGGTGCGCTGCGCCACACTTCACTCGGTGCCCTGCGCCACACTTCACTCGGTGCCCTGCGCCACAGTTCACTCGGTGCCCTGCGCCACAGTTAACCCGGTGCCCTGCGCCACAGCTCACCCGGTGCCCTGATGCACAGTTCACTCGGTGCCCTGCGCCACAGTTCACTCGGTGCCCTGCGCCACAGTTCACTCTGTGCCCTGCGCCACAGTTCACTCGGTGCCTGATGCACAGTTCACTCGGTGCCCTGCGCCACAGTTCACCCGGTGCCCTGCGCCACAGTTCACTCGGTGCCCTCCGCCACAGTTCACTCGGTGCCCTGCGCCACAGTTCACTCGGTGCCCTGCGCCACAGTTCACTCGGTGCCCTGCTCCACAGTTCACTCGGTGCCCTGCGCCACAGTTAACCCGGTGCCCTGTGCCACAGTTCACCCGCTGCCCATATGCACAGTTCACTCGGTGCCCTGCGCCACAGTTCACTCGGTGCCCTGCGCCACAGTTCACTCGGTGCCCTGCGCCACACTTCACCCGGTGCCCTGCGCCACAGTTCACCCGGTGCCTGATGCACAGTTCACTCGGTGCGCTGAGCCACACTTCACTCGGTGCCCTGCGCCACACTTCACTCGGTGCCCTGCGCCACAGTTCACTCGGTGCCTGATGCACAGTTCACCGGGTGCCCTGCGCCACAGTTCACTCGGTGCCCTGCGCCACAGTTCACTCGGTGCGCTGCGCCACACTTCACTCGGTGCCCTGCGCCACACTTCACTCGGTGCCCTGCGCCACACTTCACTCGGTGCCCTGTGCCACACTTCACTCGGTGCCCTGCGCCACACTTCACTCGGTGCCCTGCGCCAGACTTCACTCGGTGCCCTGCGCCACAGTTCACTCGGTGCCCTGCGCCACACTTCACTCGGTGCCTGATGCACAATTCACTCGGTGCCCTGGGCCACAGTTCACTCGGTGCCCTGCGCCACAGTTAACCCGGTGCCCTGCGCCACAGTTCACTCGGTGCCTGATGCACAGTTCACCCGGTGCCCTGCGCCACAGTTCCCTCGGTGCCCTGCGCCACAGTTCACTCGGTGCCCTGCGCCACAGTTCACTCGGTGCGCTGCGCCACACTTCACTCGGTGCCCTGCGCCACACTTCACTCGGTGCCCTGCGCCACACTTCACTCGGTGCCCTGCGCCACACTTCACTCGGCGCCCTGCGCCACACTTCACTCGGCGCCCTGCGCCACACTTCACTCGGTGCCTGATGCACTGTTCACTCGGCGCCCTGTGCCACAGTTCACTCGGTGCCCTGCGCCACAGTTCACTCGGTGCCTGATGCACAGTTCACTCGGTGCCCTGCGCCAAAGTTCACTTGGTGCCCTGCGCCACAGTTCACTCGGTGCCCTGCGCCACAGTTCACTCGGTGCCTGATGCACAGTTCACTCGGCGCCCTGCGCCACAGTTCACTCGGCGCCCTGCGCCACAGTTCACTCGGTGCCTGATCCACAGTTCACTCGGTGCCCTGCGCCACATTTCACTCGGTGCCCTGCGCCACAGTTCACCTGGTGCCCTGCGCCACAGTTCACTCGGTGCCTGATGCCCAGTTCACTCGGTGCCCTGCGCCACAGTTAACCAGGTGCCCTGCGCCACAGTTAACCCGGTGCCCTGCGCCACAGTTCACTCGGTGCCCTGCGCCACAGTTCACTCGGTGCCCTGCGCCACAGTTAACCCGGTGCCCTGCGCCACAGTTCACTCGGGGCCCTGCGCCACAGTTAACCCGGTGCCCTGCGCCACAGTTCACTCGGTGCCCTGCGCCACAGTTCACCCGCTGCCCATATGCACAGTTCACTCGCTGCCCTGCGCCACACTTCACTCGGTGCCTGATGCACAGTTCACTCGGCACCCTGCGCCACAGTTCACTCGGTGCCCTGCGCCACAGTTCACTCGGTGCCCTGCGCCACAGTTCACTCGGTGCCTGATGCACAGTTCACTCGGTGCCCTGCGCCACAGTTCACTCGGTGCCCTGCGCCACAGTTCACTCGGTGCCCTGCGCCACAGTTCACCCGGTGCCTGCGCCACAGTTCACCCGGTGCCCTGCGCCACAGTTCACTCGGTGCCTGATGCACAGTTCACTCGGTGCCCTGCGCCACAGTTCACTCGGTGCCCTGCGCCACAGTTCACTCGGTGCCCTGCGTCACAGTTCACTCGGTGCCCTGTGCCACAGTTCACTCGGTGCCCTGCGCCACAGTTAACCCGGTGCCCTGCGCCACAGTTCACCCGGTGCCCTGCGCCACAGTTCACTCGGTGCCCTGCGACACAGTTCACTCGGTGCCCTGCGCCACAGTTCACTCGCTGCCCTGCGCCACAGTTCACTCGGTGACTGATGAACAGTTCACTCGGTGCCCTGCGCCACAGTTCACTCGGTGCCTGGCGCCACAGTTCACTCGGTGCCTGATGCGCAGTTCACTTGGTGCCCTGCGCCACAGTTCACTCGGTGCCCGGCGACACAGTTCACTCGGTGCCTGATGCACAGTTCACCCGGTGCCCGGCGCCACAGTTCACCCGGTGCCTGATGCACAGTTCACTCGGTGCCCTGCGCCACACTTCACTCGGTGCCCTGCGCCACACTTCACTCGGTGCCCTGCGCCACACTTCACTCGGTGCCCTGCGCCACACTTCACTCGGTGCCCTGCGCCACACTTCACTCGGTGCCCTGCGCCACAGTTCCCTCCGTGCACTGCGCCACAGTTCCCTCGGTGCCCTGCGCCACAGTTCACTCGGTGCCCTGCGCCACAGTTCACTCGGTGCCCTGCGCCACAGTTCACTCGGTGCCTGATGTACAGTTCACTCGGTGCCCTGCGCCACAGTTCACCCGGTGCCCGGCGCCACAGTTCACACGGTGCCTGATGCACAGTTCACTCGGTGCCCTGCGCCACACTTCACTCAGTGCCCTGCGCCACACTTCACTCGGTGCCCTGCGCCACACCTCACTCGGTGCCCTGCGCCACACTTCACTCGGTGCCCTGCGCCACACTTCACTCGGTGCCCTGCGCCACACTTCACTCGTGCCCTGCGCCACACTTCACTCGGTGCCCTGCGCCACACTTCACTCGGTGCCCTGCGCCACACTTCACTCGGTGCCATGCGCCACACTTCACTCGGTGCCATGCGCCACACTTCACTCGGTGCCCTGCGCCACACTTCACTCGGTGCCCTGCGCCACACTTCACTCGGTGCCTGATGCACATTTCACTCAGTGCCCTGCGCCACAGTTCACTCGGTGCCCTGCGCCACAGTTCACTCGGTGCCCTGCGCCACACTTCACTCGGTGCCCTGCGCCACACTTCACTCGGTGCCTGATGCACATTTCACTCAGTGCCCTGCGCCACAGTTCACTCGGTGCCCTGCGCCACAGTTCACTCGGTGCCTGATGCACAGTTCACTCGGTGCCCTGCGCCACAGTTAACCCAGTGCCCAGCGCCACAGTTCACCCGGTTCCCTGCGCCACAGTTCACTCGGTGCCTGATGCACAGTTCACTCGGTGCTCTGCGCCACACTTCACTCTATGCCCTGCGCCACACTTCACTCGGTGCCCTGCGCCACACTTCACTCGGTGCCTGATGCACAGTTCACTCGGTGCCCTGGGCCACAGTTCACTCGGTGCCCTGCGCCACAGTTAACCCGGTGCCCTGCGCCACAGTTCACTCGGTGCCTGATGCACAGTTCACCCGGTGCCCTGCGCCACAGTTCCCTCGGTGCCCTGCGCCACAGTTCACTCGGTGCGCTGAGCCACACTTCACTCGGAGCGCTGCGCCACACTTCACTCGGTGCCCTGCGCCACACTTCACTCGGTGCCCTGCGGCACACTTCACTCGGTGCCCTGCGCCACACTTCACTCGCTGCCATGCGCCACACTTCACTCGGTGCCTTGCGCCACACTTCACTCGGTGCCATGCGCCACACTTCACTCGGTGCCCTGAGCCACACTTCACTCGGTGCCCTGCGCCACACTTCACTCGGTGCCCTGCGCCACACTTCACTCGGTGCCTGATGCACAGTTCACTCAGGGCCCTGCGCCACAGTTCACTCGGTGCCCTGCGCCACAGTTCACTCAGTGCCTGATGCACAGTTCACTCGGTGCCCTGCGCCACAGTTAACCCGGTGCCCTGCGCCACAGTTCACCCGGTTCCCTGCGCCACAGTTCACTCGGTGCCTGATGCACAGCTCACTCGGTGCCCTGCGCCACACTTCACTCGGTGCCCTGCGCCACACTTCACTCGGTGCACTGCGCCACACTTCACTCGGTGCCCTGCGCCACAGTTCACTCGGTGCCCTGCGCCACAGTTCACTCGGTGCCTGATGCACAGTTCACTCGGTGCCCTGCGCCACAGTTCACCCGGTGCCCTGCGCCACAGTTCACTCGGTGCCTGATGCACAGTTCACTCGGTGCCCAGCGCCACAGTTCACTCGGTGCCCTGCGCCACAGTTCACTCGGTGCCCTGCGCCACAGTTAACCCGGTGCCCTGCGCCACAGTTCACCCGCTGCCCATATGCACAGTTCACTCGGTGCCCTGCGCCACACTTCACTCGGTGCCTGATGCACAGTTCACTCGGCACACTGCGCCACAGTTCACTCGGTGCCCTGCGCCACAGTTCACTCGGTGCCCTGCGCCACAGTTCACTCGGTGCCTGATGCACAGTTCACTCGGTGCCCTGCGCCACAGTTCACTCGGTGCCCTGCGCCACAGTTCACTCGGTGCCCTGCGCCACAGTTCACCCGGTGCCTGCGCCACAGTTCACCCGGTGCCCTGCGCCACAGTTAACCCGGTGCCTGATGCACAGTTCACTCGGTGCCCTGCGCCACAGTTCACTCGGTGCCCTGCGCCACAGTTCACTCGGTGCCCTGCGTCACAGTTCACTCGGTGCCCTGTGCCACAGTTCACTCGGTGCCCTGCGCCACAGTTAACCCGGTGCACTGCGCCACAGTTCACCCGGTGCCCTGCGCCACAGTTCACTCGGTGCCCTGCGACACAGTTCACTCGGTGCCCTGCGCCACAGTTCACTCGCTGCCCTGCGCCACAGTTCACTCGGTGACTGATGCACAGTTCACTCGATGCCCTGCGCCACAGTTCACTCGGTGCCCTGCGCCACAGTTCACTCGGTGCCTGATGCACAGTTCACTTGGTGCCCTGCGCCACAGTTCACTCGGTGCCCGGCGACACAGTTCACTCGGTGCCTGATGCACAGTTCACCCGGTGCCCGGCGCCACAGTTCACCCGGTGCCTGATGCACAGTTCACTCGGTGCCCTGCGCCACACTTCACTCGGTGCCCTGCGCCACACTTCACTCGGTGCACTGCGCCACACTTCACTCGGCGCCCTGCGCCACACTTCACTCGGTGCCCTGCGCCACAGTTCACTCGGTGCGCTGAGCCACACTTCACTCGGTGCGCTGCGCCACACTTCACTCGGTGCCCTGCGCCACACTTCACTCGGTGCCCTGCGCCACACTTCACTCGGTGCCCTGCGCCACAGTTCACTCGGTGCCCTGCGCCACAGTTAACCCGGTGCCCTGCGCCACAGTTCACCCGGTGCCCTGATGCACAGTTCACTCGGTGCCCTGCGCCACAGTTCACTCGGTGCGCTGAGCCACACTTCACTCGGTGCGCTGCGCCACACTTCACTCGGTGCCCTGCGCCACACTTCACTCGGTGCCCTGCGCCACAGTTCACTCGGTGCCCTGCGCCACAGTTAACCCGGTGCCCTGCGCCACAGCTCACCCGGTGCCCTGATGCACAGTTCACTCGGTGCCCTGCGCCACAGTTCACTCGGTGCCCTGCGCCACAGTTCACTCTGTGCCCTGCGCCACAGTTCACTCGGTGCCTGATGCACAGTTCACTCGGTGCCCTGCGCCACAGTTCACCCGGTGCCCTGCGCCACAGTTCACTCGGTGCCCTCCGCCACAGTTCACTCGGTGCCCTGCGCCACAGTTCACTCGGTGCCCTGCGCCACAGTTCACTCGGTGCCCTGCTCCACAGTTCACTCGGTGCCCTGCGCCACAGTTAACCCGGTGCCCTGTGCCACAGTTCACCCGCTGCCCATATGCACAGTTCACTCGGTGCCCTGCGCCACAGTTCACTCGGTGCCCTGCGCCACAGTTCACTCGGTGCCCTGCGCCACACTTCACCCGGTGCCCTGCGCCACAGTTCACCCGGTGCCTGATGCACAGTTCACTCGGTGCGCTGAGCCACACTTCACTCGGTGCCCTGCGCCACACTTCACTCGGTGCCCTGCGCCACAGTTCACTCGGTGCCTGATGCACAGTTCACCGGGTGCCCTGCGCCACAGTTCACTCGGTGCCCTGCGCCACAGTTCACTCGGTGCGCTGCGCCACACTTCACTCGGTGCCCTGCGCCACACTTCACTCGGTGCCCTGCGCCACACTTCACTCGGTGCCCTGTGCCACACTTCACTCGGTGCCCTGCGCCACACTTCACTCGGTGCCCTGCGCCAGACTTCACTCGGTGCCCTGCGCCACAGTTCACTCGGTGCCCTGCGCCACACTTCACTCGGTGCCTGATGCACAATTCACTCGGTGCCCTGGGCCACAGTTCACTCGGTGCCCTGCGCCACAGTTAACCCGGTGCCCTGCGCCACAGTTCACTCGGTGCCTGATGCACAGTTCACCCGGTGCCCTGCGCCACAGTTCCCTCGGTGCCCTGCGCCACAGTTCACTCGGTGCCCTGCGCCACAGTTCACTCGGTGCGCTGCGCCACACTTCACTCGGTGCCCTGCGCCACACTTCACTCGGTGCCCTGCGCCACACTTCACTCGGTGCCCTGCGCCACACTTCACTCGGCGCCCTGCGCCACACTTCACTCGGCGCCCTGCGCCACACTTCACTCGGTGCCTGATGCACTGTTCACTCGGCGCCCTGTGCCACAGTTCACTCGGTGCCCTGCGCCACAGTTCACTCGGTGCCTGATGCACAGTTCACTCGGTGCCCTGCGCCAAAGTTCACTTGGTGCCCTGCGCCACAGTTCACTCGGTGCCCTGCGCCACAGTTCACTCGGTGCCTGATGCACAGTTCACTCGGCGCCCTGCGCCACAGTTCACTCGGCGCCCTGCGCCACAGTTCACTCGGTGCCTGATCCACAGTTCACTCGGTGCCCTGCGCCACATTTCACTCGGTGCCCTGCGCCACAGTTCACCTGGTGCCCTGCGCCACAGTTCACTCGGTGCCTGATGCCCAGTTCACTCGGTGCCCTGCGCCACAGTTAACCAGGTGCCCTGCGCCACAGTTAACCCGGTGCCCTGCGCCACAGTTCACTCGGTGCCCTGCGCCACAGTTCACTCGGTGCCCTGCGCCACAGTTAACCCGGTGCCCTGCGCCACAGTTCACTCGGGGCCCTGCGCCACAGTTAACCCGGTGCCCTGCGCCACAGTTCACTCGGTGCCCTGCGCCACAGTTCACCCGCTGCCCATATGCACAGTTCACTCGCTGCCCTGCGCCACACTTCACTCGGTGCCTGATGCACAGTTCACTCGGCACCCTGCGCCACAGTTCACTCGGTGCCCTGCGCCACAGTTCACTCGGTGCCCTGCGCCACAGTTCACTCGGTGCCTGATGCACAGTTCACTCGGTGCCCTGCGCCACAGTTCACTCGGTGCCCTGCGCCACAGTTCACTCGGTGCCCTGCGCCACAGTTCACCCGGTGCCTGCGCCACAGTTCACCCGGTGCCCTGCGCCACAGTTCACTCGGTGCCTGATGCACAGTTCACTCGGTGCCCTGCGCCACAGTTCACTCGGTGCCCTGCGCCACAGTTCACTCGGTGCCCTGCGTCACAGTTCACTCGGTGCCCTGTGCCACAGTTCACTCGGTGCCCTGCGCCACAGTTAACCCGGTGCCCTGCGCCACAGTTCACCCGGTGCCCTGCGCCACAGTTCACTCGGTGCCCTGCGACACAGTTCACTCGGTGCCCTGCGCCACAGTTCACTCGCTGCCCTGCGCCACAGTTCACTCGGTGACTGATGAACAGTTCACTCGGTGCCCTGCGCCACAGTTCACTCGGTGCCTGGCGCCACAGTTCACTCGGTGCCTGATGCGCAGTTCACTTGGTGCCCTGCGCCACAGTTCACTCGGTGCCCGGCGACACAGTTCACTCGGTGCCTGATGCACAGTTCACCCGGTGCCCGGCGCCACAGTTCACCCGGTGCCTGATGCACAGTTCACTCGGTGCCCTGCGCCACACTTCACTCGGTGCCCTGCGCCACACTTCACTCGGTGCCCTGCGCCACACTTCACTCGGTGCCCTGCGCCACACTTCACTCGGTGCCCTGCGCCACACTTCACTCGGTGCCCTGCGCCACAGTTCCCTCCGTGCACTGCGCCACAGTTCCCTCGGTGCCCTGCGCCACAGTTCACTCGGTGCCCTGCGCCACAGTTCACTCGGTGCCCTGCGCCACAGTTCACTCGGTGCCTGATGTACAGTTCACTCGGTGCCCTGCGCCACAGTTCACCCGGTGCCCGGCGCCACAGTTCACACGGTGCCTGATGCACAGTTCACTCGGTGCCCTGCGCCACACTTCACTCAGTGCCCTGCGCCACACTTCACTCGGTGCCCTGCGCCACACCTCACTCGGTGCCCTGCGCCACACTTCACTCGGTGCCCTGCGCCACACTTCACTCGGTGCCCTGCGCCACACTTCACTCGTGCCCTGCGCCACACTTCACTCGGTGCCCTGCGCCACACTTCACTCGGTGCCCTGCGCCACACTTCACTCGGTGCCATGCGCCACACTTCACTCGGTGCCATGCGCCACACTTCACTCGGTGCCCTGCGCCACACTTCACTCGGTGCCCTGCGCCACACTTCACTCGGTGCCTGATGCACATTTCACTCAGTGCCCTGCGCCACAGTTCACTCGGTGCCCTGCGCCACAGTTCACTCGGTGCCCTGCGCCACACTTCACTCGGTGCCCTGCGCCACACTTCACTCGGTGCCTGATGCACATTTCACTCAGTGCCCTGCGCCACAGTTCACTCGGTGCCCTGCGCCACAGTTCACTCGGTGCCTGATGCACAGTTCACTCGGTGCCCTGCGCCACAGTTAACCCAGTGCCCAGCGCCACAGTTCACCCGGTTCCCTGCGCCACAGTTCACTCGGTGCCTGATGCACAGTTCACTCGGTGCTCTGCGCCACACTTCACTCTATGCCCTGCGCCACACTTCACTCGGTGCCCTGCGCCACACTTCACTCGGTGCCTGATGCACAGTTCACTCGGTGCCCTGGGCCACAGTTCACTCGGTGCCCTGCGCCACAGTTAACCCGGTGCCCTGCGCCACAGTTCACTCGGTGCCTGATGCACAGTTCACCCGGTGCCCTGCGCCACAGTTCCCTCGGTGCCCTGCGCCACAGTTCACTCGGTGCGCTGAGCCACACTTCACTCGGAGCGCTGCGCCACACTTCACTCGGTGCCCTGCGCCACACTTCACTCGGTGCCCTGCGCCACACTTCACTCGGTGCCCTGCGCCACACTTCACTCGTTGCCCTGCGCCACAGTTCACTCGGTGCCCTGCGCCACAGTTCACTCGGTGCCCTGCGCCACAGTTAACCCGGTGCCCTGCGCCACAGTTCACCCGGTGCCCTGATGCACAGTTCACTCGGTGCCCTGCGCCACAGTTCACTCGGTGCCCTGCGCCACAGTTCACTCGGTGCCCTGCGCCACAGTTCACTCGGTGCCTGATGCACAGTTCACTCGGTGCCCTGCGCCACAGTTCACCCGGTGCCCTGCGCCACAGTTCACTCGGTGCCCTGCGCCACAGTTCACTCGGTGCCCTGCGCCACAGTTCACTCGGTGCCCTGCGCCACAGTTCACTCGGTGCCCTGCGCCACAGTTCACTCGGTGCCCTGCGCCACATTTCACTCGGTGCCCTGCACCACAGGTCACTCGGTGCCCTGCGCCACAGTTAACCCGGTGCCCTGCGCCACAGTTCACCCGCTGCCCATATGCACAGTTCACTCGGTGCCCTGCGCCACAGTTCACTCGGTGCCCTGCGCCACAGTTCACTCGGTGCCCTGCGCCACACTTCACCCGGTGCCCTGCGCCACAGTTCACCCGGTGCCTGATGCACAGTTCACTCGGTGCGCTGAGCCACACTTCACTCGGTGCCCTGCGCCACACTTCACTCGGTGCCCTGCGCCACAGTTCACTCGGTGCCTGATGCACAGTTCACCCGGTGCCCTGCGCCACAGTTCACTCGGTGCCCTGCGCCACAGTTCACTCGGTGCGCTGCGCCACACTTCACTCGGTGCCCTGCGCCACACTTCACTCGGTGCCCTGCGCCACAGTTCACTCGGTGCCCTGCGCCACACTTCACTCGGTGCCCTGCGCCACACTTCACTCGGTGCCCTGCGCCACACTTCACTCGGTGCCCTGCGCCACACTTCACTCGGTGCCATGCGCCACACTTCACTCGGCGCCATGCGCCACACTTCACTCGGTGCCCTGCGCCACAGTTCACTCGGTGCCTGATGCGCAGTTCACTTGTTGCCCTGCGCCACAGTTCACTCGGTGCCCGTCGACACAGTTCACTCGGTGCCTGATGCACAGTTCACCCGGTGCCCGGCGCCACAGTTCACCCGGTGCCTGATGCACAGTTCACTCGGTGCCCTGCGCCACACTTCACTCGGTGCCCTGCGCCACACTTCACTCGGTGCCCTGCGCCACACTTCACTCGGTGCCCTGCGCCACACTTCACTTGGTGCCCTGTGGCACACTTCACTCGGTGCCCTGCGCCACACTTCACTCGGTGCCATGCGCCACACTTCACTCGGTGCCATGCGCCACACTTCACTCGGTGCCATGCGCCACACTTCACTCGGTGCCCTGAGCCACACTTCACTCGGTGCCCTGCGCCACACTTCACTCAGTGCCCTGCGCCACACTTCACTCGGTGCCTGATGCACAGTTCACTCAGGGCCCTGCGCCACAGTTCACTCGGTGCCCTGCGCCACAGTTCACTCAGTGCCTGATGCACAGTTCACTCGGTGCCCTGCGCCACAGTTAACCCGGTGCCCTGCGCCACAGTTCACCCGGTTCCCTGCGCCACAGTTCACTCGGTGCCTGATGCACAGCTCACTCGGTGCCCTGCGCCACACTTCACTCGGTGCCCTCCGCCACACTTCACTCGGTGCCCTGCGCCACACTTCACTCGGTGCCCTGCGCCACACTTCACTCGGTGCCCTGCGCCACACTTCACTCGGTGCCCTGCGCCACAGTTCCCTCCGTGCACTGCGCCACAGTTCCCTCGGTGCCCTGCGCCACAGTTCACTCGGTGCCCTGCGCCACAGTTCACTCGGTGCCCTGCGCCACAGTTCACTCGGTGCCTGATGTACAGTTCACTCGGTGCCCTGCGCCACAGTTCACCCGGTGCCCGGCGCCACAGTTCACACGGTGCCTGATGCACAGTTCACTCGGTGCCCTGCGCCACACTTCACTCAGTGCCCTGCGCCACACTTCACTCGGTGCCCTGCGCCACACCTCACTCGGTGCCCTGCGCCACACTTCACTCGGTGCCCTGCGCCACACTTCACTCGTGCCCTGCGCCACACTTCACTCGGTGCCCTGCGCCACACTTCACTCGGTGCCCTGCGCCACACTTCACTCGGTGCCATGCGCCACACTTCACTCGGTGCCATGCGCCACACTTCACTCGGTGCCCTGCGCCACACTTCACTCGGTGCCCTGCGCCACACTTCACTCGGTGCCTGATGCACATTTCACTCAGTGCCCTGCGCCACAGTTCACTCGGTGCCCTGCGCCACAGTTCACTCGGTGCCCTGCGCCACACTTCACTCGGTGCCCTGCGCCACACTTCACTCGGTGCCTGATGCACATTTCACTCAGTGCCCTGCGCCACAGTTCACTCGGTGCCCTGCGCCACAGTTCACTCGGTGCCTGATGCACAGTTCACTCGGTGCCCTGCGCCACAGTTAACCCAGTGCCCAGCGCCACAGTTCACCCGGTTCCCTGCGCCACAGTTCACTCGGTGCCTGATGCACAGTTCACTCGGTGCTCTGCGCCACACTTCACTCTATGCCCTGCGCCACACTTCACTCGGTGCCCTGCGCCACACTTCACTCGGTGCCTGATGCACAGTTCACTCGGTGCCCTGGGCCACAGTTCACTCGGTGCCCTGCGCCACAGTTAACCCGGTGCCCTGCGCCACAGTTCACTCGGTGCCTGATGCACAGTTCACCCGGTGCCCTGCGCCACAGTTCCCTCGGTGCCCTGCGCCACAGTTCACTCGGTGCGCTGAGCCACACTTCACTCGGAGCGCTGCGCCACACTTCACTCGGTGCCCTGCGCCACACTTCACTCGGTGCCCTGCGCCACACTTCACTCGGTGCCCTGCGCCACACTTCACTCGTTGCCCTGCGCCACAGTTCACTCGGTGCCCTGCGCCACAGTTCACTCGGTGCCCTGCGCCACAGTTAACCCGGTGCCCTGCGCCACAGTTCACCCGGTGCCCTGATGCACAGTTCACTCGGTGCCCTGCGCCACAGTTCACTCGGTGCCCTGCGCCACAGTTCACTCGGTGCCCTGCGCCACAGTTCACTCGGTGCCTGATGCACAGTTCACTCGGTGCCCTGCGCCACAGTTCACCCGGTGCCCTGCGCCACAGTTCACTCGGTGCCCTGCGCCACAGTTCACTCGGTGCCCTGCGCCACAGTTCACTCGGTGCCCTGCGCCACAGTTCACTCGGTGCCCTGCGCCACAGTTCACTCGGTGCCCTGCGCCACATTTCACTCGGTGCCCTGCACCACAGGTCACTCGGTGCCCTGCGCCACAGTTAACCCGGTGCCCTGCGCCACAGTTCACCCGCTGCCCATATGCACAGTTCACTCGGTGCCCTGCGCCACAGTTCACTCGGTGCCCTGCGCCACAGTTCACTCGGTGCCCTGCGCCACACTTCACCCGGTGCCCTGCGCCACAGTTCACCCGGTGCCTGATGCACAGTTCACTCGGTGCGCTGAGCCACACTTCACTCGGTGCCCTGCGCCACACTTCACTCGGTGCCCTGCGCCACAGTTCACTCGGTGCCTGATGCACAGTTCACCCGGTGCCCTGCGCCACAGTTCACTCGGTGCCCTGCGCCACAGTTCACTCGGTGCGCTGCGCCACACTTCACTCGGTGCCCTGCGCCACACTTCACTCGGTGCCCTGCGCCACAGTTCACTCGGTGCCCTGCGCCACACTTCACTCGGTGCCCTGCGCCACACTTCACTCGGTGCCCTGCGCCACACTTCACTCGGTGCCCTGCGCCACACTTCACTCGGTGCCATGCGCCACACTTCACTCGGCGCCATGCGCCACACTTCACTCGGTGCCCTGCGCCACAGTTCACTCGGTGCCTGATGCGCAGTTCACTTGTTGCCCTGCGCCACAGTTCACTCGGTGCCCGTCGACACAGTTCACTCGGTGCCTGATGCACAGTTCACCCGGTGCCCGGCGCCACAGTTCACCCGGTGCCTGATGCACAGTTCACTCGGTGCCCTGCGCCACACTTCACTCGGTGCCCTGCGCCACACTTCACTCGGTGCCCTGCGCCACACTTCACTCGGTGCCCTGCGCCACACTTCACTTGGTGCCCTGTGGCACACTTCACTCGGTGCCCTGCGCCACACTTCACTCGGTGCCATGCGCCACACTTCACTCGGTGCCATGCGCCACACTTCACTCGGTGCCATGCGCCACACTTCACTCGGTGCCCTGAGCCACACTTCACTCGGTGCCCTGCGCCACACTTCACTCAGTGCCCTGCGCCACACTTCACTCGGTGCCTGATGCACAGTTCACTCAGGGCCCTGCGCCACAGTTCACTCGGTGCCCTGCGCCACAGTTCACTCAGTGCCTGATGCACAGTTCACTCGGTGCCCTGCGCCACAGTTAACCCGGTGCCCTGCGCCACAGTTCACCCGGTTCCCTGCGCCACAGTTCACTCGGTGCCTGATGCACAGCTCACTCGGTGCCCTGCGCCACACTTCACTCGGTGCCCTCCGCCACACTTCACTCGGTGCCCTGCGCCACACTTCACTCGGTGCCCTGCGCCACAGTTCACTCGGTGCCCTGCGCCACAGTTCACTCGGTGCCTGATGCACAGTTCACTCGGTGCCCTGCGCCACAGTTCACCCGGTGCCCTGCGCAACAGTTCACTCTGTGCCTGATGCACAGTTCACTCGGTGCCCAGCGCCACAGTTCACTCGGTGCCCTGCGCCACAGTTCACTCGGTGCCCTGCGCCACAGTTCACTCAGTGTCCTGCGCCACAGTTAACCCGGTGCCCTGCGCCACAGTTCACCCGCTGCCCATATGCACAGTTCACTCGGTGCCCTGCGCCACACTTGACTCGGTGCCTGATGCACAGTTCACTCGGCACCCTGCGCCACAGTTCACTCGGTGCCCTGCGCCACAGTTCACTCGGTGCCCTGCGCCACAGTTCACTCGCTGCCTGATGCACAGTTCACTCGTTGCCCTGTGCCACAGTTCACTCGGTGCCCTGCGCCACAGTTCACTCGGTGCCCTGCGCCACAGTTCACCCGGTGCCTGCGCCACAGTTCACCCGGTGCCCTGCGCCACAGTTCACTCGGTGCCTGATGCACAGTTCACTCGGTGCCCTGCGCCACAGTTCACTCGGTGCCCTGCGCCACAGTTCACTCGGTGCCCTGCGTCACAGTTCACTCGGTGCCCTGTGCCACAGTTCACTCGGTGCCCTGCGCCACAGTTAACCCGGTGCCCTGCGCCACAGTTCACCCGGTGCCCTGCGCCACAGTTCACTCGGTGCCCTGCGACACAGTTCACTCGGTGCCCTGCGCCACAGTTCACTCGCTGCCCTGCGCCACAGTTCACTCGGTGACTGATGCACAGTTCACTCGGTGCCCTGCGCCACAGTTCACTCGGTGCCCTGCGCCACAGTTCACTCGGTGCCTGATGCGCAGTTCACTTGGTGCCCTGCGCCACAGTTCACTCGGTGCCCGGCGACACAGTTCACTCGGTGCCTGATGCACAGTTCACCCGGTGCCCGGCGCCACAGTTCACCCGGTGCCTGATGCATAGTTCACTCGGTGCCCTGCGCATCACTTCACTCGGTGCCCTGCGCCACACTTCACTCGGTGCCCTGCGCCACACTTCACTCGGTGCCCTGCGCCACACTTCACTCGGTGCCCTGCGCCACACTTCACTCGGTGCCCTGCGCCACAGTTCCCTCCGTGCACTGCGCCACAGTTCCCTCGGTGCCCTGCGCCACAGTTCACTCGGTGCCCTGCGCCACAGTTCACTCGGTGCCCTGCGCCACAGTTCACTCGGTGCCTGATGCACAGTTCACTCGGTGCCCTGCGCCACAGTTCACCCGGTGCCCGGCGCCACAGTTCACACGGTGCCTGATGCACAGTTCACTCGGTGCCCTGCGCCACACTTCACTCGGTGCCCTGCGCCACACTTCACTCGGTGCCCTGCGCCACACCTCACTCGGTGCCCTGCGCCACACTTCACTCGGTGCCCTGCGCCACACTTCACTCGTGCCCTGCGCCACACTTCACTCGGTGCCCTGCGCCACACTTCACTCGGTGCCCTGCGCCACACTTCACTCGGTGCCATGCGCCACACTTCACTCGGTGCCATGCGCCACACTTCACTCGGTGCCCTGCGCCACACTTCACTCGGTGCCCTGCGCCACACTTCACTCGGTGCCTGATGCACATTTCACTCAGTGCCCTGCGCCACAGTTCACTCGGTGCCCTGCGCCACAGTTCACTCGGTGCCTGATGCACAGTTCACTCGGTGCCCTGCGCCACAGTTAACCCAGAGCCCAGCGCCACAGTTCACCCGGTTCCCTGCGCCACAGTTCACTCGGTGCCTGATGCACAGTTCACTCGGTGCTCTGCGCCACACTTCACTCTATGCCCTGCGCCACACTTCACTCGGTGCCCTGCGCCACACTTCACTCGGTGCCTGATGCACAGTTCACTCGGTGCCCTGGGCCACAGTTCACTCGGTGCCCTGCGCCACAGTTAACCCGGTGCCCTGCGCCACAGTTCACTCGGTGCCTGATGCACAGTTCACCCGGTGACCTGCGCCACAGTTCCCTCGGTGCCCTGCGCCACAGTTCACTCGGTGCGCTGAGCCACACTTCACTCGGTGCCCTGCGCCACACTTCACTCGGTGCCCTGCGCCACACTTCACTCGGTGCCCTACGCCACACTTCACTTGGTGCCCTGTGGCACACTTCACTCGGTGCCCTGCGCCACACTTCACTCGGTGCCATGCGCCACACTTCACTCGGTGCCATGCGCCACACTTCACTCGGTGCCATGCGCCACACTTCACTCGGTGCCCTGAGCCACACTTCACTCGGTGCCCTGCGCCACACTTCACTCAGTGCCCTGCGCCACACTTCACTCGGTGCCTGATGCACAGTTCACTCAGGGCCCTGCGCCACAGTTCACTCGGTGCCCTGCGCCACAGTTCACTCAGTGCCTGATGCACAGTTCACTCGGTGCCCTGCGCCACAGTTAACCCGGTGCCCTGCGCCACAGTTCACCCGGTTCCCTGCGCCACAGTTCACTCGGTGCCTGATGCACAGCTCACTCGGTGCCCTGCGCCACACTTCACTCGGTGCCCTCCGCCACACTTCACTCGGTGCCCTGCGCCACACTTCACTCGGTGCCCTGCGCCACAGTTCACTCGGTGCCCTGCGCCACAGTTCACTCGGTGCCTGATGCACAGTTCACTCCGTGCCCTGCGCCACAGTTCACCCGGTGCCCTGCGCAACAGTTCACTCTGTGCCTGATGCACAGTTCACTCGGTGCCCAGCGCCACAGTTCACTCGGTGCCCTGCGCCACAGTTCACTCGGTGCCCTGCGCCACAGTTCACTCAGTGCCCTGCGCCACAGTTAACCCGGTGCCCTGCGCCACAGTTCACCCGCTGCCCATATGCACAGTTCACTCGGTGCCCTGCGCCACACTTCACTCGGTGCCTGATGCACAGTTCACTCGGCACCCTGCGCCACAGTTCACTCGGTGCCCTGCGCCACAGTTCACTCGGTGCCCTGCGCCACAGTTCACTCAGTGCCTGATGCACAGTTCACTCGTTGCCCTGCGCCACAGTTCACTCGGTGCCCTGCGCCACAGTTCACTCGGTGCCCTGCGCCACAGTTCACCCGGTGCCTGCGCCACAGTTCACCCGGTGCCCTGCGCCACAGTTCACTCGGTGCCTGATGCACAGTTCACTCGGTGCCCTGCGCCACAGTTCACTCGGTGCCCTGCGCCACAGTTCACTCGGTGCCCTGCGTCACAGTTCACTCGGTGCCCTGTGCCACAGTTCACTCGGTGCCCTGCGCCACAGTTAACCCGGTGCCCTGCGCCACAGTTCACCCGGTGCCCTGCGCCACAGTTCACTCGGTGCCCTGCGACACAGTTCACTCGGTGCCCTGCGCCACAGTTCACTCGCTGCCCTGCGCCACAGTTCACTCGGTGACTGATGCACAGTTCACTCGGTGCCCTGCGCCACAGTTCACTCGGTGCCCTGCGCCACAGTTCACTCGGTGCCTGATGCGCAGTTCACTTGGTGCCCTGCGCCACAGTTCACTCCGTGCCCGGCGACACAGTTCACTCGGTGCCTGATGCACAGTTCACCCGGTGCCCGGCGCCACAGTTCACCCGGTGCCTGATGCACAGTTCACTCGGTGCCCTGCGCCACACTTCACTCGGTGCCCTGCGCCACACTTCACTCGGTGCCCTGCGCCACACTTCACTCGGTGCCCTGCGCCACACTTCACTCGGTGCCCTGCGCCACACTTCACTCGGTGCCCTGCGCCACAGTTCCCTCCGTGCACTGCGCCACAGTTCCCTCGGTGCCCTGCGCCACAGTTCACTCGGTGCCCTGCGCCACAGTTCACTCGGTGCCCTGCGCCACAGTTCACTCGGTGCCTGATGCACAGTTCACTCGGTGCCCTGCGCCACAGTTCACCCGGTGCCCGGCGCCACAGTTCACACGGTGCCTGATGCACAGTTCACTCGGTGCCCTGCGCCACACTTCACTCGGTGCCCTGCGCCACACTTCACTCGGTGCCCTGCGCCACACCTCACTCGGTGCCCTGCGCCACACTTCACTCGGTGCCCTGCGCCACACTTCACTCGGTGCCCTGCGCCACACTTCACTCGTGCCCTGCGCCACACTTCACTCGGTGCCCTGCGCCACACTTCACTCGGTGCCCTGCGCCACACTTCACTCGGTGCCATGCGCCACACTTCACTCGGTGCCATGCGCCACACTTCACTCGGTGCCCTGCGCCACACTTCACTCGGTGCCCTGCGCCACACTTCACTCGGTGCCTGATGCACATTTCACTCAGTGCCCTGCGCCACAGTTCACGCGGTGCCCTGCGCCACAGTTCACTCGGTGCCTGATGCACAGTTCACTCGGTGCCCTGCGCCACAGTTAACCCAGTGCCCAGCGCCACAGTTCACCCGGTTCCCTGCGCCACAGTTCACTCGGTGCCTGATGCACAGTTCACTCGGTGCTCTGCGCCACACTTCACTCTATGCCCTGCGCCACACTTCACTCGGTGCCCTGCGCCACACTTCACTCGGTGCCTGATGCACAGTTCACTCGGTGCCCTGGGCCACAGTTCACTCGGTGCCCTGCGCCACAGTTAACCCGGTGCCCTGCGCCACAGTTCACTCGGTGCCTGATGCACAGTTCACCCGGTGCCCTGCGCCACAGTTCCCTCGGTGCCCTGCGCCACAGTTCACTCCGTGCGCTGAGCCACACTTCACTCGGAGCGCTGCGCCACACTTCACTCGGTGCCCTGCGCCACACTTCACTCGGTGCCCTGCGCCACACTTCACTCGGTGCCCTGCGCCACACTTCACTCGGTGCCCTGCGCCACAGTTCACTCGGTGCCCTGCGCCACAGTTCACTCGGTGCCCTGCGCCACAGTTAACCCGGTGCCCTGCGCCACAGTTCACCCGGTGCCCTGATGCACAGTTCACTCGGTGCCCTGCGCCACAGTTCACTCGGTGCCCTGCGCCACAGTTCACTCGGTGCCCTGCGCCACAGTTCACTCGGTGCCTGATGCACAGTTCACTCGGTGCCCTGCGCCACAGTTCACCCGGTGCCCTGCGCCACAGTTCACTCGGTGCCCTGCGCCACAGTTCACTCGGTGCCCTGCGCCACAGTTCACTCGGTGCCCTGCGCCACTTTTCACTCGGTGCCCTGCGCCACAGTTCACTCGGTGCCCTGCACCACAGTTCACTCGGTGCCCTGCGCCACAGTTAACCCGGTGCCCTGCGCCACAGTTCACCCGCTGCCCATATGCACAGTTCACTCGGTGCCCTGCGCCACAGTTCACTCGGTGCCCTGCGCCACAGTTCACTCGGTGCCCTGCGCCACACTTCACCCGGTGCCCTGCGCCACAGTTCACCCGGTGCCTGATGCACAGTTCACTCGGTGCGCTGAGCCACACTTCACTCGGTGCCCTGCGCCACACTTCACTCGGTGCCCTGCGCCACAGTTCACTCGGTGCCTGATGCACATTTCACCCGGTGCCCTGCGCCACAGTTCACTCGGTGCCCTGCGCCACAGTTCACTCGGTGCGCTGCGCCACACTTCACTCGGTGCCCTGCGCCACACTTCACTCGGTGCCCTGCGCCACAGTTCACTCGGTGCCCTGCGCCACACTTCACTCGGTGCCCTGCGCCACACTTCACTCGGTTCCCTGCGCCACACTTCACTCGGTGCCCTGCGCCACACTTCACTCGGCGCCCTGCGCCACACTTCACTCGGCGCCCTGTGCCACACTTCACTCGGTGCCTGAAGCACTGTTCACTCGGCGCCCTGCGCCACAGTTCACTCGGTGCCCTGCGCCACAGTTCACTCGGTGCCTGATCCACAGTTCACTCGGTGCCCTGCGCCAAAGTTCACTTGGTGCCCTGCGCCACAGTTCACTCGGTGCCCTGCGCCACAGTTCACTCGGTGCCTGATGCACAGTTCACTCGGCGCCCTGCGCCACAGTTCACTCGGTGCCCTGCGCCACAGTTCACTCGGTGCCTAATCCACAGTTCACTCGGTGCCCTGCGCCACAGTTCACTCGGTGCCCTGCGCCACAGTTCACTCGGTGCCCTGCGCCACAGTTCACTCGGTGCCTGATGCACAGTTCACTCGGTGCCCTGCGCCACAGTTAACCCGGTGCCCTGCGCCACAGTTCACCCGGTGCCCTGCGCCACAGTTCACTCGATGCCTGATGCACAGTTCACTCGGTGCCCTGCACCACAGTTCACTCGGTGACCTGCGCCACAGTTAACACGGTGCCCTGCGCCACAGTTCACCCGGTGCCCTGCGCCACAGTTCACTCGGTGCCTGATGCACAGTTCACTCGGTGCCCTGCGCCACAGTTCACTCGGTGCCCTGCGCCACAGTTCACTCGGTGCCCTGCGCCACAGTTCACTCGGTGCCCTGCGCCACAGTTAACCCGGAGCCCTGCGCCACAGTTCACCCGGTGCCCTGATGCACAGTTCACCCGGTGCCCTGCGCCACAGTTCACTCGGTGCCCTGCGCCACAGCTCACTCGGTGCCCTCCGCCACAGTTCACTCGGTGCCCTGCGCCACAGTTGACCCGGTGCCCTGATGCACAGTTCACTCGGTGCCCTGCGCCACAGTTCACCCGGTGCCCTGCGCCACAGTTAACCAGGTGCCCTGCGCCACAGTTAACCCGGTGCCCTGCGCCACAGTTCAGTCGGGGCCCTGCGCCACCGTTCACTCGGTGCCCTGCGCCACAGTTAACCCGGTGCCCTGCGCCACAGTTCACTCGGGGCCCTGCGCCACAGTTAACCCGGTGCCCTGCGCCACAGTTCACTCGGTGCCCTGCGCCACAGTTCACTCGATGCCCTCTGCCACAGTTCACTCGGTGCCCTGCGCCACAGTTGACCCGGTGCCCTGATGCACACTTCACTCGGTGCCCTGCGCCACACTTCACTCGGTGCCCTGCGCCACACTTCACTTGGTGCCCTGTGGCACACTTCACTCGGTGCCCTGCGCCACACTTCACTCGGTGCCATGCGCCACACTTCACTCGGTGCCATGCGCCACACTTCACTCGGTGCCATGCGCCACACTTCACTCGCTGCCCTGAGCCACACTTCACTCGGTGCCCTGCGCCACACTTCACTCAGTGCCCTGCGCCACACTTCACTCGGTGCCTGATGCACAGTTCACTCAGGGCCCTGCGCCACAGTTCACTCGGTGCCCTGCGCCACAGTTCACTCAGTGCCTGATGCACAGTTCACTCGGTGCCCTGCGCCACAGTTAACCCGGTGCCCTGCGCCACAGTTCACCCGGTTCCCTGCGCCACAGTTCACTCGGTGCCTGATGCACAGCTCACTCGGTGCCCTGCGCCACACTTCACTCGGTGCCCTCCGCCACACTTCACTCGGTGCCCTGCGCCACAGTTCACTCGGTGCCTGATGCACAGTTCACTCGGTGCCCTGCGCCACAGTTCACCCGGTGCCCTGCGCAACAGTTCACTCTGTGCCTGATGCACAGTTCACTCGATGCCCAGTGCCACAGTTCACTCGGTGCCCTGCGCCACAGTTCACTCGGTGCCCTGCGCCACAGTTCACTCAGTGCCCTGCGCCACAGTTAACCCGGTGCCCTGCGCCACAGTTCACCCGCTGCCCATATGCACAGTTCACTCGGTGCCCTGCGCCACACTTCACTCGGTGCCTGATGCACAGTTCACTCGGCACCCTGCGCCACAGTTCACTCGGTGCCCTGCGCCACAGTTCACTCGGTGCCCTGCGCCACAGTTCACTCGGTGCCTGATGCACAGTTCACTCGGTGCCCTGCGCCACAGTTCACTCGGTGCCCTGCGCCACAGTTCACTCGGTGCCCTGCGCCACAGTTCACCCGGTGCCTGCGCCACAGTTCACCCGGTGCCCTGCGCCACAGTTCACTCGGTGCCTGATGCACAGTTCACTCGGTGCCCTGCGCCACAGTTCACTCGGTGCCCTGCGCCACAGTTCACTCGGTGCCCTGCTTCACAGTTCACTCGGTGCCCTGTGCCACAGTTCACTCGGTGCCCTGCGCCACAGTTAACCCGGTGCCATGCGCCACAGTTCACCCGGTGCCCTGCGCCACAGTTCACTCGGTGCCCAGCGACACAGTTCACTCGGTGCCCTGCGCCACAGTTCACTCGCTGCCCTGCGCCACAGTTCACTCGGTGACTGATGAACAGTTCACTCGGTGCCCTGCGCCACAGTTCACTCGGTGCCTGGCGCCACAGTTCACTCGGTGCCTGATGCGCAGTTCACTTGGTGCCCTGCGCCACAGTTCACTCGGTGCCCGGCGACACAGTTCACTCGGTGCCTGATGCACAGTTCACCCGGTGCCCGGCGCCACAGTTCACCCGGTGCCTGATGCACAGTTCACTCGGTGCCCTGCGCCACACTTCACTCGGTGCCCTGCGCCACACTTCACTCGGTGCCCTGCGCCACACTTCACTCGGTGCCCTGCGCCACATTTCACTCGGTGCCCTGCGCCACAGTTCCCTCCGTGCACTGCGCCACAGTTCCCTCGGTGCCCTGCGCCACAGTTCACTCGGTGCCCTGCGCCACAGTTCACTCGGTGCCCTGCGCCACAGTTCACTCGGTGCCTGATGCACAGTTCACTCGGTGCCCTGCGCCACAGTTCACCCGGTGCCCGGCGCCACAGTTCACACGGTGCCTGATGCACAGTTCACTCGGTGCCCTGCGCCACACTTCACTCGGTGCCCTGCGCCACACTTCACTCGGTGCCCAGCGCCACACCTCACTCGGTGCCCTGCGCCACACTTCACTCGGTGCCCTGCGCCACACTTCACTCGGTGCCCTGCGCCACACTTCACTCGTGCCCTGCGCCACACTTCACTCGGTGCCCTGCGCCACACTTCACTCGGTGCCCTGCGCCACACTTCACTCGGTGCCATGCGCCACACTTCACTCGGTGCCATGCGCCACACTTCACTCGGTGCCCTGCGCCACACTTCACTCGGTGCCCTGCGCCACACTTCACTCGGTGCCTGATGCACATTTCACTCAGTGCCCTGCGCCACAGTTCACTCGGTGCCCTGCGCCACAGTTCACTCGGTGCCCTGCGCCACACTTCACTCGGTGCCCTGCGCCACACTTCACTCGGTGCCTGATGCACATTTCACTCAGTGCCCTGCGCCACAGTTCACTCGGTGCCCTGCGCCACAGTTCACTCGGTGCCTGATGCACAGTTCACTCGGTGCCCTGCGCCACAGTTAACCCAGTGCCCAGCGCCACAGTTCACCCGGTTCCCTGCGCCACAGTTCACTCTGTGCCTGATGCACAGTTCACTCGGTGCTCTGCGCCACACTTCACTCTATGCCCTGCGCCACACATCACTCGGTGCCCTGCGCCACACTTCACTCGGTGCCTGATGCACAGTTCACTCGGTGCCCTGGGCCACAGTTCACTCGGTGCCCTGCGCCACAGTTAACCCGGTGCGCTGCGCCACAGTTCACTCGGTGCCTGATGCACAGTTCACCCGGTGCCCTGCGCCACAGTTCCCTCGGTGCCCTGCGCCACAGTTCACTCGGTGCGCTGAGCCACACTTCACTCGGAGCGCTGCGCCACACTTCACTCGGTGCCCTGCGCCACACTTCACTCGGTGCCCTGCGCCACACTTCACTCGGTGCCCTGCGCCACACTTCACTCGGTGCCCTGCGCCACAGTTCACTCGGTGCCCTGCGCCACAGTTCACTCGGTGCCCTGCGCCACAGTTAACCCGGTGCCCTGCGCCACAGTTCACCCGGTGCCCTGATGCACAGTTCACTCGGTGCCCTGCGCCACAGTTCACTCGGTGCCCTGCGCCACAGTTCACTCGGTGCCCTGCGCCACAGTTCACTCGGTGCCTGATGCACAGTTCACTCGGTGCCCTGCGCCACAGTTCACCCGGTGTCCTGCGCCACAGTTCACTCGGTGCCCTGCGCCACAGTTCACTCGGTGCCCTGCGCCACAGTTCACTCGGTGCCCTGCGCCACAGTTCACTCGGTGCCCTGCGCCACAGTTCACTCGGTGCCCTGCACCACAGGTCACTCGGTGCCCTGCGCCACACTTCACCCGGTGCCCTGCGCCACAGTTCACCCGGTGCCTGATGCACAGTTCACTCGGTGCGCTGAGCCACACTTCACTCGGTGCCCTGCGCCACACTTCACTCGGTGCCCTGCGCCACAGTTCACTCGGTGCCTGATGCACAGTTCACCCGGTGCCCTGCGCCACAGTTCACTCGGTGCCCTGCGCCACAGTTCACTCGGTGCGCTGCGCCACACTTCACTCGGTGCCCTGCGCCACACTTCACTCGGTGCCCTGCGCCACAGTTCACTCGGTGCCCTGCGCCACACTTCACTCGGTGCCCTGCGCCACACTTCACTCGGTGCCCTGCGCCACACTTCACTCGGTGCCCTGCGCCACACTTCACTCGGTGCCATGCGCCACACTTCACTCGGCGCCATGCGCCACTCTTCACTCGGTGCCCTGCGCCACAGTTCACTCGGTGCCTGCTGCGCAGTTCACTTGGTGCCCTGCGCCACAGTTCACTCGGTGCCCGTCGACACAGTTCACTCGGTGCCTGATGCACAGTTCACCCGGTGCCCGGCGCCACAGTTCACCCGGTGCCTGATGCACAGTTCACTCGGTGCCCTGCGCCACACTTCACTCGGTGCCCTGCGCCACACTTCACTCAGTGCCCTGCGCCACACTTCACTCGGTGCCCTGCGCCACACTTCACTTGGTGCCCTGTGGCACACTTCACTCGGTGCCCTGCGCCACACTTCACTCGGTGCCATGCGCCACACTTCACTCGGTGCCATGCGCCACACTTCACTCGGTGCCATGCGCCACACTTCACTCGGTGCCCTGAGCCACACTTCACTCGTGGCCCTGCGCCACACTTCACTCAGTGCCCTGCGCCACACTTCACTCGGTGCCTGATGCACAGTTCACTCAGGGCCCTGCGCCACAGTTCACTCGGTGCCCTGCGCCACAGTTGACTCAGTGCCTGATGCACAGTTCACTCGGTGCCCTGCGCCACAGTTAACCCGGTGCCCTGCGCCACAGTTCACCCGGTTCCCTGCGCCACAGTTCACTCGGTGCCTGATGCACAGCTCACTCGGTGCCCTGCGCCACACTTCACTCGGTGCCCTCCGCCACACTTCACTCGGTGCCCTGCGCCACACTTCACTCGGTGCCCTGTGCCACAGTTCACTCGGTGCCCTGCGCCACAGTTCACTCGGTGCCTGATGCACAGTTCACTCGGTGCCCTGCGCCACAGTTCACCCGGTGCCCTGCGCAACAGTTCACTCTGTGCCTGATGCACAGTTCACTCGGTGCCCAGCGCCACAGTTCACTCGGTGCCCTGCGCCACAGTTCACTCGGTGCCCTGCGCCACAGTTCACTCAGTGCCCTGCGCCACAGTTAACCCGGTGCCCTGCGCCACAGTTCACCCGCTGCCCATATGCACAGTTCACTCGGTGCCCTGCGCCACACTTCACTCGGTGCCTGATGCACAGTTCACTCGGCACCCTGCGCCACAGTTCACTCGGTGCCCTGCGCCACAGTTCACTCGGTGCCCTGCGCCACAGTTCACTCGGTGCCTGATGCACAGATCACTCGGTGCCCTGCGCCACAGTTCACTCGGTGCCCTGCGCCACAGTTCACTCGGTGCCCTGCGCCACAGTTCACCCGGTGCCTGCGCCACAGTTCACCCGGTGCCCTGCGCCACAGTTCACTCGGTGACTGATGCACAGTTCACTCGGTGCCCTGCGCCACAGTTCACTCGGTGCCCTGCGCCACAGTTCACTCGGTGCCCTGCGTCACAGTTCACTCGGTGCCCTGTGCCACAGTTCACTCGGTGCCCTGCGCCACAGTTAACCCGGTGCCCTGCGCCACAGTTCACCCGGTGCCCTGCGCCACAGTTCACTCGGTGCCCTGCGACACAGTTCACTCGGTGCCCTGCGCCACAGTTCACTCGCTGCCCTGCGCCACAGTTCACTCGGTGACTGATGCACAGTTCACTCGGTGCCCTGCGCCACAGTTCACTCGGTGCCCTGCGCCACAGTTCACTCGGTGCCTGATGCGCAGTTCACTTGGTGCCCTGCGCCACAGTTCACTCGGTGCCCGGCGACACAGTTCACTCGGTGCCTGATGCACAGTTCACCCGGTGCCCGGCGCCACAGTTCACCCGGTGCCTGATGCACAGTTCACTCGGTGCCCTGCGCCACACTTCACTCGGTGCCCTGCGCCACACTTCACTCGGTGCCCAGCGCCACACTTCACTCGGTGCCCTGCGCCACACTTCACTCGGTGCCCTGCGCCACACTTCACTCGGTGCCCTGCGCCACAGTTCCCTCCGTGCACTGCGCCACAGTTCCTTCGGTGCCCTGCGCCACAGTTCACTCGGTGCCCTGCGCCACAGTTCACTCGGTGCCCTGCGCCACAGTTCACTCGGTGCCTGATGCACAGTTCACTCGGTGCCCTGCGCCACAGTTCACCCGGTGCCCGGCGCCACAGTTCACACGGTGCCTGATGCACAGTTCACTCGGTGCCCTGCGCCACACTACACTCGGTGCCCTGCGCCACACTTCACTCGGTGCCCTGCGCCACACCTCACTCGGTGCCCTGCGCCACACTTCACTCGGTGCCCTGCGCCACACTTCACTCGTGCCCTGCGCCACACTTCACTCGGTGCCCTGCGCCACACTTCACTCGGTGCCTGATGCACATTTCACTCAGTGCCCTGCGCCACAGTTCACTCGGTGCCCTGCACCACAGTTCACTCGGTGCCTGATGCACAGTTCACTCGGTGCCCTGCGCCACAGTTAACCCAGTGCCCAGCGCCACAGTTCACCCGGTTCCCTGCGCCACAGTTCACTCGGTGCCTGATGCACAGTTCACTCGGTGCTCTGCGCCACACTTCACTCTATGCCCTGCGCCACACTTCACTCGGTGCCCTGCGCCACACTTCACTCGGTGCCTGATGCACAGTTCACTCGGTGCCCTGGGCCACAGTTCACTCGGTGCCCTGCGCCACAGTTAACCCGGTGCCCTGCGCCACAGTTCACTCGGTGCCTGATGCACAGTTCACCCGGTGCCCTGCGCCACAGTTCCCTCGGTGCCCTGCGCCACAGTTCACTCCGTGCGCTGAGCCACACTTCACTCGGAGCGCTGCGCCACACTTCACTCGGTGCCCTGCGCCACACTTCACTCGGTGCCCTGCGCCACACTTCACTCGGTGCCCTGCGCCACACTTCACTCGGTGCCCTGCGCCACAGTTCACTCGGTGCCCTGCGCCACAGTTCACTCGGTGCCCTGCGCCACAGTTAACCCGGTGCCCTGCGCCACAGTTCACCCGGTGCCCTGATGCACAGTTCACTCGGTGCCCTGCGCCACAGTTCACTCGGTGCCCTGCGCCACAGTTCACTCGGTGCCCTGCGCCACAGTTCACTCGGTGCCTGATGCACAGTTCACTCGGTGCCCTGCGCCACAGTTCACCCGGTGCCCTGCGCCACAGTTCACTCGGTGCCCTGCGCCACAGTTCACTCGGTGCCCTGCGCCACAGTTCACTCGGTGCCCTGCGCCACAGTTCACTCGGTGCCCTGCGCCACAGTTCACTCGGTGCCCTGCGCCACAGTTAACCCGGTGCCCTGCGCCACAGTTCACCCGCTGCCCATATGCACAGTTCACTCGGTGCCCTGCGCCACAGTTCACTCGGTGCCCTGCGCCACAGTTCACTCGGTGCCCTGCGCCACACTTCACCCGGTGCCCTGCGCCACAGTTCACCCGGTGCCTGATGCACAGTTCACTCGGTGCGCTGAGCCACACTTCACTCGGTGCCCTGCGCCACACTTCACTCGATGCCCTGCGCCACAGTTCACTCGGTGCCTGATGCACATTTCACCCGGTGCCCTGCGCCACAGTTCACTCGGTGCGCTGCGCCACAGTTCACTCGGTGCGCTGCGCCACACTTCACTCGGTGCCCTGCGCCACACTTCACTCGGTGCCCTGCGCCACAGTTCACTCGGTGCCCTGCGCCACACTTCACTCGGTGCCCTGCGCCACACTTCACTCGGTTCCCTGCGCCACACTTCACTCGGTGCCCTGCGCCACACTTCACTCGGCGCCCTGCGCCACACTTCACTCGGCGCCCTGTGCCACACTTCACTCGGTGCCTGAAGCACTGTTCACTCGGCGCCCTGCGCCACAGTTCACTCGGTGCCCTGCGCCACAGTTCACTCGGTGCCTGATCCACAGTTCACTCGGTGCCCTGCGCCAAAGTTCACTTGGTGCCCTGCGCCACAGTTCACTCGGTGCCCTGCACCACAGTTCACTCGGTGCCTGATGCACAGTTCACTCGGCGCCCTGCGCCACAGTTCACTCGGTGCCCTGCGCCACAGTTCACTCGGTGCCTAATCCACAGTTCACTCGGTGCCCTGCGCCACAGTTCACTCGGTGCCCTGCGCCACAGTTCACTCGGTGCCCTGCGCCACAGTTCACTCGGTGCCTGATGCACAGTTCACTCGGTGCCCTGCGCCACAGTTAACCCGGTGCCCTGCGCCACAGTTCACCCGGTGCCCTGCGCCACAGTTCACTCGATGCCTGATGCACAGTTCACTCGGTGCCCTGCGCCACAGTTCACTCGGTGACCTGCGCCACAGTTAACACGGTGCCCTGCGCCACAGTTCACCCGGTGCCCTGCGCCACAGTTCACTCGGTGCCTGATGCACAGTTCACTCGGTGCCCTGCGCCACAGTTCACTCGGTGCCCTGCGCCACAGTTCACTCGGTGCCCTGCGCCACAGTTCACTCGGTGCCCTGCGCCACAGTTAACCCGGTGCCCTGCGCCACAGTTCACCCGGTGCCCTGATGCACAGTTCACCCGGTGCCCTGCGCCACAGTTCACTCGGTGCACTGCGCCACAGCTCACTCGGTGCCCTCCGCCACAGTTCACTCGGTGCCCTGCGCCACAGTTGACCCGGTGCCCTGATGCACAGTTCACTCGGTGCCCTGCGCCACAGTTCACCCGGTGCCCTGCGCCACAGTTAACCAGGTGCCCTGCGCCACAGTTAACCCGGTGCCCTGCGCCACAGTTCACTCGGGGCCCTGCGCCACCGTTCACTCGGTGCCCTGCGCCACAGTTAACCCGGTGCCCTGCGCCACAGTTCACTCGGGGCCCTGCGCCACAGTTAACCCGGTGCCCTGCGCCACAGTTCACTCGGTGCCCTGCGCCACAGTTCACTCGATGCCCTCCGCCACAGTTCACTCGGTGCCCTGCGCCACAGTTGACCCGGTGCCCTGATGCACACTTCACTCGGTGCCCTGCGCCACACTTCACTCGGTGCCCTGCGCCACACTTCACTTGGTGCCCTGTGGCACACTTCACTCGGTGCCCTGCGCCACACTTCACTCGGTGCCATGCGCCACACTTCACTCGGTGCCATGCGCCACACTTCACTCGGTGCCATGCGCCACACTTCACTCGGTGCCCTGAGCCACACTTCACTCGGTGCCCTGCACCACACTTCACTCAGTGCCCTGCGCCACACTTCACTCGGTGCCTGATGCACAGTTCACTCAGGGCCCTGCGCCACAGTTCACTCGGTGCCCTGCGCCACAGTTCACTCAGTGCCTGATGCACAGTTCACTCGGTGCCCTGCGCCACAGTTAACCCGGTGCCCTGCGCCACAGTTCACCCGGTTCCCTGCGCCACAGTTCACTCGGTGCCTGATGCACAGCTCACTCGGTGCCCTGCGCCACACTTCACTCGGTGCCCTCCGCCACACTTCACTCGGTGCCCTGCGCCACACTTCACTCGGTGCCCTGCGCCACAGTTCACTCGGTGCCCTGCGCCACAGTTCACTCGGTGCCTGATGCACAGTTCACTCGGTGCCCTGCGCCACAGTTCACCCGGTGCCCTGCGCAACAGTTCACTCTGTGCCTGATGCACAGTTCACTCGGTGCCCAGCGCCACAGTTCACTCGGTGCCCTGCGCCACAGTTCACTCGGTGCCCTGCGCCACAGTTCACTCGGTGCCCTGCGCCACAGTTCACTCGGTGCCTGATGCACAGTTCACTCGGTGCCCTGCGCCACAGTTCACCCGGTGCCCTGCGCAACAGTTCACTCTGTGCCTGATGCACAGTTCACTCGGTGCCCAGCGCCACAGTTCACTCGGTGCCCTGCGCCACAGTTCACTCGGTGCCCTGCGCCACAGTTCACTCAGTGCCCTGCGCCACAGTTAACCCGGTGCCCTGCGCCACAGTTCACCCGCTGCCCATATGCACAGTTCACTCGGTGCCCTGCGCCACACTTCACTCGGTGCCTGATGCACAGTTCACTCGGCACCCTGCGCCACAGTTCACTCGGTGCCCTGCGCCACAGTTCACTCGGTGCCCTGCGCCACAGTTCACTCGGTGCCTGATGCACAGTTCACTCGGTGCCCTGCGCCACAGTTCACTCGGTGCCCTGCGCCACAGTTCACTCGGTGCCCTGCGCCACAGTTCACCCGGTGCCTGCGCCACAGTTCACCCGGTGCCCTGCGCCACAGTTCACTCGGTGCCTGATGCACAGTTCACTCGGTGCCCTGCGCCACAGTTCACTCGGTGCCCTGCGCCACAGTTCACTCGGTGCCCTGCGTCACAGTTCACTCGGTGCCCTGTGCCACAGTTCACTCGGTGCCCTGCGCCACAGTTAACCCGGTGCCCTGCGCCACAGTTCACCCGGTGCCCTGCGCCACAGTTCACTCGGTGCCCAGCGACACAGTTCACTCGGTGCCCTGCGCCACAGTTCACTCGCTGCCCTGCGCCACAGTTCACTCGGTGACTGATGAACAGTTCACTCGGTGCCCTGCGCCACAGTTCACTCGGTGCCTGGCGCCACAGTTCACTCGGTGCCTGATGCGCAGTTCACTTGGTGCCCTGCGCCACAGTTCACTCGGTGCCCGGCGACACAGTTCACTCGGTGCCTGATGCACAGTTCACCCGGTGCCCGGCGCCACAGTTCACCCGGTGCCTGATGCACAGTTCACTCGGTGCCCTGCGCCACACTTCACTCGGTGCCCTGCGCCACACTTCACTCGGTGCCCAGCGCCACACTTCACTCGGTGCCCTGCGCCACACTTCACTCGGTGCCCTGCGCCACATTTCACTCGGTGCCCTGCGCCACAGTTCCCTCCGTGCACTGCGCCACAGTTCCCTCGGTGCCCTGCGCCACAGTTCACTCGGTGCCCTGCGCCACAGTTCACTCGGTGCCCTGCGCCACAGTTCACTCGGTGCCTGATGCACAGTTCACTCGGTGCCCTGCGCCACAGTTCACCCGGTGCCCGGCGCCACAGTTCACACGGTGCCTGATGCACAGTTCACTCGGTGCCCTGCGCCACACTTCACTCGGTGCCCTGCGCCACACTTCACTCGGTGCCCTGCGCCACACCTCACTCGGTGCCCTGCGCCACACTTCACTCGGTGCCCTGCGCCACACTTCACTCGGTGCCCTGCGCCACACTTCACTCGTGCCCTGCGCCACACTTCACTTGGTGCCCTGCGCCACACTTCACTCGGTGCCCTGCGCCACACTTCACTCGGTGCCATGCGCCACACTTCACTCGGTGCCATGCGCCACACTTCACTCGGTGCCCTGCGCCACACTTCACTCGGAGCCCTGCGCCACACTTCACTCGGTGCCTGATGCACATTTCACTCAGTGCCCTGCGCCACAGTTAACTCGGTACCCTGCGCCACAGTTCACTCGGTGCCCTGCGCCACACTTCACTCGGTGCCCTGCGCCACACTTCACTCGGTGCCTGATGCACATTTCACTCAGTGCCCTGCGCCACAGTTCACTCGGTGCCCTGCGCCACAGTTCACTCGGTGCCTGATGCACAGTTCACTCGGTGCCCTGCGCCACAGTTAACCCAGTGCCCAGCGCCACAGTTCACCCGGTTCCCTGCGCCACAGTTCACTCTGTGCCTGATGCACAGTTCACTTGGTGCTCTGCGCCACACTTCACTCTATGCCCTGCGCCACACTTCACTCGGTGCCCTGCGCCACACTTCACTCGGTGCCTGATGCACAGTTCACTCGGTGCCCTGGGCCACAGTTCACTCGGTGCCCTGCGCCACAGTTAACCCGGTGCGCTGCGCCACAGTTCACTCGGTGCCTGATGCACAGTTCACCCGGTGCCCTGCGCCACAGTTCCCTCGGTGCCCTGCGCCACAGTTCACTCGGTGCGCTGAGCCACACTTCACTCGGAGCGCTGCGCCACACTTCACTCGGTGCCCTGCGCCACACTTCACTCGGTGCCCTGCGCCACAGTTCACTCGGTGCCCTGCGCCACACTTCACTCGGTGCCCTGAGCCACACTTCACTCGGTGCCCTGCGCCACACTTCACTCAGTGCCCTGCGCCACACTTCACTCGGTGCCTGATGCACAGTTCACTCAGGGCCCTGCGCCACAGTTCACTCGGTGCCCTGCGCCACAGTTCACTCAGTGCCTGATGCACAGTTCACTCGGTGCCCTGCGCCACAGTTAACCCGGTGCCCTGCGCCACAGTTCACCCGGTTCCCTGCGCCACAGTTCACTCGGTGCCTGATGCACAGCTCACTCGGTGCCCTGCGCCACACTTCACTCGGTGCCCTCCGCCACACTTCACTCGGTGCCCTGCGCCACACTTCACTCGGTGCCCTGTGCCACAGTTCACTCGGTGCCCTGCGCCACAGTTCACTCGGTGCCTGATGCACAGTTCACTCGGTGCCCTGCGCCACAGTTCACCCGGTGCCCTGCGCAACAGTTCACTCTGTGCCTGATGCACAGTTCACTCGGTGCCCAGCGCCATAGTTCACTCGGTGCCCTGCGCCACAGTTCACTCGGTGCCCTGCGCCACAGTTCACTCAGTGCCCTGCGCCACAGTTAACCCGGTGCCCTGCGCCACAGTTCACCCGCTGCCCATATGCACAGTTCACTCGGTGCCCTGCGCCACACTTCACTCGGTGCCTGATGCACAGTTCACTCGGCACCCTGCGCCACAGTTCACTCGGTGCCCTGCGCCACAGTTCACTCGGTGCCCTGCGCCACAGTTCACTCGGTGCCTGATGCACAGTTCACTCGGTGCCCTGCGCCACAGTTCACTCGGTGCCCTGCGCCACAGTTCACTCGGTGCCCTGCGCCACAGTTCACCCGGTGCCTGCGCCACAGTTCACCCGGTGCCCTGCGCCACAGTTCACTCGGTGCCTGATGCACAGTTCACTCGGTGCCCTGCGCCATAGTTCACTCGGTGCCCTGCGCCACAGTTCACTCGGTGCCCTGCGTCACAGTTCACTCGGTGCCCTGTGCCACAGTTCACTCGGTGCCCTGCGCCACAGTTAACCCGGTGCCCTGCGCCACAGTTCACCCGGTGCCCTGCGCCACAGTTCACTCGGTGCCCTGCGACACAGTTCACTCGGTGCCCTGCGCCACAGTTCACTCGCTGCCCTGCGCCACAGTTCACTCGGTGACTGATGCACAGTTCACTCGGTGCCCTGCGCCACAGTTCACTCGGTGCCCTGCGCCACAGTTCACTCGGTGCCTGATGCGCAGTTCACTTGGTGCCCTGCGCCACAGTTCACTCGGTGCCCGGCGACACAGTTCACTCGGTGCCTGATGCACAGTTCACCCGGTGCCCGGCGCCACAGTTCACCCGGTGCCTGATGCACAGTTCACTCGGTGCCCTGCGCCACACTTCACTCGGTGCCCTGCGCCACACTTCACTCGGTGCCCTGCGCCACACTTCACTCGGTGCCCTGCGCCACACTTCACTCGGTGCCCTGCGCCACACTTCACTCGGTGCCCTGCGCCACAGTTCCCTCCGTGCACTGCGCCACAGTTCCCTCGGTGCCCTGCGCCACAGTTCACTCGGTGCCCTGCGCCACAGTTCACTCGGTGCCCTGCGCCACAGTTCACTCGGTGCCTGATGCACAGTTCACTCGGTGCCCTGCGCCACAGTTCACCCGGTGCCCGGCGCCACAGTTCACACGGTGCCTGATGCACAGTTCACTCGGTGCCCTGCGCCACACTTCACTCGGTGCCCTGCGCCACACTTCACTCGGTGCCCTGCGCCACACCTCACTCGGTGCCCTGCGCCACACTTCACTCGGTGCCCTGCGCCACACTTCACTCGGTGCCCTGCGCCACACTTCACTCGTGCCCTGCGCCACACTTCACTCGGTGCCCTGCGCCACACTTCACTCGGTGCCCTGCGCCACACTTCACTCGGTGCCATGCGCCACACTTCACTCGGTGCCCTGCGCCACACTTCACTCGGTGCCCTGCGCCACACTTCACTCGGTGCCTGATGCACATTTCACTCAGTGCCCTGCGCCACAGTTCACTCGGTGCCCTGCGCCACAGTTCACTCGGTGCCTGATGCACAGTTCACTCGGTGCCCTGTGCCACACTTCACTCGGTGCCCTGCGCCACAGTTCACCCGGTGCCCGGCGCCACAGTTCACACGGTGCCTGATGCACAGTTCACTCGGTGCCCTGCGCCACACTTCACTCGGTGCCCTGCGCCACACTTCACTCGGTGCCCTGCGCCACACCTCACTCGGTGCCCTGCGCCACACTTCACTCGGTGCCCTGCGCCACACTTCACTCGGTGCCCTGCGCCACACTTCACTCGTGCCCTGCGCCACACTTCACTTGGTGCCCTGCGCCACACTTCACTCGGTGCCCTGCGCCACACTTCACTCGGTGCCATGCGCCACACTTCACTCGGTGCCATGCGCCACACTTCACTCGGTGCCCTGCGCCACACTTCACTCGGAGCCCTGCGCCACACTTCACTCGGTGCCTGATGCACATTTCACTCAGTGCCCTGCGCCACAGTTAACTCGGTACCCTGCGCCACAGTTCACTCGGTGCCCTGCGCCACACTTCACTCGGTGCCCTGCGCCACACTTCACTCGGTGCCTGATGCACATTTCACTCAGTGCCCTGCGCCACAGTTCACTCGGTGCCCTGCGCCACAGTTCACTCGGTGCCTGATGCACAGTTCACTCGGTGCCCTGCGCCACAGTTAACCCAGTGCCCAGCGCCACAGTTCACCCGGTTCCCTGCGCCACAGTTCACTCTGTGCCTGATGCACAGTTCACTTGGTGCTCTGCGCCACACTTCACTCTATGCCCTGCGCCACACTTCACTCGGTGCCCTGCGCCACACTTCACTCGGTGCCTGATGCACAGTTCACTCGGTGCCCTGGGCCACAGTTCACTCGGTGCCCTGCGCCACAGTTAACCCGGTGCGCTGCGCCACAGTTCACTCGGTGCCTGATGCACAGTTCACCCGGTGCCCTGCGCCACAGTTCCCTCGGTGCCCTGCGCCACAGTTCACTCGGTGCGCTGAGCCACACTTCACTCGGAGCGCTGCGCCACACTTCACTCGGTGCCCTGCGCCACACTTCACTCGGTGCCCTGCGCCACAGTTCACTCGGTGCCCTGCGCCACACTTCACTCGGTGCCCTGAGCCACACTTCACTCGGTGCCCTGCGCCACACTTCACTCAGTGCCCTGCGCCACACTTCACTCGGTGCCTGATGCACAGTTCACTCAGGGCCCTGCGCCACAGTTCACTCGGTGCCCTGCGCCACAGTTCACTCAGTGCCTGATGCACAGTTCACTCGGTGCCCTGCGCCACAGTTAACCCGGTGCCCTGCGCCACAGTTCACCCGGTTCCCTGCGCCACAGTTCACTCGGTGCCTGATGCACAGCTCACTCGGTGCCCTGCGCCACACTTCACTCGGTGCCCTCCGCCACACTTCACTCGGTGCCCTGCGCCACACTTCACTCGGTGCCCTGTGCCACAGTTCACTCGGTGCCCTGCGCCACAGTTCACTCGGTGCCTGATGCACAGTTCACTCGGTGCCCTGCGCCACAGTTCACCCGGTGCCCTGCGCAACAGTTCACTCTGTGCCTGATGCACAGTTCACTCGGTGCCCAGCGCCATAGTTCACTCGGTGCCCTGCGCCACAGTTCACTCGGTGCCCTGCGCCACAGTTCACTCAGTGCCCTGCGCCACTGTTAACCCGGTGCCCTGCGCCACAGTTCACCCGCTGCCCATATGCACAGTTCACTCGGTGCCCTGCGCCACACTTCACTCGGTGCCTGATGCACAGTTCACTCGGCACCCTGCGCCACAGTTCACTCGGTGCCCTGCGCCACAGTTCACTCGGTGCCCTGCGCCACAGTTCACTCGGTGCCTGATGCACAGTTCACTCGGTGCCCTGCGCCACAGTTCACTCGGTGCCCTGCGCCACAGTTCACTCGGTGCCCTGCGCCACAGTTCACCCGGTGCCTGCGCCACAGTTCACCCGGTGCCCTGCGCCACAGTTCACTCGGTGCCTGATGCACAGTTCACTCGGTGCCCTGCGCCATAGTTCACTCGGTGCCCTGCGCCACAGTTCACTCGGTGCCCTGCGTCACAGTTCACTCGGTGCCCTGTGCCACAGTTCACTCGGTGCCCTGCGCCACAGTTAACCCGGTGCCCTGCGCCACAGTTCACCCGGTGCCCTGCGCCACAGTTCACTCGGTGCCCTGCGACACAGTTCACTCGGTGCCCTGCGCCACAGTTCACTCGCTGCCCTGCGCCACAGTTCACTCGGTGACTGATGCACAGTTCACTCGGTGCCCTGCGCCACAGTTCACTCGGTGCCCTGCGCCACAGTTCACTCGGTGCCTGATGCGCAGTTCACTTGGTGCCCTGCGCCACAGTTCACTCGGTGCCCGGCGACACAGTTCACTCGGTGCCTGATGCACAGTTCACCCGGTGCCCGGCGCCACAGTTCACCCGGTGCCTGATGCACAGTTCACTCGGTGCCCTGCGCCACACTTCACTCGGTGCCCTGCGCCACACTTCACTCGGTGCCCTGCGCCACACTTCACTCGGTGCCCTGCGCCACACTTCACTCGGTGCCCTGCGCCACACTTCACTCGGTGCCCTGCGCCACAGTTCCCTCCGTGCACTGCGCCACAGTTCCCTCGGTGCCCTGCGCCACAGTTCACTCGGTGCCCTGCGCCACAGTTCACTCGGTGCCCTGCGCCACAGTTCACTCGGTGCCTGATGCACAGTTCACTCGGTGCCCTGCGCCACAGTTCACCCGGTGCCCGGCGCCACAGTTCACACGGTGCCTGATGCACAGTTCACTCGGTGCCCTGCGCCACACTTCACTCGGTGCCCTGCGCCACACTTCACTCGGTGCCCTGCGCCACACCTCACTCGGTGCCCTGCGCCACACTTCACTCGGTGCCCTGCGCCACACTTCACTCGGTGCCCTGCGCCACACTTCACTCGTGCCCTGCGCCACACTTCACTCGGTGCCCTGCGCCACACTTCACTCGGTGCCCTGCGCCACACTTCACTCGGTGCCATGCGCCACACTTCACTCGGTGCCCTGCGCCACACTTCACTCGGTGCCCTGCGCCACACTTCACTCGGTGCCTGATGCACATTTCACTCAGTGCCCTGCGCCACAGTTCACTCGGTGCCCTGCGCCACAGTTCACTCGGTGCCTGATGCACAGTTCACTCGGTGCCCTGCGCCACAGTTAACCCAGTGCCCAGCGCCACAGTTCACCCGGTTCCCTGCGCCACAGTTCACTCGGTGCCTGATGCACAGTTCACTCGGTGCTCTGCGCCACACTTCACTCTATGCCCTGCGCCACACTTCACTCGGTGCCCTGCGCCACACTTCACTCGGTGCCTGATGCACAGTTCACTCGGTGCCCTGGGCCACAGTTCACTCGGTGCCCTGCGCCACAATTAACCCGGTGCCCTGCGCCACAGTTCACTCGGTGCCTGATGCACAGTTCACCCGGTGCCCTGCGCCACAGTTCCCTCGGTGCCCTGCGCCACAGTTCACTCGGTGCGCTGAGCCACACTTCACTCGGAGCGCTGCGCCACACTTCACTCGGTGCCCTGCGCCACACTTCACTCGGTGCGCTGCGCCACACTTCACTCGGTGCCCTGCGCCACACTTCACTCGGTGCCCTGCGCCACAGTTCACTCGGTGCCCTGCGCCACAGTTCACTCGGTGCCCTGCGCCACAGTTAACCCGGTGCCCTGCGCCACAGTTCACCCGGTGCCCTGATGCACAGTTCACTCGGTGCCCTGCGCCACAGTTCACTCGGTGCCCTGCGCCACAGTTCACTCGGTGCCCTGCGCCACAGTTCACTCGGTGCCTGATGCACAGTTCACTCGGTGCCCTGCGCCACAGTTCACCCGGTGCCCTGCGCCACAGTTCACTCGGTGCCCTGCGCCACAGTTCACTCGGTGCCCTGCGCCACAGTTCACTCGGTGCCCTGCGCCACAGTTCACTCGGTGCCCTGCACCACAGTTCACTCGGTGCCCTGCGCCACAGTTAACCCGGTGCCCTGCGCCACAGTTCACCCGCTGCCCATTTGCACAGTTCACTCGGTGCCCTGCGCCACAGTTCACTCGGTGCCCTGCGCCACAGTTCACTCGGTGCCCTGCGCCACACTTCACCCGGTGCCCTGCGCCACAGTTCACCCGGTGCCTGATGCACAGTTCACTCGGTGCGCTGAGCCACACTTCACTCGGTGCCCTGCGCCACACTTCACTCGGTGCCCTGCGCCACAGTTCACTCGGTGCCTGATGCACATTTCACCCGGTGCCCTGCGCCACAGTTCACTCGGTGCCCTGCGCCACAGTTCACTCGGTGCGCTGCGCCACACTTCACTCGGTGCCCTGCGCCACACTTCACTCGGTGCCCTGCGCCACACTTCACTCGGTGCCCTGCGCCACACTTCACTCGGTGCCCTGCGCCACACTTCACTCGGTGCCCTGCGCCACACTTCACTCGGCGCCCTGCGCCACACTTCACTCGGCGCCCTGTGCCACACTTCACTCGGTGCCTGAAGCACTGTTCACTCGGCGCCCTGCGCCACAGTTCACTCGGTGCCCTGCGCCACAGTTCACTCGGTGCCTGATCCACAGTTCACTCGGTGCCCTGCGCCAAAGTTCACTTGGTGCCCTGCGCCACAGTTCACTCGGTGCCCTGCGCCACAGTTCACTCGGTGCCTGATGCACAGTTCACTCGGCGCCCTGCGCCACACTTCACTCGGTGCCCTGCGCCACAGTTCACTCGGTGCCTAATCCACAGTTCACTCGGTGCCCTGCGCCACAGTTCACTCGGTGCCCTGCGCCACAGTTCACTCGGTGCCCTGCGCCACAGTTCACTCGGTGCCTGATGCACAGTTCACTCGGTGCCCTGCGCCACAGTTAACCCGGTGCCCTGCGCCACAGTTCACTCGGGGCCCTGCGCCACAGTTAACCCGGTGCCCTGCGCCACAGTTCACTCGGTGCCCTGCGCCACAGTTCACTCGATGCCCTCCGCCACAGTTCACTCAGTGCCCTGCGCCACAGTTAACCCGCTGCCCTGCGCCACAGTTCACCCGCTGCACATATGCACAGTTCACTCGGTGCCCTGCGCCACACTTCACTCGGTGCCTGATGCACAGTTCACTCGGCACCCTGCGCCACAGTTCACTCGGTGCCCTGCGCCACAGTTCACTCGGTGCCCTGCGCCACAGTTCACTCGGTGCCCTGCGCCACAGTTCACTCGGTGCCTGATGCACAGTTCACTCGGTGCCCTGCGCCACAGTTCACTCGGTGCCCTGCGCCACAGTTCACTCGGTGCCCTGCGCCACAGTTCACCCGGTGCCTGCGCCACAGTTCACCCGGTGCCCTGTGCCACAGTTCACTCGGTGCCTGATGCACAGTTCACTCGGTGCCCTGCGCCACAGTTCACTCGGTGCCCTGCGCCACAGTTCACTCGGTGCCCTGCGTCACAGTTCACTCGGTGCCCTGTGCCACAGTTCACTCGGTGCCCTGCGCCACAGTTAACCCGGTGCCCTGCGCCACAGTTCACCCGGTGCCCTGCGCCACAGTTCACTCGGTGCCCTGCGACACAGTTCACTCGGTGCCCTGCGCCACAGTTCACTCGCTGCCCTGCGCCACAGTTCACTCGGTGACTGATGCACAGTTCACTCGGTGCCCTGCGCCACAGTTCACTCGGTGCCCTGCGCCACAGTTCACTCGGTGCCTGATGCGCAGTTCACTTGGTGCCCTACGCCACAGTTCACTCGGTGCGCTGCGCCACACTTCACTCGGTGCCCTGCGCCACACTTCACTCGGTGCCCTGCGCCACACTTCACTCGGTGCCCTGCGCCACACTTCACTCGGTGCCCTGCGCCACACTTCACTCGGTGCCCTGCGCCACACTTCACTCGGTGCCCTGCGCCACACTTCACTCGGCGCCCTGCGCCACACTTCACTCGGCGCCCTGTGCCACACTTCACTCGGTGCCTGAAGCACTGTTCACTCGGCGCCCTGCGCCACAGTTCACTCGGTGCCCTGCGCCACAGTTCACTCGGTGCCTGATCCACAGTTCACTCGGTGCCCTGCGCCAAAGTTCACTTGGTGCCCTGCGCCACAGTTCACTCGGTGCCCTGCGCCACAGTTCACTCGGTGCCTGATGCACAGTTCACTCGGCGCCCTGCGCCACACTTCACTCGGTGCCCTGCGCCACAGTTCACTCGGTGCCTAATCCACAGTTCACTCGGTGCCCTGCGCCACAGTTCACTCGGTGCCCTGCGCCACAGTTCACTCGGTGCCCTGCGCCACAGTTCACTCGGTGCCTGATGCACAGTTCACTCGGTGCCCTGCGCCACAGTTAACCCGGTGCCCTGCGCCACAGTTCACTCGGGGCCCTGCGCCACAGTTAACCCGGTGCCCTGCGCCACAGTTCACTCGGTGCCCTGCGCCACAGTTCACTCGATGCCCTCCGCCACAGTTCACTCAGTGCCCTGCGCCACAGTTAACCCGCTGCCCTGCGCCACAGTTCACCCGCTGCACATATGCACAGTTCACTCGGTGCCCTGCGCCACACTTCACTCGGTGCCTGATGCACAGTTCACTCGGCACCCTGCGCCACAGTTCACTCGGTGCCCTGCGCCACAGTTCACTCGGTGCCCTGCGCCACAGTTCACTCGGTGCCCTGCGCCACAGTTCACTCGGTGCCTGATGCACAGTTCACTCGGTGCCCTGCGCCACAGTTCACTCGGTGCCCTGCGCCACAGTTCACTCGGTGCCCTGCGCCACAGTTCACCCGGTGCCTGCGCCACAGTTCACCCGGTGCCCTGTGCCACAGTTCACTCGGTGCCTGATGCACAGTTCACTCGGTGCCCTGCGCCACAGTTCACTCGGTGCCCTGCGCCACAGTTCACTCGGTGCCCTGCGTCACAGTTAACCCGGTGCCCTGCGCCACAGTTCACCCGGTGCCCTGCGCCACAGTTCACTCGGTGCCCTGCGACACAGTTCACTCGGTGCCCTGCGCCACAGTTCACTCGCTGCCCTGCGCCACAGTTCACTCGGTGACTGATGCACAGTTCACTCGGTGCCCTGCGCCACAGTTCACTCGGTGCCCTGCGCCACAGTTCACTCGGTGCCTGATGCGCAGTTCACTTGGTGCCCTGCGCCACAGTTCACTCGGTGCCCGGCGACACAGTTCACTCGGTGCCTGATGCACAGTTCACCCGGTGCCCGGCGCCACAGTTCACCCGGTGCCTGATGCACAGTTCACTCGGTGCCCTGCGCCACACTTCACTCGGTGCCCTGCGCCACACTTCACTCGGTGCCCTGCGCCACACTTCACTCGGTGCCCTGCGCCACACTTCACTCGGTGCCCTGCGCCACACTTCACTCGGTGCCCTGCGCCACAGTTCCCTCCGTGCACTGCGCCACAGTTCCCTCGGTGCCCTGCGCCACAGTTCACTCGGTGCCCTGCGCCACAGTTCACTCGGTGCCCTGCGCCACAGTTCACTCGGTGCCTGATGCACAGTTCACTCGGTGCCCTGCGCCACAGTTCACCCGGTGCCCGGCGCCACAGTTCACACGGTGCCTGATGCACAGTTCACTCGGTGCCCTGCGGCACACTTCACTCGGTGCCCTGCGCCACACTTCACTCGGTGCCCTGCGCCACACCTCACTCGGTGCCCTGCGCCACACTTCACTCGGTGCCCTGCGCCACACTTCACTCGGTGCCCTGCGCCACACTTCACTCGTGCCCTGCGCCACACTTCACTCGGTGCCCTGCGCCACACTTCACTCGGTGCCCTGCGCCACACTTCACTCGGTGCCATGCGCCACACTTCACTCGGTGCCATGCGCCACACTTCACTCGGTGCCCTGCGCCACACTTCACTCGGTGCCCAGCGCCACACTTCACTCGGTGCCTGATGCACATTTCACTCAGTGGCCTGCGCCACAGTTCACTCGGTGCCCTGCGCCACAGTTCACTCGGTGCCTGATGCACAGTTCACTCGGTGCCCTGCGCCACAGTTAACCCAGTGCCCAGCGCCACAGTTCACCCGGTTCCCTGCGCCACAGTTCACTCGGTGCCTGATGCACAGTTCACTCGGTGCTCTGCGCCACACTTCACTCTATGCCCTGCGCCACACTTCACTCGGTGCCCTGCGCCACACTTCACTCGGTGCCTGATGCACAGTTCACTCGGTGCCCTGGGCCACAGTTCACTCGGTGCCCTGCGCCACAGTTAACCCGGTGCCCTGCGCCACAGTTCACTCGGTGCCTGATGCACAGTTCACCCGGTGCCCTGCGCCACAGTTCCCTCGGTGCCCTGCGCCACAGTTCACTCGGTGCGCTGAGCCACACTTCACTCGGAGCGCTGCGCCACACTTCACTCGGTGCCCTGCGCCACACTTCACTCGGTGCCCTGCGCCACACTTCACTCGGTGCCCTGCGCCACACTTCACTCGGTGCCCTGCGCCACAGTTCACTCGGTGCCCTGCGCCACAGTTCACTCGGTGCCCTGCGCCACAGTTAACCCGGTGCCCTGCGCCACAGTTCACCCGGTGCCCTGATGCACAGTTCACTCGGTGCCCTGCGCCACAGTTCACTCGGTGCCCTGCGCCACAGTTCACTCGGTGCCCTGCGCCACAGTTCACTCGGTGCCTGATGCACAGTTCACTCGGTGCCCTGCGCCACAGTTCACCCGGTGCCCTGCGCCACAGTTCACTCGGTGCCCTGCGCCACAGTTCACTCGGTGCCCTGCGCCACAGTTCACTCGGTGCCCTGCGCCACAGTTCACTCGGTGCCCTGCGCCACAGTTCACTCGGTGCCCTGCACCACAGTTCACTCGGTGCCCTGCGCCACAGTTAACCCGGTGCCCTGCGCCACAGTTCACCCGCTGCCCATATGCACAGTTCACTCGGTGCCCTGCGCCACAGTTCACTCGGTGCCCTGCGCCACAGTTCACTCGGTGCCCTGCGCCACACTTCACCCGGTGCCCTGCGCCACAGTTCACCCGGTGCCTGATGCACAGTTCACTCGGTGCGCTGAGCCACACTTCACTCGGTGCCCTGCGCCACACTTCACTCGGTGCCCTGCGCCACAGTTCACTCGGTGCCTGATGCACATTTCACCCGGTGCCCTGCGCCACAGTTCACTCGGTGCCCTGCGCCACAGTTCACTCGGTGCGCTGCGCCACACTTCACTCGGTGCCCTGCGCCACACTTCACTCGGTGCCCTGCGCCACAGTTCACTCGGTGCCCTGCGCCACACTTCACTCGGTGCCCTGCGCCACACTTCACTCGGTGCCCTGCGCCACACTTCACTCGGTGCCCTGCGCCACACTTCACTCGGCGCCCTGCGCCACACTTCACTCGGCGCCCTGTGCCACACTTCACTCGGTGCCTGAAGCACTGTTCACTCGGCGCCCTGCGCCACAGTTCACTCGGTGCCCTGCGCCACAGTTCACTCGGTGCCTGATCCACAGTTCACTCGGTGCCCTGCGCCAAAGTTCACTTGGTGCCCTGCGCCACAGTTCACTCGGTGCCCTGCGCCACAGTTCACTCGGTGCCTGATGCACAGTTCACTCGGCGCCCTGCGCCACAGTTCACTCAGTGCCCTGCGCCACAGTTCACTCGGTGCATAATCCACAGTTCACTCGGTGCCCTGCGCCACAGTTCACTCGGTGCCCTGCGCCACAGTTCACTCGGTGCCCTGCGCCACAGTTCACTCGGTGCCTGATGCACAGTTCACTCGGTGCCCTGCGCCACAGTTAACCCGGTGCCCTGCGCCACAGTTCACCCGGTGCCCTGCGCCACAGTTCACTCGATGCCTGATGCACAGTTCACTCGGTGCCCTGCGCCACAGTTCACTCGGTGACCTGCGCCACAGTTAACACGGTGCCCTGCGCCACAGTTCACCCGGTGCCCTGCGCCACAGTTCACTCGGTGCCTGATGCACAGTTCACTCGGTGCCCTGCGCCACAGTTCACTCGGTGCCCTGCGCCACAGTTCACTCGGTGCCCTGCGCCACAGTTCACTCGGTGCCCTGCGCCACAGTTAACCCGGTGCCCTGCGCCACAGTTCACCCGGTGCCCTGATGCACAGTTCACCCGGTGCCCTGCGCCACAGTTCACTCGGTGCCCTGCGCCACAGCTCACTCGGTGCCCTCCGCTACAGTTCACTCGGTGCCCTGCGCCACAGTTGACCCGGTGCCCTGATGCACAGTTCACTCGGTGCCCTGCGCCACAGTTCACCCGGTGCCCTGCGCCACAGTTAACCAGGTGCCCTGCGCCACAGTTAACCCGGTGCCCTGCGCCACAGTTCACTCGGGGCCCTGCGCCACCGTTCACTCGGTGCCCTGCGCCACAGTTAACCCGGTGCCCTGCGCCACAGTTCACTCGGGGCCCTGCGCCACAGTTAACCCGGTGCCCTGCGCCACAGTTCACTCGGTGCCCTGCGCCACAGTTCACTCGATGCCCTCCGCCACAGTTCACTCGGTGCCCTGCGCCACAGTTGACCCGGTGCCCTGATGCACAGTTCACTCGGTGCCCTGCGCCACAGTTCACCCGGTGCCCTGCGCCACAGTTAACCCGGTGCCCTGCGCCACAGTTCACACGGTGCCCTGCGCCACAGTTAACCAGGTGCCCTGCGCCACAGTTCACCCGGTGCCTCATGCACAGTTCACCCGGTGCCCTGTGCCACAGTTCCCTCGGTGCCCTGCCCCACAGTTCCCTCGGTGCCCTGCGCCACAGTTCACTCGGTGCCCTGCGCCACAGTTCACTCGGTGCCCTGCGCCACAGTTCACTCGGTGCCTGATGCACAGTTCACTTGGTGCCCTGCGCCACAGTTCACTCGGTGCCCGGCGACACAGTTCACTCGGTGCCTGATGCACAGTTCACCCGGTGCCCGGCGCCACAGTTCACCCGGTGCCTGATGCACAGTTCACTCGTTGCCCTGCGCCACACTTCACTCGGTGCCCTGCGCCACACTTCACTCGGTGCCCTGCGCCACACTTCACTCGGTGCCCTGCGGCACACTTCACTCGGTGCCCTGCGCCACACTTCACTCGGTGCCATGCGCCACACTTCACTCGGTGCCATGCGCCACACTTCACTCGGTGCCCTGAGCCACACTTCACTCGGTGCCCTGCGCCACACTTCACTCGGTGCCCTGCGCCACACTTCACTCGGTCCCTGATGCACAGTTCACTCAGGGCCCTGCGCCACAGTTCACTCGGTGCCCTGCGCCACAGTTCACTCAGTGCCTGATGCACAGTTCACTCGGTGCCCTGCGCCACAGTTAACCCGGTGCCCTGCGCCACAGTTCACCCGGTTCCCTGCGCCACAGTTCACTCGGTGCCTGATGCACAGCTCACTCGGTGCCCTGCGCCACACTTCACTCGGTGCCCTGCGCCACACTTCACTCGGTGCCCTGCGCCACACTTCACTCGGTGCCCTGCGCCACAGTTCACTCGGTGCCCTGCGCCACAGTTCACTCGGTGCCTGATGGACAGTTCACTCGGTGCCCTGTGCCACAGTTCACCCGGTGCCCTGCGCCACAGTTCACTCGGTGCCTGATGCACAGTTCACTCGGTGCCCAGCGCCACAGTTCACTCGGTGCCCTGCGCCACAGTTCACTCGGTGCCCTGCGCCACAGTTCACTCGGTGCCCTGCGCCACAGTTCACTCGGTGCCCTGCGTCACAGTTCACTCGGTGCCCTGTGCCACAGTTCACTCGGTGCCCTGCGCCACAGTTAACCCGGTGCCCTGCGCCACAGTTCACCCGGTGCCCTGCGCCACAGTTCACTCGGTGCCCTGCGACACAGTTCACTCGGTGCCCTGCGCCACAGTTCACTCAGTGCCTGATGCACAGTTCACTCGGTGCCCTGTGCCACAGTTCACCCGGTGCCCTGCGCCACAGTTCACTCGGTGCCTGATGCACAGTTCACTCGGTGCCCAGCGCCACAGTTCACTCGGTGCCCTGCGCCACAGTTCACTCGGTGCCCTGCGCCACAGTTCACTCGGTGCCCTGCGCCACAGTTAACCCGGTGCCCTGCGCCACAGTTCACCCGCTGCCCATATGCACAGTTCACTCGGTGCCCTGCGCCACACTTCACTCGGTGCCTGATGCACAGTTCACTCGGCACCCTGCGCCACAGTTCACTCGGTGCCCTGCGCCACAGTTCACTCGGTGCCCTGCGCCACAGTTCACTCGGTGCCTGATGCACAGTTCACTCGGTGCCCTGCGCCACAGTTCACTCGGTGCCCTGCGCCACAGTTCACTCGGTGCCCTGCGCCACAGTTCACCCGGTGCCTGCGCCACAGTTCACCCGGTGCCCTGCGCCACAGTTCACTCGGTGCCTGATGCACAGTTCACTCGGTGCCCTGCGCCACAGTTCACTCGGTGCCCTGCGCCACAGTTCACTCGGTGCCCTGCGTCACAGTTCACTCGGTGCCCTGCGCCACAGTTCACTCGGTGCCCTGCGCCACAGATCACCCGGTGCCTGCGCCACTGTTCACTCGGCGCCCTGCGCCACAGTTCACTCGGTGCCCTGCGCCACAGTTCACTCGGTGCCTGATCCACAGTTCACTCGGTGCCCTGCGCCAAAGTTCACTTGGTGCCCTGCGCCACAGTTCACTCGGTGCCCTGCGCCACAGTTCACTCGGTGCCTGATGCACAGTTCACTCGGCGCCCTGCGCCACAGTTCACTCGGTGCCCTGCGCCACAGTTCACTCGGTGCCTAATCCACAGTTCACTCGGTGCCCTGCGCCACAGTTCACTCGGTGCCCTGCGCCACAGTTCACTTGGTGCCCTGCGCCACAGTTCACTCGGTGCCTGATGCACAGTTCACTCGGTGCCCTGCGCCACAGTTAACCCGGTGCCCTGCGCCACAGTTCACCCGGTGCCCTGCGCCACTGTTCACTCGATGCCTGATGCACAGTTCACTCGGTGCCCTGCGCCACATTTCACTCGGTGACCTGCGCCACAGTTAACCCGGTGCCCTGCGCCACAGTTCACCCGGTGCCCTGCGCCACAGTTCACTCGGTGCCTGATGCACAGTTCACTCGGTGCCCTGCGCCACAGTTCACTCGGTGCCCTGCGCCACACTTCACTCAGTGCCCTGCGCCACAGTTCACTCGGTGCCCTGCGCCACAGTTAACCCGGTGCCGTGCGCCACAGTTCACCCGGTGCCCTGATGCACAGTTCACCCGGTGCCCTGCGCCACAGTTCACTCGGTGCCCTGCGCCACAGCTCACTCGGTGCCCTCCGCCACAGTTCACTCGGTGCCCTGCGCCACAGTTGACCCGGTGCCCTGATGCACAGTTCACTCGGTGCCCTGCGCCACAGTTCACCCGGTGCCCTGCGCCACAGTTAACCAGGTGCCCTGCGCCACAGTTAACCCGGTGCCCTGCGCCACAGTTCACTCGGTGCCCTGCGCCACAGTTCACTCGGTGCCCTGCGCCACAGTTAACCCGGTGCCCTGCGCCACAGTTCACTCGGGGCCCTGCGCCACAGTTAACCCGGTGCCCTGCGCCACAGTTCACTCGGTGCCCTGCGCCACAGTTCACTCGGTGCCCTCCGCCACAGTTCACTCGGTGCCCTGCGCCACAGTTGACCCGGTGCCCTGATGCCCAGTTCACTCGGTGCCCTGCGCCACAGTTCACCCGGTGCCCTGCGCCACAGTTAACCAGGTGCCCTGCGCCACAGTTAACCCGGTGCCCTGCGCCACAGTTCACTCGGTGCCCTGCGCCACAGTTCACTCGGTGCCCTGCGCCACGGTTCACTCGGTGCCCTGCGCCACAGTTAACCCGGTGCCGTGCGCCACAGTTCACTCGGGGCCCTGCGCCACAGTTAACCCGGTGCCCTGCGCCACAGTTCACACGGTGCCCTGCGCCACAGTTAACCAGGTTCCCTGCGCCACAGTTCACCCGGTGCCTCATGCACAGTTCACCCGGTGCCCTGTGCCACAGTTCCCTCGGTGCCCTGCGCCACAGTTCACTCGGTGCCCTGCGCCACAGTTCACTCGGTGCCCTGCGCCACAGTTCACTCGGTGCCTGATGCACAGTTCACTTGGTGCCCTGCGCCACAGTTCACTCGGTGCCCGGCGACACAGTTCACTCGGTGCCTGATGCACAGTTCACCCGGTGCCCGGCGCCACAGTTCACCCGGTGCCTGATGCACAGTTCACTCGGTGCCCTGCGCCACACTTCACTCGGTGCCCTGCGCCACACTTCACTCGGTGCCCTGCGCCACACTTCACTCAGTGCCCTGCGGCACACTTCACTCGGTGCCCTGCGCCACACTTCACTCGGTGCCATGCGCCACACTTCACTCGGTGCCATGCGCCACACTTCACTCGGTGCCATGCGCCACACTTCACTCGGTGCCCTGAGCCACACTTGACTCGGTGCCCTGCGCCACACTTCACTCGGTGCCCTGCGCCACACTTCACTCGGTGCCTGATGCACAGTTCACTCAGGGCCCTGCGCCACAGTTCACTCGGTGCCCTGCGCCACAGTTCACTCAGTGCCTGATGCACAGTTCACTCGGTGCCCTGCACCACAGTTAACCCGGTGCCCTGCGCCACAGTTCACCCGGTTCCCTGCGCCACAGTTCACTCGGTGCCTGATGCACAGCTCACTCGGTGCCCTGCGCCACACTTCACTCGGTGCCCTGCGCCACACTTCACTCGGTGCCCTGCGCCACACTTCACTCGGTGCCCTGCGCCACAGTTCACTCGGTGCCCTGCGCCACAGTTCACTCGGTGCCTGATGCACAGTTCACTCGGTGCCCTGCGCCACAGTTCACCCGGTGCCCTGCGCCACAGTTCACTCGGTGCCTGATGCACAGTTCACTCGGTGCCCAGCGCCACAGTTCACTCGGTGCCCGGCGCCACAGTTCACTCGGTGCCCTGCGCCACAGATCACCCGGTGCCTGCGCCACTGTTCACTCGGCGCCCTGCGCCACAGTTCACTCGGTGCCCTGCGCCACAGTTCACTCGGTGCCTGATCCACAGTTCACTCGGTGCCCTGCGCCAAAGTTCACTTGGTGCCCTGCGCCACAGTTCACTCGGTGCCCTGCGCCACAGTTCACTCGGTGCCTGATGCACAGTTCACTCGGCGCCCTGCGCCACAGTTCACTCGGTGCCCTGCGCCACAGTTCACTCGGTGCCTAATCCACAGTTCACTCGGTGCCCTGCGCCACAGTTCACTCGGTGCCCTGCGCCACAGTTCACTTGGTGCCCTGCGCCACAGTTCACTCGGTGCCTGATGCACAGTTCACTCGGTGCCCTGCGCCACAGTTAACCCGGTGCCCTGCGCCACAGTTCACCCGGTGCCCTGCGCCACTGTTCACTCGATGCCTGATGCACAGTTCACTCGGTGCCCTGCGCCACATTTCACTCGGTGACCTGCGCCACAGTTAACCCGGTGCCCTGCGCCACAGTTCACCCGGTGCCCTGCGCCACAGTTCACTCGGTGCCTGATGCACAGTTCACTCGGTGCCCTGCGCCACAGTTCACTCGGTGCCCTGCGCCACACTTCACTCAGTGCCCTGCGCCACAGTTCACTCGGTGCCCTGCGCCACAGTTAACCCGGTGCCGTGCGCCACAGTTCACCCGGTGCCCTGATGCACAGTTCACCCGGTGCCCTGCGCCACAGTTCACTCGGTGCCCTGCGCCACAGCTCACTCGGTGCCCTCCGCCACAGTTCACTCGGTGCCCTGCGCCACAGTTGACCCGGTGCCCTGATGCACAGTTCACTCGGTGCCCTGCGCCACAGTTCACCCGGTGCCCTGCGCCACAGTTAACCAGGTGCCCTGCGCCACAGTTAACCCGGTGCCCTGCGCCACAGTTCACTCGGTGCCCTGCGCCACAGTTCACTCGGTGCCCTGCGCCACAGTTAACCCGGTGCCCTGCGCCACAGTTCACTCGGGGCCCTGCGCCACAGTTAACCCGGTGCCCTGCGCCACAGTTCACTCGGTGCCCTGCGCCACAGTTCACTCGGTGCCCTCCGCCACAGTTCACTCGGTGCCCTGCGCCACAGTTGACCCGGTGCCCTGATGCCCAGTTCACTCGGTGCCCTGCGCCACAGTTCACCCGGTGCCCTGCGCCACAGTTAACCAGGTGCCCTGCGCCACAGTTAACCCGGTGCCCTGCGCCACAGTTCACTCGGTGCCCTGCGCCACAGATCACTCGGTGCCCTGCGCCACGGTTCACTCGGTGCCCTGCGCCACAGTTAACCCGGTGCCGTGCGCCACAGTTCACTCGGGGCCCTGCGCCACAGTTAACCCGGTGCCCTGCGCCACAGTTCACACGGTGCCCTGCGCCACAGTTAACCAGGTTCCCTGCGCCACAGTTCACCCGGTGCCTCATGCACAGTTCACCCGGTGCCCTGTGCCACAGTTCCCTCGGTGCCCTGCGCCACAGTTCACTCGGTGCCCTGCGCCACAGTTCACTCGGTGCCCTGCGCCACAGTTCACTCGGTGCCTGATGCACAGTTCACTTGGTGCCCTGCGCCACAGTTCACTCGGTGCCCGGCGACACAGTTCACTCGGTGCCTGATGCACAGTTCACCCGGTGCCCGGCGCCACAGTTCACCCGGTGCCTGATGCACAGTTCACTCGGTGCCCTGCGCCACACTTCACTCGGTGCCCTGCGCCACACTTCACTCGGTGCCCTGCGCCACACTTCACTCAGTGCCCTGCGGCACACTTCACTCGGTGCCCTGCGCCACACTTCACTCGGTGCCATGCGCCACACTTCACTCGGTGCCATGCGCCACACTTCACTCGGTGCCATGCGCCACACTTCACTCGGTGCCCTGAGCCACACTTGACTCGGTGCCCTGCGCCACACTTCACTCGGTGCCCTGCGCCACACTTCACTCGGTGCCTGATGCACAGTTCACTCAGGGCCCTGCGCCACAGTTCACTCGGTGCCCTGCGCCACAGTTCACTCAGTGCCTGATGCACAGTTCACTCGGTGCCCTGCACCACAGTTAACCCGGTGCCCTGCGCCACAGTTCACCCGGTTCCCTGCGCCACAGTTCACTCGGTGCCTGATGCACAGCTCACTCGGTGCCCTGCGCCACACTTCACTCGGTGCCCTGCGCCACACTTCACTCGGTGCCCTGCGCCACACTTCACTCGGTGCCCTGCGCCACAGTTCACTCGGTGCCCTGCGCCACAGTTCACTCGGTGCCTGATGCACAGTTCACTCGGTGCCCTGCGCCACAGTTCACCCGGTGCCCTGCGCCACAGTTCACTCGGTGCCTGATGCACAGTTCACTCGGTGCCCAGCGCCACAGTTCACTCGGTGCCCTGCGCCACAGTTCACTCGGTGCCCTGCGCCACAGTTCACTCGGTGCCCTGCGCCACAGTTAACCCGGTGCCCTGCGCCAAAGTTCACCCGCTGCCCATATGCACAGTTCACTCGGTGCCCTGCGCCACACTTCACTCGGTGCCTGATGCACAGTTCACTCGGCACACTGCGCCACAGTTCACTCGGTGCCCAGCGCCACAGTTCACTCGGTGCCCTGCGCCACAGTTCACTCGGTGCCTGATGCACAGTTCACTCGGTGCCCTGCGCCACAGTTCACTCGGTGCCCTGCGCCACAGTTCACTCGGTGCCCTGCGTCACAGTTCACTCGGTGCCCTGTGCCACAGTTCACTCGGTGCCCTGCGCCACAGTTAACCCGGTGCCCTGCGCCACAGTTCACCCGGTGCCCTGCGCCACAGTTCACTCGGTGCCCTGCGACACAGTTCACTCGGTGCCCTGCGCCACAGTTCACTCGCTGCCCTGCGCCACAGTTCACTCGGTGACTGATGCACAGTTCACTCGGTGCCCTGCGCCACAGTTCACTCGGTGCCCTGCGCCAAAGTTCACTCGGTGCCTGATGCACAGTTCACTTGGTGCCCTGCGCCACAGTTCACTCGGTGCCCGGCGACACAGTTCACTCGGTGCCTGATGCACAGTTCACCCGGTGCCCGGCACCACAGTTCACCCGGTGCCTGATGCACAGTTCACTCGGTGCCCTGCGCCACACTTCACTCGGTGCCCTGCGCCACACTTCACTCGGAGCCCTGCACCACACTTCACTCGGCGCCCTGCGCCACACTTCACTCGGCGCCCTGCGCCACACTTCACTCGGCGCCCTGCGCCACACTTCACTCGGCGCCCTGCGCCACACTTCACTCGGCGCCCTGCGCCACACTTCACTCGGCGCCCTGCGCCACACTTCACTCGGCGCCCTGCGCCACACTTCACTCGGCGCCCTGCGCCACAGTTCACTCGGTGCCCTGCGCCACACTTCACTCGGTGCCTGATGCACAGTTCTCTCGGCGCCCTGCGCCACAGTTCACTCGGTGCCCTGCGCCACAGTTCACTCGGTGCCTGATCCACAGTTCACTCGGTGCCCTGCGCCAAAGTTCACTTGGTGCCCTGCGCCACAGTTCACTCGGTGCCCTGCGCCACAGTTCACTCGGTGGCTGATGCACAGTTCACTCGGCGCCCTGCGCCACAGTTCACTCGGTGCCCTGCGCCACAGTTCACTCGGTGCCTGATCCACAGTTCACTCGGTGCCCTGCGCCACAGTTCACTCGGTGCCCTGCGCCACAGTTCACTCGGTGCCCTGCGCCACAGTTCACTCGGTGCCTGATGCACAGTTCACTCGGTGCCCTGCGCCACAGTTAACCCGGTGCCCTGCGCCACAGTTCACTCGGTGCCCTGCGCCACACTTCACTCGGTGCCCTGCGCCACACTTCACTCGGTGCCCTGCGCCACACTTCACTCGGTGCCATGCGCCACAGTTCACTCGGTGCCATGCGCCACACTTCACTCGGTGCCATGCGCCACACTTCACTCGGTGCCATGCGCCACACTACACTCGGTGCCCTGAGCCACACTTCACTCGGTGCCCTGCGCCACACTTCACTCGGTGCCCTGCGCCACACTTCACTCGGTGCCTGATGCACAGTTCACTCAGGGCCCTGCGCCACAGTTCACTCGGTGCCCTGCGCCACAGTTCACTCAGTGCCTGATGCACAGTTCACTCGGTGCCCTGCGCCACAGTTAACCCGGTGCCCTGCGCCACTGTTCACCCGGTTCCCTGCGCCACAGTTCACTCGGTGCCTGATGCACAGCTCACTCGGTGCCCTGCGCCACACTTCACTCGGTGCCCTGCGCCACACTTCACTCGGTGCCCTGCGCCACACTTCACTCGGTGCCCTGCGCCACACTTCACTCGGTGCCCTGCGCCACACTTCACTCGTGCCCTGCGCCACACTTCACTCGGTGCCCTGCGCCACACTTCACTCGGTGCCATGCGCCACACTTCACTCGGTGCCATGCGCCACACTTCACTCGGTGCCATGCGCCACACTTCACTCGGTGCCCTGCGCCACACTTCACTCGGTGCCCTGCGCCACACTTCACTCGGTGCCTGATGCACATTTCACTCAGTGCCCTGCGCCACAGTTCACTCGGTGCCCTGCGCCACAGTTCTCTCGGTGCCTGATGCACAGTTCACTCGGTGCCCTGCGCCACAGTTAACACAGTGCCCAGCGCCACAGTTCACCCGGTTCCCTGCGCCACAGTTCATTCGGTGCCTGATGCACAGTTCACTCGGTGCTTTGCGCCACACTTCACTCTATGCCCTGCGCCACACTTCACTCGGTGCCCTGCGCCACACTTCACTCGGTGCCTGATGCACAGTTCACTCGGTGCCCTGGGCCACAGTTCACTCGGAGCCCTGCGCCACAGTTAACCCGGTGCCCTGCGCCACAGTTCACTCGGTGCCTGATGCACAGTTCACCCGGTGCCCTGCGCCACAGTTCCCTCGGTGCCCTGCGCCACAGTTCACTCGGTGCGCTGAGCCACACTTCACTCGGAGCGCTGCGCCACACTTCACTCGGTGCCCTGCGCCACACTTCACTCGGTGCCCTGCGCCACACTTCACTCGGTGCCCTGCGCCACACTTCACTCGATGCCCTGCGCCACAGTTCACTCTGTGTCCTGCGCCACAGTTCACTCGGTGCCCTGCGCCACAGTTAACCCGGTGCCCTGCGCCACAGTTCACCCGGTGCCCTGATGCACAGTTCACTCGGTGCCCTGCGCCACAGTTCACTCGGTGCCCTGCGCCACAGTTCACTCGGTGCCCTGCGCCACAGTTCACTCGGTGCCTGATGCACAGTTCACTCGGTGCCCTGCGCCACAGTTCACCCGGTGCCCTGCGCCACAGTTCACTCGGTGCCCTGCGCCACAGTTCACTCGGTGCACTGCGCCACAGTTCACTCGGTGCCCTGCGCCACAGTTCACTCGGTGCCCTGCGCCACAGTTCACTCGGTGCCCTGCACCACAGTTCACTCGGTGCCCTGCGCCACAGTTAACCCGGTGCCCTGCGCCACAGTTCACCCGCTGCCCATATGCACAGTTCACTCGGTGCCCTGCGCCACAGTTCACTCGGTGCCCTGCGCCACAGTTCACTCGGTGCCCTGCGCCACACTTCACCCGGTGCCCTGCGCCACAGTTCACCCGGTGCCTGATGCACAGTTCACTCGGTGCGCTGAGCCACACTTCACTCGGTGCCCTGCGCCACACTTCACTCGGTGCCCTGCGCCACAGTTCACTCGGTGCCTGATGCACAGTTCACCCGGTGCCCTGCGCCACAGTTCACTCGGTGCCCTGCGCCACAGTTCACTCGGTGCGCTGCGCCACACTTCACTCGGTGCCCTGCGCCACACTTCACTCGGTGCCCTGCGCCACAGTTCACTCGGTGCCCTGCGCCACACTTCACTCGGTGCCCTGCGCCACACTTCACTCCGTGCCCTGCGCCACACTTCACTCGGTGCCCTGCGCCACTCTTCACTCGGCGCCCTGCGCCACACTTCACTCGGCGCCCTGTGCCACACTTCACTCGGTGCCTGATGCACTGTTCACTCGGCGCCCTGCGCCACAGTTCACTCGGTGCCCTGCGCCACAGTTCACTCGGTGCCTGATCCACAGTTCACTCGGTGCCCTGCGCCAAAGTTCACTTGGTGCCCTGCGCCACAGTTCACTCGGTGCCCTGCGCCACAGTTCACTCGGTGCCTGATGCACAGTTCACTCGGCGCCCTGCGCCACAGTTCACTCGGTGCCCTGCGCCACAGTTCACTCGGTGCCTAATCCACAGTTCACTCGGTGCCCTGCGCCACAGTTCACTCGGTGCCCTGCGCCACAGTTCACTCGGTGCCCTGCGCCACAGTTCACTCGGTGCCTGATGCACAGTTCACTCGGTGCCCTGCGCCACAGTTAACCTGGTGCCCTGCGCCACAGTTCACCCGGTGCCCTGCGCCACAGTTCACTCGATGCCTGATGCACAGTTCACTCGGTGCCCTGCGCCACAGTTCACTCGGTGACCTGCGCCACAGTTAACACGGTGCCCTGCGCCACAGTTCACCCGGTGCCCTGCGCCACAGTTCACTCGGTGCCTGATGCACAGTTCACTCGGTGCCCTGCGCCACAGTTCACTCGGTGCCCTGCGCCACAGTTCACTCGGTGCCCTGCGCCACAGTTCACTCGGTGCCCTGCGCCACAGTTAACCCGGTGCCCTGCGCCACAGTTCACCCGGTGCCCTGATGCACAGTTCACCCGGTGCCCTGCGCCACAGTTCACTCGGTGCCCTGCGCCACAGCTCACTCGGTGCCCTCCGCCACAGTTCACTCGGTGCCCTGCGCCACAGTTGACCCGGTGCCCTGATGTACAGTTCACTCGGTGCCCTGCGCCACAGTTCACCCGGTGCCCTGCGCCACAGTTAACCAGGTGCCCTGCGCCACAGTTAACCCGGTGCCCTGCGCCACAGTTCACTCGGGGCCCTGCGCCACAGATCACTCGGTGCCCTGCGCCACAGTTAACCCGGTGCCCTGCGCCACAGTTCACTGGGGGCCCTGCGCCACAGTTAACCCGGTGCCCTGCGCCACAGTTCACTCGGTGCCCTGCGCCACAGTTCACTCGATGCCCTCCGCCACAGTTCACTCGGTGCCCTGCGCCACAGTTGACCCGGTGCCCTGATGCACAGTTCACTCGGTGCCCTGCGCCACAGTTCACCCGGTGCCCTGCGCCACAGTTAAACCGGTGCCCTGCGCCACAGTTCACACGGTGCCCTGCGCCACAGTTAACCAGGTGCCCTGCGCCACAGTTCACCCGGTGCCTCATGCACAGTTCACCCGGTGCCCTGTGCCACAGTTCCCTCGGTGCCCTGCCCCACAGTTCCCTCGGTGCCCTGCGCCACAGTTCACTCGGTGCCCTGCGCCACAGTTCACTCGGTGCCCTGCGCCACAGTTCACTCGGTGCCTGATGCACAGTTCACTTGGTGCCCTGCGCCACAGTTCACTCGGTGCCCGGCGACACAGTTCACTCGGTGCCTGATGCACAGTTCACCCGGTGCCCGGCGCCACAGTTCACCCGGTGCCTGATGCACAGTTCACTCGGTGCCCTGCGCCACACTTCACTCGGTGCCCTGCGCCACACTTCACTCGGTGCCCTGCGCCACACTTCACTCGGTGCCCTGCGGCACACTTCACTCGGTGCCCTGCGCCACACTTCACTCGGTGCCATGCGCCACACTTCACTCGGTGCCATGCGCCACACTTCACTCGGTGCCCTGAGCCACACTTCACTCGGTGCCCTGCGCCACACTTCACTCGGTGCCCTGCGCCACACTTCACTCGGTGCCTGATGCACAGTTCACTCAGGGCCCTGCGCCACAGTTCACTCGGTGCCCTGCGCCACAGTTCACTCAGTGCCTGATGCACAGTTCAATCGGTGCCCTGCGCCACAGTTAACCCGGTGCCCTGCGCCACAGTTCACCCGGTTCCCTGCGCCACAGTTCACTCGGTGCCTGATGCACAGCTCACTCGGTGCCCTGCGCCACACTTCACTCGGTGCCCTGCGCCACACTTCACTCGGTGCCCTGCGCCACACTTCACTCGGTGCCCTGCGCCACAGTTCACTCGGTGCCCTGCGCCACAGTTCACTCGGTGCCTGATGCACAGTTCACTCGGTGCTCTGCGCCACAGTTCACCCGGTGCCCTGCGCCACAGTTCATTCGGTGCCTGATGCACAGTTCACTCGGTGCCCAGCGCCACAGTTCACTCGGTGCCCTGCGCCACAGTTCACTCGGTGCCCTGCGCCACAGTTCACTCGGTGCCCTGCGCCACAGTTAACCCGGTGCCCTGCGCCACAGTTCACCCGCTGCCCATATGCACAGTTCACTCGGTGCCCTGCGCCACACTTCACTCGGTGCCTGATGCACAGTTCACTCGGCACCCTGCGCCACAGTTCACTCGGTGCCCTGCGCCACAGTTCACTCGGTGCCCTGCGCCACAGTTCACTCGGTGCCTGATGCACAGTTCACTCGGTGCCCTGCGCCACAGTTCACCCGGTGCCTGCGCCACAGTTCACCCGGTGCCCTGCGCCACAGTTCACTCGGTGCCTGATGCACAGTTCACTCGGTGCCCTGCGCCACAGTTCACTCGTTGCCCTGCGCCACAGTTCACTCGGTGCCCTGCGTCACAGTTCACTCGGTGCCCTGCGCCACAGTTCACTCGGTGCCCTGCGCCACAGTTCACCCGGTGCCTGCGCCACTGTTCACTCGGCGCCCTGCGCCACAGTTCACTCGGTGCCCTGCGCCACAGTTCACTCGGTGCCTGATCCACAGTTCACTCGGTGCCCTGCGCCAAAGTTCACTTGGTGCCCTGCGCCACAGTTCACTCGGTGCCCTGCGCCACAGTTCACTCGGTGCCTGATGCACAGTTCACTCGGCGCCCTGCGCCACAGTTCACTCGGTGCCCTGCGCCACAGTTCACTCGGTGCCTAATCCACAGTTCACTCGGTGCCCTGCGCCACAGTTCACTCGGTGCCCTGCGCCAAAGTTCACTCGGTGCCCTGCGCCACAGTTCACTCGGTGCCTGATGCACAGTTCACTCGGTGCCCTGCGCCACAGTTAACCCGGTGCCCTGCGCCACAGTTCACCCGGTGCCCTGCGCCACTGTTCACTCGATGCCTGATGCACAGTTCACTCGCTGCCCTGCGCCACAGTTCACTCGGTGACCTGCGCCACAGTTAACCCGGTGCCCTGCGCCACAGTTCACCCGGTGCCCTGCGCCACAGTTCACTCGGTGCCTGATGCACAGTTCACTCGGTGCCCTGCGCCACAGTTCACTCGGTGCCCTGCGCCACACTTCACTCAGTGCCCTGCGCCACAGTTCACTCGGTGCCCTGCGCCACAGTTAACCCGGTGCCGTGCGCCACAGGTCACCCGGTGCCCTGATGCACAGTTCACCCGGTGCCCTGCGCCACAGTTCACTCGGTGCCCTGCGCCACAGCTCACTCGGTGCCCTCCGCCACAGTTCACTCGGTGCCCTGCGCCACAGTTGACCCGGTGCCCTGATGCACAGTTCACTCGGTGCCCTGCGCCACAGTTCACCCGGTGCCCTGCGCCACAGTTAACCAGGTGCCCTGCGCCACAGTTAACCCGGTGCCCTGCGCCACAGTTCACTCGGTGCCCTGCGCCACAGTTCACTCGGTGCCCTGCGCCACAGTTAACCCGGTGCCCTGCGCCACAGTTCACTGGGGGCCCTGCGCCACAGTTAACCCGGTGCCCTGCGCCACAGTTCACTCGGTGCCCTGCGCCACAGTTCACTCGGTGCCCTCCGCCACAGTTCACTCGGTGCCCTGCGCCACAGTTGACCCGGTGCCCTGATGCACAGTTCACTCGGTGCCCTGCGCCACAGTTCACCCGGTGCCCTGCGCCACAGTTAACCAGGTGCCCTGCGCCACAGTTAACCCGGTGCCCTGCGCCACAGTTCACTCGGTGCCCTGCGCCACAGTTCACTCGGTGCCCTGCGCCACGGTTCACTCGGTGCCCTGCGCCACAGTTAACCCGGTGCCGTGCGCCACAGTTCACTCGGGGCCCTGCGCCACAGTTAACCCGGTGCCCTGCGCCACAGTTCACACGGTGCCCTGCGCCACAGTTAACCAGGTGCCCTGCGCCACAGTTCACCCGGTGCCTCATGCACAGTTCACCCGGTGCCCTGTGCCACAGTTCCCTCGGTGCCCTGTGCCACAGTTCCCTCGGTGCCCTGCGCCACAGTTCACTCGGTGCCCTGCGCCACAGTTCACTCGGTGCCCTGCGCCACAGTTCACTCGGTGCCTGATGCACAGTTCACTTGGTGCCCTGCGCCACAGTTCACTCGGTGCCCGGCGACACAGTTCACTCGGTGCCTGATGCACAGTTCACCCGGTGCCCGGCGCCACAGTTCACCCGGTGCCTGATGCACAGTTCACTCGGTGCCCTGCGCCACACTTCACTCGGTGCCCTGCGCCACACTTCACTCGGTGCCCTGCGCCACACTTCACTCAGTGCCCTGCGGCACACTTCACTCGGTGCCCTGCGCCACACTTCACTCGGTGCCATGCGCCACACTTCACTCGGTGCCATGCGCCACACTTCACTCGGTGCCATGCGCCACACTTCACTCGGTGCCCTGAGTCACACTTCACTCGGTGCCCTGCGCCACACTTCACTCGGTGCCTGATGCACAGTTCACTCAGGGCCCTGCGCCACAGTTCACTCGGTGCCCTGCGCCACAGTTCACTCAGTGCCTGATGCACAGTTCACTCGGTGCCCTGCGCCACAGTTAACCCGGTGCCCTGCGCCACAGTTCACCCGGTTCCCTGCGCCACAGTTCACTCGGTGCCTGATGCACAGCTCACTCGGTGCCCTGCGCCACACTTCACTCGGTGCCCTGCGCCACACTTCACTCGGTGCCCTGCGCCACACTTCACTCGGTGCCCTGCGCCACAGTTCACTCGGTGCCCTGCGCCACAGTTCACCCGGTGCCCTGCGCCACAGTTCACTCGGTGCCTGATGCACAGTTCACTCGGTGCCCAGCGCCACAGTTCACTCGGTGCCCTGCGCTACAGTTCACTCGGTGCCCTGCGCCACAGTTCACTCGGTGCCCTGCGCCACAGTTAACCCGGTGCCCTGCGCCACAGTTCACCCGCTGCCCATATGCACAGTTCACTCGGTGCCCTGCGCCACACTTCACTCGGTGCCTGATGCACAGTTCACTCGGCACACTGCGCCACAGTTCACTCGGTGCCCTGCGCCACAGTTCACTCGGTGCCCTGCGCCACAGTTCACTCGGTGCCTGATGCACAGTTCACTCGGTGCCCTGCGCCACAGATCACTCGGTGCCCTGCGCGACAGTTCACTCGGTGCCCTGCGCCACAGTTCACCCGGTGCCTGCGCCACAGTTCACCCGGTGCCCTGCGCCACAGTTCACTCGGTGCCTGATGCACAGTTCACTCGGTGCCCTGCGCCACAGTTCACTCGGTGCCCTGCGCCACAGTTCACTCGGTGCCCTGCGTCACAGTTCACTTGGTGCCCTGTGCCACAGTTCACTCGGTGCCCTGCGCCACAGTTAACCCGGTGCACTGCGCCACAGTTCACCCGGTGCCCTGCGCCACAGTTCACTAGGTGCCCTGCGACACAGTTCACTCGGTGCCCTGCGACACAGTTCACTCGCTGCCCTGCGCCACAGTTCACTCGGTGACTGATGCACAGTTCACTCGGTGCCCTGCGCCACAGTTCACTCGGTGCCCTGCGCCACAGTTCACTCGGTGCCTGATGCACAGTTCACTTGGTGCCCTGCGCCACAGTTCACTCGGTGCCCGGCGACACAGTTCACTCGGTGCCTGATGCACAGTTCACCCGGTGCCCGGCACCAATGTTCACCCGGTGCCTGATGCACAGTTCACTCGGTGCCCTGCGCCACACTTCACTCGGCGCCCTGCGCCACACTTCACTCGGCGCCCTGCGCCACACTTCACTCGGCGCCCTGCGCCACACTTCACTCGGCGCCCTGCGCCACACTTCACTCGGCGCCCTGCGCCACACTTCACTCGGCGCCCTGCGCCACACTTCACTCGGCGCCCTGCGCCACACTTCACTCGGCGCCCTGCGCCACACTTCACTCGGCGCCCTGCGCCACACTTCACTCGGTGCCTGATGCACAGTTCACTCGGCGCCCTGCGCCACAGTTCACTCGGTGCCCTGCGCCACAGTTCACTCGGTGCCTGATCCACAGTTCACTCGGTGCCCTGCGCCAAAGTTCACTTGGTGCCCTGCGCCACAGTTCACTCGGTGCCCTGCACCACAGTTCACTCGGTGCCTGATGCACAGTTCACTCGGCGCCCTGCGCCACAGTTCACTCGGTGCCCTGCGCCACAGTTCACTCGGTGCCTGATCCACAGTTCACTCGGTGCCCTGCGCCACAGTTCACTCGGTGCCCTGCGCCACAGTTCACTCGGTGCCCTGCGCCACAGTTCACTCGGTGCCTGATGCACAGTTCACTCGGTGCCCTGCGCCACAGTTAACCCGGTGCCCTGCGCCACAGTTCACTCGGTGCCCTGCGCCACACTTCACTCGGTGCCCTGCGCCACACTTCACTCGGTGCCCTGCGCCACACTTCACTCGCTGCCATGCGCCACAGTTCACTCGGTGCCATGCGCCACACTTCACTCGGTGCCATGCGCCACACTTCACTCGGTGCCATGCGCCACACTACACTCGGTGCCCTGAGCCACACTTCACTCGGTGCCCTGCGCCACACTTCACTCGGTGCCCTGCGGCACACTTCACTCGGTGCCTGATGCACAGTTCACTCAGGGCCCTGCGCCACAGTTCACTCGGTGCCCTGCGCCACAGTTCACTCAGTGCCTGATGCACAGTTCACTCGGTGCCCTGCGCCACAGTTAACCCGGTTCCCTGCGCCACAGTTCACCCGGTTCCCTGCGCCACAGTTCACTCGGTGCCTGATGCACAGCTCACTCGGTGCCCTGCGCCACACTTCACTCGGTGCCCAGCGCCACAGTTAACCCGGTGCCCTGCGCCACAGTTCACCCGGTGCACTGATGCACAGTTCACTCGGTGCCATGCACCACAGTTCACTCGGTGCCCTGCGCCACAGCTCACTCGGTGCCCTCCGCCACAGTTCACTCGGTGCCCTGCGCCACAGTTGACCCGGTGCCCTGATGTACAGTTCACTCGGGGCCCTGCGCCACAGTTAACCCGGTGCCCTGCGCCACAGTTCACTCGGTGCCCTGCGCCACAGTTCACTCGATGCCCTCCGCCACAGGTCACTCGGTGCCCTGCGCCACAGTTGACCCGGTGCCCTGATGCACAGTTCACTCGGTGCCCTGCGCCACAGTTCACCCGGTGCCCTGCGCCACAGTTAACCCGGTGCCCTGCGCCACAGTTCACACGGTGCCCTGCGCCACAGTTAACCAGGTGCCCTGCGCCACACTTCACCCGGTGCCTCATGCACAGTTCACCCGGTGCCCTGTGCCACAGTTCCCTCGGTGCCCTGCCCCACAGTTCCCTCGGTGCCCTGCGCCACAGTTCACTCGGTGCCCTGCGCCACAGTTCACTCGGTGCCCTGCGCCACAGTTCACTCGGTGCCTGATGCACAGTTCACTTGGTGCCCTGCGCCACAGTTCACTCGGTGCCCGGCGACACAGTTCACTCGGTGCCTGATGCACAGTTCACCCGGTGCCCGGCGCCACAGTTCACCCGGTGCCTGATGCACAGTTCACTCGGTGCCCTGCGCCACACTTCACTCGGTGCCCTGCGCCACACTTCACTCGGTGCCCTGCGCCACACTTCACTCGGTGCCCTGCGGCACACTTCACTCGGTGCCCTGCGCCACACTTCACTCGGTGCCATGCGCCACACTTCACTCGGTGCCATGCGCCACACTTCACTCGGTGCCATGCGCCACACTTCACTCGGTGCCCTGAGCCACACTTCACTCGGTGCCCTGCGCCACACTTCACTCGGTGCCCTGCGCCACACTTCACTCGGTGCCTGATGCACAGTTCACTCAGGGCCCTGCGCCACAGTTCACTCGGTGCCCTGCGCCACAGTTCACTCAGTGCCTGATGCACAGTTCAATCGGTGCCCTGCGCCACAGTTAACCCGGTGCCCTGCGCCACAGTTCACCCGGTTCCCTGCGCCACAGTTCACTCGGTGCCTGATGCACAGCTCACTCGGTGCCCTGCGCCACACTTCACTCGGTGCCCTGCGCCACACTTCACTCGGTGCCCTGCGCCACACTTCACTCGGTGCCCTGCGCCACAGTTCACTCGGTGCCCTGCGCCACAGTTCACTCGGTGCCTGATGCACAGTTCACTCGGTGCTCTGCGCCACAGTTCACCCGGTGCCCTGCGCCACAGTTCATTCGGTGCCTGATGCACAGTTCACTCGGTGCCCAGCGCCACAGTTCACTCGGTGCCCTGCGCCACAGTTCACTCGGTGCCCTGCGCCACAGTTCACTCGGTGCCCTGCGCCACAGTTAACCCGGTGCCCTGCGCCACAGTTCACCCGCTGCCCATATGCACAGTTCACTCGGTGCCCTGCGCCACACTTCACTCGGTGCCTGATGCACAGTTCACTCGGCACCCTGCGCCACAGTTCACTCGGTGCCCTGCGCCACAGTTCACTCGGTGCCCTGCGCCACAGTTCACTCGGTGCCTGATGCACAGTTCACTCGGTGCCCTGCGCCACAGTTCACCCGGTGCCTGCGCCACAGTTCACCCGGTGCCCTGCGCCACAGTTCACTCGGTGCCTGATGCACAGTTCACTCGGTGCCCTGCGCCACAGTTCACTCGTTGCCCTGCGCCACAGTTCACTCGGTGCCCTGCGTCACAGTTCACTCGGTGCCCTGCGCCACAGTTCACTCGGTGCCCTGCGCCACAGTTCACCCGGTGCCTGCGCCACTGTTCACTCGGCGCCCTGCGCCACAGTTCACTCGGTGCCCTGCGCCACAGTTCACTCGGTGCCTGATCCACAGTTCACTCGGTGCCCTGCGCCAAAGTTCACTTGGTGCCCTGCGCCACAGTTCACTCGGTGCCCTGCGCCACAGTTCACTCGGTGCCTGATGCACAGTTCACTCGGCGCCCTGCGCCACAGTTCACTCGGTGCCCTGCGCCACAGTTCACTCGGTGCCTAATCCACAGTTCACTCGGTGCCCTGCGCCACAGTTCACTCGGTGCCCTGCGCCAAAGTTCACTCGGTGCCCTGCGCCACAGTTCACTCGGTGCCTGATGCACAGTTCACTCGGTGCCCTGCGCCACAGTTAACCCGGTGCCCTGCGCCACAGTTCACCCGGTGCCCTGCGCCACTGTTCACTCGATGCCTGATGCACAGTTCACTCGCTGCCCTGCGCCACAGTTCACTCGGTGACCTGCGCCACAGTTAACCCGGTGCCCTGCGCCACAGTTCACCCGGTGCCCTGCGCCACAGTTCACTCGGTGCCTGATGCACAGTTCACTCGGTGCCCTGCGCCACAGTTCACTCGGTGCCCTGCGCCACACTTCACTCAGTGCCCTGCGCCACAGTTCACTCGGTGCCCTGCGCCACAGTTAACCCGGTGCCGTGCGCCACAGGTCACCCGGTGCCCTGATGCACAGTTCACCCGGTGCCCTGCGCCACAGTTCACTCGGTGCCCTGCGCCACAGCTCACTCGGTGCCCTCCGCCACAGTTCACTCGGTGCCCTGCGCCACAGTTGACCCTGTGCCCTGATGCACAGTTCACTCGGTGCCCTGCGCCACAGTTCACCCGGTGCCCTGCGCCACAGTTAACCAGGTGCCCTGCGCCTCAGTTAACCCGGTGCCCTGCGCCACAGTTCACTCGGTGCCCTGCGCCACAGTTCACTCGGTGCCCTGCGCCACAGTTAACCCGGTGCCCTGCGCCACAGTTCACTGGGGGCCCTGCGCCACAGTTAACCCGGTGCCCTGCGCCACAGTTCACTCGGTGCCCTGCGCCACAGTTCACTCGGTGCCCTCCGCCACAGTTCACTCGGTGCCCTGCGCCACAGTTGACCCGGTGCCCTGATGCACAGTTCACTCGGTGCCCTGCGCCACAGTTCACCCGGTGCCCTGCGCCACAGTTAACCAGGTGCCCTGCGCCACAGTTAACCCGGTGCCCTGCGCCACAGTTCACTCGGTGCCCTGCGCCACAGTTCACTCGGTGCCCTGCGCCACGGTTCACTCGGTGCCCTGCGCCACAGTTAACCCGGTGCCGTGCGCCACAGTTCACTCGGGGCCCTGCGCCACAGTTAACCCGGTGCCCTGCGCCACAGTTCACACGGTGCCCTGCGCCACAGTTAACCAGGTGCCCTGCGCCACAGTTCACCCGGTGCCTCATGCACAGTTCACCCGGTGCCCTGTGCCACAGTTCCCTCGGTGCCCTGTGCCACAGTTCCCTCGGTGCCCTGCGCCACAGTTCACTCGGTGCCCTGCGCCACAGTTCACTCGGTGCCCTGCGCCACAGTTCACTCGGTGCCTGATGCACAGTTCACTTGGTGCCCTGCGCCACAGTTCACTCGGTGCCCGGCGACACAGTTCACTCGGTGCCTGATGCACAGTTCACCCGGTGCCCGGCGCCACAGTTCACCCGGTGCCTGATGCACAGTTCACTCGGTGCCCTGCGCCACACTTCACTCGGTGCCCTGCGCCACACTTCACTCGGTGCCCTGCGCCACACTTCACTCAGTGCCCTGCGGCACACTTCACTCGGTGCCCTGCGCCACACTTCACTCGGTGCCATGCGCCACACTTCACTCGGTGCCATGCGCCACACTTCACTCGGTGCCATGCGCCACACTTCACTCGGTGCCCTGAGTCACACTTCACTCGGTGCCCTGCGCCACACTTCACTCGGTGCCTGATGCACAGTTCACTCAGGGCCCTGCGCCACAGTTCACTCGGTGCCCTGCGCCACAGTTCACTCAGTGCCTGATGCACAGTTCACTCGGTGCCCTGCGCCACAGTTAACCCGGTGCCCTGCGCCACAGTTCACCCGGTTCCCTGCGCCACAGTTCACTCGGTGCCTGATGCACAGCTCACTCGGTGCCCTGCGCCACACTTCACTCGGTGCCCTGCGCCACACTTCACTCGGTGCCCTGCGCCACACTTCACTCGGTGCCCTGCGCCACAGTTCACTCGGTGCCCTGCGCCACAGTTCACTCGGTGCCTGATGCACAGTTCACTCGGTGCCCTGCGCCACAGTTCACCCGGTGCCCTGCGCCACAGTTCACTCGGTGCCTGATGCACAGTTCACTCGGTGCCCAGCGCCACAGTTCACTCGGTGCCCTGCGCCACAGTTCACTCGGTGCCCTGCGCCACAGTTCACTCGGTGCCCTGCGCCACAGTTAACCCGGTGCCCTGCGCCACAGTTCACCCGCTGCCCATATGCACAGTTCACTCGGTGCCCTGCGCCACACTTCACTCGGTGCCTGATGCACAGTTCACTCGGCACACTGCGCCACAGTTCACTCGGTGCCCTGCGCCACAGTTCACTCGGTGCCCTGCGCCACAGTTCACTCGGTGCCTGATGCACAGTTCACTCGGTGCCCTGCGCCACAGATCACTCGGTGCCCTGCGCGACAGTTCACTCGGTGCCCTGCGCCACAGTTCACCCGGTGCCTGCGCCACAGTTCACCCGGTGCCCTGCGCCACAGTTCACTCGGTGCCTGATGCACAGTTCACTCGGTGCCCTGCGCCACAGTTCACTCGGTGCCCTGCGCCACAGTTCACTCGGTGCCCTGCGTCACAGTTCACTTGGTGCCCTGTGCCACAGTTCACTCGGTGCCCTGCGCCACAGTTAACCCGGTGCACTGCGCCACTGTTCACCCGGTGCCCTGCGCCACAGTTCACTAGGTGCCCTGCGACACAGTTCACTCGGTGCCCTGCGACACAGTTCACTCGCTGCCCTGCGCCACAGTTCACTCGGTGACTGATGCACAGTTCACTCGGTGCCCTGCGCCACAGTTCACTCGGTGCCCTGCGCCACAGTTCACTCGGTGCCTGATGCACAGTTCACTCGGTGCCCTGCGCCACAGTTCACTCGGTGCCCGGCGACACAGTTCACTCGGTGCCTGATGCACAGTTCACCCGGTGCCCGGCACCAATGTTCACCCGGTGCCTGATGCACAGTTCACTCGGTGCCCTGCGCCACACTTCACTCGGCGCCCTGCGCCACACTTCACTCGGCGCCCTGCGCCACACTTCACTCGGCGCCCTGCGCCACACTTCACTCGGCGCCCTGCGCCACACTTCACTCGGCGCCCTGCGCCACACTTCACTCGGCGCCCTGCGCCACACTTCACTCGGCGCCCTGCGCCACACTTCACTCGGCGCCCTGCGCCACACTTCACTCGGTGCCTGATGCACAGTTCACTCGGCGCCCTGCGCCACAGTTCACTCGGTGCCCTGCGCCACAGTTCACTCGGTGCCTGATCCACAGTTCACTCGGTGCCCTGCGCCAAAGTTCACTTGGTGCCCTGCGCCACAGTTCACTCGGTGCCCTGCACCACAGTTCACTCGGTGCCTGATGCACAGTTCACTCGGCGCCCTGCGCCACAGTTCACTCGGTGCCCTGCGCCACAGTTCACTCGGTGCCTGATCCACAGTTCACTCGGTGCCCTGCGCCACAGTTCACTCGGTGCCCTGCGCCACAGTTCACTCGGTGCCCTGCGCCACAGTTCACTCGGTGCCTGATGCACAGTTCACTCGGTGCCCTGCGCCACAGTTAACCCGGTGCCCTGCGCCACAGTTCACTCGGTGCCCTGCGCCACACTTCACTCGGTGCCCTGCGCCACACTTCACTCGGTGCCCTGCGCCACACTTCACTCGGTGCCATGCGCCACAGTTCACTCGGTGCCATGCGCCACACTTCACTCGGTGCCATGCGCCACACTTCACTCGGTGCCATGCGCCACACTACACTCGGTGCCCTGAGCCACACTTCACTCGGTGCCCTGCGCCACACTTCACTCGGTGCCCTGCGGCACACTTCACTCGGTGCCTGATGCACAGTTCACTCAGGGCCCTGCGCCACAGTTCACTCGGTGCCCTGCGCCACAGTTCACTCAGTGCCTGATGCACAGTTCACTCGGTGCCCTGCGCCACAGTTAACCCGGTGCCCTGCGCCACAGTTCACCCGGTTCCCTGCGCCACAGTTCACTCGGTGCCTGATGCACAGCTCACTCGGTGCCCTGCGCCACACTTCACTCGGTGCCCTGCGCCACAGTTAACCCGGTGCCCTGCGCCACAGTTCACCCGGTGCACTGATGCACAGTTCACTCGGTGCCATGCACCACAGTTCACTCGGTGCCCTGCGCCACAGTTCACTCGGTGCCCTGCGCCACAGTTCACTCGGTGCCTGATGCACAGTTCACTCGGTGCCCTGCGCCACAGTTCACCCGGTGCCCTGCGCCACAGTTCACTCGGTGCCTGATGCACAGTTCACTCGGTGCCCTGCGCCACAGTTCACTCGGTGCCCTGCGCCACAGTTCACTCGGTGCCCTGCGCCACAGTTCACTCGGTGCCCTGCGCCACAGTTCACTCGGTGCCCTGCGCCACAGTTAACCCGGTGCCCTGCGCCACAGTTCACCCGCTGCCCATATGCACAGTTCACTCGGTTTCCTGCGCCACACTTCACTCGGTGCCTGATGCACAGTTCACTCGGCGCCCTGCGCCACAGTTCACTCGGTGCCCTGCGCCACAGTTCACTCGGCGCCCTGCGCCACAGTTCACTCGGTGCCTGATGCACAGTTCACTCGGTGCCCTGCGCCACAGTTCACTCGGTGCCCTGCGCCACTGTTCACTCGGTGCCCTGCGCCACAGTTCACCCGGTGCCTGCGCCACAGTTCACCCGGTGCCCTGCGCCACAATTCACTCGGTGCCTGATGCACAGTTCACTCGGTGCCCTGCGCCACAGTTCACTCGGTGCCCTGCGCCACAGTTCACTCGGTGCCCTGCGTCACAGTTAACCCGGTGCCCTGCGCCACAGGTAACCCGGTGCCCTGCGCCACAATTAACCAGGTGCCCTGCGCCACAGTTCACCCGGTGCCTGATGCACAGTTCACCCGGTGCCCTGCGCCACAGTTCCCTCGGTGCCCTGCGCCACAGTTCCCTCGGTGCCCTGCGCCACAGTTCACTCGGTGCCCTGCGCCACAGTTCACTCGGTGCCCTGCGCCACAGTTCACTCGGTGCCTGATGCACAGTTCACTCGGTGCCCTGCGCCACAGTTCACCCGGTGCCCGGCGCCACAGTTCACACGGTGCCTGATCCACAGTTCACTCGGTGCCCTGCGCCACAGTTCACCCGGTGCCCTGCGCCACAGTTAACCAGGTGCCCTGCGCCACAGTTAACCCGGTGCCCTGCGCCACAGTTCACTCGGTGCCCTGCGCCACAGTTCACTCGGTGCCCTGCGCCACGGTTCACTCGGTGCCCTGCGCCACAGTTAACCCGGTGCCGTGCGCCACAGTTCACTCGGGGCCCTGCGCCACAGTTAACCCGGTGCCCTGCGCCACAGTTCACACGGTGCCCTGCGCCACAGTTAACCAGGTGCCCTGCGCCACAGTTCACCCGGTGCCTCATGCACAGTTCACCCGGTGCCCTGTGCCACAGTTCCCTCGGTGCCCTGTGCCACAGTTCCCTCGGTGCCCTGCGCCACAGTTCACTCGGTGCCCTGCGCCACAGTTCACTCGGTGCCCTGCGCCACAGTTCACTCGGTGCCTGATGCACAGTTCACTCGGTGCCCTGCGCCACAGTTCACTCGGTGCCCGGCGACACAGTTCACTCGGTGCCTGATGCACAGTTCACCCGGTGCCCGGCGCCACAGTTCACCCGGTGCCTGATGCACAGTTCACTCGGTGCCCTGCGCCACAGTTCACTCGGTGCCTGATGCACAGTTCACTCGGTGCCCTGCGCCACAGTTCACTCGGTGCCCTGCGCCACAGTTCACTCGGTGCCCTGCGTCACAGTTAACCCGGTGCCCTGCGCCACAGGTAACCCGGTGCCCTGCGCCACAATTAACCAGGTGCCCTGCGCCACAGTTCACCCGGTGCCTGATGCACAGTTCACCCGGTGCCCTGCGCCACAGTTCCCTCGGTGCCCTGCGCCACAGTTCCCTCGGTGCCCTGCGCCACAGTTCACTCGGTGCCCTGCGCCACAGTTCACTCGGTGCCCTGCGCCACAGTTCACTCGGTGCCTGATGCACAGTTCACTCGGTGCCCTGCGCCACAGTTCACCCGGTGCCCGGCGCCACAGTTCACACGGTGCCTGATCCACAGTTCACTCGGTGCCCTGCGCCACAGTTCACCCGGTGCCCTGGGCCACAGTTAACCAGGTGCCCTGCGCCACAGTTAACCCGGTGCCCTGCGCCACAGTTCACTCGGTGCCCTGCGCCACAGTTCACTCGGTGCCCTGCGCCACGGTTCACTCGGTGCCCTGCGCCACAGTTAACCCGGTGCCGTGCGCCACAGTTCACTCGGGGCCCTGCGCCACAGTTAACCCGGTGCCCTGCGCCACAGTTCACACGGTGCCCTGCGCCACAGTTAACCAGGTGCCCTGCGCCACAGTTCACCCGGTGCCTCATGCACAGTTCACCCGGTGCCCTGTGCCACAGTTCCCTCGGTGCCCTGTGCCACAGTTCCCTCGGTGCCCTGCGCCACAGTTCACTCGGTGCCCTGCGCCACAGTTCACTCGGTGCCCTGCGCCACAGTTCACTCGGTGCCTGATGCACAGTTCACTTGGTGCCCTGCGCCACAGTTCACTCGGTGCCCGGCGACACAGTTCACTCGGTGCCTGATGCACAGTTCACCCGGTGCCCGGCGCCACAGTTCACCCGGTGCCTGATGCACAGTTCACTCGGTGCCCTGCGCCACACTTCACTCGGTGCCCTGCGCCACACTTCACTCGGTGCCCTGCGCCACACTTCACTCGGTGCCCTGCGGCACACTTCACTCGGTGCCCTGCGCCACACTTCACTCGGTGCCATGCGCCACACTTCAATCGGTGCCATGCGCCACACTTCACTCGGTGCCAAGCGCCACACTTCACTCGGTGCCCTGAGCCACACTTCACTCGGTGCCCTGCGCCACACTTCACTCGTTGCCCTGCGCCACACTTCACTCGGTGCCTGATGCACAGTTCACTCAGGGCCCTGCGCCACAGTTCACTCGGTGCCCTGCGCCACAGTGCACTCAGTGCCTGATGCACAGTTCACTCGGTGCCCTGCGCCACAGTTAACCCGGTGCCCTGCGCCACAGTTCACCCGGTTCCCTGCGCCACAGTTCTCTCGGTGCCTGATGCACAGCTCACTCGGTGCCCTGCGCCACACTTCACTCGGTGCCCTGCGCCACACTTCACTCGGTGCCCTGCGCCACACTTCACTCGGTGCCCTGCGCCACAGTTCACTCGGTGCCCTGCGCCACAGTTCACTCGGTGCCTGATGCACAGTTCACTCGGTGCCCTGCGCCACAGTTCACCCGGTGCCCTGCGCCACAGTTCACTCGGTGCCTGATGCACAGTTCACTCGGTGCCCAGCGCCACAGTTCACTCGGTGCCCTGCGCCACAGTTCACTCGGTGCCCTGCGCCACAGTTCACTCGGTGCCCTGCCCCACAGTTAACCCGGTGCCCTGCGCCACAGTTCACCCGCTGCTCATATGCACAGTTCACTCGGTGCCCTGCGCCACACTTCACTCGGTGCCTGATGCACAGTTCACTCGGCACACTGCGCCACAGTTCACTCGGTGCCCTGCGCCACAGTTCACTCGGTGCCCTGCGCCACAGTTCACTCGGTGCCTGATGCACAGTTCACTCGGTGCCCTGCGCCACAGTTCACTCGGTGCCCTGCGCCACAGTTCACTCGGTGCCCTGCGCCACAGTTCACCCGGTGCCTGCGCCACAGTTCACTCGGTGCCCTGCGCCACAGTTCACTCGGTGCCTGATGCACAGTTCACTCGGTGCCCTGCGCCACAGTTCACTCGGTGCCCTGCGCCACAGTTCACTCGGTGCCCTGCGTCACAGTTCACAAGGTGCCCTGTGCCACAGTTCACTCGGTGCCCTGCGCCACAGTTAACCCGGTGCACTGCGCCACAGTTCACCCGGTGCTCTGCGCCACAGTTCACTAGGTGCCCTGCGACACAGTTCACTCGGTGCCCTGCGACACAGTTCACTCGCTGCCCTGCGCCACAGTTCACTCGGTGACTGATGCACAGTTCACTCGGTGCCCTGCGCCACAGTTCACTCGGTGCCCTGCGCCACAGTTCACTCGGTGCCTGATGCACAGTTCACTTGGTGCCCTGCGCCACAGTTCACTCGGTGCCCGGCGACACAGTTCACTCGGTGCCTGATGCACAGTTCACCCGGTGCCCGGCACCAATGTTCACCCGGTGCCTGATGCACAGTTCACTCGGTGCCCTGCGCCACACTTCACTCGGCGCCCTGCGCCACACTTCACTCGGCGCCCTGCGCCACACTTCACTCGGCGCCCTGCGCCACACTTCACTCGGCGCCCTGCGCCACACTTCACTCGGCGCCCTGCGCCACACTTCACTCGGCGCCCTGCGCCACACTTCACTCGGCGCCCTGCGCCACACTTCACTCGGCGCCCTGCGCCACACTTCACTCGGCACCCTGCGCCACACTTCACTCGGTGCCTGATGCACAGTTCACTCGGCGCCCTGCGCCACAGTTCACTCGGTGCCCTGCGCCACAGTTCACTCGGTGCCTGATCCACAGTTCACTCGGTGCCCTGCGCCAAAGTTCACTTGGTGCCCTGCGCCACAGTTCACTCGGTGCCCTGCACCACAGTTCACTCGGTGCCTGATGCACAGTTCACTCGGCGCCCTGCGCCACAGTTCACTCGGTGCCCTGCGCCACAGTTCACTCGGTGCCTGATCCACAGTTCACTCGGTGCCCTGCGCCACAGTTCACTCGGTGCCCTGCGCCACAGTTCACTCGGTGCCCTGCGCCACAGTTCACTCGGTGCCTGATGCACAGTTCACTCGGTGCCCTGCGCCACAGTTAACCCGGTGCCCTGCGCCACAGTTCACTCGGTGCCCTGCGCCACACTTCACTCGGTGCCCTGCGCCACACTTCACTCGGTGCCCTGCGCCACACTTCACTCGGTGCCATGCGCCACAGTTCACTCGGTGCCATGCGCCACACTTCACTCGGTGCCATGCGCCACACTTCACTCGGTGCCATGCGCCACACTACACTCGGTGCCCTGAGCCACACTTCACTCGGTGCCCTGCGCCACACTTCACTCGGTGCCCTGCGCCACACTTCACTCGGTGCCTGATGCACAGTTCACTCAGGGCCCTGCGCCACAGTTCACTCGGTGCCCTGCGCCACAGTTCACTCAGTGCCTGATGCACAGTTCACTCGGTGCCCTGCGCCACAGTTAACCCGGTGCCCTGCGCCACAGTTCACCCGGTTCCCTGCGCCACAGTTCACTCGGTGCCTGATGCACAGCTCACTCGGTGCCCTGCGCCACACTTCACTCGGTGCCCTGCGCCACAGTTAACCCGGTGCCCTGCGCCACAGTTCACCCGGTGCACTGATGCACAGTTCACTCGGTGCCATGCACCACAGTTCACTCGGTGCCCTGCGCCACAGTTCACTCGGTGTCCTTCGCCACAGTTCACTCGGTGCCTGATGCACAGTTCACTCGGTGCCCTGCGCCACAGTTCACCCGGTGCCCTGCGCCACAGTTCACTCGGTGCCTGATGCACAGTTCACTCGGTGCCCTGCGCCACAGTTCACTCGGTGCCCTGCGCCACAGTTCACTCGGTGCCCTGCGCCACAGTTCACTCGGTGCCCTGCGCCACAGTTCACTCGGTGCCCTGCGCCACAGTTAACCCGGTGCCCTGCGCCACAGTTCACCCGCTGCCCATATGCACAGTTCACTCGGTTTCCTGCGCCACACTTCACTCGGTGCCTGATGCACAGTTCACTCGGCGCCCTGCGCCACAGTTCACTCGGTGCCCTGCGCCACAGTTCACTCGGCGCCCTGCGCCACAGTTCACTCGGTGCCTGATGCACAGTTCACTCGGTGCCCTGCGCCACAGTTCACTCGGTGCCCTGCGCCACAGTTCACTCGGTGCCCTGCGCCACAGTTCACCCGGTGCCTGCGCCACAGTTCACCCGGTGCCCTGCGCCACAGTTCACTCGGTGCCTGATGCACAGTTCACTCGGTGCCCTGCGCCACAGTTCACTCGGTGCCCTGCGCCACAGTTCACTCGGTGCCCTGCGTCACAGTTAACCCGGTGCCCTGCGCCACAGGTAACCCGGTGCCCTGCGCCACAATTAACCAGGTGCCCTGCGCCACAGTTCACCCGGTGCCTGATGCACAGTTCACCCGGTGCCCTGCGCCACAGTTCCCTCGGTGCCCTGCGCCACAGTTCCCTCGGTGCCCTGCGCCACAGTTCACTCGGTGCCCTGCGCCACAGTTCACTCGGTGCCCTGCGCCACAGTTCACTCGGTGCCTGATGCACAGTTCACTCGGTGCCCTGCGCCACAGTTCACCCGGTGCCCGGCGCCACAGTTCACACGGTGCCTGATGCACAGTTCACTCGGTGCCCTGCGCCACACTTCACTCGGTGCCCTGCGCCACACTTCACTCGGTGCCCTGCGCCACACCTCACTCGTTGCCCTGCGCCACACTTCACTCGGTGCCCTGCGCCACACTTCACTCGGTGCCCTGCGCCACACTTCACTCGGTGCCCTGCGCCACACTTCACTCGGTGCCCTGTGCCACACTTCACTCGGTGCCCTGCGCCACACTTCACTCGGTGCCATGCGCCACACTAAACTCGGTGCCCTGCGCCACACTTCACTCGGTGCCCTGCGCCACACTTCACTCGGTGCCTGATGCACAGTTCACTCGGCACACTGCGCCACAGTTCACTCGGTGCCCTGCGCCACAGTTCACTCGGTGCCCTGCGCCACAGTTCACTCGGTGCCTGATGCACAGTTCACTCGGTGCCCTGCGCCACAGTTCACTCGGTGCCCTGCGCCACAGTTCACTCGGTGCCCTGCGCCACAGTTCACCCGGTGCCTGCGCCACAGTTCACCCGGTGCCCTGCGCCACAGTTCACTCGGTGCCTGATGCACAGTTCACTCGGTGCACTGCGCCACAGTTCACTCGGTGCCCTGCGCCACAGTTCACTCGGTGCCCTGCGTCACAGTTCACAAGGTGCCCTGTGCCACAGTTCACTCGGTGCCCTGCGCCACAGTTAACCCGGTGCACTGCGCCACAGTTCACCCGGTGCCCTGCGCCACAGTTCACTAGGTGCCCTGCGACACAGTTCACTCGGTGCCCTGCGACACAGTTCACTCGCTGCCCTGCGCCACAGTTCACTCGGTGACTGATGCACAGTTCACTCGGTGCCCTGCGCCACAGTTCACTCGGTGCCCTGCGCCACAGTTCACTCGGTGCCTGATGCACAGTTCACTTGGTGCCCTGCGCCACAGTTCACTCGGTGCCCGGCGACACAGTTCACTCGGTGCCTGATGCACAGTTCACCCGGTGCCCGGCACCAATGTTCACCCGGTGCCTGATGCACAGTTCACTCGGTGCCCTGCGCCACACTTCACTCGGCGCCCTGCGCCACACTTCACTCGGCGCCCTGCGCCACACTTCACTCGGCGCCCTGCGCCACACTTCACTCGGCGCCCTGCGCCACACTTCACTCGGCGCCCTGCGCCACACTTCACTCGGCGCCCTGCGCCACACTTCACTCGGCGCCCTGCGCCACACTTCACTCGGCGCCCTGCGCCACACTTCACTCGGCGCCCTGCGCCACACTTCACTCGGCGCCCTGCGCCACACTTCACTCGGCACCCTGCGCCACACTTCACTCGGTGCCTGATGCACAGTTCACTCGGCGCCCTGCGCCACAGTTCACTCGGTGCCCTGCGCCACAGTTCACTCGGTGCCTGATCCACAGTTCACTCGGTGCCCTGCGCCAAAGTTCACTTGGTGCCCTGCGCCACAGTTCACTCGGTGCCCTGCACCACAGTTCACTCGGTGCCTGATGCACAGTTCACTCGGCGCCCTGCGCCACAGTTCACTCGGTGCCCTGCGCAACAGTTCACTCGGTGCCGGATCCACAGTTCACTCGGTGCCCTGCGCCACAGTTCACTCGGTGCCCTGCGCCACAGTTCACTCGGTGCCCTGCGCCACAGTTCACTCGGTGCCTGATGCACAGTTCACTCGGTGCCCTGCGCCACAGTTAACCCGGTGCCCTGCGCCACAGTTCACTCGGTGCCCTGCGCCACACTTCACTCGGTGCCCTGCGCCACACTTCACTCGGTGCCCTGCGCCACACTTCACTCGGTGCCATGCGCCACAGTTCACTCGGTGCCATGCGCCACACTTCACTCGGTGCCATGCGCCACACTTCACTCGGTGCCATGCGCCACACTACACTCGGTGCCCTGAGCCACACTTCACTCGGTGCCCTGCGCCACACTTCACTCGGTGCCCTGCGCCACACTTCACTCGGTGCCTGATGCACAGTTCACTCAGGGCCCTGCGCCACAGTTCACTCGGTGCCCTGCGCCACAGTTCACTCAGTGCCTGATGCACAGTTCACTCGGTGCCCTGCGCCACAGTTAACCCGGTGCCCTGCGCCACAGTTCACCCGGTTCCCTGCGCCACAGTTCACTCGGTGCCTGATGCACAGCTCACTCGGTGCCCTGCGCCACACTTCACTCGGTGCCCTGCGCCACAGTTAACCCGGTGCCCTGCGCCACAGTTCACCCGGTGCACTGATGCACAGTTCACTCGGTGCCATGCACCACAGTTCACTCGGTGCCCTGCGCCACAGTTCACTCGGTGTCCTTCGCCACAGTTCACTCGGTGCCTGATGCACAGTTCACTTGGTGCACTGCGCCACAGTTCACCCGGTGCCCTGCGCCACAGTTCACTAGGTGCCCTGCGACACAGTTCACTCGGTGCCCTGCGACACAGTTCACTCGCTGCCCTGCGCCACAGTTCACTCGGTGACTGATGCACAGTTCACTCGGTGCCCTGCGCCACAGTTCACTCGGTGCCCTGCGCCACAGTTCACTCGGTGCCTGATGCACAGTTCACTCGGCGCCCTGCGCCACAGTTCACTCGGTGCCCTGCGCCACAGTTCACTCGGTGCCTGATCCACAGTTCACTCGGTGCCCTGCGCCACAGTTCACTCGGTGCCCTGCGCCACAGTTCACTCGGTGCCCTGCGCCACAGTTCACTCGGTGCCTGATGCACAGTTCACTCGGTGCCCTGCGCCACAGTTAACCCGGTGCCCTGCGCCACAGTTCACTCGGTGCCCTGCGCCACACTTCACTCGGTGCCCTGCGCCACACTTCACTCGGTGCCCTGCGCCACACTTCACTCGGTGCCATGCGCCACAGTTCACTCGGTGCCATGCGCCACACTTCACTCGGTGCCATGCGCCACACTTCACTCGGTGCCATGCGCCACACTACACTCGGTGCCCTGAGCCACACTTCACTCGGTGCCCTGCGCCACACTTCACTCGGTGCCCTGCGCCACACTTCACTCGGTGCCTGATGCACAGTTCACTCAGGGCCCTGCGCCACAGTTCACTCGGTGCCCTGCGCCACAGTTCACTCAGTGCCTGATGCACAGTTCACTCGGTGCCCTGCGCCACAGTTAACCCGGTGCCCTGCGCCACAGTTCACCCGGTTCCCTGCGCCACAGTTCACTCGGTGCCTGATGCACAGCTCACTCGGTGCCCTGCGCCACACTTCACTCGGTGCCCTGCGCCACAGTTAACCCGGTGCCCTGCGCCACAGTTCACCCGGTGCACTGATGCACAGTTCACTCGGTGCCATGCACCACAGTTCACTCGGTGCCCTGCGCCACAGTTCACTCGGTGTCCTTCGCCACAGTTCACTCGGTGCCTGATGCACAGTTCACTCGGTGCCCTGCGCCACAGTTCACCCGGTGCCCTGCGCCACAGTTCACTCGGTGCCTGATGCACAGTTCACTCGGTGCCCTGCGCCACAGTTCACTCGGTGCCCTGCGCCACAGTTCACTCGGTGCCCTGCGCCACAGTTCACTCGGTGCCCTGCGCCACAGTTCACTCGGTGCCCTGCGCCACAGTTAACCCGGTGCCCTGCGCCACAGTTCACCCGCTGCCCATATGCACAGTTCACTCGGTTTCCTGCGCCACACTTCACTCGGTGCCTGATGCACAGTTCACTCGGCGCCCTGCGCCACAGTTCACTCGGTGCCCTGCGCCACAGTTCACTCGGCGCCCTGCGCCACAGTTCACTCGGTGCCTGATGCACAGTTCACTCGGTGCCCTGCGCCACAGTTCACTCGGTGCCCTGCGCCACAGTTCACTCGGTGCCCTGCGCCACAGTTCACCCGGTGCCTGCGCCACAGTTCACCCGGTGCCCTGCGCCACAGTTCACTCGGTGCCTGATGCACAGTTCACTCGGTGCCCTGCGCCACAGTTCACTCGGTGCCCTGCGCCACAGTTCACTCGGTGCCCTGCGTCACAGTTAACCCGGTGCCCTGCGCCACAGGTAACCCGGTGCCCTGCGCCACAATTAACCAGGTGCCCTGCGCCACAGTTCACCCGGTGCCTGATGCACAGTTCACCCGGTGCCCTGCGCCACAGTTCCCTCGGTGCCCTGCGCCACAGTTCCCTCGGTGCCCTGCGCCACAGTTCACTCGGTGCCCTGCGCCACAGTTCACTCGGTGCCCTGCGCCACAGTTCACTCGGTGCCTGATGCACAGTTCACTCGGTGCCCTGCGCCACAGTTCACCCGGTGCCCGGCGCCACAGTTCACACGGTGCCTGATGCACAGTTCACTCGGTGCCCTGCGCCACACTTCACTCGGTGCCCTGCGCCACACTTCACTCGGTGCCCTGCGCCACACCTCACTCGTTGCCCTGCGCCACACTTCACTCGGTGCCCTGCGCCACACTTCACTCGGTGCCCTGCGCCACACTTCACTCGGTGCCCTGCGCCACACTTCACTCGGTGCCCTGTGCCACACTTCACTCGGTGCCCTGCGCCACACTTCACTCGGTGCCATGCGCCACACTAAACTCGGTGCCCTGCGCCACACTTCACTCGGTGCCCTGCGCCACACTTCACTCGGTGCCTGATGCACAGTTCACTCAGGGCCCTGCGCCACAGTTCACTCGGTGCCCTGCGCCACAGTTCACTCAGTGCCTGATGCACAATTCACTCGGTGCCCTGCGCCACAGTTAACCCGGTGCCCTGGGCCACAGTTCACCCGGTTCCCTGCGCCACAGTTCACTCGGTGCCTGATGCACAGCTCACTCGGTGCCCTGCGCCACACTTCACTCGGTGCCCTGCGCCACACTTCACTCGGTGCCCTGCGCCACACTTCACTCGGTGCCCTGCGCCACAGTTCACTCGGTGCCCTGCGCCACAGTTCACTCGGTGCCTGATGCACAGTTCACTCGGTGCCCTGCGCCACAGTTCACCCGGTGCCCTGCGCAACAGTTCACTCGGTGCCTGATGCACAGTTCACTCGGTGCCCAGCGCCACAGTTCACTCGGTGCCCTGCGCCACAGTTCACTCGGTGCCCTGCGCAACAGTTCACTCGGTGCCCTGCGCCACAGTTAACCCGGTGCCCTGCGCCACAGTTCACCCGCTGCCCATATGCACAGTTCACTCGGTGCCCTGCGCCACACTTCACTCGGTGCCTGATGCACAGTTCACTCGGTGCCCTGCGCCACAGTTCACTCGGTGCCCTGCGCCACAGTTCACTCGGTGCCTGATGCACAGTTCACTCGGTGCCCTGCGCCACAGTTCACTCGGTGCCCTGCGCCACAGTTCACTCGGTGCCCTGCGCCACAGTTCACCCGGTGCCTGCGCCACAGTTCACCCTGTGCCCTGCGCCACAGTTCACTCGGTGCCTGATGCACAGTTCACTCGGTGCCCTGCGCCACAGTTCACTCGGTGCCCTGCGCCACAGTTCACTCGGTGCCCTGCGTCACAGTTCACTCGGTGCCCTGTGCCACAGTTCACTCGGTGCCCTGCGCCACAGTTAACCCGGTGCCCTGCGCCACAGTTCACCCGGTGCCCTGCGCCACAGTTCACTCGGTGCCCTGCGACACAGTTCACTCGGTGCCCTGCGCCACAGTTCACTCGCTGCCCTGCGCCACAGTTCACTCGGTGACTGATGCACAGTTCACTCGGTGCCCTGCGCCACAGTTCACTCGGTGCCCTGCGCCACAGTTCACTCAGTGCCTGATGCACAATTCACTCGGTGCCCTGCGCCACAGTTAACCCGGTGCCCTGGGCCACAGTTCACCCGGTTCCCTGCGCCACAGTTCACTCGGTGCCTGATGCACAGCTCACTCGGTGCCCTGCGCCACACTTCACTCGGTGCCCTGCGCCACACTTCACTCGGTGCCCTGCGCCACACTTCACTCGGTGCCCTGCGCCACAGTTCACTCGGTGCCCTGCGCCACAGTTCACTCGGTGCCTGATGCACAGTTCACTCGGTGCCCTGCGCCACAGTTCACCCGGTGCCCTGCGCAACAGTTCACTCGGTGCCTGATGCACAGTTCACTCGGTGCCCAGCGCCACAGTTCACTCGGTGCCCTGCGCCACAGTTCACTCGGTGCCCTGCGCAACAGTTCACTCGGTGCCCTGCGCCACAGTTAACCCGGTGCCCTGCGCCACAGTTCACCCGCTGCCCATATGCACAGTTCACTCGGTGCCCTGCGCCACACTTCACTCGGTGCCTGATGCACAGTTCACTCGGTGCCCTGCGCCACAGTTCACTCGGTGCCCTGCGCCACAGTTCACTCGGTGCCTGATGCACAGTTCACTCGGTGCCCTGCGCCACAGTTCACTCGGTGCCCTGCGCCACAGTTCACTCGGTGCCCTGCGCCACAGTTCACCCGGTGCCTGCGCCACAGTTCACCCTGTGCCCTGCGCCACAGTTCACTCGGTGCCTGATGCACAGTTCACTCGGTGCCCTGCGCCACAGTTCACTCGGTGCCCTGCGCCACAGTTCACTCGGTGCCCTGCGTCACAGTTCACTCGGTGCCCTGTGCCACAGTTCACTCGGTGCCCTGCGCCACAGTTAACCCGGTGCCCTGCGCCACAGTTCACCCGGTGCCCTGCGCCACAGTTCACTCGGTGCCCTGCGACACAGTTCACTCGGTGCCCTGCGCCACAGTTCACTCGCTGCCCTGCGCCACAGTTCACTCGGTGACTGATGCACAGTTCACTCGGTGCCCTGCGCCACAGTTCACTCGGTGCCCTGCGCCACAGTTCACTCGGTGCCTGATGCACAGTTCACTTGGTGCCCTGCGCCACAGTTCACTCGGTGCCCGGCGACACAGTTCACTCGTTGCCTGATGCACAGTTCACCCGGTGCCCGGCGCCACAGTTCACCCGGTGCCTGATGCACAGTTCACTCGGTGCCCTGCGCCACACTTCACTCGGTGCAAGCGCCACACTTCACTCGGTGCCCTGCGCCACACTTCACTCGGTGCCCTGCGCCACACTTCACTCGGTGCCCTGCGCCACACTTCACTCGGTGCCCTGCGCCACAGTTCCCTCCGTGCACTGCGCCACAGTTCCCTCGGTGCCCTGCGCCACAGTTCACTCGGTGCCATGCGCCACACTTCACTCGGTGCCCTGCGCCACAGTTCACTCGGTGCCTGATGCACAGTTCACTCGGTGCCAAGCGCCACAGTTCACCCGGTGCCCGGCGCCACAGTTCACACGGTGCCTGATGCACAGTTCACTCGGTGCCCTGCGCCACACTTCACTCGGTGCCCTGCGCCACACTTCACTCGGTGCCATGCGCCACACTTCACTCGGTGCCATGCGCCACACTTCACTCGGTGCCCTGCGCCACACTTCACTCGGTGCCCTGCGCCACACTTCACTCGGTGCCTGATGCACATTTCACTCAGTGCCCTGCGCCACAGTTCACTCGGTGCCCTGCGCCACAGTTCACTCGGTGCCTGATGCACAGTTCACTCGGTGCTCTGCGCCACACTTCACTCTATGCCCTGCGCCACACTTCACTCGGTGCCCTGCGCCACACTTCACTCGGTGCCTGATGCACAGTTCACTCGGTGCCCTGGGCCACAGTTCACTCGGTGCCCTGCGCCACAGTTAACCCGGTGCCCTGCGCCACAGTTCACTCGGTGCCTGATGCACAGTTCACCCGGTGCCCTGCGCCACAGTTCCCTCGGTGGCCTGCGCCACAGTTCACTCGGTGCGCTGAGCCACACTTCACTCGGTGCGCTGCGCCACACTTCACTCGGTGCCCTGCGCCACACTTCACTCGGTGCCCTGCGCCACACTTCACTCGGTGCCCTGCGCCACACTTCACTCGGTGCCCTGCGCCACAGTTCACTCGGTGCCCTGCGCCACAGTTCACTCGGTGCCCTGCGCCACAGTTAACCCGGTGCCCTGCGCCACAGTTCACCCGGTGCCCTGATGCACAGTTCACTCGGTGCCCTGCGCCACAGTTCACTCGGTGCCCTGCGCCACAGTTCACTCGGTGACCTGCGCCACAGTTCACTCGGTGCCTGATGCACAGTTCACTCGGTGCCCTGCGCCACAGTTCACCCGGTGCCCTGCGCCACAGTTCACTCGGTGCCCTGCGCCACAGTTCACTCGGTGCCCTGCGCCACAGTTCACTCGGTGCCCTGCGCCACAGTTCACTCGGTGCCCTGCGCCACAGTTCACTCGGTGCCCTGCACCACAGTTCACTCGGTGCCCTGCGCCACAGTTAACCCGGTGCCCTGCGCCACAGTTCACCCGCTGCCCATATGCACAGTTCACTCGGTGCCCTGCGCCACAGTTCACTCGGTGCCCTGCGCCACAGTTCACTCGGTGCCCTGCGCCACACTTCACCCGGTGCCCTGCGCCACAGTTCACCCGGTGCCTGATGCACAGTTCACTCGGTGCGCTGAGCCACACTTCACTCGGTGCCCTGCGCCACACTTCACTCGGTGCCCTGCGCCACACTTCACTCGGTGCCCTGCGCCACACTTCACTCGGTGCCCTGCGCCACAGTTCACTCGGTGCCCTGCGCCACAGTTCACTCGGTGCGCTGCGCCACACTTCACTCGGTGCCCTGCGCCACACTTCACGCGGTGCCCTGCGCCACAGTTCACTCGGTGCCCTGCGCCACACTTCACTCGGTGCCCTGCGCCACACTTCACTCGGCGCCCTGCGCCACACTTCACTCGGCGCCCTGTGCCACACTTCACTCGGTGCCTGATGCACTGTTCACTCGGCGCCCTGCGCCATAGTTCACTCGGTGCCCTGCGCCACAGTTCACTCGGTGCCTGATCCACAGTTCACTCGGTGCCCTGCGCCAAAGTTCACTTGGTGCCCTGCGCCACAGTTCACTCGGTGCCCTGCGCCACAGTTCACTCGGTGCCTGATGCACAGTTCACTCGGCGCCCTGCGCCACAGTTCACTCGGTGCCCTGCGCCACAGTTCACTCGGTGCCTAATCCACAGTTCACTCGGTGCCCTGCGCCACAGTTCACTCGGTGCCCTGCGCCACAGTTCACTCAGTGCCCTGCGCCACAGTTCACTCGGTGCCTGATGCACAGTTCACTCGGTGCCCTGCGCCACAGTTAACCCGGTGCCCTGCGCCACAGTTCACCCGGTGCCCTGCGCCACAGTTCACTCGATGCCTGATGCACAGTTCACTCCGTGCCCTGCGCCACAGTTCACTCGGTGACCTGCGCCACAGTTAACCCGGTGCCCTGCGCCACAGTTCACCCGGTGCCCTGAGCCACAGTTCACTCGGTGCCTGATGCACAGTTCACTCGGTGCCCTGCGCCACAGTTCACTCGGTGCCCTGCGCCACACTTCACTCAGTGCCCTGCGCCACAGTTCACTCGGTGCCCTGCGCCACAGTTAACCCGGTGCCCTGCGCCACAGTTCACCCGGTGCCCTGATGCACAGTTCACCCGGTGCCCTGCGCCACAGTTCACTCGGTGCCCTGCGCCACAGCTCACTCGGTGCCCTGCGCCACAGTTAACCCGGTGCCCTGCGCCACAGTTCACTCGGTGCCCTGCGCCACAGTTAACCCGGTGCCCTGCGCCACAGTTCACTCGGTGCCCTGCGCCACAGTTCACTCGGTGCCCTCCGCCACAGTTCACTCGGTGCCCTGCGCCACAGTTGACCCGGTGCCCTGATGCACAGTTCACTCGGTGCCCTGCGCCACAGTTCACCCGGTGCCCTGCGCCACAGTTAACCAGGTGCCCTGCGCCACAGTTAACCCGGTGCCCTGCGCCACAGTTCACTCGGTGCCCTGCGCCACAGTTCACTCGGTGCCCTGCGCCACAGTTCACTCGGTGCCCTGCGCCACAGTTAACCCGGTGCCGTGCGCCACAGTTCACTCGGGGCCCTGCGCCACAGTTAACCCGGTGCCCTGCGCCACAGTTCACACGGTGCCCTGCGCCACAGTTAACCAGGTGCCCTGCGCCACAGTTCACCCGGTGCCTCATGCACAGTTCACCCGGTGCCCTGTGCCACAGTTCCCTCGGTGCCCTGCCCCACAGTTCCCTCGGTGCCCTGCGCCACAGTTCACTCGGTGCCCTGCGCCACAGTTCACTCGGTGCCCTGCGCCACAGTTCACTCGGTGCCTGATGCACAGTTCACTTGGTGCCCTGCGCCACAGTTCACTCGGTGCCCGGCGACACAGTTCACTCGGTGCCTGATGCACAGTTCACCCGGTGCCCGGCGCCACAGTTCACCCGGTGCCTGATGCACAGTTCACTCGGTGCCCTGCGCCACACTTCACTCGGTGCCCTGCGCCACACTTCACTCGGTGCCCTGCGCCACACTTCACTCGGTGCCCTGCGGCACACTTCACTCGGTGCCCTGCGCCACACTTCACTCGGTGCCATGCGCCACACTTCACTCGGTGCCATGCGCCACACTTCACTCGGTGCCCTGAGCCACACTTCACTCGGTGCCCTGCGCCACACTTCACTCGGTGCCCTGCGCCACACTTCACTCGGTGCCTGATGCACAGTTCACTCAGGGCCCTGCGCCACAGTTCACTCGGTGCCCTGCGCCACAGTTCACTCAGTGCCTGATGCACAGTTCACTCGGTGCCCTGCGCCACAGTTAACCCGGTGCCCTGCGCCACAGTTCACCCGGTTCCCTGCGCCACAGTTCACTCGGTGCCTGATGCACAGCTCACTCGGTGCCCTGCGCCACACTTCACTCGGTGCCCTGCGCCACACTTCACTCGGTGCCCTGCGCCACACTTCACTCGGTGCCCTGCGCCACAGTTCACTCGGTGCCCTGCGCCACAGTTCACTCGGTGCCTGATGCACAGTTCACTCGGTGCCCTGCGCCACAGTTCACCCGGTTCCCTGCGCCACAGTTCACTCGGTGCCTGATGCACAGCTCACTCGGTGCCCTGCGCCACACTTCACTCGGTGCCCTGCGCCACACTTCACTCGGTGCCCTGCGCCACACTTCACTCGGTGCCCTGCGCAACAGTTCACTCGGTGCCCTGCGCCACACTTCACTCAGTGCCCTGCGCCACAGTTCACTCGGTGCCCTGCGCCACAGTTAACCCGGTGCCCTGCGCCACAGTTCACCCGGTGCCCTGATGCACAGTTCACCCGGTGCCCTGCGCCACAGTTCACTCGGTGCCCTGCGCCACAGCTCTCTCGGTGCCCTCCGCCACAGTTCACTCGGTGCCCTGCGCCACAGTTGACCCGGTGCCCTGATGCACAGTTCACTCGGTGGCCTGCGCCACAGTTCACCCGGTGCCCTGCGCCACAGTTAACCAGGTGCCCTGCGCCACAGTTAACCCGGTGCCCTGCGCCACAGTTCACTCGGGGCCCTGCGCCACAGTTCACTCGGTGCCCTGCGCCACACTTAACCCGGTGCCCTGCGCCACAGTTCTCTCGGGGCCCTGCGCCACAGTTAACCCGGTGCCCTGCGCCACAGTTCACTCGGTGCCCTGCGCCACAGTTCACTCGGTGCCCTCCGTCACAGTTCACTCGGTGCCCTGCGCCACAGTTGACCCGGTGCCCTGATGCACAGTTCACTCGGTGCCCTGCGCCACAGTTCACCCGGTGCCCTGCGCCACAGTTAACCAGGTGCCCTGCGCCACAGTTAACCAGGTGCCCTGCGCCACAGTTCACTCGGTGTCCTTCGCCACAGTTCACTCGGTGCCTGATGCACAGTTCACTCGGTGCCCTGCGCCACAGTTCACCCGGTGCCCTGCGCCACAGTTCACTCGGTGCCTGATGCACAGTTCACTCGGTGCCCTGCGCCACAGTTCACTCGGTGCCCTGCGCCACAGTTCACTCGGTGCCCTGCGCCACAGTTCACTCGGTGCCCTGCGCCACAGTTCACTCGGTGCCCTGCGCCACAGTTAACCCGGTGCCCTGCGCCACAGTTCACCCGCTGCCCATATGCACAGTTCACTCGGTTTCCTGCGCCACACTTCACTCGGTGCCTGATGCACAGTTCACTCGGCGCCCTGCGCCACAGTTCACTCGGTGCCCTGCGCCACAGTTCACTCGGCGCCCTGCGCCACAGTTCACTCGGTGCCTGATGCACAGTTCACTCGGTGCCCTGCGCCACAGTTCACTCGGTGCCCTGCGCCACAGTTCACTCGGTGCCCTGCGCCACAGTTCACCCGGTGCCTGCGCCACAGTTCACCCGGTGCCCTGCGCCACAGTTCACTCGGTGCCTGATGCACAGTTCACTCGGTGCCCTGCGCCACAGTTCACTCGGTGCCCTGCGCCACAGTTCACTCGGTGCCCTGCGTCACAGTTAACCCGGTGCCCTGCGCCACAGGTAACCCGGTGCCCTGCGCCACAATTAACCAGGTGCCCTGCGCCACAGTTCACCCGGTGCCTGATGCACAGTTCACCCGGTGCCCTGCGCCACAGTTCCCTCGGTGCCCTGCGCCACAGTTCCCTCGGTGCCCTGCGCCACAGTTCACTCGGTGCCCTGCGCCACAGTTCACTCGGTGCCCTGCGCCACAGTTCACTCGGTGCCTGATGCACAGTTCACTCGGTGCCCTGCGCCACAGTTCACCCGGTGCCCGGCGCCACAGTTCACACGGTGCCTGATGCACAGTTCACTCGGTGCCCTGCGCCACACTTCACTCGGTGCCCTGCGCCACACTTCACTCGGTGCCCTGCGCCACACCTCACTCGTTGCCCTGCGCCACACTTCACTCGGTGCCCTGCGCCACACTTCACTCGGTGCCCTGCGCCACACTTCACTCGGTGCCCTGCGCCACACTTCACTCGGTGCCCTGTGCCACACTTCACTCGGTGCCCTGCGCCACACTTCACTCGGTGCCATGCGCCACACTAAACTCGGTGCCCTGCGCCACACTTCACTCGGTGCCCTGCGCCACACTTCACTCGGTGCCTGATGCACAGTTCACTCAGGGCCCTGCGCCACAGTTCACTCGGTGCCCTGCGCCACAGTTCACTCAGTGCCTGATGCACAGTTCACTCGGTGCCCTGCGCCACAGTTAACCCGGTGCCCTGGGCCACAGTTCACCCGGTTCCCTGCGCCACAGTTCACTCGGTGCCTGATGCACAGCTCACTCGGTGCCCTGCGCCACACTTCACTCGGTGCCCTGCGCCACACTTCACTCGGTGCCCTGCGCCACACTTCACTCGGTGCCCTGCGCCACAGTTCACTCGGTGCCCTGCGCCACAGTTCACTCGGTGCCTGATGCACAGTTCACTCGGTGCCCTGCGCCACAGTTCACTCGGTGCCCTGCGCCACAGTTCACTCGGTGACCTGCGCCACAGTTAACCCGGTGCCCTGCGCCACAGTTCACCCGGTGCCCTGAGCCACAGTTCACTCGGTGCCTGATGCACAGTTCACTCGGTGCCCTGCGCCACAGTTCACTCGGTGCCCTGCGCCACACTTCACTCAGTGCCCTGCGCCACAGTTCACTCGGTGCCCTGCGCCACAGTTAACCCGGTGCCCTGCGCCACAGTTCACCCGGTGCCCTGATGCACAGTTCACCCGGTGCCCTGCGCCACAGTTCACTCGGTGCCCTGCGCCACAGCTCACTCGGTGCCCTGCGCCACAGTTAACCCGGTGCCCTGCGCCACAGTTCACTCGGTGCCCTGCGCCACAGTTAACCCGGTGCCCTGCGCCACAGTTCACTCGGTGCCCTGCGCCACAGTTCACTCGGTGCCCTCCGCCACAGTTCACTCGGTGCCCTGCGCCACAGTTGACCCGGTGCCCTGATGCACAGTTCACTCGGTGCCCTGCGCCACAGTTCACCCGGTGCCCTGCGCCACAGTTAACCAGGTGCCCTGCGCCACAGTTAACCCGGTGCCCTGCGCCACAGTTCACTCGGTGCCCTGCGCCACAGTTCACTCGGTGCCCTGCGCCACAGTTCACTCGGTGCCCTGCGCCACAGTTAACCCGGTGCCGTGCGCCACAGTTCACTCGGGGCCCTGCACCACAGTTAACCCGGTGCCCTGCGCCACAGTTCACACGGTGCCCTGCGCCACAGTTAACCAGGTGCCCTGCGCCACAGTTCACCCGGTGCCTCATGCACAGTTCACCCGATGCCCTGTGCCACAGTTCCCTCGGTGCCCTGCCCCACAGTTCCCTCGGTGCCCTGCGCCACAGTTCACTCGGTGCCCTGCGCCACAGTTCACTCGGTGCCCTGCGCCACAGTTCACTCGGTGCCTGATGCACAGTTCACTTGGTGCCCTGCGCCACAGTTCACTCGGTGCCCGGCGACACAGTTCACTCGGTGCCTGATGCACAGTTCACCCGGTGCCCGGCGCCACAGTTCACCCGGTGCCTGATGCACAGTTCACTCGGTGCCCTGCGCCACACTTCACTCGGTGCCCTGCGCCACACTTCACTCGGTGCCCTGCGCCACACTTCACTCGGTGCCCTGCGGCACACTTCACTCGGTGCCCTGCGCCACACTTCACTCGGTGCCATGCGCCACACTTCACTCGGTGCCATGCGCCACACTTCACTCGGTGCCCTGAGCCACACTTCACTCGGTGCCCTGCGCCACACTTCACTCGGTGCCCTGCGCCACACTTCACTCGGTGCCTGATGCACAGTTCACTCAGGGCCCTGCGCCACAGTTCACTCGGTGCCCTGCGCCACAGTTCACTCAGTGCCTGATGCACAGTTCACTCGGTGCCCTGCGCCACAGTTAACCCGGTGCCCTGCGCCACAGTTCACCCGGTTCCCTGCGCCACAGTTCACTCGGTGCCTGATGCACAGCTCACTCGGTGCCCTGCGCCACACTTCACTCGGTGCCCTGCGCCACACTTCACTCGGTGCCCTGCGCCACACTTCACTCGGTGCCCTGCGCCACAGTTCACTCGGTGCCCTGCGCCACAGTTCACTCGGTGCCTGATGCACAGTTCACTCGGTGCCCTGCGCCACAGTTCACTCGGTGCCCTGCGCCACACTTCACTCAGTGCCCTGCGCCACAGTTCACTCGGTGCCCTGCGCCACAGTTAACCCGGTGCC